>NW_026555340.1:5085548-6285548 GCF_029017545.1 Prosopis cineraria | reverse complement strand
TTCAATGAGTGTATGAAAAAGCTATTTTTGGCTTGAAAATGCAAAATGTAAAGTCAAGAGGGCTTTCGAACCATGAACATGCATATGTCTTTAGAAAAATGAATGTGATAATTATGTGAGATAGATGTGTATTAGTGAGAATGGATTTTGAGAAAATGATGAGAATACACATTTGGGTAGCATATGGTCATGAGCCTAATGTGATTGTTGTGATTGTGAGTAAACAAAAAATGAAAATAATGAAAATGAGTGAGCACTGATTATGGCATAATTAGTGGCAAGAGTTCACCTAGAGAATTAGGAGTAGAGAAAATTCATGTGGTATTTAGGCTGCCCTCTAGTGCAGGGGGTGTAGCCTTATCTCACTATTTATCAAGGGATTGTCCTATAGTTTGTCAAGGGACTAGAACCTAGCTATCTCCATTGATTCAACAAGGAGAGTAGCCTAGGGTATGAGACACCTCAAGGATTCAAGAATGGGGGAAGCCGTGATCTAAGAGTGAGTCCTGTGATCTTTAGCTGGATCATACCTCACGATTGGTGAGCTTGGGTAGTCCAGTCACATGGATAGAGCCCTAATCAGTGTTATAGTTCGTGGTTTCAATCTGAGGAAATAAGAAGGATATAAGGTTGTTGATCATTGCCTAAGTAAATATATGACGTGTCACACGTATTAAGTGGTGGCAAGTTGCATGAGTATAGGTCATGTTACATATCTAAGAATATGGTGACAATGTACCTAGTTATGAGAGTTAAAGATGTTATTTAATGATAAATGACATACTTGATATGTATATGTTAGCATGTTTTACATACTTGATTTCTTTGTGCATGTATTTAGTTTATAGTTGATATGTAACTATATAGGGTAAGTTTAACCTTGGTTAATAAGTGGCTAGACTCACCCCTTTCAATTAACATTTTCAGGCTCTAGCTCTGGTGTTGAGAGAGAGAAGATTTAAGAGGTTAGGAACTGGCATATTCCTGTTGTATGCCTCTAGCTTAAATTTAATTGTGTAATAGTATATGATTTGCCAATTTTAAGATGCATGCCATCACACTTGCATTATTTTGTTGTTAGAAATGTTAGATTTGTATTTTAGGCCCTTAGTCTTTGTGTATATTGATATATATATATATATATATACATATACATGTTTATAGGGCCAAAATACTAGTGCAAGTGTAAAAATAATATTTTGAATGATTTGGGTAAAATGCAATGACAATTTACCTCCCCCTCTATTTTTGGTAAAATGGGTTGAGGAGTAAATTTTTGTAATACTAATGTTTCTGTCCTTGTGATGTGTTGTCTAGTAGTCCTAGGTCTATTGGACATGGTCTAAGTGTTAGGAAAAACTTTTAGCACTTGTTGAGAGTTTTGGATACCCATTTTGTGTAAAAGTATTAAAAAGTGGTTAAAATATGTTTGGGTGTCCAACTTCCTAGTATGACTTGTTTTGGAAGTGAACCCATGCCATTAGCTAATTCATGTAAATAGCTTTCCATAGACACCTAGATCACGTCTTTCAGATGTCGGACAGAGAATCAAGGCACGTCGAAAGTTCCCCAATTTTGCTGTCAAATGACAGTAAAATCAGTTAAAATTTCATACAACATACCATGGTGCATGGTGCCTGAGCCACAGTGCATGGCATAGTGAGCAACACGTAGTGGCATAGCGTACATGAGCTATGGCGCATTGCCCTGTTTCACAGCACATATCTTGTTTTTCAACTATTTTCAACTTCTTTCACTCCTCTAAGGTATCACATGCTTCTGTAACCTATTTTTACTCTGATATGAAAGATTTTGATTGATTTAAACTCATTTTTATTTAGAAAACTTAAGATCTCTTACTTTTGAATTAAACCTTGATAATTATCTTGTTGAGTTAAATCTCTAATTACTAGGTGTTATATTGGTTAATTATGTTTAGTGGAGTGAGAATGTTTCACTAACTCAACCTATATCCTTTCCCTTCAACCCACTAGTACTAGAACCTAAAAACGTTAATAACTACGGGAGAGATAAAAATCTTAGTAATTGATATAGTTCATTTAATGCCTATTACCATAAATAACCATTCTAAAGTAACAAAAACCATAATGTAGCATTTATATATAGTATATGATAGCTAAAACATCATTTTCACAAATAAATCATTTTTCAAACACTTTTACACCTTAGCATGATTATCTATCCACCGAACCTCTAAAGCTCCCTAACACGAAATCATAGGCTGTAACACTTGCCCCGAGTGTTATCCAAAAAATCACACAATTCAAATAAACTAAGTATGGTTAAGGAGTTGATTTTAAAACCAACTTAGGAAACAAATCATTTAAATTAATAAAAATTTACATAATAGCAAAACACACGTATAAAACCTCTTAAAAAAGTATAAAGGATTAATATGTAGCGCACGAAAGCAAATAAGGCAAATAGGGGCAGTTAATTGATGCCATGACAGCATTAATTTTGTAGTCATGATAGCCCTCCCCGACAAACTTTCAGGAGGTGTCGATTCACTGGATTCACTGTCTGGCCTTCGATTGAAGTGATTTCAAAGCTCATATGTCAATTTTAATGAGTAATAATAGTGTTCTAAATTTCATAAAGATCCAACAGACGGTTTGAAATTTGGACACGTTAAAAGTTTGGTGTTTTTGCTGTCATGACAGCTAAAAAGCTATCATGACAGCACCTTCGGACTAACTTTCAAGGTGCACCATTTCATCATCTGACCTTTGATTGGAACGATTCTAAAGCTCACATGTCACTTTTAAATAGTACTATTAGCATACCAAATTTTGGAAAGATTCAACAAAAAAATTGAATTTCATGCATATTGCAACATCATCAATGTTGTTATCAAGTGCTGTCATGACAGTAAAAGTGCTGTCATGACAGCTCCTCCGAACTAAATTTCGGAGTGTGCCATTTTTTTTTCTGGTATCCAATCGACATGATTCCAAAGCCCACACGAAGCTTATAAAAGATTTACTTGTGACCCAAATTTTAGAGAAATTCAACAGTTGGATTAAGATTTAGACACCCGGATTCAAAAATGCAGTTTTTTTAGTAAAAACCATTTCCAAAATTATCTAAATCTCATCCTAATGGCCACAAACTTGTGGGAACACTTTGGACATGTCAAATAGGACTAAAAATACCTGATAGAATATTTAAATGATAGAAAAACCCTTTATACCAAAATTTGACTATCTGGGTGCCATTTCTCAAAATGGACCCAAAACCCCCCAAAATGCACAAATCACACAAGAGTGGGCAAAAACTATTCCAAATATCATATACACATATGAATACACACGCTAAACATTTTCACTCGGTTCAGAGATTTCTGTGGGGCCCATACACCCACTCTATCTAAGGTGTATGTTTGCCCATAACACACCATTTGCAATGCAACCACTTTATATTTGCTTGTGGAATCACATATATATCAAAATAAATATTTGCTTGTAGTGGAAACTTGGTCTATTAAATAAATCTATCAAAACCACACACCATAACCAAGTTTCCTAGCTACAAGTCTACAAGCAAACAAAAATTCATACACAAGCCATACAATCCACACATATTCACACGTATATATATAATTACATCCTACTTGCACCCTAATCTTAAATACATTACAATGTACTTGCTCAAAAGAAAGGGGTTGCAATTCTTTACAATTCACAAACAACTCCTAGCTATGCTCCTTTCTCCATCCTCCACTGGTTCCTTCACTTTGACCTAGAAATATTGTAAAGAAAGGGGTGAGACAACCACAATCTCAGTAACAGAGAAATCGATATTCCTTACTACAAAGAAAGCCATGGTCAAGTAAATAAATAATAGATTCAAAATAACATATAATTAACCAATTAAAATGCTTGAATGCATGAGATAGGCTGATATAGCCTTTCCTGACCAATAGAATGCCCCTTGGCACTCTTTAACTTGTAGGTAAATCTTGTACCCACTGTACCTCCACAGGCACAACATATAAACCAATGCATAATCTGATCCATCGAACTGCCTATGCTCCTTTGACGTGAATCCTGAGCAGTCAAAGCTAACTCCCTCCTAAAGCCAGCCTGACTTACTCTCTATGTGAGGGCTACCTTAGCCTAGGCACTCAATCTTGTACTTCATATACTGGATTCCCTCTCCCACTGAGAGGTGTCAAATACTCAATCTACTAACCACTTTAGTGTATTAAGCCCACAATACAAAAGGTAACACTAAGTACTAACAGTGAGCCATAGAATAGTACAAGACCACATCTCCCTATTAGTGAACTCCCACCGAGATCATGCTTCCTACCCTTTTTCTACCTTTCCCGAGTATTGGCCACTTCAATACTCAAGGTAGTATAACACTCATAATTCATCCCTTAAGCTATTCCTTAGCCTATCTAAGGTATCAAACCTAATTACACTTCCCTAAGTGCAACTCCTCTTTTTTATGATCACAATGCATGCTAATAATCTTATTTTTATAAATAACATCAATATTAAATAGATAGTAAACATAGATGCATTATTATTAAAGCAATACCCTATAAACCCTTCTAAAACAAATTTTATTTGCATTCAATTGTTTAAAACATGTAATGCATGCTAGATAATATTATCTACTAAAAAATAGCCAAACAAAGCAATAAGAAATATAAATTTCCCTATTACCTCAACCCTTTGGTACCAAAAGGGTTTCTCTTATACAAAATCAGACTTATCTTATTCCTTCACTTCTCAATAAGTTCTACCAATTATTTCCTACAACATATAAGTGATCCACATCACTTATCATGACAAATAGTATTAATGAAGACGATAACTCATGCCACACAACTTGAGTTAATGAGTCATAATCCATCTTAATAGTCCATATATTAAACCAACCATTCACATAGTATCACTTAACCACCAAAACCATTTATTAGCCATCACTAGACTAATTTCTAATTTATATAATTTTTAATCAATTAAAAACATTTACTTAGTGTCACCAACTTTCACCATTAGCCCTTATAATAAAAACCAAACCTTAATTTAAATCTTATTAGGCTCAAATAGGAAAATTATAACTAAATCAATAGACTTAAATTATTGAAGAGCAAAACTTAACCTCTTGGGGTTTGATTTGTGTCCAAAACACCTCTTTTCATCCAATTATCCACTCAAGAATAAAGCCTTTGGGATCAAAATCTAAAAATTTTCTCTTCCAAAAATTGAAGAAAATCAAGAGGAAAGGAAGAGAATTGAAGTAGGAAGTTTAACTATTGTGTAGCTGAGCTCACAACAGTCGTAAAGCCTCCCAGATCCAAACCTAACTTCCTCTCTTTCTCCTCTCTTCTTCCTCTCTCTCTCTCTCTCTCGTGCGTTCTTTGTTCTTTTCCTTTTCTATGTTCTGCGTTCAGTTTCTCTTCAAAAAAGCTGATATAATACTTTGGAAAAAATTACAAGAAAGGGCCCACATTTTTTATTATAGCACAAAAGCCCAAGTCAACTTTGGTAATTTTTTTCATAGTTAAAAATAAAATAAAACCTAACTTTTGCTTAGAAAAATTTAAACTCTGAATCTCTATCAAATTATTCTAAATTTTAATTTAATTATAAATATTTTATTTTATTTTTTAATAAATTCAAGTTTTAAAATTTTGGGATGTTACATATGTAACATCCTAAAACTTCAAATCTAAAAAAAATAGATTAATTAAGGAATAAATTAGTTAAATGGCTAATTGGATTTTTGAGTCATATTTGGCTCTAAATTGAGATAGGATGAAAGTCAGATCAAGTCGGGAGGCATTGGGGGGAGCAAAATCAAGTTGTTTCTCGCTACGTCGTGAGTCGTGGCTTGCGTGGGATGCACCACGGCACAGCAGGCAACTTAAATTTTCAGGAATCATAAAAAATTAACAGATTTTGGGGTGGAAAACCTAGAGTATAAAGGGGGCAACTTTGGGCACTATTAGGGCATCAATTTGGAACGATTTTAAAGATCATTTGAGTCTCCAAACTCTTGGGTAAGTTTCCTACCCTTTTCCTTTACCTTTTCATCTCATTTTCCATGGGATTTGGAAGAGTGAGAATTGGGTCTGATTGGATTAAGCCATGAGTCAATGTTTTGAAGGTTTCTATTGACTCTAAAGGTTTAATTTAGGTTTATTGATCTTGGATATGTGGTAATATGAAGCTACTTTGTTGTTTAGTGGAAGTTGGATCAAGCTTTATCTTGATCATGAGGTTTTGAAGTGTGTTAAGTTGAGATATTGAGTTTTATGTTGTCATAGAGCAGAAAGAGGCTTAAAGGGATTGTGTGAGAAAATTGTAATCTTAACAAGCCTCTTTGTTGGGAATATGAGTGAAAAGTGGGAGAATTGGGAGGTTATTGATAGCTAATAGTGCTTGTGTTAATTAAAAATTAACATATAGTACTTGTTGTAGATTGTGGTGTGGGAAGATTTACCTTGACACAAGAAGAAATTTAGTACCACGGGTAACCCTTTTAGTAACAAAAGGGTTGAGGTAACTAGATAATTTGCATTGTTTATTACCTTGTATAAGTTATTTTCAAGTGCTTTTTTATGATTATTGCGTATATATGTATAAATTCACTAAAGGTTAACTATTTTAGAAAAAGTGGAGTATTGGTTTGTAAAATTTTATATTTTTAAAGTAAATGGTAAGATTTTATTATATTTGTTTAGAAAGTTGTTTATGCATGGTCAAGTGGAGATATGTAGTGAAATGTGGCATATTAGAGGGTGGGAGGTCACCCTAGTGGAGATATGCTAGTACCTCAGGACGCTGGTGCAACATTTACTCTCGTTAGTGCCCGAAAATGGGTGCGGTGTTGGAGACTTACTCTTCTTAGTACCCAAAAGGTGCGGAGTTAGAGACTATGCTCCTTAGCATCTGTAGGATGCGGTGTTGGAGTAACGACACCCTAATTACTTGTAATAGGGAGAAACAGTAGTCCGGAAGTGGTTTAGGACACCTTGGCCGGATAGTCCTACCATGGATAGTGAGCTTGGGGACCATACATATGGTTTGGTTCTGTGAAATAGCCTACTGGTTCGGTCGGGAGTATTGGAGGACCGAATGGTTAAGGATTATGCATGCAAATTTGTGGTGATATTATATGATGTGATTATGTTACTTATTTTAATGCTTGTTTATAACTTGGCTTGTTAATCAATAATGTAGATTATTTTAGTTACTAAGATTTTTATCTCACCCCATGGTTAACATTTTACAGGTGCTACCAGTGAGACTGAGCCAGGGAGGGAATTGGGCAGGCACTGGCATATCTGCTACACTCTTTGTAAGCTTAATTTTGGTTTGAGTGGTGTATATAAACTTGTTATATAATATTATATGTTGCCAACTAGGAATGTATATCATTTTGATTGGTTGCACTTGTTTCATACTATGTTATCGTGTATTTTAGCCTAATATTGTATATGAGGTGAATATGTGGTAATTTTTATGGTGATGGGCTAAAATACTAATACAAGTGCAAAGGATGTTTATCTATATAGTAATAATGTATTGGTAGTGTATTATGTGACAATAGAGGCCAAATAGTGCTTGTAGTATTAATTGTGTATTTTGGCCATATTGGGCAAAATGGCCATTGAGTGGCTAAATTTTGTGTTTGGTATGTTTTTATGTGTTTGATTGGTCATTCAAGTATATTTTGGTCTATTGGATTTGGTTCAAGCCTCACAATGGGATAATGGTATAAGTTATGAGTTTTGGGTACTTGGATGGTTGAAAATTTCTTTAAAAAACTAACTTTTGTATCCGACTGTTTAAAATTTTCATACAGTGTTAGATCATAACAAAACTTGTACCATTAGTCAATAAGCTTCACGTAGGCACTTGAATCACTCCAATCGGACATCGGATGTGAAAATGGCGCGCGTTCAAACTTCATCCAGAAAAGCTGTCATGACAGCATTACTGTCATGGACAGGTACATCCTGGTGCATTTTGCGCAAGCCATGATGCACGGTATAGTAAGAAAACATGGCATTCTGTGCCATAAGCTATGGCGCACGAACCACGAGCCGCAGCCCATGAACCAAAACACTCAAAAATGACATTTTTGGCCCTGTTTTGAAGTAATTTGCTTCCCAGAACTTTTCCATGCTTCCAAAGCCTATATAAATCATTAAGTTTGAGCTCAAACTATCAATTTAAAGAATTTTTATGGGATCCTAAATATTCCTCAATTATTTTTAAAAGATTATTAGTTTTAACCCTTATATGGATAATGTGAGCTTAGGAGCAATCTTTGCTCCTAATTATGATTGTTTGTTGTGATTGTGTGGTGAATTTTGGTAATGTCAAGGTGGACATTACAACATAGGCTCTCCTAGATCAACCACTTACTAACCTGAGCATACTTTCAGTGGTAGAAACACCCAGCGAAAGGTAATCTAACTCACCTATAGACTATAATTTCTCTCTTCACACATTTGTGATAAAGGCATCGTTGACTCCTAACTACACCTTAATAGGCACTAGGGAGTTGCCAAACTGCCCGAATGTCTCATGATAACAGTCCCATAATATGCTGTATCAAATTACTTATATTACCAGCCTATATAATGTTGAATCGAATGGTCTACAGTACTAGCCCAACTATATGGATTTTTCACTCACTTCTCCACACACACATCTCCACATACCTTGGGTAAACTCTCACCCTCTATGATCATGCTCTTTTCATAATTTCTACTACTCATTCACATTTCTACATTATATAATATCATATTATAGATATAAATATATCAATTGAAATTAGTAACCTTTCAGATTTCACCTCACAAACTAATGTTTATACTAAAACCATTTTCAATAACAAATCATGTATAAAACTCATAAAATGATAATTTGTCATTTTGCATTTACTTTTATACAGTTATAATAGTTAATAAACATAATAAACTATATCATTATCTCAACCCTCCTGTCTGATAGAAAGGTTTACCCATGTAACTTCCTTACTCGAATCTCTTTCCGTTTATCTACTCGTCATATGATAGAATTTACACAAAATTGGCATTCAAAGTCAATTTCACTATTGATAAAAAGTGTCAATTATCATAATTAAGTACCTAATCGCTATAAGTTTCACAATTTACACTCGATTATGCACATTACTACTGATTACCCCTCACTATATGCTTTAATCTCAACTAGCCAACTTTCTCTCACTACTCTTTCTCTAGATTGGGACAAATCATGCCTATAGCTTCAAAACTTTATCATTCTGACCCAAACTTTTCACAAAGTACTAGTTTAGTTTCAAAGAACTTTTCTGTTACTATAGGGTAAGAAATCAACTCCTTAGAACTCCTAAATTCAATTTCTCACTAGTTAAAACTAAGAGAAAATAGGGTAGAATCAAAGGTTAAGGCATTACATAACTTACTCGATAAGTAATAGGTCAGAAACACCATCCTTGCTCCTAATTTTGCTTGCCCCAACACATCCCCCACTCTTCTCCACACCAGAACTCTTCTCTAATGTTTCTCCCTTCTATTTCATGAGCTAGACATGTCCCTATTAATCAAAGTTTTGCACTATACGTCACAGCGTGTGGCATAGTAAGGGAAATCCTCATTATGCTCACACGATTTGCTTCAGGATTCTGATCTTTCACTCATATCTATTCACATAACATCCCAATGGATCAAAATGACACTTTACTATGAAGAATCCTAATCCCACATTAAATCACTAATTCATCCGCTAATCAGTCATTAACGCAGGATTAGAAATTCGGTATGTTACAAATGCCTATGACCTCTCTTGCCATCTCCCCTGCTCAATCAATATCAAAAACTTTTTAAAGGAAGAAATCTATCCCCAAATATAGACAAACTAGACCTTCCTTTCACCAAACTTTGAGGAACCCATCATTGAAGCACCTGAGGATCAAGGACCTGAAGATCAGCCTTAACACCATCAAGCTCCTATACCTCCTGAAGGACAAGTTGAAGATGCTGATCAAGAATTGTCTCCTTCCTCTCCTCGAGCTACTGATAGCTCAATAGAAGTATTGGATCCCATTCTACCTATGGATCTAAATGATTCTTCTACTTGGGCAATAGTTCTGTCTATTCCTTCCTTTAATCCAAATTCTCTGTCTAATAGAGAAATCTTGGAAGCTAATCTCAGATATCAAGTTTCCAAATTCTGAATCCAAATTCTCTCTCTTGAGAAGGCCTGCATCTTTTGATGATGCCAAAAAGACAGAAGAAATGTGTAGAAAGATAGGCTAGGCTTAAAAGGGAGTTTTATATATTTTAAACCTCTATTTAGTACTTTTTCATTGATGATTTGGACTGTAATATTTTTGTTATCAATGAAACTTTCTTATTTTTCATTCATATGTTCAATCTCTTTATTTCAAGATGAATAATTCTGCACTTTTATCTTTTAATTCTCTTATATCAGTTTAAAGGGGAGTTTTATATTAAACAGAACTAAGAACCTTGATCTTGAGGTTTTGTCATCATAAAAAAGGGGGAGATTATTGGATCATGTATTTTGATGATTACAAAACTAAGAGAAGAGATATTTATTATGTGTGCAGATATAAAGAATCAAGGATGAAGACAAAACCACAAGAGCATGAAGAATCAAGAGAAGATGAAGAAGTTTATGATAAGTAATTTAAATTCTCTTAGATTCAATGTAAAAACTTAGAGAGCTTAATCACTTTTCTTAATCACTAAATGAATGCATCATGTGCCTGTTTTATATGCATTAAGACTCATCTAAGTATGTTAAAACTTACAAACAATGTCCTTCTTTCGCATGGTTTTTCATAGAAAAGGTTTGCATAGTGAAGAGGCAGAATCACGCCTGATTCTACAAGTCACTCATGACTTTTTGCATGTTATGTATACTGACAGCTAAATCATACGAGTGTGAAGAAGTGCTTCATGTGCGATTAAGAATTTGTGTTATATGTTGCTTTAAGCTTAATCTTTGCATGCAAAACCACGCGTGAAAGGCTTTTTTGTTCACACAAGTTTTAACATTTGTGCTTCATTATATTATGACAAAGTACAAAACCATGTGTGAGATTGACGATAGCCATGCATGATTTATCACTTTGTTTTATTGAGTCTTAAATCTTCTCAAGTCAAGCTAAAATTGACACATGTATGATCATTGATTCACAAATCCATATCTCTTGATCATGCAAAATTTTACTTGAGTTATGCTTTGTTCTAGGTGTGAATATGCATCAAATAAGTTTATGCATTAATGCTTGCAATTTCACGCGTGATATCATTCTAATTCCACACGATTTTTGATGACATAGAATAGCTTTGGCATTTTGCCAGCCATTTCACACATGAGAGAGTAGAGTTTCCATGCATGATTTATTACACAGAACTAGTGATAGTTCATTATGTACAAAACCATGCATGAGAGCAAATGGTGCACTCGTAAGTTTTAGCACTCTGATATGTTAGTATATTCATAAGTGCAAAATCACGCAAGAGAGCAATATGGTACCATGCGAGTTTTAGCACCTAGAATTGAATGCATATTCTTAAGTACTAAACCACACAAGAAAGCAATGAGGTACCACATGTGATTAGGCACATAGAAGTGAATGGTTATTCAGAAGTGTAAAACCACGAGTGAGAGGACAAGATGTTCACGCCTGATTTGTCACATTCAGTTTTGTGAAACTTCTTTAGTGCAAAATCATGCATGATTATACTAGTTACTCACAAGAGAATGCACCAATAGATAGAATCACTATATCAATAGTCTGTCAACTTTTAAAAACTATATAAGTGATTCATTTTGGACTAAAGTAAGAACTAATGATCCTTGAGCGAACAAATTATCATTTGTACATTTAAAGATCTTTCAAATCGTGATTTTACTCATTGCATTCATTCATTATTCTTGAAAAGAATTGTGAAAAGCTCTTGAAGGTTTATCTTTTTTTAGTAAAAAGATTTTACTATCTTCTCAGAAATCTTGAAAAGGGATTTTTCAAGTGTTGTAACAACTTACTGGATTGTAGCAAGGTGTGCTAACTGAATCAAGAAAAGGTTAGTCTTGAGAGTTATATTGTGGTGGTAAGCACCTATTGAAGCTTGTGTTTTTAGTTGAAAATCTCAAATGTGATCTTGGAGATTAGATGTAGGCCAAGTTTGTGGCTAAACTAATATAAATCTTGAGTGTGTCATCTTCTTTCTTCACTCTTTAACTCTTCACTCTTTTCAAGTTTTTAAAAGTTTTAAGTATCACCCAATTCACCCCCTCTTGGGTGCCAACCTATCTTAACAAAGTAAATATTTTAACTAGTAATTATATGAAATTAACAAATAACTTTACATGTTTAACAATTACAATAATTGAGTTAACAAGTTATTAAATAGTGCTATGAAATTAACATATAAAGTAAATATATTAATATAATAACAACAAGCCTTTATCCCACTAGGTGAGGTCGGCTACATGGATTACAAGACGCCATTGTGCTCTATCATTTATCAAGCTTTTAAGAATATTATTAATTAAGAGATCACATTCAATAACTTCTAAGAGTGTTCTCTTAGGCCTTCCTCTACCTCTCTTAATCGGACTCAAAGTTATATGTTTCACTCTTCTCACTGGTGCCTCCCTTGGTCTTCTTTGTACATGCCCAAACCATCTCAACCAATTTTCTACCATTTTTTCCTCAATAGGTGCCACCCTCACTTTTTCGCGTACATGCCCATTTCGAATTTTATCTTTACGTGTATGTCCGCACATTCATCGTAACATTCTCATCTCTGCTACTCCAACTTTATGCTCTTGCTATCCCGTTAGAGCCCAACATTCACTACTATATAACATTGCCGATCTGATAGCAGTGTGATAAAACTTTCCTTTAAGTTTATTAGGCACCTTACGGTCGCAAATAACTCCTTTAGCTTTTCTCCAATTAAACCACCCAGCTTGAATTTTATGTGAAATATCTCCACTGATTTCACCATCATTTTGAATAATGGCTCCCAAATATCTAAACTTTTCCACTTGAGGTATAATTTGATCTCCCAATTTTACTTCCAATTTATTGTCGAATAGTCCTTTACCAAATTTACAATATAAATATTTCGTCTTACTTCTACTCAGATGAAAACCTTTCGACTCCAATGTCCTCCTCTATAACTCAAGTTTACAATTAAGCTCTTCTCTTGTCTCAGCTATAATAACTATATCATCTGCGAAGAGCATACATTTTAGAATTTCCCCTTGAATATGTTCTGTCAAAACATTTAAGATCAAGTTGAATAAATATGGACTCAGAGATGATCCCTGATGTAGTCCAATCTTTATAAAAAAATCCTTTGTTTGACCACTAGGCATTCTTATACTAGTTTTTACCCCCTCATACATATCTTTTATGGCTTTAATATAAGCAATCCGTACTCCCTTTTTTTTCTAACGCTTTCCAAAGCACTTCTCTTGGTATACGATCATAAACTTTTTCCAAATCAATAAAAACCATGTGTAGATCTTTATCTTTATAACGATACTTTTTCATTAATCCCCTTAGGAGATAAATCGCCTTTGTAGTTGATCTACCTGGCATAAAACCAAACTGATTCTCAGAAATACTTGTCTCTAATCTCAACCTGTGTTCAATTACTTTCTCCCACAATTTTATTGTGTGGCTCATGAGCTTAATCCTTTTATAGTTAGTACAATTCTGAATATCTCCTTTATTTTTATAAATAGGAATTAATGTACTTCTCCTCCACTCATCAGGCATTTTTTTGGATCGTAAAATCACATTAAATAACTTAGTTAACCATCTCACCCCTTCTTCACCTAAACATTTTCATGCTTCGGTAGATATACAATCAGGTCCGTTGGCTCTACCATTTGTCATTTTCTTAAGAGCTTCCTTTATCTCCTTATCACATATTATTCGATAGAATGACAAATTTTGTTCTCCTTCACCAGTTACTAAATTCTCCAAGTTACTAGATGAACCCTCTCCATCATTGAAAAGTTTAGAAAAGTAAGTCTCCCATCTATTTTTAATTTCATCATCTGTAGCTAAAGTTCTTCCCTCTTCATCCTTAATACACCTTACCTATTCTAGATCTCTTGATTTTCTTTCCCTACTCTTGGCAATCTTATAAATATTTCGCTCTCCTTCCTTCGTCTCAAGGCTCTTATAAAATTCTTCAAAAGCTTTAGAACGAGCTTCACCCACAGCTCTCTTAGTTTCCTTCTTAGTCATACGGTACCTCTCTCAATTTTCCTCATTGTTACACAAATGTATGGCTTTAAAACAGTTCTTCTTATACTTGATTTTATCTTGTACACTATTATTCCACCACCAAGACTCCTTATCTCTCAGACCAGAACCTTTTAATTCTCCTAAAACTACTTTTGCAATCTCCCGTATCTTTTTAGCCATATCCTCCCACATGATATTAGCACTTCCCTGAGATTCCCAAATTCCTTTATCCCAAAGATTTCGCTTGAAAATATCTTGCTTCTCACCTTTTAATTGCCACAACCTAATCCTTGGTGCTACTACTTATCGACGTTTTTGGATTTTACACATAATACACACATTAAGGACTAGGACCCTATGTTGTGTCGATAAAGTAAATATGTTAATAAGTAACTATAATGAATTACCAAAAAAAATTACATGTTTAATAAGTACTCATTTCGTTAAAAATGTAAGGCATTTTTTGAAGAGTTGGATGTTTAAAAATGTAAGGCATTTGTAGTCTTTTAAGGTGTAATGTATTGCCCGGATCATGATCTCTCCGAAAAGAAAAATCAATAAATGTTGGAGTCGTCATCAAAATTTTAAAAGGATAATTTTGCAAACATTTTTTTAAAAAAAATAAAATGGTTTACAAAAACCAAAATAGGGTTAGGGAGTCGGTTGTGCATGAAAAAGATGTTAGACATCCCACATCAACTGTTTGTGAGAACGTTTATCCTAAGTTGACTAAAAAAAATTAATATGGTCTTAAATGAAATGTAATTATCCTTAATAAAAAACAATAAAAAGGAAATAAGAAGAAAATTAAAATTAAATCAAGAAAAAATTATTTATTTACATGTTAGACTTGACTTAGAATAAAACCTTAGGGCCTACGTACCCCTTCAAGGGATTAAAACCCATGTAGTTTGAGAGTAAAAATATGTGTCACTTTGTTGGTGACTTTTAGAAGAAAGATATTTTTTTGAAAATAATTTATTCATTGAGTTTGTATCTTTTAATTTATAAAAGTGAATTCTTTCATTATTTGTCAAAAGATTTTGGAAGAAAAATTTGAGATTGAAATTCTTATGAAGATTCTAAAAATTTCACACGAAAATTAATTGTTTATGCTTGCAAAGGTTCTAAAAACCTCACACGGCATAGAAACATTTTCATTTTTATAAAAAAAAACCTTTTTATTTTTATTTTCGAAAACTAAGTTCAACCCAGCCTACAAGAAAACCTGCGTACCTGAAGAGATAGCACCTAACAAATTCGAATAGCAATCTTAGCATTGGAATTCCTCCATCTCTGTCTTTTCTCATGCGTCCAGTAGGAACCCACACCAATGAAGAGAAGGCATGTACATTCATTCCACCATCTTAAATTAATCACATGATGCAAGCATACTTTAATTTTTAATATGGTTAGTTGTTTAAGTACCAATAGAGGGATAGCATTAACGCAACGGGGAGTAACTATGTCAATAGCTATTGACGGTGCTATTTGGAAAAGAAAACGGAGAAGATCAAACCTCATGAGCAAAGATGGAGCATATTAAATAATGGTATATAGACATGGCAAATCAAATGAGGTGATCTAAAACCAAATGATACAAATAATTAGTTGGATAAATAAATAAATCCCATTCATTTGAGTCTTACCCTTTAGCCATTAATATTGAGATTCATATAGGTGAACATATAGGCTTTCATTAGAACATTTTGGAATAATAATGAATGGGATCTAAAAGAGAAGTAAGATGAAGAAAATAGAGTACACAATTTCACCCTATTTGAAGCACTCCTAACCATTCCCATACCTATATGTTGTCATGAAAAAAGATGATCGGAATAGATAAAATTCTCTACCTCTTAAATAAACTCTCACCTTTCTCTACCACTCTCCCGCTCTTGATTTCCACCCCTTTTTCTTTTTTCCTCCACCTTTTTATAGATGAAAAGTAGGGCTTCTAGCTTTAATGGTTGAATCCTATCAAATCATAATTTATAATTAATTTTATTTAATTTTCATCATTTCAAATCAAGGCACAAATTTGGGGATTGGATTTTCATTTGACTTTTCCTACTTGAAGACTCATATCAAGGCACAAATTTAGAAATTTTTTCATTTAATTTTTATTTATTAATTTTATTTTTATTATTTTATTAAAAAAAGGCTTTTCAATTTATTTATTTATTCATTTATTTCTATGGGAGCTCGGATAAAATGGGGTGTTTACATGTAATCGTTACCCTTTTTTTTTTCCTTCAAAAGTGCCCTTATTGGATAGGTCACTTTATATTTTTTTATGATATAAATAGGAATAAATATAAAAAAATAGGATTAATTTAAAGATAAGTAACTACTTTATTGAGGGTGAGATTCTATTAAAAATGTTTTATATTTTTTTTAACGGATAGAGTAAGAAATTAACATATAAAGTAAATATTGTAATAAGTAACTATAATAATGAATTACCAAAAACCATTACGTGTTTAACAAGTAATTGAGTTAACATGTAAAAATTTTAATAAATAACTATAGGTGATTAATAGGTAAAAGTCAATAATTTTATTTCTATCATTTTGTCTTCCATTTAATTTCAGTTTAAGTTCAAATTCTTGCAATAATATTTCAAATTTATTTGGAGCTTATTTGTAATGATGTCATATCCTTAATCTTTAAATGAAATTCTCCCTAGTTTTTACTTGTCAAATATTTGTTGTTTAAATAGGGAAGAACAACAACACAAAAAATTATTGCTTATTCATATTTTGCAACAATTTTATATTGCACAATACTTTTAAAATTGTTGCAAAATAAAATGTTGTAATGTACATATTTGAAGATGATCCCTTAGCACGCATTGTTTTTTTTTTTTGGTAAATACACAATATTATTTTGATCCTTCTCATAATTCTGGTTTCAAGCAAGGTACTGAAAATCAGACCGATCTTTAAACTTGTCAAGGCCAATTCAAAGGTTAGTTTCAACTAAGGGTCAAAACAGAGTCAGACCGGTCACAATTAAAAAATATTTTTTAAATTGTATACAATAAAAATAAAAACAAATACAATAATCATTAAAAAATATTCACCCATAACCATACACATAACATACATATGCTAGGTAATTAATTATTTATACATTCATGATGTTATTTTAAATCATAAATATAGATACACATAATATTAAATAATTTTTTTTAAATTATCTGGAAATAATAAATGGATATTTATAGGATTAAAGTAAATAAATAAAATAAATAGAAATGCATTTTAAAAGATAACAAAAAGGGGTTTAAAAAATAAGCTGAAATGATAATAATAATGTATATTTACGGCAATGCTTGAAATTTGAATTCTCGGGAGTGAGAAATCAGAAGTGGGAATAAATGAACAATCCTTCATTCACCCCAACTGAAGCCACTTTTTCTATTTTTTTAATCTTCAGAGTCTGCAACTTTTCATTTCGACTTTTGCTATTTCACCATCTCGTCGCCGACCGCTAAGTTCTTCTCTCCTTCTCCGGCTGTGTTATTTTCTTTTCTCGTTCTCAACATTCTGTGCAGGTCAAGATTTTTCCAAGCATTCTCCTTTAGTCGTGAAGCAGTAAAAAATAACTCGCGATTGCAAGTCATCTCCTGATAATCTTTGGGCTTTTTTTCTCTTGCTTCTTTCTTTTTCATTGTATTTTTTTCCTCTTCTTTTCTCATGTACTTCTTTCTTCTTCATCTTTAATCTCCGATGGCTATATGTCCTTTTATTTCTCTCTGTTTTTTTTTTTAATCTAGATCTCCATTGTTTTAAACTTTCTTGACCTTTCTCTATTTTTTTTCCTTTCATTTTGCCAACCCGGCAACCTAGCAACCTATCGAGTTAGTAGGTTATCTTAGGTTGAATTCAGGTTGGCTGGGTTGAAATAGGTCAGTATCAAATTGGTTTAAGCAGAAAACTAAACTAGAAAAAAGGCTAGTTTATCAGTTAAATTGACCAGCTTGGTCCGGTTTTCTATTCAATGTTTTCAAGCTATTAGAATCCAATACTTTATTTTACAATATTTGGGTTAACATGAAAAATTCGTTTTCCATGTGAAAGGAATATATGTCACAATTAAATATCATAAAAAAATAGCAAAAATTTCTCATGGCATGGCTGTTGTAGAGAATTTTTCTTTATCATGGAGATTTTATGATATTCAATTTAAATTTCCCAAAATTTTTCATACAACATAGAGCAAAAAATTCAATAAGATATTTGTTGATTTAAACTTTAAGTTGTATGTTATAAAGTACTGGTAAAACTAGACCTAATTCTTGTAAGTTCAATAATTAGCTTTTAAAACATTATTTTAACCAAGGTTGAAAAAAGTTGGTTATCTTTTTAAAGAAGAATTCACTGGTCATGTTGCTTTTATAGAATTTTAACCAATTAAAACTTAGTCATAAGAAATGAATAATAATTAATACTTAATTTTAATTATAATTTATTTTTATATATAAAAATTTGATTTGACAAATAGGCAAGATTTAATGTTATATGTTGTGTTTTCAAAGCTTATAAAAATATCCAAACACATGTTCTCTTACCCTCTCCTTGCACCTGTGATCCAAATTCTTGTTTTTCACTTGCGTTGCAATGCCCACGTGAATGATAAAAAAACTTATGGCTATGAGATTATTTTTTTCAAATCAAAGATTATATAATTTATAAAATATTTATTTTAATGTTTTTAAAAAATATTTTTATTTAGTTAACTTATTGTTCAAAAATATATAATTGCTCAATATTAGGATAGAATTTTAAACTTATTTTTTATACAACATTTTCTTAAAACTTTTAAAAATAATACAATTTGACCTTTACAGAGAACAAAAGTTAGCTTTTATTGTTAATTGATCAGAAAATAATAAAAAAATTTAAAAATTAATGAAAATGACAAAAAAAATATAAAGAACTCAAAAATTATAGATAAAGATTACAAAAAATTAGATCTAATTAAAACTTTAAATTGTTTGGTCAAACTAGACCCAATTCTTGTAAGTTCAATAGCTGGCTTTTAAAACATTCTTTTAACCAAGGTTGAAAAAAAGTTGGCTATCTTTTCAAAGAAGAATTCAGTAGTCATGTTGCTTTTATAAGATTTTAACCAATTAAAACTTAGTCATAAGAAATGAATAATAATTAATACTTAATTTTAATTATAATTTATTTTTATATATAAAAATTTGATTTGACAAATAGACAAGATTTAATGTTATATGTCGTGTTTTCAAAGCTTATAAAAATGTCCAAAACACGTGTTCGCTTAACCTCTCCTTGCACCTGTGATCCAAATTCTTGTTTTTCACTTGCGCTGCAATGCCCACGTGAATGATAAAAAAACTTATGGCTATGAGATTATTTTTTTAAATCAAAGATTATATAATTTATAAAATATTTATTTTAATGTTTTTAAAAATATTTTTATTTAGTTAACTTATTGTTCAAAAATATATAATTGCTCAATATTAGGATAGAATTCTAAACTTATTTTTTATACAATATTTTCTTAAAATTTTTGAAAATAATATAATTTGACTCTTACAGAGAACAAAAGTTAGCTTTTATTGTTAATTGATCAGAAAATAATAAAAAAAATTTAAAAATTAATGAAAATGACAAAAAAAATATAAAGAACTCAAAAATTATAGATAAAGATTCAAAAACTTACAGAAAATGATGAAAAAATTTTATCAGACCTTTTTATAATTTTTTAAATCTTTTTTTATTATTTTCTAGTCAACTAATGGTCAAAATTTATTTTTATTAATGATATGTTGCCATATTGTATCATTTCAAAAGTTGAAAAGGAATATTGTACAAAAAATAAATTTAGGGTCCTCGACGGGCTGACACTCTAAACTTATAATTTATATATCAATTTACTTTTTTTACCCTATATTATTTTGTATATTGTACTTCCTCTATTTCTTTTTATAAAGAATTATATAGTATAATTCTTATTAGCATGTCCAATCTAGCTCTTAATCAATTTATAAGAAATCATTATTCAGTTCTTATACATAATAATTTTATTTTATAAATAGACAAAAGAGTTAATATTAATTAGCTTTAAACTATTGATTAAGAATTGTATGAAATTCTAAACTTATTTTTGTGCCATGTTGATTAGAAAATGACAGAAAATAACTTTAAAAATTACAAAAAAGAACTAAAAGTACAGTAAAAGTCTCAAAAATTATAAATAAGGATCAAAAAAATTACATAAAAAGATCAAGAAAATTTTATTGATCTTAATTTTAAGTTTTAAGATCTTTTTTATTCAAATAATGGTAAAAGTTTACTTTTATTAATATCAGGAGTCATATTATATTATTTTTAAAAATTAAAAAAATATTATCAAAATGAGTTTAGAATATTAAATATTTTTTTGTCTAATAATTTATGAACCAACCTGTTTCTTTACTTTAAAGTAAATAAATATTAGAAGTGATGTATAAATTAAATTTTGCCATTTTAATGATAACTGCTGCTTTCAACAAATACAAAAATAGAAAGTATTGGACGCATATATTGGCTAAGTTAAGATTATATGTTGTTTTCTTTTTATATTTTTACAAATGTCTTGTCACTCACGTTTTTCATTGATGTAGTTGTACTTTTGCCCAGACTTCTCATTTATGCAATAGTACGATGGTCAGAGGCAATTTAAGAAGTTTTATGTTGGTTGTTTCTATTTCCTTTTTTAATTCAGAAAGACTATTTTATGGCTTAATTTTTCATCTTTCTTATTTCTTTTCCATTAAAATTAAGTGAAAGATATTTTTTAAAAATTTTATTTCATCTTTTATGTAAGACATATTATAAGATTTAATAACCAAATATTAATTAGTTATTTTCAAAAATATCCACACATTCAATTGGTTCATTTAGGTACTATAAAAAAATTATTTATAGTATCACCCTTCTCACAACAAATGTTTATAAATCTAATTACATATTTTTACAGGATAAAGAGTAGGCTCTAGTACAAATAATAAAAATTATGTTCTTGATATTAAAGATAAATGGTAGATTTTTTTCAACTAATTGCTATATGCACAAGTGTTAGGATTAAATCTCTAATCACTTCTTTAAGTGATTAGAGCACCTATTGGTCACAATAATTTTAGTTGGCATGTATCTAACTACATTATTAGCATGATTTGAATGGTGAAACTGAGACGCAACATAATAATTTTCTGTAAAATGTAAATATTGCTAATATTATTCATATGCAGTATAAATATAATATAACTTTCACCTTGTTTTTAGAGGAAATAATATAGTTTTCACTTTGGCTTCATTAACTCTTAATGTTTTTTTTTTTTTTAGAGGAAATAATATAACGTTCACTCTGGCTTCATGAACTCTCATATCTTTAGCTTGCGTATCATTGACAGACAAAATCATAACTGCCTTTGGGTACAATTAACTTAAATAATTATAATTTTTTATTTAGTTTATTAATATTATTGCACAAAATATTATTCATACTCACACTACTTCTACTCCTTCTGGCTTCTCTCACCTCACTTCAGTCGCAGTTCACTGAGCTCTCGTCTTCAGTCTCCAGCTCACCTCCCCAGACCCAGTCCTGCGTGACCGTCGTCCTTGGCTACCGTCCTTGACTGTGAGTACTCTTCTTCTTCCTTTGTCTCCTCGTTGCCTCCACCTTTGTCCACCTCTAGCATCTTCTTTTTCTTCTTCTTTGCCAATCAATCTTCAAGCTACTGTCTTCTTCTCCCTTCCTAGGTCCCATCGTCTTACTCGCATATCTAATTTTTTTCTACAAAGAATAAAAAATTATATACGAATGAAAAGTATACTTTTTTAAAATGAGCAGGCGGTGACAATTATGTCTTTTATTATGTTTAGATTTTCCATTTTCTTGTTAGTTCACTTCTTACTAAACAAGTGATCCCGATTCATGTGAATTTGAAGACTCACCTACGTTAGGTCATGCAAGCCTACTCCTCCATCATTTAAAATAATAACCAATGATAAATTACTAGGTGTACTGGCAAGTATATATAAAACCATAATTGTCTTATCTGAACTTGCCAATCTCATCCACATAATATTATTTTTGATCCTTCTAATAACCCCTCCTTTAAGTTCAAGCTATCAGGATCCTAAGTTTGACACTTTATTCTATAATGCCTGGATTATTAACATGGAAAATATTCCCTTGTAAAAGGAATATATGTCATAATTAAATATCACAAAAAGAAAATAGCAAAAAATTCTCAACGCATGACTATTGGAGATAATTTCTCTTTTTCAAGGGGTTTTTATGGCATTCATGTTTTACAGAATTTTTTCACGCAAAAGAACACAGAAATCTCATGAGATAGCTATATGAAAGGACAAAAGCACACAGAACTTTACACACACACACACACACACACACAAATCACAAGGAAACTTTGCTCCAATTTTTTTCTCACAAAATAATCGGTTAGAATCCTTTCCAAGCAAGGATTTAAACTTCTAAGGTTATGATATTGTGAAGGACTAATTTTTTTACTAGACTTATTTCCTGTATATCCAACCTAGCTTTTAAAATATGGGGCTTGAGTTTGAGTCTTGAAAAATGTAAGACCCTAATTTTTACCATAGTTGATTATCTTTGAATAAATTAGATTTAGTGAAAATCTTATGGAATTCATTATTTGTATAAAATTAGATAAAGAAATAATAATAAATTATAAAAAAATTAGTAAATAATGAATTATATATAATCAAAAATCATTTTTATTAAAACCTTCCCATGAAAATTTAAAACCTAAAATTAATACAATATAACAAATTGTAACCTAAAATACTAGCCTATATATATATATATATGTATATTCAAATATTCAATCCACAAGGTCCAAAGCTTTTGACACATATTTTCCATTTTTATGAACCCAAGGGTATAATGGCTTATCCATAAAATCACATTCTATGGGATTTAGATATACTCTTATTTTACGTTTGTTTGAAAACTCAACTTCCGATAATAGGCTTGGAAGTATAAATGGGCCCAACATTACTTTCTCATTTACAAATACGTTTCTATCCAACTATGTGTGGGAAAGCCCAAACTATTCCATTCCAACAAGTGCCAAACAGATAATTAATTGTTTAGGGCTTTCAATTTCACTATCATAACTTATCTAATCATTAATCAAAATAAAAAAGTTGGTAAACATGACCTAATACGTCTTAAAGTTCTACACTTAACATTATTTACTGTAACATCCTAAGTTTTAAATAAAAAATCTAATTGCTAATTAAAGAGTAAATTAATAACTTAATTTGATTGATTAAGTTAATCAGGTTCTCGAGTTTTCAATTGATATTTTGAATCAAATAGGCAGCTTCAAGATCATGTTAGGATGGAAGTTAGGCTAACTGGCAATAAGTGTGGAAGCCAAAGTGAGTTATGGCTCACTGTACCATATGCCGAGGCATGGGGCAATGTGCCTTGGCCCACGATGCAAAAAGTTAACATATAAGTCATGAATCAACTTGAAAATCAAAAGGCAATTTGGAGAAAAATATAGAGCTCAAAGAGAGAAAGTGGAACCTCTACTAGAGCTTCAATTTAGGAGTATTTGGGAGCTAATTTGGATTACCAATCACTTAGGTAAGTTTCCTAACTCTCTTTTCTACCTCTCTATCTTGTTTTTCTTGAATTTTGGAGAAGGGGTAGAAGAGTTTTCACTATTGCCAGATGGACCTTTTACAACAGTTATTTTAGACTTTTTACGTCGGCTATAAAGGAGTAGCAAAAAAGAGGCAAGTGGAAAGTCCACTTTCCACATCGATGAAATAACTGTTGTGGAAAGTGGACTTTCCACATCAATTTCGGTAATAACTGATGTGAAAATTTCACTTTCTATATCAGTTTTTTGGAAATAACCTTTGTGGAAAGTTCCACGTCAGTTTTCTGTAACAACTGATGTGGAAAGTTCACTTTTCACGTTGGTTATCTGAAATAACTATTGTGGAACGGACTTTCCACAACGGTTATTTCAAGAAAACTGATGTTAAAAGTTTTTTAACATCAGTTTTTTAGATAATTGTTGTTCAAAGTTTAATTCTTTTTAAATTATTTATTTTTCTTGACATCCATAACTTTAAACCTACAAATTTTATAGTTTATACAGTAATATAAACAACCAGCCAACTGAATCACAATGACTATTCCACTATACTATATATTTATAAAGTGAATTAAGATAACATTTTCTCCATATAACTAATATTTTAATCTATATATATAATTGTTCAACTACTAAAATACTATAAAATTTTGTTCAACCTCTCTTCACTTTAAAAAGTACTCTTGGACAAGGTTGTTGAGCCAAAACATCTCGAATGCTGTCAATCTCTTCATTATAAGGCTTCATATTTTCAAAAATTTAAATAATAAAATTTATCAAAATAATACTTTAAGAAATTAAGTACAAGAATTTAAACTAAAATAATAAAAAAAAACACCTCTTGTAATCTTTTAGTACTTTTAACTTGAACTATCTCATCCATGTAATTGATAACATAATATCCACCTTCTGTGCTTCCTGGCTATCTAGGGCATTGAAATAAATGAAAATTTAAAATTAAACCAAAACATGTGAGGGATGATTAAATATGAAATTCAAAGATTCACATATACTTATATTTGGGTAAATCCATTCTACCAATGATTTTTGCTTGTGTTCCCCAAACATGAGCATATAATGTGTCTCAAGTACACCATTATCATTTGTAAATGAAAAAACATTACAAAAGTATAAGTATCTCAAGGAGTAAAGTTTTATATAAACTAAAATTTGTTGAAAATCCATGTGAGCTCTTCACTTGGTTTTTAGCCTAAAGAATAAAACCAGTATACTTCATTTTGATTTGGGTAAAGAACATAAAATGGCCAATGATAGCTGCAATATATAAAAATTTAAATAGGTGATAAATAACATGAATATATACATACACATATACATGCATGAATAACAAATACTTGCCCATCAATAATTGGCGCTACATAACATGGCAATTTCATATTTGACATATGATTCATCACACATGTCATCCTTCTATGTACTACATTGTGAACTTTTTACACAGCTTGCGGTTATAAAACTCCAAATGCGTTTTGTTTTGCCATTGCACAACAAATATTATAGAGGTACCTATCATTGAAATGATGTCAAAATGTTAGTGGTATGAAAATGAAATGGAAAAAAATGAAAAAAGTATATAGAAAAGTTACAAGATTTCCAATTTAGCCCATGATATGTCCAGTTCCTTTAAATCCAGGAACTCCTTGAGCTCTCTCTTGTCGAATCCAAAATCATATTCCCTTTCTATAGCTACGACCCATAATGACATTTTAACAGTAATGCCTTCTGTCATATCTTTGTAAATTTTATACAGTTGTGCCAAGCAGGAAAATTTAATAGCATTTTTAGGTTCCTATTAAAACATAGAATGAAATAGGTATATCGGTAATTAATTAACTCAAAGAAAATAACATAATATTAACTTGCTATTTACCTTCGGTGACGTTGCATTGATTTCTAACACATGATGTTTAGGCCATAGAATGAAAAAACCTTTTGCTTGGCCTATTGTTGTAATCTTAGAAGTGAGAAATGGCACATGTACATTATTCTCACCCATTCAAACATGTGTAATTGTGACCCTAAATTTGATCCGCTTTAATCTTCTAATGATGAATTGTAGACCTAAACTTGTATATTTAACCTTTGACAACAACACATTTTTTTTTAGAATCTCTAGATTAAGATAACAAGAAGTTCCTTCATTGTCATCTGGTATGGGGGGATCAAGATTAACTAGTGCTAGTTGTAACATCCAAAAACTTTAAATCTAGAAAAAATTGACCAATTAAGGGATAAATTAGTTAAAAAGATGATTAATTAATTTAATTATATTTTTGGGTTGCTAATTAGCTTTTTGGGTCATATTTATCTCTAAATTGAGTTAGGATGGAAGTTGGATCAAATTGGGTGGCATTAAGGGAGCAAAATTGACATTTTGCTTGCTGTATTGTGAGTTGTGACTTGTGTGGCGTGCGCTGCAACACACGGCACAGCACAGACAGCATAAAAAATGAAAATCATTAGAAAAAGTCAATTTTGTGGGGAAAAGATGTAGGACTCAAAAGAGGAAGATTTAGGTACTGCTAGGGCATCATTTTGGGAGGATTTTAAAGATAAATTGGGCCTTTAAACTCTTGAGTAAGTTTCCTACCATTCTCATCTACCTTTTCATCTCATTTTCCATGGGATTTAGAAGTGGGAGAATTTGCTTTGAATGGATTAAGTTATGAGTCTATGTTTTAAAGGTTTCTATTGACTCCAAAGGATTGATTTAAGTTTCTTAACCTTGGACAATGGTAATATGAAGTTAAATTGTTGTTTGGTAAAAATTGGATCAAGCCCTAGCTTGATTATAGGGTTTTAATGTGTGACAAGTTGAGATGTCAAGTGTTATGTTGTGATAGAGTTAGAAGGAGGCTTGAAGGGATTGTGTGAGAAAATTGTAATCTTGACAAGCCTATTTCTTAAGAATATGAGTGATAAGTAGGAGAATTAGGATCTTATGGATAGCTAATAGTGCTTGTGTTAATTGAAAATTAACATATAGCACTTGTTGATGTAGATTGTAGTGTGGGAAAACTTGCTTTGACACAAGAAGAGATTTAGTACCACGGGTAACCTTTTTTAGTAACAAAAGGGTTGAGGTAGCTAGATAATTTTCATTATTTATTACCTTGTATAAGTTATTCTCAAGTTGTTCTTGCATGATTTGTTATGTATATATGTATGAATTTTGTAAAAGTTAACTATTTTAGAAAATGAGTGGAGTATTGATTTGTAAAATGTAATTTTTTGAAGTAAGAAGTAATATTTATTATATTAGTTTAGAAAGTGGTTTATGTATGGTTAAGTAGAGATATGTAGTGAAATGTGGCATATTAGAGGGTGGGAGGTCACCCTAGTAGAGTTAGTAAAGATTAAGTTTATATGACACTACTGGTACCTCGGGACACCAAGTGCAGTATATATTTCTCCTTAGTGCCCAAAAATAGGTGCGGTGTTGGAGACTTACTCTCCTTAGTACCCAAAAGGGTGCAGAGTTGGAGAATATGCTTCTTAGAATCCATAGGATGTAGTGTTAGAGTAACGACACCCTAATTACTTGTAACAGGGGAAAACAGTAGTTTAGAAGTAGTTTAGGACACCTTAATCGGGTAGTTCTACCATAAATGGTGAGCTTAGGGACTATACATGTGGTTTGGTTTCGTGAAATAGCCTACCAAGCCAGTCGGGAGTATTGGAGGACTGGATGGTTAGTGATCATGCATTTAACTTGTGGTGATTTTATATGGTGTGTTTATTATGCTTAATTTTTAGCTTGTTTATAACTTAGCATGTTAATCAATAATGTAGATTATCTTAATTACTGAGATTTTTATCTCACCCTATGGTTATCATTGTACAGGTTCTACCACTGAGGCTGAGCAAGGGAAGGAATCGGGCAAGGGCTAGCATACTTGCTACATTATCATTGTAAAGCCTGATTTTATTTTGAGTCATGTACATAAACTTATATGAATGATATTATATATTGTCAACTAGGAATGCATATCATTTTGATTAGTTGCACTTGTTTCATACTATGTTTTTTTGTATTTTAACCCAATATTGTATATGATGTGAATATATGGTGATTTTTACGGTGATGGGCTAAAATATTAATACAAATACAAGGAATATTTTATATATGTGGTAACAATGTATATGTGATGTATTATGTGGCAATAAAGGCCAAATAGTGTATGTGGTGTTGATTTTGTATTTTAGCCATATTAGGTGAGATTGGCATTAAGTGGCCAAATTTTGTGTTTGGTATGTTTTGAGTGTTTGAATGCTCAATCAAGTGTATTTTTATCCATTGAACTTGGTTTAAGCCTTAAAATGAGTTAATGGTATAGGTTCTGAGTTTTGGGTACTTAGATGCTTGAAAATTACTTTAAAAACTAATTTTTGTATCCGAATGTCTAGAATTCTCATACAATGTCGAATCATAATGAAACTTATACTATTAGTTACCATATTGAATAAGCTTCGTGTGGACACTTGAATTACTCCAATTAGACATCGCATGCAAAAATGGCGCTCGTTTAAAGTTCATTCGGAAAAGTTGTCACATGGACATGTGCACTGTGGCGCATTACGCGCAAGTTGCGGTGCATGGCACAGTGGCTAAATTTGCCTTTATGTGCCACATACCACAGCACATGGATCACGAGTTGTGGCACATGTGCCAAACTACTAAAAAATGACATGGATTCTATGACCTCTTTTGTAATAGATCTTTTAATAATAGAGGCTTCAGGATGATATGGATTCTTCAAATATCCTTTTAAAATTTTCATATAACACTCAAATGGGTACATCCACCTAAGATAGGTAGGACCGTAGAGCCTTATTTCTCTCACCAAGTGAACAATTAAATATACCATAATATAAAAAAAATCCAGAGGAAAGTACATTTCTAGTTGGCACAAAATGATATAACCTTCATTTTCCAATTCATCTAACTTATCAGGATCAATGACTTTACTATAAATAGAATTGAAGAAACTACATAACCTTGTAATTGTATGCCTCACATCATCTATTAACATGCCTCAAATAGTCACTGATAACAATTGTTGCATCAATACATGGAAATCATGAGACTTCAAGCCTCTAAACTTCAAATCTTTCATTGACACAAGATGGAACCTCCTCCTATATCCTCTAAATACAGAAGAAGATTAACTAAATCACCACAAATCACACCAAATAGTAATTAAATACTTTGTTTGAAAAGCTTGAGCCCAACACTCATTTTGCAAAATTATCAAAAATCATAATATATCAGAACTATGCACAATGGGTACAACCCATAAGCATTCATAACAATCATTGCATGCATTAAAATAAAGAAATTAGGTTGGAATATGGGGTATGTGCTGCAGTGTGCAATACATGCGCCACAGCATGTGGCACAGAACCACACACCTAGACATTCTTTGTGTTATACATTACAGTGTGAGACACCATGCGCCGTGGCATGCCAGTTCAAATTTGATGCTGTCATTTGACAGCACAAATAATGAACTTCCGACGTGCGCTGTTTTCACATATGACATTCGATCGAAGTGATTCAAGTGCCCACATGTAACTTATCTCATCAGCTAGATAATGAGGTAGGTTTAGACACTATCTAACATTCCGATCAAAATTTGGACACCTAGGTGTAAAAAGTCACTTTTTATAAAAATTTCATGTAACCAAGTGCTCAAAACGATCCCATTATCTCATTTGACCATTGTAGGCCTTGAACTAAGTTTAAAAGGACCTATTATACCTAATGGACCATAATATATCACAAATATACACATATACCAAAATTTAGCCCCTCAAGAGCTAATTTTCACATTTTTTAACTTTTTACAATTTGGCCTACTTGGCTTTTTCTCACCACAAACTTACTTTATTCACTACTATCACATTTCAACATAATCCTAATTCAATCTTAGCCCCAAATTACTCATTTTATCACATAATTCCATATATGAGCTAAGATTCCCCAAAACTCATTACATTTACCACAATTTCTACATTTAACAACTCATAACCATTCAAATCATGCATGCAATCCTATGGTAACTCACATACACAAAATTCATACTAAATTAGTTCATTACACAAACTCAAAGCTTCCACACGACCACAACAACACTATGCCAGTCTAAACTCTTTTTCCTTGCCCTGACTATTGCTTTGTCCTATAAAAATATAACCATGAGGGTGAGATAAAAATCTCAGTAACAGAATAACTCATTACTACTGATGATCACATGCAACTGTATAAAAGTATAGCATAATATACCATTAATCATAGCATATAACATGTATTTCATTTCAAATCACACAACATATGTCAATTCACTCCTTTTCCACTCCTTTTCTACTTTCCACCACTTTTTCATGTATACAGCATGATCACTACCAACCAAACCTCTAAATCACCCAAACATGAAACCATAGGCTCGCCTCAGACTAATAATACTCTCATTGGCCTTGAACTCACTTTCAGTGGTAGAATCACCTAGCCGAAGGTGTTCTATCACATTTTCAAACTATGGTTTTTCCTAATACACATAATGGGGTGTCGTTGACTCTAACACCATATTACATAGACACTAAGGAGTCCAAATCTCTAATACCGCACCTCAATAGGCACTAAGGAGATAATCTCTAACACTGCACCTCAAAAGGAATTATTAAGAAGTCACTTTTTGGTCCATGCATCACAGGGCATGGCACAGTGAGAAGAATTCTCACCACATGCACTTGCTTTGACTTAAAATGTGATCCTTCCACCCATATCTGCTTATTTAACATCCAAAGGACACAAATTATTAAGCAACCATCCAAATTCCTAATCCTTTATTAATTACCACTTTACCCCTAATTAACAGCTAATTATATGATTAAGAAATTCAGGATATTATAGTTCTCCCCTCCTTTTAAGAATTTTATCCTCAAAATTCATAAAACACATACTTATGGAAATAGATGGGGATACTGTTGCCACATTTTATCTTCTTCTCCCAAGTAGCGTCACCAGGAGCCATGCCTTACTAGAAAACCTCAACCAATCATATGGTTTTGCTTCTCAATTATTTCTCTTTTGTATCTATGATCTGCTCTAGCTTAGCCTTAAAGGTCAAATTCTCCTAGAGCTCAACCTCTTCTAGTTCTATCACATGTGAGGGATCTAGTTAGTATTTCTTACATTGTGATACATAGAACACATCATATATACCAGATAACTGAGGTGGCAAAGCAATTTTATAAGCTACTGGTCTAACTCTTTCTAAAATCTTGAATGGACTAATGAATTGAGGAGTCAACATCTTGGCTCTCATCAACATCTTGATTCTCGTTATTGGTGTAACCCTCAGAAATAGATGGTTACCTACAGGAATTCTAATGGCCTTCTACACCTATCTATGTAATTCTTTTGCTTACTCTGAGCCATCAATTACTTTTGCATTATCAGCTCAATCTTCTGAGTCATTTGATCCACAATATCTAGTCCTAACACACTTCTCTCACTTAATTCTATCCAACATAGAGGTGATCTATACTTCCTCTTGTACAATGCCTCATAGGGTGCCTTTTGAATACTAGAGTGGTAACTATTGTTGTAAGTAAATTTACCCAAAAAAAGATGGTTATCTCAACTACCCTTCAACTCCAGAACACAGGTTCTCAACATATCTTCTAAGGTCTATATAGTCTGTTCTGTTTGTAGATGATATGCCATACTGAATCTCAACTCAGTACCCATGGCTCGCTGCAAAGCTCCCTAAAATTTGGATGTAAACCTTAGATATCTATCAGACACTATACTCTTTAGCATACCGTGCAGCCTCACTACTTCTCGAATATAGATCTTTGCTATCTTTTCTAAAAAATCACTAATCTGAATAGATAGGAAATGAACTGATTTTATATCAACTATTACCCATATGGCATCGTGCCTTGACTGAGTCCTCAGTAAACTAGATATGAAATCTATGGATATACTATCCCATTTCCACTTAGGGATATCCAACGGTTGCAACATTCCTGCTGGTTTTTGGTGGTCTATCTTAACCTTTTGACAAGTCAAACGTCAAGTCACCAACTCTATCACATCTCTCTTCATACTAGGCTACTACCAATACCGCCTCATATCCTGGTACATCTTCATAGCTCCTAGATGCATTGTGTATTTACTACAATGATCTTCACTTAAGATGACCTTTCTCAAATCCACGTCATCAGGCACACAAATTTTTTCCTAGTAGACTCCATACCTGTCATCATTAAAACTAAAATCAATGGCCTGATTTGCTTTAATCTCTTCTTTGATCCTAAAGAGACTTTCATCTTCTAGTTGTGCAATTCTCAATTCCTTCCAGAACTCATTACTGACCTTTATGGAATAAGCACCAACTAATGCCTTCAGTGGCGCATCCTATTGCATCTTTAGGAAACATTCCATCAATCTATACTCTCTTACCATAAGACTTACCACATGCAAAGTCTTTTGACTCAATACATCAACAACTATATTAGCCTTACTTGGATGGTATTTCAATTCAAAGTTATAATCCTTAAGAAGCTTCATCCATCTCCCCTGCCTCATATTCAGCTCTTTCTGATTCACCAGGTACTTCAAACTCTTATGGTCACTAAATACAGTGAATACCACACCATACAAGTAATGGCACAAAATCTTTAAAGCAAACACCACTGCCGCAAGCCCTAAATTATACACAAGATAATTCTTTTCATGTGGTATTAATTGCTAAGATACATAAGCCACTGTTCGATTGTCTTGCATCAAAACACAACCAAGACCTCTCAATGATGCATCCGTGTATACCTTATAAGGTAATCTTTAGATTAAGGATAATTAACATTGGAGTTGTGGTTAGCTTCTCTTTCAACTGTCAAAATGCCAATTCACACCAGTCATCCCAACTATAAGGCTGATCTTTTCATGTTAACTTAGACAAAGGAGATGCTATTTGAAAAAATCCCTAGATAAATTGTATATTATATGTAGCTAATCCTAGAAAACTATGCATCTCTATGACTGAACTAGGATGTTCCCTTTTTAATACTGCATCAACCTTATGCGGATCCACTAAAACCCCATATGCTAATATCATGTGTTCTAAAAATTAGACTTTTCTCAACCAAAACTCACACTTATTGAGCTTGGTATACAACTTCTTATCCTTTAGAATATGAAGCACCATCCTCAAATGCTTTACATATTACTCCTTGTTCTCAAAATAGATCAGAATGTTGTCTATAAAGACTGTAGCAAACTAATCCAAATATGACCTAAATATTTGGTTTATATAGTCTATGAACACTACAGGCATATTAGTCAAACCAAATGGCATAACTAAGAATCTATAGTGTCCATATTGAGTTCTAAAAGCTATCTTGGGTACATCTATCACATTGACTCTCAACTAATGATACCCTGACCTCAAATCTATCTTGAAAAAGATTAAGGCACCAGCTAATTGATCCAAAAGATCATCAATGCTCAGCAAAGCATACTTATTCTTCATAGTCACCTTGTTCAACTATCGGTAATCAATGCAAAGATGCAGACTACCATTTTTATTCCTCACAAACAATACTAGTGATCCCCAGGGTAATACACTTAGTCTGACAAAACTTTGTCTAGTAAATCTTTAATTTGCTTCTTCAGTTCTACTTCTACTAATTCTGATGGCAACATTCTACACGAGGCCTTTGATATTGGTTCAATTCCAGGAACTAAATCAATCAAGAATTCAATTTCTCTTTTAGGAGGTAATCTTATCACTTTATCTGAAAACACTTCAGGGAACTCTCATACTACCCTGATCTTCTCAATTCTACCATCATACATGGTACTAGAGGTAAAGAATACCATACATTCTTCACAACCTTATTGGATCAACTTCTCTACACTAACCACCAATGAGAACTGAGGCTGCTCTAAAGAATTCACTACTGCAAACAACATCAGCAATGAAACCACTTTTCTAGCATAATTAAGGGTAGTATTATTCACTGATAGATAATCCATGCCAATAATTAAATCTATTCCCTTCATAGGAATATAAATTAGATCAATCTCAGAAACGCTGCCCTTAAATTGAATCTTTATACCCTGACATGCTGTACTCATAATACTAGATGATCTAGACAGTATCATTACTTTGATAAGCATAGGTAACTCTTGCAATGACAGATTCAATTAATTTACATATTCCTCAGACATAAAAGAATGCATGGCACTAGAATCAAATAGTGCCTTGGTGACCACAAACAAAAATCATACCTCTGATTAAGTTTGGATACACTCTAGCCTCTTCCTACGTGACTGCAAACACTCAACCAGGATCTCTGCTCAATCCCCTTAACTTTTCCCTATTGGCACTACCTCGCTATATATCTTGACTTGGCACACTTGAAGAAAGCCCAACATCTTCCTGGATAAGATCAGTCACAAATGTTGTATTAGGATGACCCTCCAGTACTCATAGTTGGAGCTGGAACATTTGATGCTTGTCTCAAAGACTGTGAAGGCCTAATTCTCACACCTCTACCTCTTTGTATTGATCCCCTCTGAAATGGTCGAGAGTGTGATTCTCTATTTAAAATCTCTCTTTCCTAAAGAACTATAATTACCTGCATTATATTAGGCCTCTTCGCAACTTTACTTGTCAAACTCAAAGGAGATGAAAATCTCCCCAAACTATCTCACCTCCTCTCGGCATTCACCTTTTTACTACGCCTATACTAGTACAAAATATGAAATTTACAGGGTATTTTTTTACATCGATTGGAAGGCAAATGGTGTAAAAAGTTAAGGTGGTAGCTTTTTTATAATTATGGTGAAGTATTCTATAGTTTTTACATTGGGTCAACCTTTACCCTATGTAAAAGATAGATTTTCTACATTAGGTAGCTGGAATCGATGTAGACAATACATTTTCTACATCAGGTGAAGGGCCACCCGATATAGAAAATACATTTTCTATACTGAGTAAAAGTTGATCCAGTATAGAAAATATTTTAAATTATCCACTCATTTTACTCCCGCACAAATTTGCATTGTCTCCTTTCCCTTCATTTTCCTTTTGCTTTGCTTTGACCTCTTTCCCTTGCTCATTTCCTCCTTTATTTTCTTCTTACTTCCTTGTACCATCTTTCACCACTGACAACCCCCTCCAACTCCTCCATCTTGACGCTCCTCGTTCCCCTCCCCTTCTCGATGCCCCCTCCCCAACCCAGTTCCTTCCTCTCAGTACCCCCCTCACCAACCCAGCCTATCCTCCCCCTCCCCCTCCATCTCTTCAGTATCTCTGCCCATTTGCCTGCTGCTACTCCTTCTCCCTTCCTCACTTAGTGCCTCTCATCTACCTTTCGTTCCCACCACCTAAGTATGTCTCTTAATTTTTTTGAATATGAATTTTTATTTGATTGTATATTTTTGTTAATTCTTCTACTTTGTTAGGTTGATATTATTTAGGAGTGTTAGTGGCTACCTATAATGCTTAAATTTAATTTTTAATGATATTGATTGTTGCTGAGAGTGCTGTTAGTGGTTATATAAGTCCTCAGGTTGTTGTATGTAATCATTTATTTAGTTTAAAATTGTCATTTTTCTCTTGTAAATTTTTTTTAAAAGTCTTAGCAGATCCAATTTTCAGGAGAGACTTTGCCAAAATTTTTTTAAATTTTAAGTTAATTAGGAATTTCTATTTTTGAAATAGTTTAAAGGTAATAACATTACTTATATTCTTTAGGAGGTGACACATGGATCGTAGTTGGATGAATGCTAGACAAATGAGTGATGAGTATGATAATGGGGTGAAAGAATTTTTAGAATTTGCTAAGAAAAACACTATTGACAGTAGTGAAAGATTTTATTATCCTTGTGTTAATTGCTTGAATGAGAGGAGACTAGATGTTGCCGAAATAAAAGTGCAGTTAGTTTATTTGCAAGAATTCTATAGTATGGATTTGGCATGGTGAATGATTAAAAAATTAAAGTAACACGTCTCAATATGTGGAAGTAGATATGAATGAAGATTGATTAGAGGACATGATCCATGATGTTGGGGAAGAGGCTTTTGAACGAGCACATGTGTATGATAACTTGTGCATTGACGTAGAGAAGCCTCTATACTCAAGGTGCATTAATTTTAGTTTGTCATATGAGGTGTTAAAACTGGTTACCTTAAAGGCAAGAGCTGGGTGGAGTCACCAAAGTTTCACATGGTTGCTAGAGTTACTTCAAATAATGTTTCTGAAAGGCAATACACTACCAAATCATTATTATAATGCCAAGAAGATCTTATGTCCAATAGGTATGAAGTATAAAAAAATACATGCATGCCTTAATGATTGTGTGTTGTATAGAAAAGAGCTTTAAGCGGAGGAGAAGTGTCCAAAATGTGAGGCACCACGGTATAAAGAGAAGCGGGCTCCTACAAAGGTCTTATGGTATCTTCCAATTATACCAAGGTTCAAGCATTTGTTTACAAATACTAATAATGCAAAGAACTTGATGTGGCATGCAAATGAGAGGATATCTGATAGAAAACTTCGACATCTAGCCGATTCTCCTTAGTTGAAGAAAATTGATCAATTATTTCCTAAATTTGGCAATGAGCTAAGGAACTTGAGGCTCAGAATTTCTACTGATGGAATGAATCCTTATGGTAGTCTTAGTAGTATACATAGTTCATGCCTGTTCTTTTAGTGATTTACAACTTATCACTTAGGTTGTGCATGAAACAAAGTACATGATGCTATCCATGTTGATTTTAGGACCAAAATAACCTAGAAATATATTGATATTTACTTAAAACCTCTGATTGAAGATTTGAAAGTGTTGTGGGAGGTAGGTGTGGAAGTGTTTGATGCAAATTAGAAGGAGAATTTTAAGTTACGTGCTATGATCTTTTGTACTATAAATGATTTTCCTGCATATGAAAATTTGTATGGTTATAGTGTGAAAGGTCATAAAGCTTGTCTAATTTGTGAAAGAAGCATAAACTACCATCAACTTCAATATAGAAGAAAGACAGTCTACCTTGGCCATTAGAGGTTTCTTAGATGAGATCACCTGTATTGTAAATTGAAGAAAGATTTTTATGGTTACTAAGAGCACAATAATGCTTCAGATGCTTTGACTGGGGATCAAGTACATGAACAAGTGAAAAACATCAATATTGTCTTCGGTAAGACTAAAAAGAATACTGATACAAAAAGCATATGGAAAAAAGGGTCTATCTTTTTTGACCTTCCATATTAGCACAATCTTGAAGTGAGGCATTGTATTGATGTTATGCACGTGGAGAAAAATGTGTGTGATAGTATTATTGAAATGCTTCTAAACATACCAGGTAAGACCAAGGATGGTGTGAATGCAAGATTGAATTTGAAAGAAATGGGAATACGAGAAGTCTTATACCTGAGACAAGAAGGTAAATGAAACTATTGTCCCCCAACCTCTCATACATTGTGCAAATATGAGAAAAATAAGTTTTTGTGAGTGTTTACATGGAATCAAAGTTCCTTTTAGGGTATTCTTTAAATATTATGAAGCTTGCATCTATAAAAGAGTTAAAACTGGTAGGCTTAAAATCTCATGATTGCCATGTCTTGATGCAATAGTTATTACCTTTGGCTATTCAAGGCAAATTGAAAGAAGATTTAAGACTTACAATAACTAGACTTTGTTTCTTTTTTAATGCTATATGCAGTGAAGTTATTAATCCCTGTAAACTGGAAGAGTTAGAACAAGAAGCTTGTACTATTTTGTGCCAACTTGAGATGCATTTTCTTCCTACATTTTTTGACATTATGGTTCACTTAATAGTACATCTAGTAAGGGAGGTAAAATTGTGTGGTCCTGTTTATTTGCAATGGATGTACCTAGTTGAGAGATACATTAAAATATTGAAAGGGTATGTCAAGAATCCATATTGACCTGAAGCATCGATAGTTGAGAAATATGTTACTGAAGAAGCTATAGATTTTTGTTCTGATTACTTGTCAAGTACAGAATCAATTGAACTTCCTAAATCTCGTCATGAGAAAAGGCAATATAGTTAAGGCACACATGGAGTACCGGTGAAGAGCATGAATCATGATACATTTATATATCTTCAATAATATTGATGAAGTTAAAGATTACATATCTTCTCATAAATAACTTCTAAAGGTAAAAAATTATTGAATGAGAATAACTGAACAAAAGTTGTTGAAAAAGCACAATAGGACTTTTGTAGATTAGTTTAAGCAGAAAAATTTGAATGAAAGCAGTATTTCTGATACAGTTAAATGGTTGGCTGGAGTTCTAACTTTGATGTTATATGTTGAAGTGCCTATGATATTAATGGGTATTCCTTTTATACAAAGGCCTTGGATAAGAAGAGTATGGTGCCAAATAGTAGAGTTATGATAATGGCTGAAGTCGTTCATGTAACATCCTAAAAATTTTAAGACTCAAATTTATTTTAAAAATAAAATAAAATATCTATAATTAAATTAAAATTTAAAATAATTTGATAGAGGTCTAGAGTTTTAATTTTTACTAAGCAAAAGTTTGGTTTTATTTGATTTTTAACTATAGGAAAAATTACCAAAGTTGACCCGGGCTTTTATGCTATAATAAAAAATGTTGGGCCCTTTCTTTTAATTTTTCCTAAACTTTTAGATCACAATTTAAAGACCAGAATGATTACAGAAAATGCAGAAAATGAACAAGGAAAGAAATGCACCAACGGGAGAGAGAAAGAGAGGAAGAAGAAAGGAGAAAGAGAGGGAGTTAGGCTTGGATCTAAGAGTCTTTGCGACCGTTGCGAGCTCGGCTACACGATAGGTAAACTCTCTACTTCAATCCACTTCCCTTTCTCTTGATTTTCTTCAATTTTTGAAAGAGAAAATTTTTGGATTTTGATCCCAAAGGCTTTATTCTTGTAAGATTTTGTTTTTTTTGGATCCTAGGAAGGATGTTTTGAGTTTTTATATAGTGATCTAATGTTTTGAGTGGATAATTGGATGAAAAGACGTGTTTTGGGCACAAATCAAACCCTAAGAGGTTGGGTTTTTCTCCTCAATGGTTTAAGCCTATTGATTTAGTTATAATTTTACTATTTGAGCTGAATGAGATTTAAATCAAGGTTTGGTTTTCATTATAAGGGCTAATGGTGAAAGTTGGTGGCACTAAGTAAAGGTTTTTAATTAATAAAAAAATTATATAAATTGAAAATTAGTCTAATAATGGCTAATAAATAGTTCTGGTGGTTAAGTGATACTATGTGAATGGTTGGTTTAATATATGGACCATTGGGATGGATTATGGCTCACAGACCTAAGTTGTGTGGTATGAGTTATCATCTTCATTAATGCTATTTGACATGATAAATGATGTGGATCACTTATATGTTGTAGGAATTGTTGGTGGAATTTGTTTGAAAGTTAAGGAACAAGCCGAGCCCTATTTTGTACTAGAGGAACCCTTTTGGTACCAAAGGGTTGAGGTAACAGGAAAAATTTATATTTCTTATTACTCTGTTTTAGCTATTTTTGAATAAATATTACTAGCTATCATGCATTACATGTTTTAAAAGATTAAATATGCTTTATAAGGGGTTATGGGGTACTACTTTGATTATAGTGCAAATATGTTTTCTAATTGTTTAATAACAATGTTTTTATGGAAATGAGATTTATAAATGTTATACTACTTTAGAGTGTTGAATGGTCAATACTCTGGAAAGGTAGACAAGAGTAAAAGGCATGATCTCAGTGGGAGTTCACCAATGAGAAGGTGTGGATTTTTGATATTCTATGGCACACTGTCAGTACTCAATGTTCTCTTACGTATTGTGAGCTCATGCACTAAAGTGGTTAGTGTATTGAGTGTTCGACACCTCTCAGTGGGGGAGGGAATCCGACATATGAAGTGTGAGGTTGAGTGCCTAGGCCAAGGTAGCCCTCACATGGAGAGTAAGTCGGGCTGGCTCTGGGAGGGAGTTAGCTTCGACTGCTTAGGATTCACGTTGAAGGGGTATAGGAGTTTCGGTGGATTAGATCATGCCTTGGATTATGTTTTGTGCCTATGAAGGTACAAGTAGGTATAAGGTTTACCTATGAGTTAAAGAGTGCTAGGGGGTATTCTGTTAGTCATGAAAGGCCATACCGGCCTAGGTCATGCATTCATGCATTTCAAATGGCTAATTATATACTATGTTGAATTTATTATTCATTTATTTGATTATGGCTTACTTTGTAATAATCAATGTAGATTTCTCTGTTATTGAGACTGTGGTTGTCTCACCCCTTCCTTTCAATATTCTAGGTCCAGGTGAAGGAACCACTGGACGACGAGGAAAGGAGCAAAGCTAGGGGTTTGCTTGTGATTTGTAAAGAACTGCAACCCTTTCTTTTGAGCAAATATATTGTAATGTATTTAAGATTAGGGTGCCAGTAGGATATGATTATGTATGTGTGTGTGAAAATGTGTGGATTGTGTGCTTGTGTATGAATTTTTGTCTGTTTGTAAACTGGTGGCTAGGAACTTGGTTATGGTGTGTGGTTTTGATGGATTTACTTAGTAAACCAAGTTTCTATTACAAATAGATATTTATTTTGATATATATATATGATTATACAAGCAAATGCAAAGTGGTTGCATTGCAAATGGTGTGCTATGGGCAAACATATACCTTGGATAGAGAGAGTGGGTGCGTGGGCCCCATAAGGAGCTCTGAGCCAAGTGAAAATGTTTAACATGTGTATTTATATAAATACATGGTATTTGGATTGATTTGTGACCACTCTTGTATGATTTGTGCATTTTGGGGTTTAGGGGTCCATTTTGAGAAATGGCACCGGGGTGGTCAAATTTTGATGCATAGGGGTTTTCCATCATTTGAATGTTCTATCAAGTATTTTTAATCCTATTTGACGTGTCCAAAGTGTTCCAATAGGTTTGTGACCATTAGGATGAGATTTGGACAATTTTGAAAATGGTTTTTACCAAAAAGCTGCACTTTTGTATCTGGGTGTCCAAATCTCAATCCAACCTTTGGATTTCTCTAAAATTTGGGTCACAAGTAAAACCTTTTATAAGCTTCATGTGAGCTTTGGAATCACGTCGATCAGATATCGGACGGAGAAATGACGCACTCTAAAATTTGGTCTGGAGGTGCTGTCATGACAACATTAAATTGCTGTCATGACAGCTACAGTGTTGATGTTGCAACATGCACGAAATTCAATCGTCTATTGGATCTTTTCAAAATTTGGTATGCTAATAGTATTCTTTAAAAGTGACATGTGGGCTTTGGAATCACTTAGATCGGAGGTCGGATGATGAAATAGTGCACTCCGGAAGTTAGTCCGGAGGTGCTGTCATGACAGCTTTTTAGTTGTCATGACAGCAAAAGTGACCAAATTTATAACATGTCCAATTTTTAATCCGACCGTTGGATCTTTTTGAAATTTGGTACACTTATAGTACCTTTTGAATGTGACGTGTAAGCTTTAAAATTTCTTCGATCAGAGATTAGAAGATAGAACGGTACCTCCCTGAAGTTGACTCGGGAGGGCTGTCATGACAGCAATTTAATGCTATCATGACAGCATATTTTTACCCTTCTTTTGTCTAACTTGCTTCCGTGCGCTATAGGTAGTACCTATAAAATTTTTTAAAGGCTTTAAATGTTTAATTTGCAATTGTGTTTTTACTTAGTGATTTAAATGGTTTGTTTCCTAAGTTAGTTTTAGGATTAATTCCTTAACCACACTTAGTTTATTTGAATTGTGTGATTTTTGGATAACACTCGGGGCAAGTGTTACATTTGGTATCAGTTTTAGGTTTATGATTCCTCTTTCTTACTTGGCACCTTAAATATATTACTCTTATGCTCTTTCCCTTCTGCCACTAACCTGGACTAATATTCTTTTTCTTTCTCTAGCTTGTTCCTTTAAGAGGGGAGAAAGGTCCGTATGCTTGTGGCCATACACCTTTCAGTTCTAATATGGCTCCAAGGGGAAGAGGTAGATTGAGGAATAAGGAACGACCACCACTTCTACCTCCTCCGCCTCCGCCTCCACCACCACCACAGGGAACAGATGCAGTCATGGCTAAGCTGCTTGAAGTGATGGTGGATATATAGTAAAATCTCAGAGGTCGTGCTGTTCCAGATCAATATGTTGACCCAAGTGCTGGCAGGGATCTTCTAGTGCTGTAGGAGCTCAGGGACCGATTGCTAATAATCGAGAGGATGACATATCTGAACCTTAGAAGGAATTCTCTTGCTCTAATCCTACCACATATGATGGTAGTATGCTTGATGGGAAAGTTGAGGAGTGGTTGGATCGAATGGAGTAATTATTTACTATTGTGAGGTGTACATCTGAGCAGAGGGTTATCTTGGCTACGATGCAGCTTGTTGGTGAAGCCAAGCATTGGTGGGATTCTGTTAATCCCACATATAGAAGATCTATGTCTTAAGCTGAATTTAAAGAAAGATTTTATGATTTTCACTTTCCACCAGCTTTCAGAGATGAGAAAGAGACAGAGTTTTATGCATTTCAGCAGGGGGACTTAGACGAGGAGACTTTTATGAGAAAATTCAATCAGTTGTCTGAGTTCTCAATATATCTGAAGGCTTCTAATGATAGCAAGTGGAAAGCAAAGAGGTTATTAGAAAAGATGAGGCCAGAATACCGCTAGCAGCTATCTTTATTGGGCGAGGCGACATATGATGAGATGTGCAATCGTCTGAGGATTGCCGCTCGTCGAGGTCGAGACACAGAGAGTAGTCGGAGTAAGGATACACGAGGTTGATTTTCTTTTGGGTTGGCTCCTACTGGTGGTATATCCAAGAGAATGGGTTTTAGCTCGGTTCTTCTTCTGGTGGCTCCTTTAGAACCGGGTCTTCTTCTGCTTCTAGTAATCGGAATTTAAATGGGGGTTCAAGATTTCAAGGTAATCGGGGTGGTAATATGAGATCTGGGGGTTCTCGTTTCTCTGGGAATGCTCCAGCACGTTCTTCACAGACCAGTCAAGCCCCGATTCTAAGCACAGCGAGGTCATCTTGCGATAGATGTGGTAGGGTTCATTTTGGTTGCTGCTTTGCTTGCTACAAGTGTGGAAAGTTAGGCCATTTGATCCGTGACTGCCCTGATTTGCATGAGAGCTCAAACTGGAGGAACGTGATTCCTGGTAGAGTGTATACAGTATCTTAGGAGGAGGCTAGGAAGTCATCGAATCTAATCACTGGTATGGTTTTTATCTGTGGCCTCGATTTAGAAGCTTTATTTGATTGTGGTGCGACGCATTCTTTTATTTCTGCCGAGCGCTTAAATAGAATGGCTATGCCTATTGACCAGTTGCCCCATGATATAGAAGTTTCCTCTACTTCTGGTTTAGTTAGTCGATCCAGTGTGGTGTATAGGACTAAGATGACTTTTAATGGGCGATCGACTTGGGTGAATATGATCAAATTACCTATGCAAGGGATTGATTTAATTATTGGTATGGATTAGTTGACAGCTTATGGTGCTGTCGTAGATTGTGTGGCTAAGACAGTGACTTTGGTAGAAGTACTGGAGGTGATCGAGGAATACCTTAGTCATTCTTGTTTTCTTTCTTCTTTGCAAGTTGAAAGGTTAATTGAGCAGGATTGTGAGGCTTACGTGGTAGTGCTCGCTACCCAATGGTTTGAGACAGGTATAGTGGATGAAATTAAGGTTGTTAGGGAGTTCACGGAGGTGTTTTCAGAGGATGTGTCAGGATTACCTCTAGAGCGTGAGGTTGAATTCTCGATTGACCTGGTACTAAGGACACAACCAATTTCAAAGTCTCCCTATAGAATGGCTCCTTCAGAGTTAGCTGAGTTGAAGAAGCAACTTGAGGAGCTATTAGATAAGGGATTTATTAGACCTAGTGTTTCTCCTTGGGGATCTCCTGTCTTATTTGTGAAGAAGAAGGATGGTAGTTTAAGATTGTGTATCGATTACAGGCAATTGAATAAGGTTAACGGTGAAGAACAAGTACCCACTGCCTCGCATCGATGATCTCTTAGATCAGTTGGTTGGTGCCACAATTTTCTCTAAGATTGATTTACGTTCAGGGTACCATCAGCTGAGGGTTAGTGAGAAGGATGTGGTGAAGACTGCTTTCAGGACTCGATATGGTCATTACGAGTTTTTGGTTATGCCATTCGGGCTGACTAATGCGCCTGCGGTTTTCATAGACTATATGAACTGCATTTTTTAACCTTTCTTGGATCAGTCTGTGGTGGTTTTTATTAACGATATATTGATCTACTCTAAAGATAAGGAGCAGCATGCCAGATACTTGAGGACTGTCCTAAGGTTTTTGCAAGATCATAAGCTATATGCCAAGCTCAGTAAGTGCGAGTTTTAGATGAGAGAGGTTAGGTTCTTGGGATATATCGTGTCGGCAAATGGTATTGCAGTTGATTCATATAAGGTTGAAGCAGTCATGCAATGGGAGAGACTAAAATTGATAACTGAGATTCGTAGTTTCTTGGGGTTAGTAGGTTACTACCGACGTTTTATCAAAGGTTTCTCTCAGATTTCGATGCCTTTGACTAGGCTCATGAGGAAGGATAGGCCATTTATCTGGGATGATAGGTGTGAGACAGCTTTTCTTGAGTTGAAAGAAAGGTTAATGACAGCTCCGGTGTTGGTGATTTCAAATCCTCAAAAGCCCTATGATGTGTATACTGATGCCTCTCATAAGGGTCTTGGTTGTGTTTTAATGCAAGATGAGAGGGTAGTGGTATATGCATCTAGACAACTTAGACTGCATGAGGAGAATTATCCAACACATGATCTCGAGTTGACTGCGGTGGTCTTTGCATTAAAGATCTGGTGTCATTATCTTTATAGAACAGAGTTCAGGGTCATGAGTGACTATAAAAGTCTCAAGTACCTGGTGGATCAAAAAGAGCTGAACATGAGATAGAGACGTTAGATGGAGTTTCTTAAAGATTATAATTTTAAATTTAAGTATCATCTGGGGAAAGCAAATGTGGTAGCAGATGCTCTTAGTCGCAAGACCTTACATGTAGCCTATTTAATGGTTCGGGAGCATAGATTGATGGAATCTTTGGTTGAAACTTCTTTGGGTATGACTGAGTTCTCTTTGAATGGTCTTAATACTATGGTTATTTCCAATGAATTTTAGAAAGAGATACGAGATGCTCAGCTTCAAGATCCAATTTTATTAAAAATAAGTCAAGACATCGAGAATGGTGAGATAATGGACTATTGGTTTAGTGATGATGGGTATGTGGATTTCAAGGATAGGGTATGTATTCCTAACAATGAGTCTATTCGGAAGAAATTGTTGGATAAGGCGCATCGAAGTAGCTACACCCTTCATCCCAGTGCTACTAAGATGTATCATGACATGCAGCATCATTGGTGGTGGCCAGGCATGAAAAAGGATGTCACAGAATATGTTAGTAAGTGTTTGACCTATCAAAAGGTCAAAATAAAGCACCAAAAGCTATCAGGGTTATTACAGCCTTTGGAGATTCCTAAATGAAAATGGGAGAGTATTTCAATGGATTTTGTATCTGGTTTGCCGAGAACCCAAGCTAGTTTTGACTCTATCTGGGTAATTGTAGATCGTTTGACTAAGTCAGCACATTTCTTACCGGTCAAGACCACCTATATGGTTGATAGGTATGCTGAGATCTACATTAAGGAGATTGTGCGACTACATGGGGTACGAGGGATATTGTTTCAGACTATGATCCTCGATTTACATCGAATTTATGGCAAGCTATGCAAAGGGCTATGGGCACAGATCTGAAGTTCAGTACGTCTGATCATCCACAGACAGATGGACAAACTGAGCGGACGATCTAGACATTAGAAGATATGTTGAGGTCATGTGCCCTAGAGCTTTAGGGAAGCTGGGATAAGCATTTGCCTCTGGCAGAGTTTGCTTATAATAACAGTTATCATGCTAGTATTCAGATGGCTCCTTATGAAGCATTATATGGAAGATGGTGCAGATCACCTCTCTGTTAGTATGAGTTGAGTGAGAGGACAATGATGGGACCGGATGTGGTAGATGAGACCATGGAAAAAAATTAAATTGATCTAACAAAAGCTTCTTATGGCACAGAGTAGACAGAAAAGTTATGAAGATAATCGTCGTAAGGATCTGTCTTTTGAGGTTGGGGATCATGTCTTTCTCAAGCTTTCCCTATTGACGGGCATTAGACCTCAATTCGGGCTAAAAAGTTATCTCCTCGATATATGGGTCCATTTGAGGTTTTGAAGAAAGTTAGACCGGTGGCTGATCAGTTGGCATTGCCGCCTCAGTTAGCGGGTCTACACAATGTGTTTCATGTATCACAGCTGAAGAAGTACCAGCCAGACCCATTGCATGTGATAGAACCTAAGGAGGTTGAAATTCAGGAGAGTTTAACCTACCGAACTGAACCAGATTGTATTGTGGATGCTAAGATAAGCAGCTCAGAAATAAAATAATTTAGTTGGTAAAAGTAATTTGGAAAGGGACGACTCCGGGAGATGCAACCTGAGAGATTGAGGATCAAATGAGGAAAGAATATCCACAGTTGTTTCCCTAGGTATGTTTCTCTCTTTGGTTCATGTATTAGCTTGGATTTTGGGGACAAAATCCTTTTTAAAGTAGGGGAGCATGTAACATCCTAAAAATTTTAAGACTTAAATTTATTTTAAAAATAAAATAAAATATCTATAATTAGATTAAAATTTAAAATAATTTGATAGAGGTCTAGAGTTTTAATTTTTACTAAGCAAAAGTTTGGTTTTATTTAATTTTTAACTATAGGAAAAATTACCAAAGTTAACCCAGGCTTTTATGCTATAATAAAAAATGTTGAGCCCTTTCTTATAATTTTCCCCAAACTTTTAGATCAGTAATTTAAAGACCAGAATGATTGCAGAAAACACAGAAAATGAACAAGGAAAGAAACGCACAAACGGGGGAGAGAGAGAGAGGAAGAAGAGAGGAGAAAGAGAGGGAGTTAGGCTTGGATCTAGGAGTCTTTGCGAAATCCTCTTCCCTTTCTCTTGATTTTCTTCAATTTTTGGAAGAGAAAATTTTTGAATTTTGATCCCAAATTATTCTTGTAAGCTTTTATTTCTTTGGATCCTAGGGAGGATGTTTTAAGTTTCTATATAGTGATCTAATGTTTTGAGTGGATAATTAGATGAAAAGAGGTGTTTTGGGCACAAATCAAACCCCAAGAGGTTGGTTTTTCTCCTCAATGGTTTAAGCCTATTGATTTACTTATAATTTTGCTATTTGAGCCAAATAAGATTTAAATTAAGGTTTGATTTTCATTATAAGGGCTAATGGTGAAAGTTGGTGGCACTAAGTAAAGGTTTTTAATTAATAAAAAAAATTATATAAATTGGAAATTAGCCTAATAATGGCTAATAAATGATTTTGGTTGTTAAGTGATACTTTCTGAATGGTTGGTTCAATATATGGACCATTGGGATGGATTATGTCTCAGAGACCTAAGTTGTGTGGTTTGAGTTATAGTCTTCATTAATGCTATTTGACATGATAAATGATGTGGATCACTTATATGTTTTAGGAATTGTTGGTGGAATTTGTTTGAAAGTTAAGGAACAAGCCGAGCCCTATTTTGTACTAGAGGAACCCTTTTGGTATCAAAGGGTTGAGGTAACAAGAAAAATTTATATTTCTTATTACTCTGTTTTAGCTATTTTTGAATAAATATTACTAGCTATCATGCATTACATGTTTTAAAAGATTAAATATGCTTTATAAGGGGTTATGGGGTACTACTTTGATTATAGTGCAAATATTTTTTCTAATTATTTAATAACAATGTTTTTATGGAAACGAGATTTATAAATGTTATACTACTTTAGAGTGTTGAATGGTCAATACTCTGGAAAGGTAGACAAGAGTAAAAGGCATGATCTCGGTGGAGTTCACTAATGAGAAGGTGTGGATTTTTGATATTCTATGGCACACTATCAGTACTCAATGTTGTCTTACGTATTGTGGGCTCAGTGCACTAAAGTGGTTAGTGTATTGAGTGTTCTACACCTCTCAGTGGGGGAAGGAATCCGACATATGAAGTGTGAGGTTGAGTGCCTAGGCCAAGGTAGCCCTTACATGGAGAGTAAGTCGGGCTAGCTCTGGGAGGGAGTTAGCTTCGACTGCTTAGGATTCACGTTGAAGGGGCATAGGAGGTTCGGTAGATTAGATCATGCCTTAGATTATGTTGCCTATGAAGGTACAAGTTATATTGAGATTAGACCATAGTACAAGTTATACTAACAAGAAAGGACCTATCAAGAAATGGGTACCTAAAATGAAATAGTCTTTATTTGCAGGTATGTGTCAATGTCTCTAAGAAAAAGAAATGGTATATAGACAGTAGGTGCTCCAGGCATATGATCGAATATTTAAATCAATTCATAGAACTACATGAGAGAGATAGAGTTCATGTTACTTTTAGAGGTGATCAAATGGGTCATATTACTGTTTTTTGAAAAGTGGGAAGAGGAAATGAAGTAAGAATTGAAGGTGTACTACATGTCAAAGGTCTCTTTCATGATCTAATAAGCATAAGTCAAAGTTATGACAGAGGAAATAGAGTCTTCTTTAACTCAAATGAATGCATTGTCTAATGAAAAGCTAATAAGAAGAAACTTGTTCATACTGACAGAGATGGTAACTGTTATACTGTTGATTTAGATTGTGAACCTCTTTCTCAAACTTTTGCAAAATTATTTAGTTATTAGTTTACTGCCCTTAAGTTTTGATAAAGAAAAAGTTTTCCAAGCTTATCAATTTGGAAAACAAAATAAAACGTCTTTTAAGCCAAAAGATTTTATTTCTTCTAAAAAATCTATTCAGCTCTTGCATATAGATTTGGTGGCTCCTGCAAGAATAAAAAGTTTTAGTGAAAATCTCTACACTTTAGTTATTGTTGATGATTACTTTAAATTTACATGGACTTACTTTCCTAAGTCTAAAGATGAAACTTTTTATGCCTTTAGTATATTTGCAAAAAAGGTCCAAAATGAGAAAGGTATTTCTATAGTATCAATTAGGTTTGATCATGGAGGAGAATTTGAAAATGGTGACATCATGAACTTCTGTGATGAATATGGAGTCAGTCACAACTTCTTTGCACCAAGAACCCTTCAATAAAATGAAGTGGTAGAAAGGAAGAATAGGGTACTCATAAAAATGGCTAGAGCTATGCTTAGTGACAATGGCGTGTCATAAATATTTTGGGCTGATGCCATGAACATTACCTGTTATATCATCAACAGAGCTTACATAAGGCCTAAGCTCAACAAGACATCATATGAACTCTACAAGGGAAGAAAGCAAAACCTATCTAATTTTCATGTGTTTGGTAGTAAGGTATTCATCCACAATAACAGCAAGGAGAATCTAGGAAAATTTGAACCCAAATCAGACATGGGAATTTTTCTTAGATACTCCAGCAAGAATAAAGCTTTTCATATATTCAACCTCAGGTCCAAGATCATAAAAGAATCAATACATATTGTATTTGATGAATTTCCTATAGAAAAGAAGAAGACCTCTAATATTGATGACGTTACTGAGAAATTGTGTGATCTTTAACTAAAGAAGAACAATTCAACTGAGGATCCAGGAGAAAAATCTAAGACTCCACTCGAATATAATAAAATCAAAGAAATTCATCAACCAGCTGCTTGGAAAAGTAACAAGAATCATGCTTCGGATCAAGTCATGAGAAATGTCAATGAACTTGTCCTGACAAAAAGTAAATTCCAAAACATTACTAGTCATTTAGCCTTCTTTTTAGAAGTAGAGCCAAAAATAGTTAAAGAAGCCTTATTTGACTCATACTGGATAGATTCAATACAAGAAGAGCTTAATTAGTTTGAAAGAAGCCAAGTATGGGACTTGGTACTAAGTCCCAAAAATCATCTAGTGAATGGAACTAAGTGGGTCTTCAAGAACAAACTTGATGAAGGAGGCATCATTTTTAAGAACAAAGCATGACTAGTGGAAAAGGGATATAATCAAGAAGAAGGTATAGACTATGAAGAAACTTTTGCTCTATTTGTTAGATTGGAAGCAATTTGCCTACTTCTAGCTTATGCATCTATGAAAGATATCAAGCTATACCAGATGAATGTAAAAAGTGCATTTCTCAATGGCTACATCCTTAAAGAAGTATATGTTGAACAACCACCTAATTTTAAAGATCCTCATAAGTTTGATACTGTCTTCAAATTGAAGAAAGCTCTCTATAGACTCAAACAATCACCTAGAGCCTCAGAGAATTTGAAATGTCTATGATAAGGGAACTATCATTCTTTCCAGAACTACAAATTAAGCAAAGGAAAGATGGTATATTTGTATGTCAAATAAATATCTTAGAGAGATGCTTAAAAAATTTAGGATGGATCAAGCTAATGGAATTGATAATACTCTAATGAGCTTAACCATCAAGATGGATGAAGATGTTGCTAGAACAAAATATGATTGCAAATAATATAGAGGGATGATTGGATCTCTTCTATATCTTATAGCAAAGTCATCCAGATATATCCTTCAGTATCGGTCATTGTGCAAGGTTTTAATCAGTACTAAAAGAATCCCATGTGACTACAATGAAAGGGATTTTTAGATGTCTAAAAGATACTGATTCACTAGGTCTATGGTATCCTAAAGGAGGAAGTAAGTTCTTAATTAGATATTTTGATGCTGACTTTGGTGGATGCAAGATAGAGAGAAAAAGCACGAGTGGAATATACCACTTTTTTTATGGTTTACTTGTTTCTTGGGCAAGCAAGAAACAAAATATTATCTTTTTATCATCAATTGAATTAGAATATATAGCTACTGGATTGTGTTGTTCTCAAATCTTATTAATGAAGCAGCAACTTGAAGAATTCAGGATCAAGCTTAAGAATATTCCAATCAAGTGTGACAATATTAGTACAATATGCTTGACTAAAAATATAGTTCATCATTCTTGAACTAAGCATATTGATATTAATCATCACTTCATCAGAGATCATGTTCAAAAGAAAGATGTCATAGTGGAATTCATCCTAACTAAATTTCAACTTACTGATATCTTCACAAAACCTCTGGGAGTAGAGGAATTCATATTCATAAGAAGAGAGTTAGGTTTGTTAAATCCCAATGAACTATAAGAAACTATATTTTCATTCTTTATTTTTAGTCTATTAAATTATGAATTCTAACTTAGGCATCAGAGTTGTTGTTTAAAAGTGCCTGTCTCTGTCTAAAGAAATTATCTATTGGTGTTATAAAAATAGGTAACACTGGTGTTAGAAATTCAACACCGGTATTAATAGTTCTTTTGAGTAATTGTAGAATAGCTAATTTTGATAGTAACACTAGTGCTACATTGTTCAACAATGATGCTGTGAAGGTCAATGAAATCCAAGCCATCAACACTGCCAACAAATGAGTCTGACACCTCAAAATGACTTAGTATGGATAAGATCAAATTGATTTGCAATTTTAAATAAGGTAACCATTGAACTTCTATTTTTTGAGTTTCACACTGATGCTATATCTGTTTGTATATATGCTTGGGTATGTACTTTGGCTCAATTTACTCTTTTGCCCTAAATCTACTGGTGCTACTTTCTCTCTCGCATAAACTCCCTCTTTACTCTGCTACTCTCATATCCATTTTCCTTTAAACTTGCTCCATTTTTCCATCATAATCTTTAAAAAACACTACTTAATCTTTAACGAAGTTTACATGAGTAAAAATGACTAAAGAGGCTCTGAAAGCTTGAGGACTCTTTGTATTTGAATTTTTCCAAGCAAGAAACATTGTGGTTAAGCAAGCAGGATCAAGATGATGAAATCTAAGCCTCAGTAGCTACAATAAGGTTATGGATAAAGTAGAATAAGTTGTGAAGGTTAGAAAGAGAAAGGAAAGAATGAAGATGAAGACCCAGGATAAAGAACCTATAGAAACCACTGCTACTGCACCATCACAACCCACTCCTAAGAAGCCAAGAACTACTCAAAAAGGTTAAAGAGTAACAAAGAAAACTAAAGCTCCTTAACCTACTGAGCATGAATCTGTCTTCTCTGAGAGGACACCAGAGGATACATTATCTAGTCAACCTCACTCTGGAAATCTTATAGAATAGAGGAAGAGGAAAGGGAAAGCACCTATCATTGAGGCATCAAACGAGAGCGGTGATTTTGCTAGTTTTTGACTCCCTTCACACGGAACAAATTCCAAGTCTAGCCTTGAAAATGGCTAGAAAAGAAGTCAGTAAGTCGTGGATTGTAAACCTGATAGAGCTAAAAGAAAAGGGGTATGATGTTACTGAGATGGTGAAGCCCTATAAGACTTTATTGGAGCTCAACATGGTTGTAAGTCCAAAAGTTGTAAGAGCTTTTTGCAATTCTTTACAAGTTCTACACAATGGTAAAGTACTCGGAGCAACAATAAGAGGAAAGTCTTTTGATATTACAAAAGACTATTTGAACACTCTTCTGAACTTTCCAACAATGAAATGTTGATGAGGCTATCAAAATTATCCTATGAAAAGCCAATCATATTCACAATATTGGTGCTAACCTAGGAGGAAAGCTTTAGTCTAGTGGAGAAGCCAAAATCTATGCCAACACTTCATATAGTAATCTACCACATTCTATCAAGGTTGATTACCTATAAAAGATCTAGGGTAAACAAGTTTATCTCTAAAGACTTGAGGATTTTGACTGCCTTAATCAAAGGGTTCAAGCTAGATGTTGCTTCTGTCATTTTCGAGATGATCAAGAACTTAGTCCAATTAAGCAGAAAGAGAGATGGGAAGTATCTCATCTATAGAAATGTGATTTCCAAGATGTTGAAAGATCAAAAGATCATGTATCTAGAAAGAAATAAGGTTTTGGGACATAAGGAGATCAACTCTATGACTTTGAAGAAAATGGAGATTATTAAAGAAGGAGGAGTTGGTGCTTAAACTGAAGCTCACTTAGTCGCAGCTCCCAATGCTCAAGTCAGACAAGAGTCTAACCTATTCAACATGATTCATCTATCCTACAACCATTAGGAGGCGTATATCTTGATTCAGATGCTGTCAAGCAGTTAGATAGGAGGTTCAAGATTCAAGCTAAGCTTTGCACCTTGTGTCTTGAGAGACAAGCTAAGGACTTCGATCAAAAACTAAAGAAAGCTTCTGAAGAGATCAGAGAAGAATTCAAGGGGGAAATTAGCTTGCTAAGAGCTTAAGTTTTGAGTTTGGGAGGTAGACTAGCTGGACCAAGGGACTCATCTGAGCATTACTCTCCCTTTAGAATGGGTACCCCTACTGGTGTCTTTGTGGATGAGAATGTTGGACTAAAGTTTGTTGAAGATTTTATGTTATTACACACATCCAGTGCCTCTACTTTCAAGAAGGGTATTGAGGAGGAAATAGACAGTGACTTACAGATACCCTCCAAGATTGGAAATCTGAGGGTTGAACCAGTTTCCCTTACTAATTCTACATTGAGAGCTATGTTTGAAGATAGTTTAAAATGAGATAGGTCACATGTATCAGACAGCAAGAAGCTTGCACTAGTTGTAGTAAAGGTTTCTAAAGAATATATTGAGATTTTTGATAATGAGGAAGATTAGGGTTTGCACAATCACCTCTACCTTTTACTTCCTTCTTCTTTGGGATCAACTACACAGAGGCCTTTCAGGACTTGATCTGGAGAAATCATGATTTTGTATTATCTCCTATGCCTCTCACTGCCATTTTAGAATTTGGTGCAATCTTCAAGCCTTCATAAAGGTTTAAGAATAGACCAATTTAGACTGAAAGTGGTTCCTCTTCTTCCTACATGCTTTCATCCAATCTTTTTATCCCCGTTGATCTATCCAAAACCTTTGCTGATGATAAAAAAGGGGAGAAGAGTAAGGATGCAAAGGATACAAAGTCTAGAAAAGAGGCAGATAGTAAGGTTCATATTATGGTTCAAGGTAGTAGGTTAGACAAGCATGAGGTTGAAGATTTAGGAAGTGGCAAGCATAAGGGTCAATCTGTTGTGAGAAGACCAAGAAGTGCCTTGCCTAAACTCAATAGATTTAGAGCAAAGGATTTCAAGACTTTTAAGCCTCAACCTTCATCTAAAACCTCTGAACCTCAAACCTCTCAGCCTTCTGAAACACCCAAACCTTCATCTCCCACTACCAAGAAATTCCATGAGTTAATGGATTTCTTTAATACTATCTTTAAGAAGTGAATTGAGTGCTTGTTAGTCTGTTTGTTAGTTTACCTATTAAATATTCTCTGATATTCTCTTTGTAACATCTTTTGATATATATATCTATCTATATATTGTACATTTCTTCTATTTTAATCTGTGTCTATCTCTTTTAAGAAGAAGAGACTAAAGTCTTTTCGAGAACTAACACTTTGCATCTAAGTTTTGTCATCATCAAAAAGGGGAGATATGTTAAACCCTGATTTTGATAGTTACAAAATAAAGAGAAGTTTTATATGTTTTTGGCTTTCTTAACTTGAACCTAAGTTAATTGGCTTAATGTTAATCAAATATAACTAAGTGTAAGTTTATACATAATAGAAGGTATGCTATCTTATTAGTTAAGTATTTGACTTAACCATAATCTTTGTGCTTTAAGTTATTTTGTTCTAAAGTGTTTCTAAGTATTGTTAGCACCGTACTGGAAGCTTTAACACCGGTGCTACTTTAGTTATCTTCATTGTTCTATTAATTCATGTTTCATATAATGCTAGTCCTACTCATTCTAATACCAGTGTTATCCCTTTAAACTTATGCAATTGTTTCTCTCTTATTCAAACCTTTTTTCTTGTACTGGTATTATTTTTTTAACATCAATCTTATTCTTCCTATATCCTTATTTGAGTTAAGACAATACCGTGTTACTTTGTTAGCACCTGTACTAAGTTTTATACAAGTTTTTATAATACCTATGTTAACACTTCAACATCGGTACTGTATCCTCTTTTCCCCTACGAAGCGGTTTGATTGATCATGTTACTTCGGTGTTATTTCCTTCTAACACTGCTGCAGTGTAATCTTTTTAAAAATATCCTTATTCACTCAAAATTATCAAAAATCTTCATCTTTTACGTATTAGACTACACTGGTACTATCAAAAAAACACCTATGATATGAACTTCTTTCAGAGTCTACTCATCATTGTAACACCGATACTGCTATAAATTTTTATTCTCTATTTTTCGTATCAATTTCGAAGTTCACTTGAACTCTTCTCTCAATCCTTCTTTCAATCCAAAGTCAATTGTGTTCACTCTATATCGTTACCAAATAATATTTAGACATAATTATTTCCTTGAAGTTATTTAGTTTGCTTATCTTTGATTAAGTCACCAAGCTTGCTTTCTATTATACCAAAATATATAAGTTTCAACACTTTTGTCTGAAACATTAAAGGTTTTTAGCTGTTACTGTACAAAAAGAGGAAATCTTTGTTACAAAACATTGTTCTATTGCCCCATCTATCAGAGAACCTCAGAAAATCTCGGATATTCAAGGAAACACAAAAGAAAGGAGGAATCATATCACAAACAACCTTCAACAAAAAAATTTATTACTCTAACAGATCATTTATGATCCTCAATTATAAATAGACTCATTTATGAAACCTGGTAAAAGAAGGAAATATGTGAGCTAACAAAAACATTCTCTGTTTATTTGAGCATTAAAGTTTACCTACCTTCTATATATCATTCATTATTAAAGAGCTTCATTGATTATATACCTACTCTTAGAGAGAGTTTAAAAGCAGTAGTAGTTCATTCTTGAACTTACTCTATTTATCCTGATTTTACATATTCAAAATAGAGGAACTTAAGCTCAGGGAGGTTAAGGAATTTATCATTACCTTTGTAAGGGGGAGATTTTCAGACTTATTGAAAAGTCTGTTAATGTTTTGAGGCAACTAAGAGCAAGGATTAATCTTGGTAATATAGTTGGAAATCTCAGGAGGTTCTTAAGGATTGAACGTAGATTCAAGTGGTAGGAGTCAAACCAGGATAAATCACTTGTGTCAAGCTCTGCTCATCTAACTCTCATGATTGGTGACTTCATTCCTTCATCTTATTTATTATTACTGCAATTCATTTAAATTTTTAATTAGCCTAGTTCCCCCCATTAGGACATTTACATATCATACTTCTAAACTATGGTTTCCCCTAATACATATAATGGGGTGTTATTGACTCCAATATCATATCACACAGGCACTAAGGAGTTTAAATCTCTAACACCATATCTCAATAGACACTAAGGAGATAATCTCCAACACAGCACCTTGAAAGGCACTAAGGAGATATGATTCTCCATTACCGCACCCTGTCGAGCACTAAGGAGAATATACCATTTGGTCTTATCAACACACTCTACATGGGTGAATTCCCACCCCAATAATCATGCTTTCTGAATCAATTATAGGTTTCCAATCATCACTTTACTCATATATATACATCTATACACATTTCTATTACTTGTTTATCTAAAATCTCTTTTTATGCAATAAATATTCAATGCTATAAAACATGTTCAGTTCAAAATAATTTCATGCACTACGTAGCAACTCACAAACATTTACAATAAATAGTCTAATAAAGGAAGTTATTCGGTTACCTCAACCCTTCTGTCACTAGAAAGGTTAGCTGTGGATTTCAGTTACCACAATAGGTCATTACAAGCTTCCTTTCTCAACTCACTCGCATTATATGCCAATCTACACATAATTGGCACATTTTAGTCAATTATTCAAAATTGACCAAAACACACTTAATCACTACTTATGGCTATACTTAGCCATTCATTCCTTTCCATTCATCTATTTTAAGCTAGTTATTACTTGATTACCACTTTACATCACCTCAATTAGTCTCATTTCACTCAAACATGATTTTCACCCTATTTCCCTTTTGACTTAGGGCCAAATTGATCGTACGAGTTCAAAGCTCTATTGTTCAGCTCTAAACTAGTCACAAAGCTCTAATTTAACTTTCGAGAACCTTTTTATTACTATTGGCCAAGGGTGAAACCCCTTAAATTTCACCGACTCAGCTTTTCTATAACTTATATTTAGAGAAATTTGGATAGAATGGAAAGTAAGGGTTATATATAACTTACTGATAAGTTACTGATCAGAAGTGCCTTCCAATGCTCTAAAATGTCTTGCCCTATCAACCAAGTGTAGCATCCTAAATTTTAATCCTGCGTTAATGACTAATTAGGGATGAATTAGTAATTTACTGTCAGATTAGAGTTCTGAGTGATGAAGTGTTATCTTGACTCATAAAGAAGTTATATGAATAGATGTGAGTAGAATATTAGAGTCCCAAAGTAGAGTGTGTGAACATAATAAGGATTTCCCTCACTGTGCCATGTGCAGCTACAGGAGATAGTTATGCCGCAGCGCATGAAGCATAAATTAGATTAATAAGGACGTATCTATCTCATGAAATAGAAGGGAGAAAATGGGAGGAGAGTTCAAACGTGGAGAAGAGCAAGGGATGTGATAGGGAAAGCTAAATTAGGAGCAAGGACAGTGTCTCTGACTTGTTACTTATCACGTTAGTTACATATTGCCTTAACCTCTGAATCTACCCTATTTTCTCTTAGTTTTAACTAGTGAGGAATTGAATTCGGGAGTTTTAAGGAGTTGATTTCTTATCCTATAGTAATAAAAAGGTTCTTTAGAACTAAACTAGTGCTTTATGATTGGTTTAAGTTGAAACGATAAAGTTTTGAGGCTGTAGGCAAGAATTGCCTTAATTTAGAGAGAGATAGTGAGAGAAAATTGCTAGAAAATGTTAAAGCTTGAAATGAGGGGTAATCAATAGTAATGTGTGTAATTGATTATGAAATGTGGATTTGATAGCAATTGAGTTTTTAAATATGATAATTGGCACTTTTGATAAATAAAGGAATTGACTCTGAATGCCAATTCTGTATAGATTCTAGTATGTGACCCACAAATGATGAGAGAAGAGCTTGAATAGGGTTGAAGTTACACGGGTAACCCTTTCTATTGAACAAAAGGGTTGAGGTAACCATATAGTTTATTACGTTTATTAACTATTATAATTATGTAGAAGTGAATATCAAATGATAAATTGTGAATTTACACGTTTTATGCATGATTGTTATTGAAATGGTTTTAGCATGAACTTTAGATTGTAAAATGAATTGGAAAAGTTATTAATTTTCATGAATATATACATAAATGATAGGGAAGTATATATGTTATGGAAATGTATATAAGTAGTGGAAATTGTGAAAGAGCATGATTATAAGGGGTGTGAGTTCACCCAAGATATATAGGGATGTGTGTGTGTGGAGATATGTGAGTGAAAAATCTATATGATCAAGCTGGCATAATGGGGCATCCGGTGTAACATTATATGGGCTGGTACCATAGGTAATCTGGTATAGCACATTATGAGACTATGACTATAGGATATCTGGGTAGTCTGGCAACTCCCTAGTGCTCGATAGAGTGCGGTTAGGAGTCAATGATAGTTTTATCACAAGTGTGTGAAGAGGGAAAACCATAGTCCATAGGTAGGTTAGATTACCTTTGGCTGAGTGTTTCTACCACCGAAAGTGTGCTCGGGTCAACAAGTGGTTGATCCAGGAGAGCCTATGGTTTCATGTCAGGGAGTATTAGAGGTTCAATGGCTAGAGAATCATGCTAGTGTGTATTTGTGTGGAATTGTTTTGAAAAGTGAAATCATTTCATATTTTGATATATATATATATATATATATGATATTACTTTATTTTGTTACTTTGGCATGGTTATCTGTGGAAATAGACATTTAATAAACTATATTTAGTTACTGAGATTTTTATATCACTCATGGTTATTTACATTTTTCAGGTTTTGGTACTAGTGGTTCAAAGGGGAAAGACATTGGCTGAGTTAAGATCTCTGACTAAGCCTTTGTAAGGTTTTGGTGTAATGAATTTGGTTATTATTAGTCTTGTATATATGTAAGTTGCCATAAGATTTGAACATGTGCATAAGGATATAATTGTGGTATGTTTTGTGATTTTGAACTCCCTAGCCCTAGTATATGTGTAAATGATGAAATCATTAGATGGGCTAGTGGATGGGTGTAATTATGTGTGAATATAAGATGGGTGGAGATTTTATGTAGTGATTTGGCCATATATGAGAATAAAGAAATGAAAATGTGAATTTGGCCTAAAGGGTGAAATAGGTGATTTATAGGCCAAATTTGTGTATATGTGTTATTTTCTGCATATGTATGGTCAATTAGGTGTGTATTGTCCATTTAGACTTAATCAAGGCCTAAAAAGTGGCTAATAACAATTGGTTTCGAATTGAGACACTTAAGTGACAAAATTTTGCTAAAAAATGATCAAAGTGCACTTTAGTTTTCAATTTTTGATAGAAATATTATATTGAGATAAAATAGTGTCATTTCGAAATAAGTTTCATGTGGGCACTTAAACCATCTTAATCGGACATTGTATATGAGAATGGTGTGCATCTGAATTTTGTATTATAAACTGCAATTTAACAGCAAATTCAAGTGTGTGTGCTGCGGCGCATGTACCCACATGCCATAGTGCACAACACAAAATGAGTGATTGTGGCCTTTGTCCCATATGCTGCGGCACATTTGGCATGAGCCGCGACGCATGATGCTAGATTTTACTTAATTCTTGCTGAAATGCACATGTTTTCTTGGACTAAAATGTACCCTTATAGATTGCTTCCACTATGTGTATAATGTTTTATACTTGAGTAAGTTATAAAATAATTTTTAGAAATCTTTTATTGGGATCCTAATGTTTTCAATATTTTCAACTTAAATGATTTTGAAGTGATTAGATTGTTTGTAGCAAAACGTATGGTAATGTCAGAAAAAGGGCATTACACCAAGCCCTTTTCCTCTCCTCCCTTTCACATTTCCTGATTTTTCCTTTCTAATCATGAAATTTCACGACTTAAGAAGTCACTTTTTGGTTCATACACTGCAGTGCATGCAATACTAGCTGCAATGCATGGTACAGTGAAAAGAATTCTCACCACATGTACTTGCTTCAACCCAAAATGTGATCCTTCTACCCGTATCTAGTCATTTAACATCCAAAGGACACAAATTATTAAGCAACCATCCAAATTTCTAATCCTTTACTAATTATCACTTTACCTCTAATTAACAGCTAATAATGGGATTAAAAAATTCAGGATGTTATACAAGATTTTTCACATTAGAAGAATATCCTTAGGACACTTTAAGGCCATGTAAACACTCATAGAAGCTTTCTATCTCCTTTCTTGAAAGTGTGTAGGCTACAAGAGGCAGATGTGTCCTCTTTCCCTCTTTTCATTGAGCAAATAATCATTCTCTTATTCTCATCTCGGCCAAGTCCAGTCTAACATTTATCCCATCTTTGGTCTTTCCGTTAATATGTGGGAGTATGCCTATAAGATTATCATAAACATTTTTCTCCACATGCATCACGTCAAGACAATGCCTTACATTAAGACACTGCTAATATGGAAGATCAAAGAAGATAGGCATCTTTTTCTATAAATTCTTTTTACTTGTAATCTTTCAATTCTTGCTAAAGGTTACATTAATCCTCTCCATCCATGGGTAAACTTGCTCCTTGGTTAATGCTTTGGGAGCAAATTCATACTCTTGTAAGCAATTAAAAGCCCTTTTCAATTGCAATAAGGGTGGTACCGACTAAGAAATCTCCTATGACTAAGGTAGACTGTCTTCTTTGTTGGACATAATGGCTTGTGACATTATATTTAGCTTAAATTTTAGTGATGACAAATATAGATGAGTTAACTATACTTATACCTAATTGTTTTCATATATACAGAAGTTAACTATGACTATGGAACAAGTACTTTAAAGTATTTTTACTTATGTTCCATTTTACATAAGATTTGGGAAAATGATTTGTGTGCATCAAAGTTATTTTATACTATTATATTTTTCCTTATCTTAACTTAATTTTATATCCAAGAATGTTCATAGTATCATCCTTCATAACTTGGATATAGATTGATACTTGGATTAACAATTTGTTCATGATATATCATTTAAGATTGTCTAAAATAAAGATGAGATTGGGCATAAAGAGGAAGAAATCAAAGACATCATTAGCATGCATGCCACACTCAAGATGAGAGAACATAAAGAGAAAGATGATCTAAGAAGTGCTTAAAAAGATTGAAGACATTCATACAAGCTTGGTTGCACCTTGGAAGCCTTAGACATGATAGGTATAACATCATTAGGCTAAAACTCTTTATGTTAAACTCATTGATTTAAATATACAATATTGGCTTAAGGTATTTTAAATCACAACATGTATTTTAGCTCTTAAAAGAAAAAGTGAGATATAATTTTTTATAATAAAGTTTTTCATCTTTGATCACATATATTGTTGGAAATTGTGCTCTAGGGCCAATCATTATACTATACACATTGTTATTTAATGAATTTCTCTTTTGTTATCGTAGTAATTGCATGTCAATATGATAACTGTATCCCTAAACAAACAATAGTGATTGTCCTAAATGTCTCTGGTCAGTTATGTTTAAGGGATCATAGATGAAACAAGACTGGTATGACTTTGATTAATTATAGAGATATAAATTAAAGTCATAGGCAGTTGAAAGAGTACAAGGTGTTGGACCGACTTGCTATGAGAAAGTTACATGATACAAGTCATAAGCTTATCTCATATGTAACTATATCACTAAGCCTTTTAGCTTGAGATCATCATGGATTCCTACATGATGGCAACTGAACTTTGACCTAGTCAAAAGTCACCTTTGATCAGGTGATCATAAAGGCTATGATTGAGTTTAGTGATGTTCATGCAGAGGAATATGAGTGGTCAAGATGGAATTTTTTCCTCACATAAAGTGAGAGATATTATTGGGCCCCTTAATGAGTAAGACTGAGAAAATATATGGCCATACTATAATGGAAAGGGTTTTTTCATTGCTACTGTCAGTCTACTCAGAGATTGAGAAAGTAATGGTCAAGTAAAGGAGAATAACAATTTCATGTCTTATACTTGATTGAAATATCACGTGACAAAAGAGATGTGATATGGTTGCATGATAGGTTATATTGGATCATCGATCCTATGTGAATTGGTTGTAATGTCTTGCTAGAGGCCACTTGTAAGTTATGGGTTAATAGTCTAATTAGCCCACTGCCAATTTCATATGGGCTTACAAGGTCACATACAAGAACGGCTCAACTCAAGCTATAATGTCTAAGTTCGTTGAATCTAGAATATGTTTAGATTCAATAAATGTAATATAAGATGAATGAATTATATATATATTTGAATATTTATTTGATAAATATTTATATATATTTATATGAAATATAAAATATAAAATATAATTATATATATGTATATATATATATATTTTTTTGAAATATATATATATATATTTGAAATATATATGTATATATATATTGTGAACACCGTATTTTGTCTAGGCATTTTTTAAATTTAACAAAAATAAAAATAAGTAACCAAAAAAAATATAAAAATGCAAAATATAAATTTAATCCTTTTAAGATTATATTTTCAAAACAAAAAAATCTAATTTAATTGATAGGGCTTAATTTTATCTTTTTGATTAGAATTTTATTTCTTTTAGCTCATTAAAATAAAAAAATCTTATTTAAATCTTTTAAAATCTCTCCCAAATTATCTCAAATATTTAAAAAAAAATAATTAAGTGTCAAGGGAATTAACTTTTCTATCTTTAAATCTTATTTTGCATTAAAATTAAAAATATAACCTTAATCTAAAAAAAAAGACATTAATTCAAAAAAAATATATAAGGTTGTGGTGAAACGCACAGCCTTTCACTACAGCTAACAGCAGATGTCTTTAGTGCTGATCAGGGAGGAAAGAAAACAGAAACATGAGCAGAAACACACAACAGTTACGCAGAAGCATACCAGAGAAGCAAGCACAGAACAAAAGAAAAAGGAAGAAGAGAGAAAGCCAAAAAGATCAGTCTCGCGTGCACGTAAACATGTGAACAGAAACCAGAGCAGAGAAGAAAGGAAGCACGCACAGTAGAAACAGAAACATGCATGGAACAGCTAGAAGCATACAGTAAATGGAAAAGGAAACGAAAAGCATGGCACACGCAGAAAACGTAGCTGAAAAGAAGAAAAAAGAAGAAGCAGAGCAGCAGAAACACGAAAGACCAGCGCAGAAAGCAAGCACACGCATGCACGGAAAACATGCTAAAAAACAGAGCATGAACGAAATGCATGAAGAGGAAAAAAGGGAAGTGAGGAAAACTGGAAAAGAGAGAGTATAAAAGGGAGGTCACAGCAGAGAACAAGGGGGATCGAAGGGGGCTGGAAAAATAGAGCAAAAAAGTAAAAAAAAATTGAAGGCAGTGACAGCAAAGAAAAGACAGAAAATGTTGAAAAACAAAGCAAGAAAAGAAGAAAAAAAACCTGAGAAAAAATAGAGGAGAGAGAGGAACGAAAGGTGAAAACAGAGGTAAGAGTGGAGGTGACGGAGAAGCTTTTCTTTCTGGAAAAGCTGAGAAGGAGAAGAGGGAGACCAAAAGTTGAACGAAAAAAAAGAGACTGAGGGACGGAGAGAGGCGAAACAGAGGCAAGAGAGGAGGAGCAAGAGACCGAGAGAGTCGAGTCTTTTTCTAGAAAAAGAGGAACTGAGTAAGCCGAGAGGAGACGAAGTTGAGACGGGCTACACACAGGAGGAGGAGGGAGCAGAGAGTTGGACGTGAAAACTAAAAAAAAAGAGACCGAATGAGAATGTGCGCAAAAGGAATGTGAAAGCTGGAAACTAGGATAGAGAGAAAGAGGAAACGAGATCAGAAAGAGAGGAATCTGCTGGACTGGTGAGACGAAGCTGAGACGTGCTACACACAGGGTTAGTAGTCTGCTTGTTTAAAAATTTGAAACTCTCGTTTTGATTTTAGTTTATTAATTTCCAAACAAATTTCATGTTTAAATACATGTCCCTCATTTTTTAGTTCTTAAGTAAAAATCAATGTAATTGTCTTTTTCTTAAAAAATAAAAAAGAGAGAGTATGAAAAAGAAGGATAAAGAGATTGCAAATAATAATTTTCTTTGCTATCATAACTAAGCTTAATGCAATTTTAGGCATAATCTCATTTCAAATAAAGAAAGAGTTAGTGCAATTATTAGCAGGGTCTTTAAATATGTGTTTAGCATGAAAGGGCGTATTAATATGTGTGGGCATGTTTTTTCATTTCCATTAGTCCTAAAGTCCTTTAATTGTCAATAATATTACACTCATATTGTATGACAATTTCTATGATGATCACATGTACGATTTCAATTATTATGACGAGCCTATTTTATAAAAGGAGGAGGAGAGAAAATTTGATTATTACCCAATTGAAAAAAACATGAAATAAGTAAGAGAAAATTGGTTTCTAATCACTTACTTGTCGTGTGAGATTTTAAAAAAATTTCTGCAGACATTTAAAGCAATCTCGTATCATGTAAATCAATAAGATTTCGCAGATATGAGAGCAAAACTTATATGTTAAAATTAACTGTCCTTTTATAATCCAAATTAATAATTTATTTAAGTTCCATGTGAGATTTTAAAGATCTTCGTAGGGATTTAAACTAATCACATTATCGTATGGGATAATAAGTCCTCGCAGATATAGTGATTTTCAACTTTTATAGATAAGTGATTTTTCATATAATATACAATTTAAGAAACTTAATTATCCAAATTAATGTATTTAAATTGTAACCATATTTACTGATTATATCTTCTAGTCATGTGAGATTTTTGAATCTCTGTAGACTTATAAGATAATAGTATTATTGTGTGAGTCAATAAGACTCTGCAGATATAACGATTAAGCTTTTTAAAATATATGTATATAAATTATATATTAAATTAATTAAATTAAAGATGTATTTAAATTTAATTCCTTTATCGTGTGAGATTTTAGAATTTTCGTAGATATTTAGGATAATCATATTACTATATAAGTCAATAAGGCTTTGCAGGTATGTTGATTAAAATTCTTCAAAACATGTATCTATATGCTAAAAAATTTATTATTAACACTTAAAAATGTACATAAGAATATAAATAAATAAATTAAATTGCCAAACTCTTTTATCGTGTGAGATTTCAAAATCTCTGCAGATATTTAGAGCAATAGCATTATCGTATGAATCAATAAGGTTTTACAGGTACTGTGATTAAAATTCTCAATCATAAAACATAAAGAAAAATAATTTTAAACCATTTTCTTTCTTTATTCCAAAAATTTAAAAATGGAGAAAATAATTAAAATTAAATTACCTTTTGCAATTTAAAACACACATATCAAAATTTCAAAAATTATTTTATTTGTAAAATGGTGAATTATTTCTAATTAATTTCTCTTCAAAAAATATTTTCACCAACAAACTTTTAAGCCCGTACTACGTGGACTTTGATCCCCATCACAGGGTACGTAGGCCTCTGAGTCAGATTCTGAGTCAAGTCCGTCCTCCCTCGTAAATAAATAAACATTTCTCACTCAATTATCATCATTTTTATATCAGACACATGAATATAAAAGGGATAATTAAAATAATTTTAAAACCATATTAAAAGAGCATAACAAACTTCAGGTAACCGTTCTGACGAACGGGTGTTGTGGGGTGCCTAACACCTTCCCCACACTCAACCGACTCCCGAACTTATTCTCTGATTACGCAGATCATCCTTATCCTCCATTTAATTGGTTTCCCGAGATTTACCTCAAAATCTTGGTGGCACTCCTCGTTCGATCTGGTTCCGGCCGCGAAGGCCGGGACCTCCACTCGCGCGCCGTCCGCGTCGTATTTTTTCGGGTGCGACAGTTGGCGACTCCGCTGGGGAAAGTTAGAGAGTCAAGCCTATAAGTCTGTTGTGCTCAAAATATAATATGGTTTATCTTTATTATCCCTTTAAATTTATGTGTCCCTTGTTCCTTCCTCTTTTTCCCTTTTCTCTTTCCTTTTGTATTTTATAATATGTTTTTAAGGTAGATAACATGCGGAATAAACCTTAAGATAGATGACTTTTATTTATACATATATTTGTTTTTCTGTTTGATCTGATTAAAAGTTGAGGGTTGGGTAGCATATGAAAATAAGATAACATGCTTGCACGCTCTCATCACACACTATACACTTACACGATTTGACACACACATATTTTGGGCCCTATACCTGGGTCTGTGAGTACCATAGGTTAGTAGAGGTTAGTAGTGGTTTACCTGTAGAGTTTTTGAACTCTCAGAGGATACCATGAATACCTCACCCAAGCTATTACTTGCCTAATAAATTTAGTCCCCCTGTAGAGCTTATGTTCTCGGAGGGCTAAAATTATTAAGTAAGATCTTCACCTTCGGGTGAGGGCATCTTGGGAGCCTTTTAGGAATATACATCTACCCGTGAATTACACATTTTAGACAACAGCTAGTAGCCAACCATTCTAGTGAACACCCGATTATGAACTTAAGCCTCCCTGAATAGGACACAGGATGAGAGTATCGATCTTTTATTGCATCATTGTCATATCATGTCATCATAAAGTATTCACATTTTTTATAAAAAAAACCACAAATTAAATAACTTCTTTTGTCATTGAGTTATTTCATTTTTAAAGTCAGGACTTTAGCCATGTGTCAGTTTTAGCTGCACATAGGCTAATTAATCCCTTTCTCCCTATAGGGCAATAAGCACATTGAGGAGAGAAGGGATTTTCTCCTTGCATATCTATCACCAAAATCATTTTTATTTTTATTCTTCTTTTCTCAAAAATAAATATTGTAAGGCTAAACCTTTCAACATTAATCATGTAGGGGATTTAAGCCTCTCGTCAATTAATTGTTTACTCCATCTCCCTATGATGCAATAAGTGTCTGGAGGAGAAGGTTTTCAAAAAAAAAGGAGCCAGATAGCTTGCTAAAATTATGAGAATTATTAACTTTCGTTTTGATTAACAGGAATCATGAGTTATCCAGAATCTTTGTGAAATTGGCATAAGGGATAAATGGCACTCGAAGGTAGTACAAATCTAAGTCACACTGGAAAGTTATATCAGGGAAAAGGGATCAAATTATCTGTAAAAGTTGAGCCACTGGAAACCTTAATTGAGTTGAGCCGTCATATCAAAGGGAAGATTATGCAAGATTTTAAAAAGGAAATATGGAAATATCTTGGATCTTCTGTCAGTCATAATACATAATGATACAATAATGGAATTAAGCCAATATTGGGATGCCTCGTTAAGATGTTTCACATTTCAAGACTTCCAAATGGCACTGACTTTGGAAGAATATAGAGAAAGTTTGAGAGTGCCCCTTAAGGAGAACATGGCAGTATATATTTATCCTGGGTATTTACCATCTCGAGGTACGATAGCGAAAATTTTGGAAATTCCTAAAGAAAAAGTACGAATGGTTTGCCCAGGACAAACAGAGGAATCTCAAGAGTTGATGTAGAAGCCCACTTGAAAGTTTTGGCAGAAAAAGAGGCTTAGGTTACGTTTTGCAGAGTCTTTGCCTTATGCATATATGGAATAATCCTGTTTCCATCATCAATTGGCATAATTGATTTAGGAGCCATTAGTGTATTCCAAATGGTGGAATACCATAACGTGAATCCGCTACCAGCAATCTTGGCAGAAACATACTTGACCTTAACTCAATGTCATAATAAAAGGAAAGGAAAAGTCAATTGTTGTATTGCGTTATTGGATTTATGGATGCTTGGCCACCTTTATGGAAAGACGCTTCCTTTCAGAAAGAAGAACGACTCAGACAGTAATCCACTCATGTCTTTTAAGGGTTAATTTATGATTGACGGAATGAGCTACATGGATTGGAAAAGAACCTTCTCAGAACTTAAAGAAAGTTCCATCTTATGGAAACTAGACTGGTGGTGGAAAGAGGAGGTTATTTACCATTGTGGTGACTTTCCGAATGTGCCTTTAATGAGACCCAGAGGGTGTATCAACTATAACCTTTCCTTAGCGTTAAGGCAACTGGCCTATAAGCAAAATGTTCCTTCTAAGAAAGAGGTGCAGGAGTTATACTTTCTACATAAGGAGGATGGGACAAAGTTATCAAACCAAAATGTCAAAGAAGCATGGCAAGAGATAGGGTACAAAGGGAAGATTGAGCTAGGGATACGTGTAGTAAACTCAAGTCTAGAATACACTACTTGGCTAAAGAGTATGATTCAAGGAGCAAATCCTTTATTTCATCCTCAAAATCCCTTGTTAGGCAATGACTTGAAAGAGATTAATGGGCAATTGGTTGAATGCTTGAAGATGAAGGAAAATGAGTTACAAGTGCTTGCTAGCTCAGAGTCCAAGAATAAAGAAGAATTGGAAAAATACCAAAACGAATGCATTGAGTTACGGAGGAAGCTAGCAAAGGAAAGAGAAGGGCATAACCTTGAAGAAACACCTGAGACTAAGAAATTGAAAAAGGAAAATGCCAAACTGAAAAGGGAAGTGCAAACTAGTGATAACAAAGTTTAAAGTACTAAAGCAAGACTTGTCAAAATAGTCAGGGAAAATGATGCATTGAAGAAGGAATTACAAGACATCAGACCTATCGAGGAGATGCAGCAAGAAATCAATACGCTCACAAGACAATTGGAAAGGAAGGTGAATGAACTAGCCAGGGTGAGAGGAAGTGTAGCTGAGATAGCACAAAACTTTGTTCAGAGGCTTAATCAACAAAATGAAGTCTTAGAAGAGTGGAAATCACTTTGCCTTGATCAAATAGAAGAAACCAAAGAGTGGATGTTAAAATGTAGGCAGATAATTGATTTGGCTAACGACAAAATTCCAGAATTTGCAAGAGCATTTAAGCAAACTGAAGGCATGGTTCTCCCTGGAGGAACTCCATTAGAGATTGTTGAATTCTTCCATTTGTGCAATGAAATTATAAAAGAACTCAATAGCGTAACAAAGTTCTAAATCTGTATTAACATTTGAATCATTATATGAGGATCCACATGACACTTTGTGGTTGTGAAATTGTTGATTGATTTGTACTACCATCATTTTCTTAAGACCTTGAATTTTGATAGGATCCAATGTCCTTCTAATTCAATGGTCAACTTTAAATCCCCTATGAAATAATAAATTTCTGGAGGAATTTAAAGGGTGCCAGTGTCATGAAACCCTTATGTCTACACAATGCTGGATATCTTACGAAACAAACATAAAGGTAAAACTTATTAAAATTAATTATTATGTTACACAGGTAAGCCAACATTGCGCCTAGAAAGAAAAACTCGGCTGACCAAATTCTCGCCACTCGAACATATAACACACGATCGCGTAGTCGTGTAATGGAAAATTCAAATGTGAATGAGTCAGCAACCTTAAATGATCGGATGTCTGCAGTGGAGTCTAAAATGGCTGAAATAAGTGACATGATGAAATTGCTAATAGAGGCTCTAAAAGGACGGAGTGATGATAATCCACCACAGAATACCGTAGCAGATGAGAACGCAGCTAATAGAACAATTGAGCCAAACAGAGGATCAGATCCTAAAGTACCCACGCCAGAGAAACAAGATTCTGGGATAGGGGCCTTTAACATATCGGATGGTCCTGGGGAAGATCATGCCTACATGTTCCAAATCCCACAAGTGCTACATAAAGAGAAGGAGTTGAAAGAAGAACTTGGAGAGATGAAAGATCAATTGAAGGCTCTTCAAGGTTTAAACACGTGGGGTTCCTTAAACTTGAAAGAATTATGTTTGACCCCAGAAATCGATGTTCCCAAGAAATTCAAGATGCCAAGCTTCGATAAATATGATGGTACAAGTAACCCAATTTATCATTTGAGGGCCTATTGCACAAAGATGTCCATATGGTCACAAGATGAGAAGTTTCTGATAAACTTCTTTCCTGAAAGCTTAACTGGAGCCGCATTGACTTGGTACATGCAACTAGACCAAACCAAGATTAAAAGATGGAAAGACCTTGTGGATGTTTTTATGAGACAATACAAGTTCAATCTTGATACTGCTCCGACCAGAGAACAATTGAAAGCAATGACCAAAAAATCATCAGAGTCATTCAAAGAATATGCTCAAAGATGGAGAATAGTAGCTTCGCAAGTGCAACCTCTAATGGTTAATTCTGAACTTTGCTCGTACTTCATCCGTGCATTGCCTAAGCCATTTTACCAACACATGATAGGAACACATGTCACTGATTTTGCTGATCTAATGGTAATTGGAGAAAGGATTGACATAGACATACGAGAGGGAAAGATAGCCATTTCTCAAGCTGAAAGTAGTTCACGAAAGAACTATGACCAAAAAAAGAAAGAAGGGAATGTGAACTATATTCAACCTGTAAGACAAGCAGCTACCAGTTCTCAAGTCCCTTATCAAATAGAGGGAAGGAATCAGAGACAGCAACAATTTGGGTTCAGGCCTAACAAGCACGGGCAGGATGGAGAGAGGAGAAATGTCCAATCCAGGGATAGTCGCCCATGGCCCAATTTTGGATTAATAAATGTTGAATTATACCATAAACTTTTAACAGCCCAATTATTAGGTCCACGACCTTATAAGCCCCTTGGTTCGCCTTACCCGGCGTGGTATAATCCAAATGTTATTTGTGAATACCACATGGGTGCACCTGGACACTCAATAGAAGATTGTGTGACGTTTAAAAGGAATGTGCTAGACTTGGTTGATTCTAATCATATCCAGCTTAAAGAAGAGGGAAGCTCTACCATTACTACTGATCCACTCCCAAGTCACAAAAAACGAGTCAACATTATTGAAGAAGAGGATGCGTGTTTCAAAAGCTCCGCAAGGATCAAGATGCCTATGAATGAGCTTTATGCTCACTTAAAGGAGTATGGCTACATGTGAGAAATGGTCATCACAAATAATATCAGTTATCAAATGCCTGGATACTGTGAATATCATCAGGAGAAAATAGGCCATGACGTAGAAAGCTGTGAATAGTTTAAAGAAGCTGTTAGAAAAATGATGGCGTTAGGGATCGTGTCTGTAAAGAAGGGAGACGCCAAAGTGTGCATGGTAGAAAAAAAAACAGATTGAGCTTGTCATTAAAAATTCAAGCTTAAAAGAGCGAGTCCAAGCAGTCTCTTTTGTGATAAACAAAGCTTCTGTAGATTTTGCTCCTCACGCAAGACAACCAACATTGACCATAAGCACGCCTCATCCCTTTCCCTATGAAAGTGATTGAGCAGTCCCGTGGAAATATCAAAGCATTGTGGAGAACCATAAAAACCCAATGTTAATTACCGGGACAAGCAATGAAATGGCAAACCAAGGGGGTGTTACTCGAAGTGGAAAACCATACTTACCATCTTACATTAGGAAAATGGTAAAAGAGAAAAATGCAAGTATTGACAAGCCAAAGGAAGATAATCCTAAAGAAATGGAAAAATTAGAAGATGAGTTTTTATCGATTATGAAGCAAAGTGATTATAGCATTGTGGACTAATTGAAGAAAACTCCAGCGCATATCTCCATACTTTCTTTGATTTTGAATTCCGAAGCGCATCGCCAAGCATTACAAGAAGTGTTGAATCAAGCTTTTGTGCAGCCTAATATAACCCCTGAGAAGGTGGCAAGTGTAATGAATGTTATAAAAGCCTCCTCTACCATTTCCTTTTCGGAAGAGGAAGTTATAGAAACTGCTGTCCACCAAGCCAAGGCTTTGCACATCACTTTGAAATGTGAAGGGTTCATAATCGCAAGGGTATTAATTGATGGAGGATCAGCGTTAAATGTCTTGCCGCTCTCCACATTTGAATCATTATCACTAGAAGCTTCAAGTGTATATAAAAGCAATATTATGGTAAGAGCATTTGATGGATCAAGACGGGAAGCATTAGGATCTGTTTGTCTCTCCCTGGAGATAGGGCCAAGCAGGTTTAAGGTGGATTTCCAACTCATAAACATAGACCCAAGTTACACAATACTGCTAGGAAGGCCATGGATTCATTCTGCTAGGGCTGTTCCTTCTACCCTACATCAAAAGGTTAAATTCATTAATGATGGGGGAATTATAGCAGTTAAAGGAGAGGAGGAAATCATGGTGAGCAAACCAAGCTCACTCCCTTATATTGAGGCTGTAGAGAAAGATCATGGAGTTTCTTTTCAAAGCCTAGAGGTTGAAGGTATTTGCGATAGTACTCACAACATCAATTCCGTCGTGGCTAAAATCATGACGAAGAGTGGGTTTATGCCAGGGAAAGGTTTAGGCTCTCATTTACAAGGAATTACGTGTCCAATTAAGGTTTTGGATAATTGTAATCGCCAAGGGTTAGGGTATGAGCCTACACTAGAAGACCAGATGAAAGACAAAGCAAGTTTGGCAAAAGGCAAAAAGGCCAGTAAATTAGAGATTCCACACATTAAAGAATCCTTCCCAGGCCTATCCGAGGTGATATATGAACCAACTATCTCGGTGATCTCTTCTAACGAAGATGTAGCATGTGGAACAAGTGCCTCAAAAATCGATGATTCCAGCAAAGTCCTTACGAATTGGGAGTTTGAAGAGGCCAATAATGTCATTAGCTTAGAGTAATTGTTTCAATTATGTTGTTCCTATTTTGTTATCCACTCTTGAGCCCAGGTTTAGGTAATAGATCTTGGGTATTCTCTAATGCAAACTTTTAGTGCATGTAATTTATGAAAATGAATTTCAGTTGCATTCATGTTTATCTCTTTAATCCGCCTTATCTACTTCAATACATTTTTCCCCATTTCATTCATGTTCCTTATTTTTATCTCATTTCATATTCATCGTCCAGGGATTTTGTTTCTTCTGATTCCATCTCTCACCCAAAGGTTAATAAGCCCTTTGAAGATGATTCACTCGTTGCCACTGATATGCCTGATTGTGAGTTTGATGATGAAGACGTAATCCAAACTTTTTCTAAGATGCTTGAATTGAGTGATAAGAGAATATGCCTACATGAAGAAGTGATTGAGGTGGTTAATATAGGAACCAAGGAGGATCAAAGAATGCTCAAAATAGTAGATAATCTTGAAAGGGAACAAATGATTGAGTTGTTCAAAGAATACATAGATGTGTTTGCATGGTCTTATAAAGATATGCCCGGGCTAGATCCAAGCATTGCTTCTCATAAAATACCATTACTTCCTAAGGTTGAGCCTAAGAAACAGAAGTTAAGAAGAATGAATATGGGGGTGTCCTTGCAAATAAAAGAAGAAGTAATAAAGCAGTTAGAAGCAGGATTTTTGGAGGTAGTAACTTACCCACAATGGGTGGCAAATATTGTTCCTGTTCCTAAAAAAGATGGTCGGATTCGAATGTGTGTTGATTATCGTAATTTAAATAATGCGAGTCCGAAAGATGACTTTCCATTACCCCACATTGATGTATTGGTCGATAATACTGCTCGAAGCTATCGCTATTCCTTTATGGATGGTTATTCAGGGTACAATCAAATCCCTATGCATGAAAGGGATAAAGAGAAAACAACCTTTACAACCCAATGGGGAACTTATTGTTACCGGGTAATGCCTTTTGGTTTGAAAAATGCTAGGGCAACTTATCAACGAGCTATGGTAGCACTATTCCATGACATGATGCATAAAGAAATTGAAGTATATGTAGATGATATGGTAGCTAAATCAGCAGAGAATGAGAGTCATGTTGGAGTCCTTAGAAAGTTATTTGTGAGATTGCGCGAATATCGGCTAAGATTAAATCCTAACAAATGCATTTTTGGAGCTCTTTCTAGGAAGTTATTGGGATTCATTGTGAGTCGTAAAGGGATAGAAGTAGATCCAGATAAAGTGAGGGCAATTCAAGAAATGCCATCTCCCCAAACAAAGAAAAAAGTTAGAAGTTTCTTGGGACGATTGAATTACATTGCTAGATTCATTGCCAATCTAACAACTACTTGCGAACCGATGTTTAAGCTGTTAAAGAAAAATTGCAAGGAGACATGGGATGATGATTGTCAAAAGGCCTTTGATAAAATTAAAGATTATTTGTTAAATCCCCTGATTTTGGTCCCTCTATCACCAGATCGTCCACTAATCCTTTACCTAGCAACTTTACCTCGCTCAATGGGAGCAATGCTAGGTCAACATGATGATTCTGGAAAGAAGGAAAGAGCAATTTATTTCTTGAGCAAGAAGTTTAACGAGTGTAAAGCTCATTATCCGGTGATTGAGCGAACTTGTTGTGGACTAGTATGGGCAACTAGAAGGCTAAGGCAATACATGCTTTACTACACTACCTAGCTAATCTCACGAGTGGACCCACTTAAGTACATCTTTGAGAGCCCGCACATTACAGGTAGAGTACTAAAATGGCAAGTTGTACTGTCGGAATATGATATAAAGCATGTGATGCAAAAGTCAGTCAAAGGTAGTGCAATAGCAGATCACTTGGCCGATAATCCTTTAGAGGATGACCAGCCATTAGATTTTCAATTTCCTGATGAAGGCATATGCACTACAGAAGAAGGTTATGATGAAGGAAATAATGAAGAGCAAGAATGGGAAATGTATTTTGATGGAGCCGCCAACATGCATGGAAATAGGGTAGGAGTGGTGATCGTTTCACCAGAAGGAAAACAATTTCCTGTGGCCATCAAATTAGAATTTGATTGTACTAACAACATAGCAGAATATGAAGCTTGTGTTAATGGTCTTCGGGCAGCTATTACCCTTGGTATAAGGTGTTTCAAGGTATTTGGTGATTCAGCTCTCATTATTCATCAAGTAACAGGAGAATGGAGAACAAAGGAAGTAAAATTGATTCCCTATCAAGAACTCCTAATAGATTTGATTAAGAAATTTAAGGTTGTTAGCTTTCATCACTTGACTCGAGATAAAAACCGTTTCGCTGATGCTTTAGCCACTTTAGCGGCAATGATCCAACTTGATTGTGGAGTCCATGTCCAACCCATCCAAGTGGAAGCTAGAAGCTTTCCAGCATACTGTCTGAATGTTGAAGAAGATCGAGAAGAATATCCTTGGTTCCAGGATATTAAGGATTATATCTCTAAGAGATCATACCCAACTGGAATGACTGAGAATGAAAAGAAAACCCTTCGTCGTTTGGCTATGACATTCTTTATCAGTCAAGATGTTCCGTACAAGAGGGGTTATGATGGTACTTTACTTCACTGTGTGAGTTCAGAAGAAGCAAAGAAAATCATGGTTGAGGTACACGAGGCCATATGTGGCACGCATGCGAATGGTCACACTATGGCCAAACAGATTCAAAGGTGTGGCTACTTCTGGCTAACAATAGAGAAAGATTGCTTTGAGCATGTCAAGAAATGCCACAAATGTCAGATCTATGCTAATAGGATAAATGCTCCTCCAATCCCATTACATAATTTGGTATCACCCTGGCCATTCTCAATGTGGGGCATTGACATTATTAGCCCAATTAACCCAAAAGCTTCGAATGGACATCGCTTCATTCTTGTCGCGATTGACTATTTCACAAAATGGGTAGAAGTAAATTCATTTGCTAGCATCACGCAAAAGACGTTCCTTAAATTCATGAAGACAAATGTTTTATGCCGATATGGGATTCCTAAAAGGATCATTACTGATAATGGTCCCAATCTAAATGGAACGGAAGTCAGGAACTTTTGCGAGAAGTTTCAAATCAAGCATCATAATTCAGCCCCATATAGACCTCAAATGAATGGAGCAGTTAAAGCAGCCAATAAAAATATTAAGAAGATCATTGGAAAAATGACAGTAACTTATAAGGATTGGCATGAGATGCTTCCTTGTGCTTTACATGGTTATCGTACTATTGCACGCACATCCATAGGGGTAACCCCATACTCCCTTGTTTATAGAATGGAAGCTATTACACCCATTGAGATGGAAATACCATCTTTAAGAGTATTGGCAGAGGTAGATTTAGAAGAAAATGAATGGGTACGAACCCGATTTGAGCAACTTAACATGATTGAAGAGAAAAGGCTTATTGCAATGTGTCATGGACAATTGTACTAAAAGAGAATGGCAAGAGCTTTTGATAAAAAACTTTGCCCACAGGAATTCAATGCTGGGGATCTTGTACTCAAGAAAATATTGCCTAACCAAGAAGATAATAGAGGCAAATGGGCTCCGACCTATGAGGGACCTTATGTTGTCAAACATGCGTTTTTTGAAGGAGCACTGATCCTAGCTAACATGGACGGTCAAGAGTTAGCAAAGCCCATTAATGCAGATGCTGTCAAGCGTTACTTTGCTTAAATAGAAAATGAAAAAGAATGAAGCGCTTGTTAGGTTGAAAACCTGTAAAGGCAACCTAGGCAAAAGTTAGAGCTAATAGAAAATGAAAAGGAAAGAATAGCTCGTTAGGTTAAAAAACCTGTAAAGGTAACCTAAGCAAAAGTTAGAGCTAAAAAAAAAGGGGCAAAGCCATGATAAGAAGAAGAAGAGTTCGCCAAGACAAGAGGATGTCTTAGGAGAAGAAAAGGAAGGCATCAAAAGTTAAGTATCTATGTTTGGGAAAGTTGACTCCATCGTCTCTCATATTATGCATATCAATAGCAGCTCAGTGAAACACCTGTTGGGGTTTTGAAAAGCTAAAGGAAAGAGATGTGATTAAGTAAATCCATATATCCCATTTACGCTTTGGCCATTTGTACTCATAAACCAAGATATTCCTATTTCTCTATGAATTTTAGTATCAGTGAATGAATTTTTTCCACCCTTGCTCCTTTGAGACCATCTTTCTTCTCGTCGTGTTATCATATTCAAATTCATATCCCCTATATTACAGCAGGTTCACATTCAAGGAACAATATTTATTGACACATTTACTTGACGTAAAATGCTGGTATCTTTATTCTCACCTTTCGCCCTTGAGGTATCAAGATCATTGCGTAGGTGTAAAATGATAATGAGGGCATGTCTACTATCAGTGTTCGGTCATAATAGTTGATCTCATTAACTTGAAGACAGATCAAGTGACGAGAATTTAGTCATTGGAATTTTCTAAAGAGGGGCAACGGCATACTGTGATACTATACCTATTAATGAATAAAGGTTAAATAACAAACTTGGAGGTATTACCTTATGTTCGAAATGATTTATTCAATGTGCACAAAATTTTCAAAAAAAAAAGGATAAATACTAAGATAGTTTTCAACATTAAGCTTTCCAATAAAATTTTTGCAATACATTTGCATTATTCATACATTTGCATTGGGGCAAATAAGCGCGTCTTACCCTTTGCATTTGTCACAAAAGGAAGTCTCATAAATTGAGGCAAATAAAGGTTCAAACCTTTTACATTGCAAATCATCCATCCATGGTATATTGTACATATTCTCAGCACTTATGAAAATCATACACGACGCATTACCACATTACAGAAACACGCCGCATTTGGATTGGGGCAAAACGACATATAAAAAGAAAACAAAAAACAAACAACAACAACAACACAAAAAAAAATTTTAGGAAGTAAGAGAAGAAATAACGAACCTCACCTATGAGTTTCTCATATCTTCCACGTGAAATAAAACCTATTCTCACCCCCCAAAGCCCTGTCACGGCAGGCAACCCAAAGCCCTGTAACGGCAGGCACCCTAAAGCCCAGTACCGGCTGGCATGATTTTTTAAAGCCTTGTAACGGCAGGCACCCTAAAGCCCTGTCACGGCAGGCACTCCAAAGCCCAGTACTGGCTGGCATGATTCTTTAAAAGCCCTATAACAGCAGGCACCCCAAAGCCCTGTCACGGCAGGCAACCCCAAAAGCCCAGTATCGGCTGGCATAATTCTTTAAAGCCCTGTAACGACAGGCACCCCAAAGCCCAGTACCGGCTGGCATGATTTTTTAAAAGTCCTGTAACGGCAGGCACCCTTAAAGCCTTGTCACAGTAGGCACCCCAAAGCCCAGTACCGGCTGGCATGATTCCTTAAAAGCCCTATAACGGCAGGCACCCTAAAGCCCTGTTACGGCAGGCACCTTAAAGCCCAGTATCGGCTGGCATGATTTTTTAAAAGCCCTGTAATGGCAGGTACCCCTAAAGCCCTGTTACGGCAGGCACTCCAAAACCCAGTACCGGCTGGCATGATTCTTTAAAAGCCCTGTAACGGCAAGCACCCCAAAGCCCTGTCACGTTAGGCACCCTAAAGCCCAGTACCGGCTGGCATGATTCTTTAAAAGCCCTGTAATAGCAGGCACCCCTAAAGTCCTGTTACGGCAGGCACTCTAAAGCTCAGTACCGGCTGGCATGATTCTTTAAAAGCCCTGTAACGGCAGGCACCCCAAAGCCCTGTCATGGCAGGCAACCCCAAAAGCCCAGTACCGGCTGGCATAATTCTTTAAAGCCCTGTAACGGCAAGCACCCTAAAGCCCAGTACCGGCTGGCATGATTCTTTAAAAGCCCTATAACGGCAGGCACCCCTAAAGCCCTGTCACGGCAGGCACCCCAAAGCCCAGTACCGGCTGGCATGATTCCTTAAAAGACCTGTAACGGCTGGTACCCCTAAAGCCCTGTTATGGCAGGCACCCCAAAGCCCAGTACCGGCTGACATGATTCTTTAAAAGCCCTGTAACGGCAGACACCCCTAAAGCCCTGTTATGGCAGGTACTCCAAAGCCCAGTACCGGCTGGCATGATTCTTTAAAAGCCCTATAACGACAGGCACCCCAAGGCCCTGTCACGGCTGGCAACCCTAAAAAGCCCAGTACCGGCTGGCATAATTCTTTAAAGCCCTGTAACGGCAGGCACCCTAAAGCCTAGTACCGGCTGGCATGATTCTTTAAAGCCCTGTCACGGCAGGCACCCCAAAGCACAATACCGGTTGGCACAATTCTTTAAAGCCCTGTAACGGCAGGTACCCCAAAGCCCTGTCACGGCAGGCAACCCAAAAGCCCAGTACCAGCTGGCACGATTCTTTAAAGCCCTGTAACGACAGGCACCCCTAAAGCCCGGTTACGGCTGGCACCCCAAAGCCCAGTACCAGCTGGCACAATTCTTTACAGCCCTATCATGGCAGGCATCCTCCAAGCCTTGTAAAGGCAAGCATCCACCAGGTCCTTTGGAACATAAGCAATTCATCTCCATTGAGGTTTTGTTTTGTTTAGTTCCTAAATCACATTTCATTTTAAACTCTTTGTTTTTTTGTTTTGTTTTGTTTTGTTTTATCTTGTTTTGTTTTGTTTGTTTAGTTGTAGGTACCTAAGAGCCTTGCCCCCCAAACAAAATACATGTTTCTCTCTTCATTCATTTCTAAGAAAAGAATAATTTTTTTCATATATATAGTAGTTACCTTTGACTATGGAACAAATGCTTTAAAGTATTTTTACTTATGTTGTTCCATATTACATGAGATTTGAAAAAATGATTTATGTGCATCAAAGTTATTTTATACTATTATATTTTTCCTTATCTTAAATTGATTCTATATTCAAGAGTGTTCATAGGATCATCCTTTATAACTTGGATATATATTAATACTTAGACTAACTATTTTGTTCATAATATATCATTTAAGGTTGTCTAAGTAAATATGAGAGTGAGCATAAAGAGGAAGAAATGAAAGACATTATTAACATGCATGCCACACTCAAGATGAGAGAACATAAAGAGAAGGATGATCCAAGAAGAGTTTAAGAAGATTGAAGGCACTGATACAAGCTTGGATGCACCTTGGTAGCTTTGGACTTGATAGGTATAATATCATTAGGCTTATAGTCTTTATGTTAAACTCATTGATTTATATATGCAATATTGGCACAAGATATTTTAAATTAGAGCATGCATTTTAGCTCTTAAAAGAAAATGTGAGAAATACTTTTCTATAATTATGTTTCCCATCTTCGATCACATATATCTCATAAAGTTAGAAATATTTTGATTACTAACTCCATAAAGTTTTTAAAGTTATTCTATAGGCTTAAAATGGAGTTAAGTTGAAAAAATCATGAACACTTGAAGTCTAAGCCTTGAAAAGGAAATTATATAGAAAAATAGTTTTGACCTTTGGTCATGTTTCATATCATTTCTCTCACTACATAGATCATTTTAATGTAAAACATATCTTATTTGAAAATAGACTCCAATAGATTTTCAATAATAGTTTGTTTATTCACAATGGAGTTCTATTGAGAAAGATATGAATTTTAGAAATTGAGTGTTGAGACATTGATTGTGCACAGCATTTAGACTTGACCTTTATTCATTCTTTTGATCATATCTCAAAAGTTACATTGAACTAAAGTATGAAACTTCTTTTATTGAAAACTAGACTTCAAGATATGTCTAACTTGTATTGAATGAGTTAGAACATTATGAAGTTATGGGCAGTGACCCCTCCAAAATGTGTGTGGTTACACCCTAGTCACACACGTGATTTGTATGAAGATAACCTAAGTGTCCAAATCACATGTGATTCACTTCCAAAAAACATGTGATATGTCACCCAGAAGCCTTATTTTTAACTAAACAGCTCCTATGGTCTAAAACACATGTGAAACACCTTGTACACACATGTGAAATGTCCTCTGGAGTCTTAGTTCTCATTCTATAGCTTCTGTGGTCTAAAACACGTGTGATTACATCTTGGTCTCTTGCATGGTTTGTCAGGTTCCTAAGCGAGATATGTCACCTTTTCTTCTAAAGAATCTAAAACATGCATGAATAAGCCTTGGTTCCTCACAAGATTTGTCACCAACGACTATGATCACTGTGCAATGACTATAAATAGTCATATGATATCTCCAACACTTATTTCACTCTATGAGTTATAAATTTAACACTCGAAACTCATCTTAATAAGAGATTAACCTCAGAAATCATCAAGCTATGAAATTCATGATCATATTACTCTTATTATGTGAAAATCATTTTTCTTGAGCAAATATCATTTATTTCTTCATCATTTGATTATTAGAGCTTCATTGTACTCATCATTACTCTTAAAGAGAGTTTTAACTGAGTGATTCACATACTCAAAACCCTTGTAAGAGTAAAGGAGAAAATTTTCCTTGTAATCAAGAGAGGTTATTCTCTTAGGAAAAGAAGCTCACTAGTAAAGTGAGTTGCTGTAAAGTCTCACAAGTACCCAAACCAAGCTTGTGGATATACTAAGGTGGAAAGCACCCACTCAAGCTTGTGTTATACTAAAGAAATCTCAAGTATTGCCTGGGGATTGGATGTAGGCTCAAGTGGTAGGGCTGAACTAGGGTAAATTAATATTTGCAATCTATCTTCCCTTAACTCTTTATATTTCTAACAACCTTAGTTATTACTATGTTTTAGTGTATGAAATTGAATTTGATATTTGTACATGCTCTTTACTCAAACTTCCACTTAGAAATTGATTGAGCTTATGCAGATTACTTTAGCATTCTTTGAAATAAAGTTTAGAACTCCAATTTGCTTAGACTTTTGTTTACACGTAGTTTTGCTGAAAAGTTTCAAAACAATTCAAAAATTCCTTAAACACTCAATTCACCCCCTCTCTTGAGTGTGTTTCCATATCTAACATGCTTTTCGTGTTTTACATGTTGAGAATGCTTGCCTTTTTCACAAATAAAACATGCTTTACACCCTTTGACATTATGCCTAAACAAGTTTTCATATGCAGAAAAGTTATTTATTGTGAAAAAAATAATGGCACGTAGTCTAAAGAATTATTGCTAGTAAGCATCGAATACATTGACACCCTCTTCACACATCATCTTCAAATCCTTAATCAAGTCAAGTAGACATCAATATCATTTTCGGGTTATTTTGATCCTGATATCATTATGATCAACATAATAAATTTGCATTTCATACACAACCAAGAAGGTAGATTGTAAATGACTAAGAGAATTGGCTGCGCAGTATATGTACTGTTAAGATTATTAAAAGGGTTAATTCTATCTATACAGAGTCCAAGTAGAAGGTTTCTCGGCTTACTACCAAAATCAAGAAACTTTTGATCTATCATCTTCCATTGAGGAGAATCAACCGAGTGTCAAAGTTTACCATTAGATATTCTCTCATCAAAATGACATATCAAATTCTTTGCTTTTGTGGCATTAAGAAACAAATTCTCAAACTGTGGTATTATTGGAAGATACCATAGCACCTTTGAAAGTGAGCCTTTAATGATCTCATTACCATCACCACTAACTTCTTTATTTACCTTATATTGTGATGTCCCACATTTCAAACATTTATGTAACCCTTCATATTCCTTTCTATACAACACATAATCATTAGGACATGCATTTATTTTTTTATACTGCATACCCATTAGGCACAAGATTTTTTTGGCCTCACAGTGACAATTAAGAAGCGTATTAGCATAAAAAACATATCTACCAAACATTTAAGCAACCAAGTAAAACTCATATTGGTCTATCCACATCTTGCCTTCAAGTTGACTAATCTCAACACACCTATCAAACGTGTATACTTTTTGTAATGCCCTTACTGACATTATCATATGCTCCACTACTATCCTCCTAATCAATTCAAAATCATAAACTTTGGGATCCTAAGAAAATATTTCCAAAATCATTTCACAAATTACTCGAATTATAAAAACATTACACGCGGTGGAAGCAATTTACAAGGGTGTATTCAAGATCAAAAGAACATGTCCATTACAATAAAATTAGGTCAAATTTAGGATCGTATGTCGTGGCTCATACTACATGCGCCGTGGCATGTGGCACAAAGATAATAGCATGACTCTCTATGTCGTGCACTGTGGCATGCAGATACATGTGCCATGGCACACACATTGAATTATCATTTTTTATAGTTTTTAGTGTGAACTTTAGAACTGTACAATTTCAGCATCTAATGTCCGATTGGGGTGGTTCAAGCACCCACATGAAGATTTTTTTGAAATCTAACTAATGACATTAGTTTCATTTCAATCCACTGCTTCTTTCAAAAATTAAACATTTGAGTGCATTTTGATTGTTTTAAGTCAAAATTTTACTATTCGAGCATCTCAATTCGAAACCAAATGCCATTAGCCACTTTTTGGGCCTTGACCACGTCCAAATGAATAATACACCCTTGATTGACCATACATATGCACAATATAACACACAACATTTGGCTTGTAAACTGCTTATATCATACTTTTGGGCCAGCTAACATTTTTCAGTTTTAATCTCATACAAGGCCAAATCATTACTACACACATTTTAAGCATCCCATATTCATACATAAACACATTAATCCACTAGCCTATCATTTCACCATTCATATATATATATATATATATATAAAGTGTTAGGGAGCTTAAAACCAACAAACACAATATTCAGCATGCTATGCACTTGTTTTGAATCCTAAGGCAACTTATACACATTCTTAGCTAACAACAAACAAATTCATTATACTAAATCCTTACAAAGGCTTAAATGAGAGATCTCAACTCAACCAATGTCTTTCCCCTTTGAACTACTATTATTAGGACCTAAAAATCTCAGTAACCAATATAGTTCATTTAATGTCTATTACCACAAATAACCATGCCAAAGTAACAAAAACCATGGTATAGCATATATATATATGTATTATATTATAGGTTAAATCATCACTTTCACATGTAAATCATTGTTCACACACTTTAAAACCTTAACATGGTCATTTACCCACTGATCCTCCAAAACTCCCTGATATGAAATCATAGGCTTTATTGGATCAATCACTCATTAACTTGAGCACATTTTTAGTAGTAGAAACACTTGGCCAAAGGTAATCTAACCCACCAACGGACTATGATTTCCCTCTTCATACACTTGTGATAGAGGCATCATTGACTCCTAACTGCACCCTAACAGGCACTAGGAAGTTGCCAGACTAGCTAGATGTCCCATGCTAACAATCCCATAATATGCTGTACTGGATTACCTATGGTAACAGCTCGTAAAATGATGCACCGAATGTCCCATGGTGCTAGCTCAATTATATGAATTTTTCACTCACTTCTCCACACACACACACATCCCCCATATCCTAAGTGAACTCGCACCACCTATGATCATGTTCTTTTTAAAATTTTCACTACTTTCTTTCACATTTCAATAACATACACTTTTTATACATATAATATATACATCAATCAAAATCAATAACATATCAAATTTTATTTTACAAATCAATGTTCATGCTAAAACCATTTACAATATCAAATCATGCATAAAACTCATAAAACTAGATTCACTATTTCATATGTACTTCTACACAGTTATAATAGTTAATAAACACACTATATGGTGAACAAAAGGGTTACCTGTATACTCTATAACCTTATTCAAGCTCATGTTTACAATTTGCACGTTACACGCTGTAATCTACACAAGTTAGGCACCCAAAGTCAATTTCACCATTGACAAAAAGTGCCAATTATCATAATTAAGCACATAATCGCTATCAATTCCATAATTCACACTCAATCACGTGTATCACAACTTATTATCACTTATTACAAGCTTTAACCTTTACGTAGCCAAATTTCTCTCACTACTCTCTCTAGATTAGGGCAAATCATGCTTAGAACTTTAAAACTTTATCCTTCCAACTCAAACTAGTCACAAAGTACTAGTTTATTTTTGGAGAACCTTTCTATTACTATATGGTAAGAAATCAACTCCTTAAAACTCCTGAAGTTAATTTCTCACTAGTTAAAACTAAGAGAAAATAGTGTAGAATTGGAGGTTATGGCAATACGAGACTTACCCGATAAGTAACAGGTCAAAAATGTCGCTCTTGCTCTTGAAAACCAAAGCCTTAGCAGAACCCCTTATCTTCTCCATGCTAGAACCCTTCTCTCTTATTCTTCCCTTTTATTTCATGAGCTGAACATGTTCCACTTAATCTAATTTCTGCACCATGTGCCACGACGCATCCACCCTTCGCCACAGCGCATGGCATAATGAGGAAAATTCTCATTGCACTCATACGCTTTGCTTCAAGACTCTACTCTTCCACTTATGTCTATTCATATAACACCTCAATAAGTCAAAATAACACTTGACTATCCAAAACCCTAATCTCACATCAAATCACTAATTCAATCCATAATCAGTCATTAATGCATGATTATAAATTCAAGATATTATACTTTTTACACCTAGGATACAAAGGTTTCTTATATCATTCTGCAAGCTCTCATATGCATGTACTTGTGCAAAGGACTCCATTCCAATAACACAAATCATATCTTCTATTCTATCATCCCAAGCATTCTCATCACCTACTTCTTGCTCATGGGAAATAGAACTCAATCCTTCGGTTTGACCATGCCATATCCATTTCTTATATCTTAAATTTATCCCATCACAAAGCAAATGCTCTTTTATTTCATCAACTAGCATTGCATGGGGCTTTTTCTTAAAGAGTTTTCTTACCTTCATTTTAATGAATTTTTTTCTCACATAATGTATTTCAAATATTTATTCTACTTTCATGATACTATTATTTCATTCTAAATACCATTCAAACATGCATTTATTACACCATAGTCTTAGCATGAAAAGGATCATCCAAGCATCAACTTTGCTTTTATTATTACATTCTGAATATTGAAATTGTTTAATATTAAAGGTAAAAAATACTGTTCATGCAACTTACCTATCCATTTATTAAATAAATCATGAAAATAGAAGTTGAACACAAAGTATTTTAATTTTATATATTTATTTTAAATATTAAGTACTTACTTTTATCAACAGATGAATGTAAACTTCTAGAATAATTGTCATCAAAATAAGTTAACCTTTGTGTCTTCAAGTATGCTATAAGACAAGCACTCATTGTTGCATTTTTTTTATTGATGAGATAATTGAATCAGTTAAATCTCATTAAAAAAATTAAAGAAAACAATTACTTTTAACACAATTTTTAAATTTAAAAAACATGAAATAGGACAACCACATTCAATTTAGTATAAAACGATTAACACATTTGAATTTAAAATTGACATTTTTATTGATTTTATTTAAAAAATTTATGAATGAAAAAGATCCTTATTGAAACATAAGCCGTGGCTTTTACTTGGAGTTACTTGCTAGGAGAATATTGTGTTGCTCATGGTATTAGATCATAAGAAAATCATACCAAAGAAGTGCTATAATAATTTAAACCCTATTTTCTTCCCAACAAGCCCCTTCATAAATTTGCCCCTTCTATTATATACTTTCCTCTACAAGTAACATTTCTATTATATACATTTAAATCTACAATTCTACATAGTCCTCAAAATATTTAACTATAAATTGCATTTAAATCGTACCATACAAACAATCTTTCTTGCACAATTATGCCAGAGATGTTGATTGACTACTTGTTGCCATCTACACTTTGCCTCCATATAGTCTTTAAAAAGATGTAACTCATTCTCTATATCGGTATAGCCAAAAGGGCATTGGTTTGTGTTAGAAACTATTTCACAAAATTGACATTTTCACATATACCAATAAAAAAATAAAAAGAAGCTACCTTTCTTGTATGAAGCAAAACATGGCAGGTAAAATAAGACAAATGGCCTGCATATGTAGAAAAGTTGGTGAACCTCTGAATGCTTTATACAATAGTGGCTTGACTTTCTAAGAGCTGAAACAATATAGCATCAAAATGGCTTTGGTTGAGAGCAGATAATGGTGAGTTTCTTCATTCACACTTAAGGCACAAAGAAATTAAAAAAAATATAAAGGGACAAGCCAAGCTGAAGAATTAAGTAGGACAGTAAAATGCCTTAACAAAAAACAAAATGTATTTAGCAAGAAGAAACACCCAAATCAGCATGCATAATAATTTCCCTATGCCTTGAGCCTTGTTTGTCAAAGCCTCATTTTCTACTAAATTAAAGTTGCTTAAATTGCAATGGCAATTTCATATCTTGATGCTAAAGAATCCACTAAATCTACCATTTTTATTTAGCAAAAAAGATGTTACTTTTTTGTGTGCTAGGAGGTCTATAATAGAAATGTTACTTGTAGATGAAAGTATACTAGTATAAAATATAAAATTTAAGGGGTACTTTCCACATCGGTTGAAAGGCAAATGGTGTAGAAAGTTAAGGCAGTGGCATTTTTAATTTTGGCAATGCGTAGTATAGTTTTTACACCGGGTGAAAAGACAACCGTTATAGAAAATCATTTCTACAGCGGGTGTCTATGCACCCGCTATAGAAAATGAGCCTTCTACAGTGGGTGCCAACCACTCGCTGTAGAAAATTGTGTTTCTACAGTGGGTGTACACCATCTGCTGTAGAAAACCACTTTATACAGCGGGTGAATAGTGACCCACTGTAGAAAGTGGTTCAATTTTTTTTTATTTTAACTCCGCATGTCTCCTCCTTCATTTCCTCTTCTTTGTGCCTTCAGAACACTCCTTCCTCCTCTTCCTTGACCCCGTCCCCTCCCCCTCACCGCTCGTCCCCCTCGGCCCCATAGCTCCCCGCCCCCATCCCTGTCCCCCTAGCCCCCCGTCCCCTCCTTTGCCCCTACCCCTCGTCTGTCCCCCTAGCCCCTCGTCTCCACCCCCTTGGCCCCATCTCGGTCCCCCAGCCCCCCGTCCTCACCCCCCAGCCTATCCCCATTACCCCGTCCCCATCCCTATCCCCCCTGCCCTCCATCCCCATACTAGTCCCCCTCCCCCTTCCCCTCAGCCCCTACCCCCTGTCCCTACCCCTATCCCCCATCCTTGCACCCCCTCCCCCTACAGCTGCACCCCTCCCCCCTTTACTGCCATTCCCTTTGCATTTCCCTACCCCTACCTCCACCGCCTCTTCCTCCTCCTCCTCTTACCACTTGCTCCTCCCCTTGTTGCTGCTGCCACTCTTGACTGATTAGGTATGGCTCTTAATTTTTGTAAAGATAATTTTTTTTATTGTATTTTTTTGTTAATTTTTTAAATTTATTAGGCTGATATGTGTGTGTGTATATATATATATATGATAATGATATTGATTATTGTTGGGAGTGCTGTTAGTGGATTCATAAAGCCTTATGTTGTTGCATGTGATCATTAATTTGGTTTAAAATTATCAATTTTCTCTATTAAAATTTTTTAAAAGTCTCGGGAGGTCTAATTTTTAGGGGAGACTCTATCAAAGTTTTTTGAAATTCATTATTTCCCCTTAAGTTGCTTAAATTTAGTTTTTAAGAAGGCCTCATCAAGTTGTTTGCATGTGGTCATTTTTAAGAAGGTCCAATTTTTAACATTAGTTATATTCTTTAGGAGTTGACATATGGATCGTAGTTGGATGAATGCTAGACGAACGAGTGATGAGTATGATAATGGGGTGAAAGAATTTTTAGAATTTGCTAAGAAAAATGTTGTTGACAATAGTGCAATGTTCTATTGTCCTTGTGTTAATTGCTTGAATGAGAGGAGATTAGGTGCTACCGGAATAAGAGAGCAGTTGATTTGTGATAGGATTTGTAAGTATTATACGGTATGGATTTGGCATGGTGAACGATTGGAAAATTATAATAATATGTCTCAAAACATGGAAATTGATAATCTGGATGATGAAATAGATATGAATAAAGATTGGTTAGAGGACATGATCCATAATATTGGGGAAGAAGCTTTTGAACAAGCACATGTGTATGATAACTTGTGCATTGACGCGAAGAAGCCTCTATACCCGGGGTGCACTAATCTTAGTTTGTTATCTGGGGTGTTAAAACTGGTTACCTTAAAGGTAAAAGCTGGGTGGAGTAACTAAAGTTTCACTTGGTTGCTAGAGTTACTTCAAATAATGTTGCCGAAAGGCAATATACTACCAAATCATTATTATAATGCTAAGAAGATCTTATGTCTAATGGGTATGAAGTATAAAAAAAATACATGCATGCCCTAATGATTGTGTGTTATATAAAAAAGAGCTTGAAGGGGAGGAGAAGTGTCCGAAATGTGAGGCACCACGGTACAATGAGAAGGGGGCTCCTGTAAAGTTACTAACTTGGTGATCTTGAACATAGAGCAATGAAAACATATCAAAATATGATCTTGCAAAAGCACAGACATGAGCTCAAGGATCCTACATGGATTGAGTCAAAGGTAATGCTATACTTTATGAATATGTTCAATTACTAAGATTTTTTTATTGATTTCATATGACTTATTCTTATATAGAGCTATAGACAACCAGTGAAGATGAATTTGTGCGGCCTATATGTCATGAGACATATGCTCAACATTATCACATTGGGTATGACTGAATTTACAAAAGAGGTAAATATATTTTTAAAAGTTTTATTTCATTATGTTATTTGAGAGTACATAATAAGTCTCTTTTACAAATTATATTTTAGATATTTGAAAATTTGGATCCATTCCCTGAAGCTAAAATTGAAGATATTCGCATACGTTGGGCAACTTATTTTCGGAAGAATTTGTGAGTTTTGTAGAAAGTTTCATACAATTTAAGAAGTTTGTTAGTTATAGATAACTTTTGAAAACATTTGTTGATATAATGTTTTGGATAGCTCAATATATAGTTTTTAGATAGTTTATAGATAACTTTGAGTTTTAGATAGTTGTTAATTTAATTTTATATTGAAAATTATAAATAAATTGAGCTATCTGATTTGGCTATGGTAATTTTTATGTACAGAGTAGGGTAAATTTAAAAATACGGACTTTTATTTTAAAAAAAAGACACTTTTTATAGCGGTTATTACCATAACTAGTGTAGAAACTAATATTTTACATCAGTTAATGTAAAAATCGATGTAAAATAGCAAACTTTTTAGAGCGGTTGTATTTGAACTGCTGGAAAAAGTAAACTTTCTACAACGGTTGTCAATCCAACTAGTGTAGAAAGTTCGCTTTCTACAGCTGTTGGAACTCTAACCACTGTAGAAAGACTTTCTACAGTGGTTGTGTTTGAACCGCTATAGAAAATAGACTTTCTACAACGGTTAAAACTCCAACCGCTATAGAAAGCGGACTTTCTACAGCGGATGGATTTCCAACCGCTGTAGAAAGTCTACTTTCTACATCAGTTCAAACACAACCGCTGTAGAAACTGCTCCAGTTTTTAATTTTTTAATTGTTGATCCATTTTCTACATCGGTTATGATTAGCTGATGTAGAATATGTATTTTTTACAGCAATTGTATAACCGATGTAGACTTTCTACATCCCCTATAACAACATCGCCTATTTAACCACTGTAAAAAGTCATTTTTGTAGTAGTAGTATATAATAAATTTTGCTTGTGGTGAGTATTGAATTTTTGGTTTTATGCCATTTTGGTATCAGAGCTAGTCCAAAGAGCGAAAGAGTGAGGTAGAGTTGAGGAAATACACCGTACAGGAGAGAAGTTCAAAGGAAGAGTCCCTAACTTGTTCGAACCTTGCATTCTAGGCATTTTCTCCTGACACTAATGTCACCATCACGATTAGGAGGTTCAAAAACATGGAATAAGAGGTTCCCCATTACCCGAAGTGTCTTCACGCGCCTCCACGTGTTGTTACTTGAAGCCCACATGCCGTTACTATCTTTCCACGCGCTAGCTGAAGGTTGAAGACGATGATATCACCTGCCATCCTAGCTGCCACGTCAATTCTCTAATCGATCAACAGAAGCTCAACCCAATCAAATACTGAAATGTGTCATAATGCCACGTCACCTTACCCAGTCAGCCATAGTTTTGAAATTACATTTTTACCCTAAATCTTTTCATATTTTCATATTGACCCCTTAACATTCTAGAATATCATATTAACCCCAAAAGTTTCAAAATTCCATTTTTACTCCAAATCTTTCCTAAAGTTACACTTTTTCCCTTTAGGTTTACCTAAATTCTATTTTTCATAAATTACATTTTGACCCCCTATACTTCTAGAATCTCCATTTTGACCCCTAGACTTTCCAAAATTCCCATTTTACCCCTATACTTTCCAAAATTCCCATTCTACCCCTGTATTCTTTCAATACTTCCACTTTACACCTCAGTCTTTCCAATATCCCTAGCCTTGACATATATCAAAATGCCTCCAAGACGTAGGCATGTACACAAGGTTGAGATGGAAGAGATGAGATGTAGGATATGAGAGTTGGAAGCCACTATGGAAATGTAATGAACTCTGTTAAACAATAACAGAGAAAACCTAGAGGGAGATTTGGGAAGTAACAGTTTATCATCTACTGACAATCATCACCATCCACGATAACAACAATTCCGCCCTAATGATATCAAGGTAGACATTCCTAAATTAGAGGAAAGACTCCAGCCAGACAAGTTTGTAGATTGGCTTCAGACTGTTGAATGAGTATTTGAATACAAGGAGATTCTATATACGCAGAAAGTCAAGATTGTCGCCCTCAAACTCAAGAAACATGCTTCCATTTAGTGGAAAAGCCTCAAACGGAAGCATGAATGTGAGGAAAAGTGCAAGATTGAGACTTGGGAGAAAATGAGATGCCAGCTCACCAAGAAATTTTTGCCAGATCATTACTACCAGGATAACTTTATCCAGCTATAAAATCTTCGATAGAGGTCTTTATCTATAGAAGAATATACTAGAGAATTTGAACAACTCATAATGAAGTGTGACATTTAGGAGAAGGAGGAGAAAATAATAGCAAGGTACCTTGTAGGCTTAAATACAAATATCAGTCATCCAATCCAACTTCAATAGTATTGGACCTTGGATGATGTCATCCGTCTAGCCATGCGTGTTGAAAAGCAGACACCTAAGGGATCTTCTTTCTAGCTTTCTTCCTCCAGGGTTATCTAAAAGCCTGTAAAGCAAAATTTCAGCAGACCAACTCCTCAAGCAAGCTATAATCTAGCACTATGTGCAAACTATCACATAATACTACTAAGAAATCTAGCTCTGAAGCAATCAAATGCTTTAAATACTAAGGATTTGGCCACATTATTGCGGATTGTCCTACTCAGAGGTTGTCAACATTAAGGAAGGACAAGAGTATGAAGCACCTAAAGAAGATGAGGAGGAGACTGAGTTTTATGGCATTGATCCAGTATATGATGAGGAGGTCATACCTACTAATCAAGGAAAGCATTGGTACTTAGATGAAGTCTGCATACAACTATAGTCAAAGAAGAACCTTGGCTGTGATGTAACATTTTTCACACTCATTGCACGGCCCAAGAAAAAGTTTATAATGTCATCATTGACAGTAGAAGCTGTGAAAATATAGTATCTAACTACATGGTGGAGAAATTGAAGTTATCAACACAAGATCTTCTACAACCTTACAAGCTTCAGTGGCTCAACAAGGGGAATGAGTAAAAGTTTCTAAAAATGCCTTGTGACCTTTTCTATTAGGAACTGATATTGTGATGAAGTTTTGTGTGATGTTGTTCCCATTGATGCATGCTACCTTCTCTTGGGGAAGCCATGGCAATATGATTGACATGCTATGCATAATGGGCAAACAAAAACCTATTCTTTTATGAAAGACGGTGTCAAGTTCACACTAGCGCCTCTACTGCCTAGCGAGGTTAGCCAATCTTGAGGCAATCTAGTGCCTCTAAGCCATTGGTGTCTTTAATGACTAAGGAGGAATTGAAGGTAATGAAGTCTGAATCCAAAATGATGAGCTTTATTCTGGTGCTTGAGGTAAACAACAAGTCAACCAATCCACCAGGAGTCATTTTGTTACTGTTAGAATTTCCAGATGTAATACTTAATGAGATGCTACCAGGTTGCCTCCCATACGAGACATACAGCATGCCATTGACTTTATTCCAAAAGCAGTCATTCCTAACAAGCCTGATTACAGGATGAGTCCCTAAGAATATGTTGAAGTCTAATGGCAAGTTGAAAATTGTTGAAGAAAGGGTTAGTTCAAGAAAGTATCAGCCCTTTGTGCTGTACTTGTTCTTCTAACACCTAAGAAGGATGGGAGTTGGAGAATGTGTATTAATCATCGAGCATCAATAAGATCACGATTAAGTATTAGTTTTTGATATCTTGACTCGATGATATGCTAGAGCAGTTACATGATGCCACTATCTTTTTAAAAATTGACCTTCGTAATGGGTACCACCAAATTAGAATTCGGCCAGGAGATGAGTGGAAGACTGCTTTCAAGACCAGAGATGGCTTATATGAGTAGAATGTGATGCCTTTTGGGTTAACAAATACCCCTAGCACATTTATATGCCTAATGAATTAGGTATTGAGACCTTTCATTGAAAAATTTATTGTGTACTTTGATGATATTCTTATTTACAGCAAGAGTCAAGAAGAACATTTAGATCACTTGTGCCAAGTTTTGCAAGCCTTACGTGACTAGAAGCTTTATGAAAATCTTAAGAAATGCACCTTCCTCACTAATGAAGTTGTGTTATTGGGTTACATCATTACCACAGAGGGTGTTCGAGTTGATTCAAGCAAAGTTGTAGTAACAGCTAGCTAATTCCAAAATCTATCCAGGAGGTTCGAAGCTTCCACAGATTAGCTTCTTTCTACAGGAGGTTCATCCATAATTTTAGCTCTATTATTGCACCACTTATAGATTGCACCAAAGGAGAGAAATTTCAATGGATAGAGGAAGCTCAAAAAAGCTTTGAGGAGCTTAAGAAGAAGTTGATCGAAGCTCTAGTTCTAGCTCTTCCTAATTTTGACTAGCTATTTGAAGTTAGCTGTGATACTTCTAATACCAGCATTGGTGCTGTCTTAAGCTAGGAGGGCCATCCCATTACCTTGTTTAGTGAGAAGCTCAACAATGCCAAGCTTAGGTATTCTACCTATGATAAAGAATTTTATGCCATTGTTCGAGCTCTCCAACATTAGAGTCATTATCTCATGAATAAAGAATTCATATTCTTTTCTAATCATGAGGCTCTCAAATATTTAAATTTTCAATAGAAGATTATACATGCCCGTTAACGTGAACTCTTGTAGTCTTATCCATTCCTTATCAAGTATAAGGCTGGAACTTTAAACTCTATAGCTGATGCTCTTAGCTGTCGACATGTGCTACTCACAATATTACAAACTAAAGTTCTTAGGTTTGACCTTGTCAAAGGTTTGTATCAGGATGATCCTGATTTTTGAGGAGTATGGGAAGCAACTATAAATTAACTTTTCCACCAATTCTATAGACATAACAGGTTTCTATTTTGAGGCAAAACCTTATACATTCCATAGGGTTCCTTGAGAGAAGCCATAATTTAAGAAGCATATAACGGTGGATTACTGGACATTTTGGACAAGATAAAATAGTTAACCTAGTGAAGGATAACTTTTACTGGACTCAAGTTGAATAGGATGTTAACATGAATATACAGAGATGTAGAATTTACTACTTGGCCAAATTCAAAGGTTAAAATACTGGTGGATTATACATGCCTTTACCAATATTAGAAGCAACTTGGGTTGATGTAACTATGGACTTTGTTCTGGGTTTACCATGGATTCAGAGTTCTATCATAGTAGTTGTGGATCATTTCTAAAAAATAGCCCATTCCATTCCATGCCAGAAGACCAATGTTGCTGTTCAAGTAGCAGACTTATACTTTAAGGAGATTGTGTATCTTCATGGCATTCCCAAGACTATCATTTCTGACTGTGATGTGAAGTTTCTCAACTACTTTTGGCGAATGCTATGGAAGAAGATGGGAACTAAGCTCTAGTTTAGCAGCGCTAGTCATCCCCAAATAGATGGTCAAACTAAAGCAATAAATAGGATTCTTAGTAATCTTCTTCATAGTTTCGTGGGGAAGAATTTAAAGTGGTGGGATATCATTCTTGCTCAAGTTGAATTTGCTTACAATAACTCTATCAATCAAGCAACTAGGAAGTGTCTATTTGAAGTTGTTTATAGTAGTCATCCCCTTAGTCTACTTGACTTAACCCTTTTACTTAATAACTAGCAATATAGCTCTAATGCTAACTAAAGAGCTAAGAAAATTAAGAAGTTGCATAAGCAAGTTCGTGAGAAAATCTAAAAGCAGAATTTAAGATACAAGGCTCAACATGACAAGCATCAGAGACAACATACTTTTAAGGTAGGAGACTTGGTATGGATACATATGCAAAAGGAATAATTTCCTAAACAATTGAATGCTAAGCTATCCCCAAGAGCTAATGGCCCCTTCAAGATTATGTAAAAGATCAACAATAATGCTTATAAGGTGGAATTGCTTAGATCTTATGGAGTGTCTACAACCTTCAATATTGTTGATCTATCCCCTTACATTGACAATGATGCTGAATTTGACTCAAGGGCGAGTTTCATTCAACCCAGGGAGGATAAAACGAAATAGCGTTGATGAGGAAATGCCAGCCATAACATTACAGTATTTCACCATTAATATCTATCCATTTTAATCCATTTTACAAAGCATTAATCTTTTGTATTCATTTCAGTTTCAGTTGTCATTCTAGTTATAACCCCCTCCCTATCCTAGTAGTATAAATAGAAAGCTTTCCTCTATGTATGGCAGAACAGTTTGATTAGAGAATAAACATGAGAATTTTCTTTTGGTTCTGTGCCATATCACTAAAATAGAATTAGTTGACAAAAGAGAATGGCATGCAATAATAAAGCAATGACAAAATAAGTGAAAGAAATAACCATTTGAGTATCTTTTAAGTGGCAATACTACATTATGTTGGTAGGATACAATTTTGAACATCATTATCAAAGATAAGGCCGTAATATATAATAATTTTTGGCCAACATCCATTCATAGTTATATTTTTAATTTGTAAAGTTCTTGGAATCATAGTTTTAGAATCTCTCAATATGAGTCCTTCATGAGAGGGTTAAACTAAGGAAAATAAATATGGTCAAAATCTCTTATAGGCAATAATATATATAAAATGTATTTTTAAGATGATCAAGCATGCTTTCTCCCACATGCAAGAGCACCAAAGTGCAGGACAACATCAAATTTGTTTTGCAAATACTTTATCAATTTAATGATTAGTCAAACAGACCAAATGTATCTATATTAAATTCCTTCAACAGAAATTAAAATTTATCAACAATATATATCTAAAAAAATAATATAATATCATAAGGGTAAAAATTTTGCACCTTCCAAGTCAGCATATATAAAGTTATTAATAATGAATTTCTTTCTTGAAATAAACTAATTGTCTAACCCTAAACCTCCAACTGTATTAATGAAAAAATATATTAAAAAATTAGAAAAAGAGAACTCAAATCAATGGAGACAAGGAAAGAAAGTTTAGGATAAGCTCACCTAAGTGGACTTTATAGGTTATTTATCTAAGTGGTAATCCTCATCAAACCAATTTGGAAATTTTTGCCTAGTCCTAATTCCAAGATCATGTCATTCCTCCTCTCTTTTGTTAATCAATTCACCATCCTTGAGCCTTCCTTTCCAAGGTGATTCCTATTCATGTAACATAAAGGAATTCTGCCTAATAGTAAATTTTGATTTTCCACATCACTTATGAATGGTTTCAAATGAGTTGGCGAAGTATCTAATTCTTTTATGCGCACAAGTATCTAATTCTCTTATCATTTTCTTTAGAGGAAATTGAGATCCATGTCTTGCCTAAGGATATGAGGCAGTATTAGCATCCATTTTTCCATTGTGTTAAATTAAGAGACAAATTTAATCACCAATTGTCGTATATAAATCATTTTAAAAGGCAAGGAATTTTGTAACAAATCAAACCACTTTTCTTAATTTTTTCTCCTATTTCTAATTAATCTATTGCAAATATAACAACAATATTTGTATCAATGGAGAGCTCAACAATTGTTAGGGAAAATTGCCACAGGATTTAAGTGGACTTAAAAACATCCTTAAGGGCTTATCATTTTGCTGATAGCGTTCTGATGTTACGCTGTCTTGATATGGGAAATCGATCAGTAATAGGTGACTTTTGAGAAAAGAACTTTCCATGTGGATTACAATTTTTGGATTATAATGGGGAAATGCTACTATATATTCATGTTGAATTTGGTTTAATTCTTTGTAATTTCTGTTGCTTTTACCACTATCAAAAAAATGCTACATTTCATTTATTAGAAATTAGTTGGCTAGAATACATATAAGCTGAGAGCTCGACCTAAAATGCATTCTTCAAAACTTTTAGGCACTTTTGGAGCTTGGTTATGCTAGGGTTTGGGCATTGGAAGAGTTGGATCAAGAGATTGAAGCTTTGAAGACATTTAGAGCTCATTTTCTTTAGTTTTTCTATTCCTCCTTCCCTTTCCTCTCTTGTAATCTGAAATGGGTCCACTCAGTTTGTATATTTGTACCTTGTGGATGATTATGAGTAGCTAAACCCTTTGTTCTAGGATTATTTGGAACCCTTGTATGGATTAACACTATATTTTTCCTCTCTTTTTATGATTAATGATATATATGTGTTTATTTTACTCTTTCCTTAATGCTTCTACATGATTGGCCACCATTTAGATGTTGGATTCACTTAATTGATGCTTTAGAGGTCTAGGTTGAGTGTAAAACTTGGGTAAAATTGTGTAAGAACTGTATATTTGCATGTTGAATGGATAATTTTGCTAGTAAGATAGAGATATACTTGCTAGCCTTGCATAGCCACATTAGGGTTGATGTTTAAAATTGAGTTTTATTAATTGTAATAAGAGATAGGGCAATTAATTTAACTAAACAGTTGTTTATGATTTGAGAGAGCTTGTCCAAGTATTTTTAAAACCCTAGGTTAGCACTTATTTTCATTAAGAGCATTTATGAGTGGAGGTAATTTTGGTGTTATGAAATGCAAGGGGGACAAATAATCCTAGGTCTTAATTTCTATTGGAAGTTTGTGAATCACTCACTTTTCTTATTTTTTTAGACTTAGTTTCATTTGCAAAATCATTTTGCCTAACTATGTGTAGCTCAACTTGATCAAATTTGCTTAGTCTTTTGTTTGATTATAGTTTTTTAAACAAATCCTTGAGGGAATGATTCTCTACTCATTTTATATTACTTGCTACGACCCGTGCACTTGCGGTGAGCAACAATAGATGTTCAAGAATGTACATGGATTCTTAAACATAGTTGGATCTACAAATGATGGCAAAATTTTTATTTTATGGATGTTTACATTAGTGAAAAATATAGAAGGAAAAGGATATGATAATAATTAAATGAAGACTTTAATTCTATGGAAGGGTAGGAGATCATAACAACATACATAATATACAATTAGAATTAACAAATAAAAAAAAGCATGCATCGAACAATCCTTTACAAAAAGCTTCATAGTCTGCTTACCTTAAGTAAAACCTGCCACTTTTACCAAGTCACATGCTGATGCATAAGGAAGATAAACATTAATAAAAAAACATAAATATGTTTTGATTTGATTCCACAAATCTCTCATAATTGCCACTGTTAAAAGCAACTATTAAAAGCTGAAACAATATAACACCAAAATGATATTGGTTGAGAGAAGAGAAAGCTAGTTAATAGTAGAAGTCAAACTGACACCTAATATGATCATGTCACCCTATGATAAAAGGAATATGAGCTCTCACTTTAGTTATATAGTGCAAAAAATTTCAATTAAGACAACATCTCATAAATAATATTGAAATAAAAATAATATATATAAAACAAAACCAAAAGAAAAAACAGTAAAATATCAAGATGATCACAATACCTCTTCTAAATTAATATCATTGTATTTGAAGATCCAATATGTTAACATCCCTATAATGGGGACTTCATTGGATTCTAACTTCACACAATTAACCAACACTGTCTACATAAAACAATAAAAAACTTATAGAAAGCATTAACGTTCTTCACAACAGGCCTCATGAATTCAACCTACGTGAACTTCATCTTGTGCATAGAAGTAAAAAGGAAGCTAAAGTTGAAGCAAATATAAAAAAAAGCGAGAAAGATATGTTAACGTATAATTAGAATATAGTTCCATATCAATGAAACATTTTACAACTAATAAATAACTAATAACCTTCTTAAGAATTTAATGTATTCTTTTTTTTATTGACCCTCCATCTCCTAGAGCTCTTCTGTTAGAAATTGTGCCTTGGGGCCAATTATTGTAGAATGCACATTGTTATTTAATGAATTTCTCTTTTGTTATCATATCAATTACATGTTTACTATGATAACTATATCATTAGACAACCTATAGTGATTTTCCTAAATATCCTTAGTCGGTCATCTATGACGGGTCATAGATGAAACAAGATTAATATGACTTTAATTAACTAAAGAGATATAAATCAAAGTGATAGGTACTTGAAAGAGTACAAGTGCTAGACTGACCTGCTATGAGAAAATTGTGTGGTATAAGTCATAAGCTTATCTCATATGTAACCATATCACTAAGCCCTTTGACCTGAGATCATTATGGATTTGTACATGATGACTACTGACTTTGACCTAGTTAAAAGTTAGCTTTGACCGAATGATCATAAAAGCTATAATTAAGTTTAGTTATATTCATGTAGAGGAATATGAGTGGTCAAGATGGAATTTATCCCTCATATTAATTGAGAGATATTACTAGGCCCCTCAATAAGTAAGACAAAAAAATGTATGGCCATACTATAATGAAAAGGATTTTTCAATTGTTATGTCAATCCACTCAGAGATTGAGAAAGTAATGGTCAAGTAAAGAATAATGACAATTTCATGTCTCACACTTACCTAAAATATCGCGTGACAAAAGGTATGTGATACAATTATATGATAGCTTGCCTTGGATCATCAACCCCTATATGAATTGGGTAGTTACAATATCTTACTAGAGGCCACTTGTGACTTGTGGGCTAAAAGCGTAATTAGTCCACTACTAACTTCATATGGGCCTATAGGGTCGTACATAAGAATAGCCCAACTCGAGCTATAATATCCAAGTTCATTAAATCTAGAATATGTCTAGATTCAATGAATGGAATGCTTTTTTAGGATGAATGAATTATATATATATATATTTTGAATATTTATTTGATAAATATTTATATATATTTATATGAAATATAAAATTTAAAATATAATTATATATATATTTTTAAAATATATATATATGTGTATATAATATATAAAATTTAAAATAAAATATTATATATATATATATTTGAAATATATATACATATGTGTGTATTTTTCTGTATACATTCTATAAGATATATTAAATTTAATAACTAACATGATATAAGATAATATCATATCAATTCTATAATTTGAATTTATAAGATAAATTTAAATTAGATATGATATTATAGATTTTATTTATGAGATAAATTTAATTTATTTTTCATTGGCTCTTTAATAAAAAGGCAAAAACCCTAATCTATATATATTACAAATTAGGACATGCTTAAGATAGTTTTAGAGAGAGTCAAAAAAGTTCTGACGAAAAACACTCTGAGGCCCATGAAAATTCCCTAGAAAACAAAAGGACATCTAAAATGACTGACGAACATAAATTAGATATGAAGAGCTAGCACGCTATTCGTGTTGGGAAACTATTCATGTAGATACTTGTAGAGGGAGCAAATCTACATTGTCGACTCTAAGATCCAAATTCTTGAAGAGAATGCTGTGAAGTTTGAAAAAAAAAAGTAAAAGATAACTCTTCTATCCACCTTGACTTAAATGAGTTCATTTGATCCACATCGAGATAGGGCTTTAAAATTTTTAATCTTCTGTTGTACTTCCCTATCCAACATCTTCTTTATGATTTATAAGCTAGGTTCATATATAGATGGTAATTAAGATATAAAAATAAACATTTATTTTATAAACTTTAATTTATATACACATATAATGAAGAATAAGGAGGGACATATTTATTGGAAAATTAAGCATAGTGGCATGACTCCAGTACTTCAATAATGCTAAGCCATGGCCATGTGCTATAGCTTCTTCATCATCATATACCCTTAAGAAACCCAATTTTTGGAGCCATTTATTAATATCCCCATCAAATCCTACTACCCTAGAATGAATTCTCACATCAACGTCTCAAGTATGAAGGTAAATCTAATAAGACAATATTTATTTAGCATAATACTTTAAAAATGAAAACCTAAGCGAAGCTTATTAATAAAGACCTAAGCTATCTTTACTTGCTATCTTTCATGAAAAGAAAGTTTAGTGAGACAAACAAATAGACTTTACTGACATGTAATATCATGTAAACTATGATTAATCATTCTTCACCTTCCCTTTAAGCCATTCTTCTGTATACTAATCATAAATTGCTTTCTTATAGGCTTACCAAAAACATACAATAGATTGAGTGAAAAAAAGGAGTCTAAAATACTGAAGAAATAATGAGCAAAGGTTGAAGCTTTAAGCAAAACTCAGCACAGGTAACTCAGATAATTCTGAAGGAACCTATCTTGAACTTATAAAATAAGTCCTTACCAAATAAAATCAAAACAACTCATTCACATACCGATCTATTCATCATTCAATCCAATCTGAAAACTAAAATGAAGAAACCTTACATCCCATCCTTCTTTGCTGTCAAGCAAAAAGGGACATTTTGAAATTTAAAACTATGAAAAGAGAGGTTTGGAGCCTCTAGAACTAAACATGAAGGAAGGAGGAAGAAGATTTGGATGGACCTAATTATGAAAAATATAAGGGCATCCCTTTATTCCTCTACAATCAAATATATTGACCTCAATGTTGAACAAATGAAAAAACATAGAAAATTCATAGTGAAAGCAAGAATGCATACCCTAAAAACATTGAACACATTGTTTTAGTTGCAAATATGCATGCCCACAGAGACATGAGTGAGAGGCTTAGAGAAACACTGATTGGATAACCCACAATGAAGCTTTGAGAATCACAAGCAAGAATAGCCAAGACGAAGCTCTATGAGATGTTGAAATTGAGAACCCTAGTGCGATAAAGCTTGGAGAACGGCGAGAGTAAGAATGCACGATGAACCTTGATGAACGGGAGATCCTAATTAGAACCCATGCATGGTAAAGCATAGATGCAGCCTCAGCATGGTGACACAGAACACAAAAAATAATAGAGAAAGAGGGGAAGGAAGAGGTAAGTGAAATATAACAATGAAATATCTAAAAAAATTGACAGCATAGAAAAGAAAATTCTTTGTACTAAGCCCAAAATTTTGGGCTTTTAAGCTTTGTATTCACAGAGCTTGAGAATAAAGCTATATAACCCAATAAGCTAAACGGCTTAGAGAGCTTTATGAATAATAACTTGTGTCTAGAGCCATAAAATTTCATTCTACTTGGTAGAAGAGTATTATAGGATATATTGATACCCAGTCGACTTCCATTTAAACATGTTACATACAGACAAAAATGCAATCCATTTGTATTAAGAACATTCCTTTTAACAAATTCAAGGAAATATTTTACCCCATTCTCATATTATTCACTTGTTCTCCTAGAATTCATCCAAATACAGTCCATTGTCTATCTAGCAAAATATAAATTTTGCAAAAATTTGGTAAAATCTCCCCTTAAAATAGGACCTCCACAAATTTCAACAACAATTAAATTCAAGTAATATAATCCAAAGCAATTTGAAACCATACTCCCAAACAATAACAATTTATGTAATGTAATCTTAAGCATTTTCTAAACACACACACACACATATATATATAACAATTTACAAAAAAACACAAAAATTTAAAGAATTTTGATTATATAAAAGCATATATATTTTTATTAGTGCAATTATATTTTTTATCAAATTATAAAGTTAGAAAAAAAATCAGCAACATTTCCCTTTAAAATATGACATTTCAAAATTTCAGCAATCAAATTAACCTAAATCAACTCAAATCTCAAGCCATTTTTAAAATCTATATAAATTCAACAATATCAAATTTTCTACAACAAAAGAAAAATTTATAAATTTTAACAACAATATCAAATTTGAAATATCAACAATTATATTTACAAATTCATAAAATTTCAATGTAAATCTATGCATCTATGATAAATATTTCAGAAATCAAAGGAAATAATTTTAAAAAATAGAACTTACTTGGAATAACTCACATGAAGAATAAGAAATGAAACTCAAATCTTCAACAATGGAAGAGGAAGGTTGGAGAAGAAATCTAAAACTTTGAAGCAATAAAGGACCAAAAGTTGTTGAAGTAGATGAGCATTTAATAATAATGGAAGAAGAAGGTAGGGGGAAAGAGGAGGAGAGAGAGAGAGAGAGAGAGAGAGAGAGAGACTAGCCTGTAATAATAGAGGAAGAAGAAGGAAGAGGGAAAAAGGTGGAATGAGGGCTCTCGACAGCATATAGATAGACCCACAGTGGCAGTGACAACCAGACAATCTAGACAGAGGCACTAGAGGGAAAAGGATTGACCTTTTTGTTTTGCAATAGAGAAATGTTGAAACTTAACTAAAAAGATGTTTTACATCAAATACGTGGAATTGGTGATTTAAAGAGGAGAAGGAAAGAGAGAGAGACTAACCTATAACAATGAAGGAAGAAGAAGGAAGAGGGGAAAAAGTGGAATGAGGGCTCTCAGTGACAGTGGAATGAAGGGAATGGTCTAGATATAGGCAATGGAGGGAAAAGGCATGACCTTTCTATTCTGGAGTAGAGAAATTTTGAAACTAAACTAAAAGGACATTCTGTGTCAAATACACAAAACTGGTGATTTAAACTAAAAAGAAACCATGTTTTCATTTTTCACGTCAGTTCTATATGGAATTGACATGAAAGGTTCCAAATTTTTTTAATGTTTATTATTAAAACTTTTAATGTTGGTTTTATTTAAAAACTGATGTTAAAAGTCTTTTAATTTTTCTTATTTTTTAATTATATGATTTCACATCAGTTTTATACATAACATGCGTGAAATGCAATAAAACTTTGAAAAAAATTTTTTTTACATATTTTTCCACATCAACGTTCATAATAACCGATGTTAAATCACTTTTCACAATGGTTTTTTGAAGAACCAATGTTAAAGAGTTTCAATTTATTTACAAATAATTTGTTGCCTTTTTTAACAATGGTTTTTATGATAACCGACGTTAAAAGGCAACATTAAATCTACTTCCTGCAGTAATGTTTAGTTTAGAGAAAGATTAAATTCTAACCCTCGAGCTTGTATGTACCTTTGGAAGCTTAGTTTTAATATTTTTGTCTTGAATAAATGATTTTGTATGGTTGGATTATTAGTTTGAGAAGGTTGGATGAACCCTAGCTTGGAAAATGGGATTTTAAAGTTGTGAGAGCTGATTAAGTAAGTAATATAGCTTTGTAAATGTTGGATGAAGATAATGTGAGGTGGTTGTAGCTTTGAATAACTCAACGATAGAAGTTAGGGGTTCCAGATAGCTAAATTTACTAAGTAAATATGTTAGAATAGAAAATTAACATAAAGTGTTTGATATTGTAAATTTCAATTACTTAGAACCTCTGAGGTTGAAGGAACATTAGAGTAATCAAATTGTTAAGTAAACCTTCTGTATCAAAAGGGTTAAGGTAACCAGATTATTTATACTATTTATTTTATTATAAAATTGTTATAAGTTATTTGTGTGTGTGTGTGTGTGTGTAAATATGTATGTGTAATATCTACCTTAACATTACCAAAACATGCCATGCAAATTACAATAGCCCATAAAGAATCCTTAACCTCACATAATAGAAAGGGTATAATTAAATAATAAAATTGAAATTGAAATCATTGGAAGGAAAATTTATAAGTTGGGATCTTGCTAAAACCCTTTTTAAACAAATGGTTGAGCTCAACACTAGGTTTAAAAATTAGCTAAAAGGCATGAGGAAGCATAAGGACAAAATTAGAAACAAAATCAAATTAAGGCAAAACTATAATTTTCCCTTAGACTTGTACATTCATCATGGCTAATATGTCATTCATCACAATGAATGATTTAGCGTGTTCACACTATGGCCAAATCACATGTTGGCTATGGTTTGTAACCACGACATGATTTGCCGTGGCAAGACTAGCCTTTTGCCATAGTGCAAATACCTATCATAATGGCACCTAGGTTTGAACTTCTAGCATGCTTTGTTTTCTTAAAAACTGATTTCCCATTTCACACAAGTTCTAAAGCAACTCACACACCCACATGCTTGTTCACAATTAAAGATACTTGTTTATAAAACCTTATGTATGCTATAACCAATCAATAAGTAAAGTATGTTATATGGTTACCTCAACTTTTTTGTTACCAAAAAGGGTTACTCATGTATCTACCATTCTTCTCAAGCTCCCACGAGTCAAACAACTATAATCTATAATAATTAAATGCTAATCTTTAATTATTAGCTCTAACATAGGCTTTACATAGCCTAATCAAGCTACCCACAACCCTTAATCATTATCGTTGGCTAAACTAACACCCTAACAATATTCCATTAACTCTATTGGCTTCCATAAAGTTAAATAACATTAATTTAGAGGCCACATTGCTCTAAAAGTTTCAAAATTAGCCTAGGGTTCATCCAAACCAAACCCTAGCATAGCTCTCCTTCTTCTTTATCGTTCACTTCAATTCTTCTTCTCCTATGTCTATCACGAGTTGCTCAAGATAGATTTAATGAATTTTTATGCATTTGCCATGGCAAGTAGCACAAATTCAGGGTTTAGGCCTTTTTTGGGCTTAATTGACCCAATAGCCATCCTAACTCGATTCTAAAGCTATCTAATAGGTCCATAAGTGATTTGGAACTCAATAAACCAAATCATTTTATTAATTTACTCATTTACCCTTATGATTTTTAATAAAATCCCAAATTAAAAATTTAGGATGTTATGGTATGTATGCATGATTTTAGAAAATTGTACAGTGGAAAATTGACTTTTGAGAAAATGTGAATTTTGTTCTTATTTGAGTTTCATCATGAGTTAAATGTGATGTATAAATATAAATAAAGTATCATTGTAAATGCATGATATTTAGAGAATCAAAGTTCACCCTAGGCAAAGTAGAGTTTAAAATTCATATGGTCGGGCTGGCATTATGAGACATCTTGTGAACACCATATTTTGTCCGGACATTTTTTTTAATAATAAAATCAAAAAATATAAAAAAAATAAATAATAATACAAAAATGAAATTTAATCCCTTTTTAAGATTATATTTTCAAGAAATAATAATAATGATAATTTAACAAAATCAAAAAAGAAAGGTTAAATCATGAAAGAAGAAAATCTCTCCCAAATTATCCCAATCATTCAAGAATATTGGGAGTCTACTTTCGAGAGTTAACTTTTCTCTCCTCAATCCTATTCTCATTTAAATACATATCTTATATGTGTGTGTGTGTGTGTGTGTATTAATCAGAACCATTAATCAAAAAATAAAAAAAAAAGAAAGAGCTGGACAAAACGCTGATAGAGTCAGTGTTTCACCACAGACGGTTAGGCATACGAGCAGAAACCTGCACACACACACGAGAGAACAGAAGGAAAAAGCACAGCAAAGAAATGCAAAAACAACAAAGAAACACAGGCACAGAGACACATAAACAAAAACAAGCACACACTTTCGGCCATGCAGCAGGAAAAAGGATAGAAACAGCAGAACACACGAACACATGAGCCATGGACGTCGAAAGAACCAGAGGCAACAGCATGAAACGCAGAAGAAGCCAAACAGAGCAGGAAGAACAGCAAGCAATCGAACACGTACGCTTATGCTTTCGGCTGGCAGGAGAAAAGAGACAGAACCAGGGATAAACGCATGCATGAAGGAAACGGCACAGTAGAGAAAGCAGATGGGACGGCACAGAAAATAGAGACAGAAATGCAGAAGAAGCAGAGCAGGAGAGTAATGATTCACGTTGTCCATTCTCTATATAAAGAGAAGATGGGGACAGCAAAAAGGGAAAGAGAAGCAATGTAAAAAAAATATAGAGGAAGAGGGACCGAAGGACGTGAAGCAGAGAGCTAAGACGAGAAGGAGAGAGAGCTGAGATGAAAATGAAGAAGGAGGAGGCTAGAGAGGAAGAGAATACAGTGACAAGAAAGAGAGAACTCAGATAGAGGAGAGAGAGAACCGGAAGATGTGAAACAGAGGCTGAGATGGAGGTGAGGGTGAAAACAGAGATAAGAGAGGACGTGACGGAGGAGCTTTTCTTTCTGGAAAAGCTGAGAAGGAAACGAGGGAGGCCAGAAGCTGAACGAAAAAAAAAAGATAAAGATAGAGAGAGGTGAAACAGAGGTTGAGGGAGAAAGACTATTCTGGCTGGAGAAAAATAGAGGAAATGAAGAAGAGGAGTACGTTTTTTAGCTGGAGAAAGGAAGGAGAAACATACGCACGGAAGAAACAAAAAACAGAGCACGAAAGGACCAAAGGAGAAGAGAGAGGTTGAGAGAGAGAGAAATAGATACGAAGAGAGGAGAAAAGGAGTCGGCCGAGAAACCAGCACCGGAGAGTTTTCTGAAAGGAAAAGAAGAAAAGTGGCAGAGAGGAGAAAGAAGAAATAGAGATGGAGAGGAGAAAGAAGAGGCTGAGACGTGAAGGAAAATTTTCTCAAAACAAAGAAAATGAAGAAGAGGAAGAGATCAGAGAGGGAGGAGTGACAGGAGCAGTGAGACAGATCTGGACGTCCCATACACGCAGGTTCTTGCTTTTGAATCCAAAATATACGTGTTTAATTTCTGTTTACTATTCCAAAATGGATTTCATGTTTAAATGTTTTGTCTCATATTTTTCAACTCCCAAATGATTTCATTGCAATTGTCATATTTTTTTTTAAGAAAAGAGAGTTTGAAAAAGAAAAAATAAAGAAATTGCAAATAATAATTTTTGCTTCCTATCATAGCTAAGCTAAATTTGATTATTAGGCACAATTTCATTTCAAATAGAGAATCAGTGTAATTATTAAGCGAGGTCTTTAAATATGTATATTAACATGTATGAGCATTATTTCTTTATCTCCATTAGTGCTAAGGTCCTTTACTTGTCATTAACATTACTACACTCATATCATATGGCATTCTCCATCACGATTACATTTATGATTTCATTTATTATGATAAGCCTATTTTATAAAAAGCAGAAGGGAGAGAATTTGATTCTTACCCAATTTCAAAAAAAATGAAATGAATAAGAGAAAAATTCACCTCTAATCATTTACTTGTCGTGTGAGATTTTAAGAATTTTCGTAAACATTTAAAGTGGTCTCATACCGTGTAAATCAATAAGATTTCGCAGGTATAGAGATCTAATTTATATGTATAATCAATGATTTCAATGACTAACCGTTAAAACTAACTATCTTTTTATAATCTAAATAACTCATTTAAGTTCCATATGGGATTTTAAGAATCTTCATAGGAACTTAAATTAATCACATTATCGTGTGGGATAATAAGTCCTCGCAGATATAGTGATTCTCAATTTTTATTTTGTAAATAATCATATAATACGCAATTTAAAAATTAATTAATCAAATTAATGCATTTAACTTGTAACCATATTTACTGATTATATCTTTTAGTCATGTGAGATTTTTGAAATCTCCGTAGGCTTCTAAGATCATCGTATTATCATGTAAGTCAATAAGACTTTGCAGATATAACGATTTAGTTTTTAAAATATATATACACACATATATATTATATAATTAATTAAATCAATTAATTAAATTTAATTCCTTTATCGTGTGAGATTTTAGAATCTCCGCAGATATTTAGGATAAATCATATTACCGTATAAGCCAATAAGGCTATACAGGTATGATGATTAAAATTCTTTAAAAACATATATACATACTTAAGTGAAATTATTATTAACACTTAAAGATACACATAAAAATATAAATAAATAAATTAAATGGCCAAACTCTTTTATCGTGTGAGATTTCAGAATATCCGCAGATATTTAGAGCGATTGCATTATCATATGAACCAATAAGGTTTTGCAGGTACTGCGATTAAAATTCCCAATCATAAAACATAAAGAAAAATAATTTTAAACTCTTTTCTTTCTTTATTCCAAAAATTCAAAAATGGAGAAAATAATTAAAATTAAATTACCTTTTGCAATTTAAAACACACATATCAAAATTTCAGAAATTGTTTTATTTGCAAAATGGTGAATTATTTCTAATTAATTTCTCTTCAAAAAAATATTTTCACCAACAAACTTTTAAGCCCGAACTACGTAGACTTTAATCCCCATCACAGGGTACGTAGGCCTCAGAGTCAGATTCTGAGTCAAGTTCGTCCTCCCTCGTAAATAAATAAACATTTCTCACTCAATTATCATCATTTTTATATCAGACACATGAATATAAAAGGGATAATTAAAATAATTTTAAAACCATATTAATAGAGCACAACAAACTTCAGGTAACCATTCTCACGAACGGGTGTTGTGGGGTGCCTAACACCTTCCCCACACTCAACTGACTCCCAAACCTATTCTCTAATTTCGTAGATCACCCTTATCTTCATTAATTGGTTTCCCGAGATTTACCTCAAAATCTTGGTGGCGACTCCTCGTTCGATCCGGTTCCTGCCGCGAAGGCTGGGACCTCTGCTCGCGTGCCCTTCGCGTCGTATTTTTCCAGATGCGACACATCTAATGTAGCAAGCATTTTATGGATTACTATGATAAGAAATTTGGGCAATCATAATATGTGCTCCTTAGCATCTGAGAGGTGTAGCATTAAAGCAAATGACACCCTAATTATATGTAATAAGGGGAGTTCTTAGTCTAGAAGTAGGTCAAAATGTCTTTAGCTGGGCATTTCTCTTATAGAAGATGAGCTCAAATTAAATTATTTAGGGTTGATCTATTATTGTAGCTCACAAATTTAGTCGGAGGTTGTTGTGTAGGTTTAGGTGGATATTGTGATCATGCATGTGATATTGTTATTATTGCATATTATAGTATGAGCAAATGTTTTATTTAAGATAAATGGGAAAAGATACCTAAAAAGTGGTCACTCAAGGGCACCTATTAGCCTAAAGGCCAGCAAGCCCTTTAATTATATATGCCAAAAAAAAATATAAGTAGTAAACTAAACTTCTATCTACTTTCATATTATAACATAATGATGTGTTATTAATTTATGAACTGCACTTGTTATTTTAATAATGTTACTTGCTAACCTGACATGGACAATTATAAATTGAGAGCTAATTTATTAAAACTTGAATATATTATTGTTAATTTTGAATGAATAGTTGCAAAAACCTAAATGTATACTTGTTGTTAAAGGACTAACTCTTGTACAATTAAGCCCATCCTATTCATTTTTCTAACTTGTTAAAGCCTGAATGTACTATTATTAATTTAGAATGATTTGTTGTTAAAACAAGAATGGATACTTGTTAATGTACAGTTAAGCCCATTATATCTACTTTTCTAAATTATTAAAACCCAAATGGATTGTTGTTAATTTAAAATAAGTTGCTATTAAAACCTGAATGGATACTTGTTAATGAAAGACTAACATATACAATTACGTCCATCTTATATGTTATTTTAGCTTATTAAAGCCCGAATGAACTTTTATAGGATGGACATAATTGTACTTGTTAGTCTTTTATTAACATGTATCCATTCAAGTTTTAACAACAAGCCATTCTAAATCAAACATCAATCTATTCGAGCTTTAACAAGTTAGAAAAATAGATACGATGGGCTTAATTGTACGTATTAGTCTTTCATCAACAACTATCTTTGCTAACACTTTCCAAAAATATTTTTATAAAAAATTATAAATTAAAAAATTTAAATCCAAACTATCCTGTGTAAATATGAATAATCAATTTATAAAAAAATTAATATTAATTTTTAGACAAGCTAAATTAAATTTGAACTATCTTGATTGGTAATAAACTAGATTTATTAAAAATTTTAAATTTAAATTATCCAAATTTAATATAAACTAAATTTGAACAATCCAACTTTCATTTTAGGATAGCAAAGAAGAAACGGAGAAAAAAGTCAGTGGAGAGAAGCCAAATCCATATATATGTTAAGTTGAGAAAAAACATGTGACTATGGTGCCTGTTTTTCTATTAAAAGAATTAGCAATATATCAAATCAGTACCTTTAACTTGCAGTAACATATTAAAAATTTTGGGGCTTTCTTTTTTAATAAGTCTAGGGGTTTTTATTATTATCTTAAGTTTAAGCATTTTTAAACTGGAAAAATGACTCAACTCTAACATGAAATTGCTCAATCTACTTTCTATAAACTGGACACAACTTTAACATGTATAGTGAGATTGTGAAAAAGTGAAGGTAAGAGAGCAATTAGAGTATTTGCAAGCAAAACTCTGTGCTCATGCTAGGGACTCTTTTAAAAATTTTAAAGCGCTACTTTAAATATTATTTTTATTATTATAAAAATTTTAACATTACCCTACCATATGTTGTTAATTTCACTAGCTTACTTGTTCTTTACAACAAGCATATATAGTAGAGGAACTAAAAAAGATGTACCGATATGTAACACATATACCATTAAGAAGCATATATACCTGTATGAGAGGGGTATACTGATATGAGTCATTGATATGCACAAAGGAGTATATGCACAAAGGAGTATCTGAGAAGGAGATATTGATATGCAACACATATACCAATAAGAATGACATATGTAATGTCTCGAATTTTAATTCTTAGTTAATTAGCATGATAATCAGATTTAATTTGTTAAATAGAGTAAGAGGATAGTTAATGAGGGCTAAGATAATGTAGTATGTGGTTACAAAGAGTTGACGGATGTTTTAGGTTGTAATTTCAGCCTTAGGATTGAGTCTAGAGTGAAGTCTGGCCATTTAGACATCAAAAAGTGAGAAAAGTAAAGGGAAATGGTTATGTGCCACATGCCATAGTGAGTACACAGCATGCCATGGTGCACGAGCCACCATAACATAAAGATCCCTCTCTATACCACATGCCATGGTGTATGATACATTTTCTATAGAAAAAGTAACATGAATAGATAAACAACAGAAGAGGGGTTGTGAGAGAAATAAAGAGGATGAAGAGGACTCTGCTAGGGCTTCAATTTCAAGAAGGTTAAAGTCATTTTGAAGCAACCAAACCTCAAGAATAAGTCTCCTAACCTTTTCTACTTCCATCCCAACCTATTTTCTTGAATTTATGGTTAAGGTTTGTAAGTGGGAGATGATTTTCAGTCCATATAGGTTATGTGTAACATCCTAAATTTCTAATTTTTACATTAATGCTAATTAAGGGATGAATTAGTAATTTAATGAAAAATTAGGATTTTGGATGGTGAAATGTTATTTTGACTCTTTAGGATATTATATGAATAGATTTGAGTAGGAAAATAGCATTGCGAAGCAAAGCGTGTAAGTGTGGTGACGAGTTTCCTGATTATGCCATGTACCATGGCTTGTGTTGGATACTCCACGGTACATGGTATAAAATTTTGAGTCATTAGTACGTGTCTAGCTCATGAAATCAAAAGGAGAAGCAAAAGAGCATGAGGGTGGAGAAGAAGGAGACCTTTATTAAGGCAAGATATTTCGAGAGTAAGAATGAGGTTTCTAACCTGTTAATTAACAGGTAAATCTTGCACTGCCTTAACCTCCAATTCTACCTTTTTTTTCTCTTAGTTTAAACTACTAAGAAATTAAATTCGAAAGTGCTAAGGAGATGATTTCTTACCCTATAGTAATAAAAAGGTTATTTGGAACTAAATTAGGACTTTGTGACTAGTTGGAGTCAAAACGATAAAGCTTTGAAGCTATAAGCTCAAGTTAACCTAATTTAGAGAGAGAGTAATGGGAGAAATTTGATGGTAAGTAGAATACTGCTTGTAATGAGTGGTAATTGATTGTAGTATGCGTGAATGAACATGAATAAGGGAAATGGTGGCAATTAGGTGCTTAATTGCTATAATTAACACTTTTAGTCAATAAGGTAATTGACTCTGAGTGCCTCAATTTTATAGATTCTTGTGTGTGACATGTTGAAATCATAAGAAGGAGTTTGAGTGAGGTTTTTAGAACATGGGAATTCCTTTCTTACGAACAAAAGGGTTGAGGTAACCATATAGTTTGTTATGTTTATTAGCCATTATAACTTTGTAGAAGTAAATATAAAATTATGCTTTATCATTTTGTGAGTTTTTATGCATGATTTTGACATGTAAATGAGTTTAGCATAAAATTGAATTGTAAAATGAAAGTTTGATGATTTTTGACCTTATTTGATATATATATATATATACACACATATTCACATATATATGGTATAAAGTGTGGAATTGAGATGAATTATGTGAAAAGCATGATCATACGGGGTGGGAATTCACCCACAGTATGTAGGGATATGTGTGTATGGAGATGTGAGGGAACAAATCTATATGGTTAGATTGGTATCATAGGACATCTGATGCAACATTTTACGAGCTAGTACTATAAGTAATTCGGTATAGCATTATATTAAGACTTTTACCATGAGATATCTGGGCAGTCTGGCAACTTTCTCGTACTTGTTAGGGTGAAGTTAGGAGTCAACAACACTTTTATCACAAGTGTGTTAAATGAGGGAAACCATAGGTTAAAGGTGGGATATATTTCTTTTGGCCGGCTGTTTCTACCACTGAAGGTATACTCGGGTCAATGTGTGATTGATCCATTAGAGCCTATAGTATCATGTCGAGGAGCTTTGGAGGCTTGGTGGATAAATGATCATGCTATTGTTGTAATTATGTAGAAAAGCTTTGTAAAGAGGAAATTCTATTTACTTTGATATAAATATATGCTATTATTATTGTTTTGCTACTTTGACATGATTATTTGTGTTAATGGATATCAAATGAGCTATACTAGTTACTGAGATTTTTATCTCACTCATAATTATTTACATTTTTTAAGTTCTGGTAATAGTGCAAAGGGAAAAGAAACAGGTTGAGTAAAGATATCTCTAAAAGGCCCATTGTAAGATGGTGTAATGAAATTATACATTAGTAAATATGAACGTGTGTATAAGTTGCCAAAGGAACAAACATTATGCATAAACCTGTGAATGTGAATATGTGTGTGATTTTAGATGCTCTAGCCCGTTGTCGATATGTGTAAACATGATGAAAATGACCGATTTGGGCTAGTAGATGAGTATGTGAATATGTGGAGATGAATTATTTGTGTTATGTGTAAAATTGGCCAGTTATGATAAATAGAAATGAGATAATTTGTATATACCTAAGCTTATACATCCATCTAAGGATGATATGTCATACTGAATCTCAACTCAGTACTTATAGTGTAATTCCCTTACTAATATTATCATACGCTCCACTACTATAGTCCTAATCAACTCAAAATCATTTACTTTGAATACTTTGGGATCTCAAGAAAATATTTTCAAAATCATTTCACAAATTACTCAAATTGCAAAAACATTACACATAATGGAAGCAATTTATAAGGGTGCATTCAAGATTAAAAGAACATGTGCATTACAATAAAATTAGGTCAAATATGGGACCTGTACCACGGTATGTGACATAGAGACCACAGCGTGACTCTTGGTGCCGTGCACCGCGGCATGTGGATACATGTGCCATGGCGCACACACTAGATTCTGCTATCATTTTTTACAGTTTCTAGTGTGAACTACAAATGTGTGCCATTTCCACATCAAATGCCCCGAAGCACCCATATGAAGCTTCTTCCGAAATCTAACTAATGACACTGGTTTTGTTTCGATCCTATATTTCTTTCAAAAATTAGACATCCAAGCGCATTTTGACTGTTTTAAGTCAAAATTTTACCACTCGAGATTCTCAATTTGAAACCAAACATCATTAGCCACTTTTTAGGCCTTGATCAAATCCAAATGGACAATACACACCTAATTGACTATACATATGCAAAATATAATACACATACACACATTTGGCCTGTAAACCACCCATATCACACTTTTGGGGCCAACTCGCATTTTTCAGTTTTAATCTCATATAAGGCCAAATCATTACTACACATACTTTAAGCATATATTCAAATTTATACATATTCATCTACTAGCCCATCCAATCATTTTGTATAAAGCTTGTTTCAAAATCTAACTAATGACATTGGTTTTGTTTCAATCCTATACTTCTTTCAAAAATTGGACATCTAAATGCATTTTGACTATTTTAAGTCAAAATTTTACCACTTGAGCATTTCAATTTGAAACCAAATGTTATTAGTCACTTTTTGAGCCTTGACCATGTCTAAATGGACAATACACACCTAATTGACTATACATATGCACAATATAACACAAATACACACATTTGGCCTGTAAACTGCCTATATCACACTTTTGGGGACAACTCACATTTTTTAGTTTTAATCTCATACAAGGCCAAATCATTACTACATACACTTTAAGCATCCCATATTCACACATATATACATTCATCTGCTAACCCATTCAATCATTTCACCATTCATACATATATAAAGGGCTAGGGAGCTCAAAACCAACAAACACAACACTCAACATGCTATGCATATATTTTGAATGCTAAGGCAACTTATACACATTCTTAGCTAACAACAAACAAATTTATTACACCAAATCCTTACAAAAACTTAAATGAGAGATCTCAACTCAGCTGATGTCTTTCCCCTTTGAACCACTAGTGTTAGAACTTGAAAAATATGAATAACCACGTGTGAGATAAAAATTTCAGTAATCAATATAGTTCATTTAATGTCTATTACCACAAATAATCATGCCAAAGTAACAAAAATCATAGTATAGCATATATATGTATTATATTGTAGCTTAAATCATCACTTTCACATGTAAATCATTTTTCACACACTTTTACACCTTAATATGATCATCTATTCACCAATCCCCCAAAGCTCCCTGACATGAAACCATAGGCTCTATTAGATCAATTACTTATTGACCTGAGCATACTTTTGATGGTAGAAACACCCGGTCAAAGGTAATCTAACCCACTTACAAACTATGGTTTCCCTCTTCACATACTTGTGATAGAGGCATCGTTGACTCCTAATCATACCCTAAAGGGCACTAGAGAGTTGCTAGACTGCCCAGATTTCCCATAGTAATAGTCCCATAATATACTATATTAGATTACCCATGTTAATAGCTCATATAATTCTACACTAGATGTCCCATGGTGCTAGCCGACCATATAGATTTTTCAGTCACTTCTTCATACACACATTCTCATATATCTTGGGTGAACTCCCACCCCTTATGATCATGCTCTTTTCAAATTTCCACTACTTTGTTTCACATTTCCATAACATACACTTTATATATATATATAATATATCAATCAAAATCAATAACCTTGCAAATTTCATTTCACAAAATCAATGTTCATGTTAAAACTATTTACAATATCAAATCATACATAAAACTCATAAAACCAAATTCACTATTTCATATGTACTTCTACATAATTATAATAGTTAATAAACACAATAAACTATATGGTTACCTCAACCCTTTTGTTCACTAGAAAGGGTTACCCATATACCTTATAATCCTATTCAAGCTCCTCTTTACAATTCATGTGTCACACGCTATAATCTACACAAGTTAGGCACTCAGAGTCAATTTCACCATTGACAAAAAGTGCCAATTATCACAATTAAGCACCTAATCACTATCAATTCCATAATTCACACTCACTCATGTGTATCACAATTAATTGTCCCTCATTACAAGCTTTAACCTTTACCTAGCCAAATTTCTCTCACTACTCTCTCTCTAGATTAGGGCAAATCATGCCTAGAGCTTTAAAACTTCATCATTTTGACTCAAACTAGTCACATAGTACTAGTTTAGTTTCGGAGAACCTTTCTATTATTATAGGATAGGAAATCAACTCCTTAAAACTCCCAAATTCAATTTGTCACTAGTTAAAACTAAGAGAAAATAGGGTAGAATTGGAGGTTAAGGCAATACAAGACTTACCGATAAGTAACAGGTTGGAATATGCCCGAAAACTAAAGCCCTAACAGAACCCCTTCTCTTCTCCACTACAAAACACTTCTCTCTTGTTCTTCCCTTTTGTTTCACGAGATAGACATGTCCCAATTAATCAAATTTCTACACCACGTGCCGCGGTGCATTTACCCTCCGCTATGGCGTATGGCATAGTAAGGAAAATCCTTACTATACTTACACACTCTGTTTCAAGACTCCACTCTTCCACTCATGTCTATTCATATAACACTCCAATAAGTCAAAATAATACTTAACTTTTTAGAACCCTAAGCCTATATTAAATCACTAATTCAATTCGTAATCAGTCATTAATGCAAGATTACAAATTTAGGATATTACAGCTCTTCCCTTCTTTTAAGAATTTTTTCTCCAAATTTGAAATAACTACTAATACATACATACCTAAAGGAACAATTGAGGGTATAACTATCTCATTTTAGCTTTTGTCTCCCAGGTCACGTTACCAGCAGTCATATCCTTCCAGAACACATTTACCAATTGAATAGTTATGTTTCTCGACTATTTATCCTTCACATTCACTATCACTCTAGTTCTACTTTATAGGTCATATTCTCTTGTAGCTCTACCTCTTCAGGCTTAATCATATAGGAAGGATCCAGTTGGTACTTTTTAAGTTGAGACATATGGAATACATCATGAATTCCAAATAATTATGGAGGTAAGGCAATCCGATAGGCAACTGGGCATATTTTCTCTAAGACTTCAAACGTACCTATAAATCTAGGAGTTAATTTCGTAGCTCTAACTAATCTCTCAATTCTCGTTACTGGCATAATTTTTAAAAACACATAATCACCTTCCAGAAGCTCTAACGGTCTTCTTCTTCTATCAGCATAACTCTTTTACCTACTTTGAGCTATCAATAGCTTCTGCCTTATCAACTCAATTTATTGAGTGGTCTGGTCCATAATATCAAGATCTATAATGCTCCTTTCACTCAGCTTAATCTAGCATTATGGTGATCTACACTTCCTTCCACTCAAAGCTTCATATGGTGCCATTTGAATGTTAGAATGGTGACTATTGTTATACGCAAACTCAGCTAATGGTAAGTAGTTATCCTAGCTTCCACACATCTCGAGCACACAAGATCACAACATATCCTCTAAGGTCTGAAAAGTTTGCTTAGTCTTCCCATCAATCTAAGGATGGTTAGCGGTACTAAACTTTAAGGTAATACCCATAGCTCTTTGCAATGCTCCTTAGAATCTAGATTGAATATTGGATCTCGATCAGAGACTATATCCTTAGGCACCATATGCAAACACATAATCTCATGGATATAGATCTCGACTAACTTCTATAGAGAATCACCGATTCTAATGGCTAAGAAGTGAGCTAACTTCATCAGCCGGTTAATAATCACCCAAATAGCATTGTGCCCTGACTAAGTTCTTGATAATCTAAAGGTAAAATCCATGAAAATGCTATCCCATTTCCATTTAGGCATCTCTAATGGCTGTAACATTCCAACCAACCTTTGATGCTGGGTTTTTACTTTTTGACAATTCAAGCACCGTGCCATAAACTCAATCACCTCCCTTTTCATTCTTGGCCACCACTAGCAACGCTTCACGTCCTGATACATTTTTGTAGCTCCCGGCTAAATAGTGTACTTACTGGAGTGTGCTTCATTTAGAATCACCTTTCTCAAGTTTGCATCAGTAGGTACACAAATTTTGTTCCGATATACCATGAATTCACCATCATTAAAGTTAAAATCCTTAGATTGATTTGACTCAATCTCTTCTCGAATCTTAAGAAGATACTCATCTTCTAACTATACCATTCTAAACTCTTTCCAGAAATCACTACGCAATAGTATAGGTACCAACCAATGTTTTTAATAGTGCATCGTGTTAAGAATTGATGAAGGACTCCATTAAACTATGTTCTTGGACCATCAAAGTTGCTATGTGTAGTGTCTTCCTGCTCAATGCATCAGCTACCATATTAGCTTTCCCCAGATGATATTTCAACTCAAAGTTATAATCCTTGAGTAATTCCATTCATCTTCTCTGCCTTATATTTAATTCCTTCTGATCCATTAGATACTTAAGCTATTATGGTCACTAAACACACTAAACATCAACCCGTATAGGTAATGACACTAAATCTTCAATGTAAAGACCACTGTTGCGAGCTCTAAATCAGGAGCTAGATAATTCTGTTCATATGGTCTGAGTTGTCTTGATGCATAAGCCATTACTCACCCATCTTGCATTAACACACAACCCAAACCTCTCAGAGAAGCATTTGTATCTACCTCATATGGTAGTCTTAGGTTCGGGATTATTAACACAGGTGTAATAGTACAGGTGCAACAGTCAACTTCTCTTTCAGCTTTTAAAATGCACTCTTACACTTGTCATCCCAAATAAAAAGTTGATATTTATGAGTCAACTTCATCAATAGAAAAGCAATATAAGAGAAACCTTGGATAAACCTTCAATAATATCCAGTTAATACTAAAAAACTTTGAATCTCTGTAACTAAGCTAGGTCACTCCCATTTCAACATAGCATCAACTTTGTGAGGATCAATAAAAATCCCCTCTACTGACACCACATAGCCCAAAAATCTGACTTCCCTCAGCCAAAACTCACACCTACTGAGCTTGACATATAACTTGTCTCTTTTAAAATCTAGAGGATGATCCGAAGATGTTTGGCATACTGTTCCTAATCTTCTGAACAAACCAGAATGTCATTAATGAAGACTATAACAAACTGGTCTAAATATAGTCTAAAAACACAGTTCATGTAATCCATGAAAATCACTAGTGCATTAGTCAAACCAAATAGCATGACAAGGAACTCATAATGCCCATAACGCATACGAAAGGCTGTCTTAATTACATCTTTCTCAAAAACCCTCAGTTGATGATACCCTGACCTCAAGTCAATATTAAAAAAGACTAAGGCCCCAACTAATTGATCCAATAGATTGTCGATCCTAGGCAAAAGATATTTATTCTTCACTGTCACCTTATTCAACTACCAATAGTTGATGTATAGTCTATTAAAACACTATCCAATTTCAACTTAGGGATATCTAGTGGTTGCAACATCCCTGCTAGTCTTTGATACTCTATCTTAACCTTTTGACAAGTTAAACATCAAATCATAAAGTTAGTCACTTCTCTCTTCATACATAGCCACCGCCAATACTGCCTCATATCCTGATATATCTTTGCAGCTTCTAGATGGATTGTATATTTACTACAATAAGCTTCATTCAAGATAACCTTCCTCAAATCAGTATCGGGCACACAAATCCTATCCTGGTAGACTATAAACTCATTATCATTGAAACTAAAATCTTTAGCCTGGTTAGCTTTAATTTCTTCTCTAATCCTTAAAAGACATTCATCTTCTAGCTATGCTATCCTTAATTCCTTCTAGAATTCACTACTAATTACAGTAAAATATGCATCAATTAATGCTTTTAATGGCAAGACTCTAGGAAAGATTCTATCAATATATGGTCTTGTACCATTAGACTTGCCACAAGTGATGCCTTTTGACTTAAGGCGTCAGCAACCACATTTGCCTTACCTGATGGTATTTCAGCTCAAAATAATAATCCTTGAGAAGCTTCATCCACCTTTTTTGCCTCATGTTCAATCCCTTATAATCCACCAGGTATTTCAAACTCTTATAGTTGTTAAACATACTAAAGACTCCACTATAGAGATAATGGTGCTAAATATTTAGAGCAAACACTATAGCTAAAACCTCTAAATCATGAGCTGGATAATTCTCTTCTTGTGGTGTTAGTTGCCGTGATGCATCTGCCACCACTCAACCGTCTTACATCAAGACACAACCTAAGCCTCTCAATGATGCATTCATATACACCTCATAAGGTAATCTCAAATTAAGGATAATCAATACTAAAGCTATAGTTAGCCTCTTTCAGCCTCTTAAATGCCACTTTGTACCGGTCATCCTAAATATAAGGTTGATTCTTCTATGTCCACTTAGTCAAATGATAAGATATTTGAGAAAATCCTTGGATAAATTGCCAATAATATCTAGCTAATCCTAAAAAACTACATATCTCCATGGCCGATGACTAAGGTTGGCACTACCTTAGTAAAATATTACTGAGTCACACTAATGTAGTGATAGTGTGAACCTAGGTCATTCTTCTATAAGGAGACTTAGTTAGAAATTTAAGTTTAAAGTGTGTTACAAATTAAAAGGTATGTAGGACAGATTTAAACTCAAAACTAATTAAGCTATTAAACTTAATTTTAAAGTGAATTAGGTGGTATGTGAAAACCTATTAAAAGTAGGAACTCCTATATGAATTTAGTCACCTATCCTTATTTGATTAAGGCCTAACTAGTGTCTTCTCCTCTCTCTTCTCTTTAGTTCTAGTGATTTAGTTATATCAACTAAGACTTAGCTAATACCTTGACCAACCCTAATCCAAGATTATGGTTTTAGAGTGAGCCAAAAAAAAAGCTAGCATTAAGCCTGACCAAAGTGTTACAAACATGATTCAATTAGGTCAAGCACATATAAGGGAATCAACATGCTCAAGATTATGACTGTGCTTCATGAAGATATTCACATATATTCAAGTTGGCAAGATTATGACAAGCAAGAAAACATGTTAGACTCATCAAGCTAACCAAGATTATGAATCAACTTGAAGAGGCCAAATTCTAAAGCTCAAAGCAATAAAACTCAAGTAGCAACAAGCATCTCTCAATCATATGAATCATCACTTGAAATTATAAGATCAAAAAGTCATACAAATTTGTAATTCTAGAGAGAGAAAGTAGAGAGAAGAAAGTCAAAACTAGCTAGAAAATAATACAAACTTAAGGTTTCTTCCTCCTCATAGTAGCTCCTTCAAGAACCTAGCCTTGCATTTTTAAGTTTTTTTCAAGATGAAGCTTCAACTCCATGGCTAATTTTCTCATGAATTGCACCCAAGAAAGATAATGTTTTTTGTAGAGGAAGAAAAGAGGAAGAGAATGGTATTGGTTTGGTGAAATTTGGATGGTTAAATTGAAAGACATGGAAGAGAAAGAGTGGAAGTGTAGAGAGAGAAGTGAGAGAACTTGAAGAACATGAAGATGAAGATTCAAAATGTGAGTGAACGATCTAAAAATTAATCATAAGCCTTGCTAAAATGTTCTCTTAGATTAATTAGAGATGGCTACCAACTAAACAAGTTGCTATAAAACTCAAAATAAGTCCTTAGGTCAAGTGAGGTTAAAAGTAGTCTAGGTTGCAAGACAACTTGGGTGATAATTCCAATGTTGCTCTTCTAATCCCATATGTGTTAGATAGGAAGGCGTAGTGAAAGATTGAAATTTTAAATTCTCTATCTTGATGTGGACCGAACGAAATAGTTTAAGTCAAGGTGGGAAGAACAGTTACCTTTTTTTCATGCTTCACGTGCATTCTCTTCAAGAGTTTGTATCTCAAGAGCTGACAACGTAGATCTACTCCCTTTACCAATATTCACATGAATAATTCTCTAACTCAAATAGAATGCTAGCGCTTCAAGCATCCATTCTTCTTCAAATGTTGGTTTTCCTTTCTCTAGGGTTTTATGGCTCTCAAAGTGTTTGGCCGTCAGAACTTTTTTAACTCTCTTATTTTGCACGTCCTCTTGTATCTATTATATATAGATTAGGGTTTTTGCCCTCCTCTTGAAGAGCTAACTGAAATTTAGATTAAATTTATCTCATAAATAAAATCTATAATGTCATATCTAATTTGAATGTATCTTATAAATTCAAACTATAAAATTGATATGATATTCTTTCATATCATGTTAGTTATTAAATTTAATCTATCATATAAAATTAAATTTAAAACTAACACAATATAATATAATATAATATAATATATATAACATATACATATTATTATATATATATATACAAATATATTTTGAAAATATGTATATATTATATTATATATATTTAATTTTAAATATCATATCCATACATACATATATATATATATATCACATATATATACAAACACACACATGAAAATATATATATCAAAAATATATGTATAAAATTATATTTTGAATTTTATATTTCGTATAAATATATATATATTTATCAAATAAATATTCAAAAATCTATATAATTTATTCACCCTATATTGCATATATTGAATCTAGACATTTTCTATATTCAATGAATTTGGACATTATAGCTCAAGTTAAGCTATTTTTGTGTGTGACCCTGTAGGCTCATATGAAGTTGGCAGTAGGGTAATTACGCTATTAGCCCACAAGTCACAAGTGGCCTCAAGCAAGACATTGTAACTACCCAATTCATATAGGGATCGATGATCTAATGTAACCTATCATGTAACCATATCACACCACTTTTATCACGAATATTTTGGTCAAGTATGAAACATCACTAGTGCAAAAAGCATTTTTTGCCACAGTTAAAATGCATTTTTGGTGATAGAAGACGCTATGTAGTAGAAGATTATGTGATAGTAAATAGACATTTTTTACCACAGGTTAAAAGAAACTATGGCAAAAGATAGTATTTTTTGCTGCAGGTCTTAACTCACCTATAGCGAAAAACACAGTGGTGAAAAATATGATCTTTCGCCACAGGTCCGAGCTCACCCATGGCAAAAAAATAAGAGGAAAATATAATATTTTGCCATGGGTGAGCTCAGACCTGTGGCAAAAAATAGTATTTTTCGCCACAGGTTGGAGCTCACCTGTAGTGAAAAATAGGAGGAAGATATAATCTTTCGCCATAGGTGAGCTTGAACCTTTGCTGAAAGATAGTATTTTCGCCACAAGTTTTAGCTCACCTGTGATAAAAAATACCATCTTTTGCCATAGATTTGAGCATACCTGTGGCAAAAAATTAGTTTATTTCATTTATATCCATAGTTTTAGCTACAACTGTCACCATAGATGACTCTTTTACCACTTATAGCTATATACAACCCTTACTTACAAAACATGTATTAATATAGAAATAGCAACTCCAGAGACCAATACAAATATATCTAGTGCAAACATATGAACTAAAAATTTACATTTGCAATACAAAACATCTAGAAAGTTTCTACTCTAATCTTGTTAATTCTAAGAAAAAACTAGATCACAAATTGCATATATGTCTCAACTCTTGCTTAGAATATGGCTCTAAACTTTGGAAATGCTACAAATTCAATAACAATATATGAATGAATAATAACTCAAGTATATGGCAAACTTCATAATTATAAATAATTATTAACAAATTATTACTTGATCAAATGAGTGAATAATACCTTGAGTGATTATTTGCACGAAAATTATCATATAATAACCGCACTCTATACTTCTTGGTTGTTGAGGACACTATAAAGAAAATAGAAACAACTAAATTTATTAAACCAATATTATAATCTTCATTCTAATTAAGGAATAAATTTGAAATACTTACTTACATTGGTACCCACATGATTTTATTTTTTTTTTCTTATTAACCATTCCTGCTAATTTCCAATATATAGCTAAATATTATTTACCAAATATACACAGTTAGAAAATATTAAATATATATATTAATAACACAAAATAGAATTATTAAAAAACTTACAGTTCAATCAAAGACTTCATGTCGTTGCTTACTTTCCTTTTTAGCTTACAAAGGCAGTAAATATTATTTTCATGTAGGCAAATGACAAGAAGCAGCCAATGATGACTACAATATATTAACTTATATTAATATCACATCATTAAGCAATTTTTTTTTATAAATTGAGCAATGAATTTAAAATTTAATACCTTTCAATAATTGATAAAAACCAACATCTCTTCTTTTACTTACACATCGTCTTTCTAATATAAAAGGCTCTTTAATTCACTTTGCCAATGGAGGTTAAAAGTGGAGACAAGAATCCATAATTATTATCGACACTGAGTTTGGTGCATATCTTGTGGAGGTACCTTTGATAATTAGACATATGTTAGCAATAAAATAACAATATCAAATATTAATTTAGAAATAAAAATGAATACTTACATGATAAAAACTTAAATTATTGACAAGTCCAACCACTCAAAAATAATAAGATCACTAATATCTTTTCTAGAAACTCTAAAAGTAATAGGCTTCCTAACAATCTTTTCATTTACGTTTATTTCATCGAAAAATTCATTCATGTCAACCACCACTAAAGCCAACCATTTCAAATCATCTTGCATTGGTTGGGGATTGGAACCCAAAGATTCTTTTGATTGTAGGAGTTCCTATAATTAATATATAATAAAAATTAAAAATACCTATATTATTAATTAAAAAAATTGTAACATTTTCATACCTCTTCAGTAACCTGTCAGACTAGCTTTTTCAACCAAATAATGAAATTATGTTGAGCTTGTCCTATTGTTTCCACCTCCTCAGTAGGAAATAGTACAAGAGCATTAGTATCCACAACCTCTTCAACCATCACCTTTACTTGGTTATGTTATATATGATGATGATGGACTATAGTTGCATGGTTATACACATTTTCATATGCAACTACTCATTTGCCATGATCCTTTACATAAAGTATGCATGGCATTCCTTCATCTAATAGGCTAAGATCACACATTAGATCCATAACACCACCATAATTTGGTGTTTGTTATGGTTGCATTTGCAGATTACTACTCATTAATTGCATTTCCATCATCATGCTTGACTTGCATTCCACTATTATCATTTGCACTTGATGGATTGGTACGAGATTAAAAGGTGGAGGTCCAAAATATTGCCTTATACCTATGCCTTTTGGAACCCCCCTAATATGGACGGGGTGCTTTTCACTACCTAAGGCCGTGGTCAATATATCCTTTCTACTAATGGACACAAAGGTCCCCTTAGAAGATGCTTCTATAAGAGCATCTTGGAACATGCAAGCAAGTAGAAATCAAGGTAATTAATAAATTTCAATCATATGATTAAGATATTGACTATAAAAATACTTACAATTTTCTCAGCTACTTCTCTAGCCTTCGGAGAAATAAACTCTCCCTTTTTATTCATCCATCCTCTCTTCCATGCTTGAGCACGATTAATAGGAGATGGAGGAGAAATGTCTTCAATATTATGTAACATGATGCCTTATAGACCGGACACACATCCAACACTTCATAATCATTTCTGTACAATATACAGTAGTTGGGGCAAGCATGTGTCTTTTGGTACCCCAAACCCATTGGACATAATGTTTTTTTTTTGCCTCATAGTAACAACTTGGAAGTGTATTACCCTCTGGAAGCATCTCTTTCAACAATTTCAGCAACTTTGTGAAACTCTTATTGCTCCACCCATATCTCACTTTCAAGTTGAATAACTTTAACACTATTATTAGTCGTGTATATTTTGTACACCCTAGATACAAAGGCATTTCTGAATCACTGCACAAGCTATCATATTTATGCACCTTCTCAATAGCTTCAATGCCAATATCACATAACATATCCGCTATTTGATCACCAAAATAAATATCATCATTCTCAACTTATGGTATACTACATTTTTTAGATTCACCATGTAATACCCATTGTCTGTATGCTTTGTAGAATCCGAAACAAATTAGGTGATCCTTAATCTCCACAGGACTTCATCACAACCCATTCAAGCATTTAACACAAGGACAATAGAATAATCCTTTATTATTAGGAACATTGTTTTTGCAAATTCCAAAAATTAATCTACCCCCTCTCATATTCATCACTTGTTCACAAAGCATCTATCCAACTACAGTTCATCATTACCTATTTCAAATAATAATTAAAAATTTGGCACCATAACAATTTAGAAAGCAAGATCTCCAAGGCACTAAATCCCTCAATTTGATCAATTTAAGCATATCTCAATTAAATTGTTAATAACTAGGACATATTGTTCTGTTTTAACCTTACTAAGACATCAATTTCAACAAATCTCAAGTATTTATCTACAACAAATAAATTATACTAAACTTAAAGAAATCAATATCATGGGAATTTAAAAAAAAAATTGGCAACATAACAACTTATAAATTGAGATTCCCCGAGCATTAAACACTCAATTTCATCAATTCAAGCAAATCTCAATTGACATTTTAATAATTATAAACTCTAATCAACAATCAATAATATAATTTATGATAATGGGATTCAAAATTTATCCCAACAAAAAAAATTTAAAAAGGAAAAAATAGTAAAAAATGACATAAAAAATAGCAAAAAAATCTGAAGCTAAAAAATAATTAAATAAGAAAGCTAAACAATTTCCAAAAAAAACTGGACATAAAAAAATAGCAAAAAAAAATCTTCTGAAGCTAAAAAATAATTAAATAAAAAAATCTAAAAAATTGCAAAAAAAAACGGATATAAAAAAATAGCCAAAAAAATTTTGGAGATAAAAAATAATTAAATTAAAAAGAAAAAAATTGCAACAACAAAAAACCTGCAATGAGGCGAGCTATGATCAACACTAGCTAGAGGCAACGACAGTTAAGGGCTCAGGCGAGGAGACAACAGTTGTGGGCTTGGAGCTGGGGGCAATGGTAGCTTGGAGCTGAGGGCGACGGCAGCTTGGAGCTAAGGGAGATGATCGCGAGCTATGGGAAGGAAGAAGAAATGCGAGCTAAGGGAGAAATGGAGCAGAGGGAAAAGAGTTATGGGAAGAGCTGAGGGAAGAAAGCTACATGCGAGCTGAGAGCATTCAAAAAGCTGAAGGGAAAGGAGAAATAATAAAGTCTTTGGCAATATGCACCCTTGGGTCTATTGCCAAAGATAGGATCGCCTGTCACCAAAGCTTGTCTAAATTTCAGACAAATAATTGTCTGAAATTCATAAACATGTCTGAAATGTTTGAATTCAAACACAAATAAATAAAAAATTATAAAATTATTTTTAAATTAAAATTTGTTTAAAATTTATTTTATTTTTTTTCTAATCTTTAATTTGTTTCTAAATTTAAAAATAATCAATATGCTTGCTTTTAGGCGCAATTAAATTTTAATTATAGGAAATATATTAATTATCCAATATTATTAAATAAAATTAGTTTATTCAATATATTAATTCTTAGATATTACATTACTAATTACAAATATAATAAATAATTTTTGTTAATTATAATTATCTTTTAAATAAAATTTATTTAATATTTGATAATTTAGACACAATTAATTTTTCTTAAATATTAGTTTATGAAAAAAATAAATAATTTATTTTAATTATAATTATTTTTAAATGAATTACATTTATGTAATAAATACTTAAGTAATAATTTACTTTCATTATTTAATTAAATTATTTGATTTAAATTATTATTTTTCATAAGCATTTATGGTGACAGTTTATAGTAGACCTGTTGTCGTAAATTATCTACTTTCGAACTTAATTACAAATAAGCCACTAGCTCAAATATTATCACAATTTTTTTACAAACTATGGCGGAAAATATGTCGTTAAAATTCTATTTTGTACTAGTGCATGGTGTAATGTCCACCTTAACATTACCAAAATTCATTACACAATTACAACAAACAATCATAATTAGGAGCAAGGATTGCTCCTAAGCTCACATTATCCATATAAGGGTTAAAACTAATAATCTTTTAAAAATAATTGTGGAATAATTGGGATCCCATAAAAACCCTTTAAATTGATAGTTTGAGCTCAAACTTAATGATTTATAAAGGTATTGGAAGCATGGAAAAGTTTTGGGAACCAAAACACTTCAAAACAGGGCCAAAAATGTCATTTTTAAGTGTTTTGGTCTATATGTTGCGGCTCGTGATCTATGCACTGCGACATGTGGCATAGAAAGCCAAGTTCGCTCACTATACCATGCATCGTGGCTTGCGTGAAATGCGCCGCGACACACGTGTCCATGATAGCAATGCTATCATGATAACTTTTCTAGACAAACTTTAAACGCACGCCATTTTCATATATGATGTCCAATTAGAGTGATTCAAGCACCCACACAAAGTTTATTCAATAAGCTAACTAATAGTACAAGTTTCATTACGATCCAACACCGTATAAGAATTTTAGATACTCGGATGTAAAAGTCAGTTTTTAAAGAAATTTTCAACCATCCAAGTATCCAAAACTCATAACTTATACCATTAACCCATTGTGAGACTTGAACCAAGTTCAATAGACCAAAATACACTTGAGTGACCAATTAAACACACAAAAATATACCAAACACAAAATTTGGCCACTCAATGGCCATTTCACTCAATATGGTCAAAACACACAATTAACACTACAAGCACTATTTAGCCTCTATTGCCACATAATACACTGCAAATACATTGTCACCACATAGATAAAAAATTCCTTGTACTTGTATTAGTATTTTTAACCAATCACCATAAAAATTCTCACATATTCACATCATATACAATATTGGGCTAAAATACAAAACAACATAGTATGAAACAAGTGCAACAAATCAAAATGATATGCATTCCTAGTTGGCAACATATAATATCATATAACAAGTTTATGTACACGACTCAAATCAAAATCAGGCTTTATAATGAGAATGTAGCAAGTATGCTAGCCCTTGCCCAATTCCCTCCCTAGCTCAGTCTCACTGGTAGAACCTGTAAAATGATAATCCACGGGGTGAGATAAAAATCTCAGTAACTGAGATAATCTACATTATTGATTAACAAGCCAAGTTATAAGCAAGCATTAAAAGAAGTAACATAATCATATCATATAAGATCACCACAAATTGCATGCATGATCCCTAACCATCCAGTCCTCCAATACTCCCAACCAAACCAGTAGGCTATTTCATGGAACCAAACCACATGTATGGTCCCCAAGCTCACTATCCATGGTAAGACTACCCAGCCAAGGTGTCCTAAACTATTTCTGAACTACTGGTTCCCCCTATTACAAGTAATTAGGGTGTCATTACTCTAACACCGCATCTTACGGATGCTAAGGAGCATAGTCTCCAACTCCACACCCTTTTGGGTACTAAGGAGAGTAAGTCTCCAACACCGTACCCATTTTCGAGCATTAAGGAGAGTAAATACTGTACCTGGTGTCCCGAGGTGCCAACAATGCCATATAGACTTAATCATCACTATCTCTACTAAGGTGACCTCCCACCCTCTAATATGCCACATTTCACTACATATCTCCACTTGACCATGCATAAACAACTTTCTAAACAAATATAATAAATCTTACCATTTATTTCAAAAATATAAAATTTCACAAACCAATACTCCACTCATTTTCTAAAATAGTTAACCTTTAAAGAATTTATACATATATACTCAACAAATCATAGAAAAGCAACTTGAGAATAACTTATACATGGTAATAAACAATACAAATTATCTAGTTACCTCAAACTTTTTGTTACTAAAAGGGTTACCTGTGGTACTTAATTTCTTCTTGTGTCAAGGTAAGTCTTCCCACACCACAATCTACATCAACAAGTACTATATGTTAATTTTTAATTAACAGAAGCACTATTAACTACCTATAACCTCTCAATTCTCCCTCTTCTTACTCAAATTCTCAACAAATAGGCTTGTCAAGATTACAATTTTTTCACACAATCTCTTTAAGCCTCCTTCTACTCTATCACAATATAAAACTTAATATCTCAACTTATCACACTTCAACACCTTATGATCAAGTTAGGGCTTGATCTAAAATTCACCAAATAAGAAAGTAGCTTCCTATTATCACATATCCAAGATTAATAAACCTAAATTAAACCTTTAAAGTTAATAGAAACCTTTAAAAAATTGACTCATGGCTTAATCCAATCAGACCAAATTCTCACTCTTCCAAATCCCATGGAAAATGAGATGAAAAGGTAGAGAAGGTAGGAAACTTACTCAAGAGTTTGAAGGCTCAAATTATCTTCAAAAAGGTCCCAAATTGATGCCCTAGTAGTGCCTAAAGTTGTCCCCTTCATGTTATAGGTTTTCCACCCCAAAATCTGTCAATTTCTAATGATTTTCGAACTTTTAAGTTACCTGCTATGCTGTGCGCCACAACATACGACACATAAGCTGTGACTCATGATGTAACAAGCAACAAGTTGGTTTTGCTCCCCTCGATGCCTCTCAACTTGATCTAACTTTTATCCTAACTCAATTTAGAGCCAAATATAACCCAAAAATCCAATTAGCAACCCAAAAACATAATTAAATAAATTAATTATATTTTTAACTAATTTATCCCTTAATTAATCAACTTTTCCATATTTGAAGTTTTAGGATATTACACATGGAATTGTCATTCTCCTTTGCCTAATCATTACTTTCTTGATCTCTGAGTAGACTAACTACAATAATGGAAAAACCCTTTTCATTATAGTATGGTCATATATTTTCTCAGTCTTATATAGTATGGCCATATATTTTCTCATTCTTACTCATCGAGGGCCCCAATAATATCTCTCACTTAATGTGAGAGATAAATTTCATCTTTACCACTCATATTCCTCTGTATGAATATCACTAAACTCAATCATAGCCTTTATGATCACCCAATCAAAGGTGGCTTTTGACTAGGTCAAAATTCAGTGGTCATATTGTAGGAATCTATGATGATCTCAAGTCAAAGGGCTTAGTGATATGATTACATATGAGATAAGCCTATGAATTTTACCATGTAGCTTTTTCATAGCGGGTCGGCCCAACATCTTGTACTCTTTTAAGTGCCTATGATTTTGATTTATATCTCTATAATTAATTAAGGTCATACTAGCCTTATTTCATCTATGATCCCTCATAGATGACTAACCAGGGACATTTAGGATAATCACTATAGTTTGTTCAAGGATACAGTTATCATAGTAAACATGCAATTAATATGATAACAAAAGAGAAATTCATTAAATAATAATGTGCATAGTACAATGATTGGCCTTAAGGGACAATTTCCAACGATGTGTGCATCGATATGTTAAGCTATTGTGTTCCCCTTAAACACCTTAACGTCTAAACCATGCTTAAATCATATCCGAATTGCCTTCAAAGCTTCTCAAACATATTACAATTATCTTGAACTTTCACAAGTCAACTTGATCCCTTGTGAGCAAGTGCATGGAAGCCTCTTTTGTGCCTTATTGGCCTTGATAAATCACACCATTTTGAAGCTCATTTAGGTTTAAAATTTCATGCTCAAGCTCCCCCATGTGCCAAACCAAGTCTTGAACCAAAGTCTCTTCCATGCAAAGTGTTACCTAAGACAACAACATGAAATTTGACTAAGTTATTTTACACATGTGATAATCATGAAAATATTCAAACCCTAGTTTCTTTTTGCATATATTTTTAAAATTCATTCGAAACTTCACAAACGCACATGAGAAAATTAAAGTAGCCATACATGTATGCAAATTGGGTCAAATTAGCCAAATTGCCAAATCAACCTAAAATGTTGACTTTTTAACCCTAAGTCTAAATGCAACCTTTAAGATCAAATATTTCAACCCAAATGAACTTAAAACTAATGCACACATCAAATTCTAAATTTATCCTTGAATTCCCAACAAAATGAAAATTGATCAAAATAACCCTATTATGCATACTTTCTTACTAGGGCCCAAAACCCCTAATTTAATACCAATAATGTATATTTTAGGGTTTCCTATCATGAAATATGGTCCTAAATGCCTAAGAAAAGTGTGTAACAAATATAGCCTATCAAAATTGCCTCACACTAATTTTTTCCACTTCGAGCAAAATCAAATCAAAAGAATACCTCACCTCACAATTCCCAAAAGCCTAAAAATAAAAAAAAGAAAACACAAAAGAAATGTCAAAGAAAATCAAATCAAAAGTCAAGGAAATTCTTCATATAAACAAAGTAGATGTTGCCGCCCTAATTAAAGAACTTTATCCCTCACAAATTAACCATTAAAGAGATGCAAAATCAAAGATAAAGCCTCACAAGGATATAGTGTTTGCTCTTAATCCACTCAAGTGTTTGAAGGTATATCATTTCACTCCATGTACATTAGCATAGCACCCTACCATAAGCTTGTAATTCCTTTACCTCTCCACTACTAATTTTGTAAATATTCTCAATAATTAATTGGTTTTTATTATGGATGTAATGTGGCTTTCAAAAGGATATACTTGGATTTGCATGTGAATGGGTAGGCTTTTGGCTCAAGAAACCATGCCTTGGCCACAATATGAGCATGCAACAATGTTCAAAACATTCCAAACCTTAACTAAGTGGATATAAACTCAATGAAAAATAAAAATGAGAGGAATATGATAGAACAAGGAACAAAATAGTAAAATGACTTGCAACTCAAGAAAACCCTCACATTTTTGCTTGACTTTTGCTTTTGAATTCCCTTTATTTTCTTCTCTCAATTTTCTTTATTTATTTTTATTTCTTCTTTTTGGCAACATTTTCTTTTATTTCTTTTGCTCTTTTTCTTATTTTCTTCTTTTTCACATATTTTTTTTCTTTTTATGGCCATTCTTTCCCATTTTTTTTTCATACAAAAGCTATGAAATGTCTTGGGTTCAAAGATAAGAGTCACATAAAATGAGACCTGTTCCTTTAAGAAGATAGAATAGATGTAGGAAGATGATGAAGGAGTGAGTTTATCCACTAAGTTAAACCAAGAAAAATTAAGGGCATTGAAGAACACTATAAAAGAGTACATGCAATCCATAGAGAAACAAAGGGATAGTGTTTAAAAATGAATGAAATAAAAGAAAGGTTCAAATTAGCTAACAAGGGATAATCAATCAAGTTAGGGTTAGCTAAAAGGCATTGTGTTTTTAATATGAATGCCAAAATCATCTTTCCTACAACAAGTTATAATTAGTGAGCGATTGTCATAAAATTTTTGTCATTAATGCTTATAATTAGTGACAGATCTCCAATCTATCATTAAATGTTTATCACTAATTTTAATATTTCTAGCAACAGTAGGAATAAAGGTTGTTTATAAGTTTAGATAGATTTAATCAGTGAGATTTATAGGAAATTCAAAATCTTACTTCAAACTCTAGAGTAATTATTGTAATATGACTTGATGAGGTTGATTCTTGCTTGAAAACATTATGTAATTGCTATGGGTAGTCTTAAAATGCCTCTTGTAACTCTTATGATACTTAAACTTCTTTTCTAATAGGATCCCAAGATTTTATCATTAAATAAATAAAAATTATTCAAAATAATATTAAATTAGCATTATAAAGTATATGGAAGTATGAGTACCAATCGTTTGAAAAACAATGTAACAAAAGGTGCAAAAAACATTATTTTATAAAATTAAAGATCGTTCACCACGGTCAATGGTGCATTCACCATGGCGAACCATGTTAAGGCTAATTTGGTCTACATAATAGTCAACGTTCTATATATAAATAGTGGGGATAATTTGTTCAAAATTTCAAAGTTCAGGGTCTCAAAATTTCAACATTCTATATATGGCATTGGCTTCCATTGTTGACATTTTGAAGCTCCCAAACACCCAAGGTAAGTTTATGGTTCCTTACTCTTCCTTTCTCTCCCTCATTTATGATGAGTTATGGCAGGGTTTGAGTTGGAAGATAGATTTTCAGTCTATAGAGGTATGGGTCTAATTTCATTGATTAGAATAAGTATAATGGGAGTTATTTAAGGTATTGGAACACCACTTTGATGATTTTGGAAGTGGTTGGTTATGGGAGCATTTAATATCCAAAAATTGACATAAATATGGTAGTTGGGAGAGGTTATATGCATTAATAATTATTTGAGATGTTGTTAATGATAATGTACATTAATGGAACCTAGTGAGCCTATTGGGTATGAATGAATAGTGACTATAGATTGATAAAATAGAGTGTATGGAGTTATGTGTTGATAAATTCTTAAGATTGAGACAATGATGGTAATCTTATGCTATGATTATAAGGTGATAGGGATTGTCATTTGCCTTTAAAATTAAACTAAAGGTAACCCAAATGCAATATAGGGTCAACCCTAGGTCATCTCCTAAGGAATGGTCATAGTCTAATTAAAAGTTATCTAGTGGAATAAATTAAATCACCCAAAGTTGTAGGAATTTAGTTACCTAATTATCTAAACTAATTACCTAATGATTAAAATGCTAAATAAAGTGAGTGAAATGCACTTCCCTTTTCACAATAATGGAACCTTAGAGATTATTTGATTTTAGACTCATTATCTTCTCATGATTAGGCTAAATTTAGCTTTCCTTTCCTCTCGACTAAAGCTGTCATGACTTAAGAAAATTATCCTAAGCCAATTAACCTAATTAGCTAACTCCCCTAGGTCTTAGATTAAAGTTTCTATTTCAATTAACCAATTGGTGAAGAAATTAGCCAAGTATTCACTCAAAATCTCCTCTCAATAGCCATGGTAAAAATTAACTAATTGTGAGTAACCACAAGATTATGTCAAGCTACTCAACAACACAATCATTAACACCATAAGGTTATGCAATATTAACACAAGTAATTCACTAATTGAAAAACACAAGATTATGTGCCAAACAAAGAGTGGCAAAATTCAGTCATGGCTATCCAAGGAAGAAATTAAATGAAACAATCCTCTCTCTTTATATCAACATCAAATTCAAATTAGAATTTATAAGCTAAGATGATTAAACCCTAGATTAAGGAATCTAACCATCTAGTAAAAAGAGAAGAGGATAGGAAACAAAAGAACTTAGCCAATTTGAAGCTCAAGACTTATTCTCTATCTTCATCTCTCTAGGATTCCACCAAAGAAATTAGCCAATCTTCACCATATTCAAGAACTCTAGTGATTGCTTGTGAAGGCCAAACTCCATAGCTCTTGAATGATGGAAATGAGCTTCAATCCTTGTGAAAATGGAAGGGATGGAATGAAAATGAAGAGAGGAGAAGAATGGTATGAGTTTTGTGGAGGTTTAGTGGCTGAAAATGGAGGTTAGGGTGCTGGAAAATGAAGAACAAAAGAGAGAAAATGAAGAACACTATGAATAAGAGAGAGAAAATGTGGAAGATGAATGAGATGAGTATTTGATCCAAAAATGAGGTGTATGGACATGCTCCTAAGTATTTCCCATCAGCTGAATACTAATTAAAAAAAGGAAAAGAAATTAAAATGGAAATGGGAGCCTTGTCATACTTGCAAGGTGGCAACCTCCTATTGGTTGGTAGATAATTCTAATGTGTGTGTAATTTCTCATGTGTCATCCATATCATTTAAGCTGATTTAATCCCTCAAAATAATCATAATTCACGTGCAAACCATCAGCCATTTACCTCAAGGAGTATTGACCTTAATTGCCCAATGGTTGCACAAGTCACATGCCACCTATGTCACATAAATCACATAATTCAATTAAATAGCATGTGATATAATAAAATCTAATTAATTTTCAGAATTAAATTCATAATTATAAGGGAGAATTTATTAAATTAATAAAGTTTTAAGCTGCACAAAATTATATAAAAATTTTCACACAAAGGCAAACTAAAAAATAGGTCAAACTAAGACACTTAAGAAAGTGTTGAATTTTTTATTTAATTACTCCTAAACTAAAATAAATTTTAAAAATATAATTTCACCACTCATCAACTAGATATAAAATTCACATTTTTAATTTTTCTTGTACATTTTCTCAAAATTTTATTTTTTAGACCAAAATGCCCCTAGTGCACTGAACCTAGAAATTTAGGCAAAATTTCAAATCTATTGCAATGTATGCACTTGAAGGTGATAAATCATCAATAAAAGGGTCCTAATTGACAAATATAAGTGGGTAACAAATGTGTTCTATCATAGTGTAGTTCATTTTGTCACCTTTCGGGCTTGTTGAAGCTTTAGGAAGTTGGTATAATGAGGGGTAAACCTTTGACCTCTCAAAAGCTTGAGGTCACCGATAGAAACCTAACTTTTATAGTTGAATGTTAATTGTATTTGTGAAATGTTTTTGCTGATTTAAATCAATGATGCATATCGGCAATGTGTTTAATTGTGAAATGATTTTGGAAAGGAAAATTATGCCACCTACTTATGATTTATAAATTTACTTGTGGCATGTTGTTGTAAAATGAAGATTTTTTATATGTGATATGTTGAATGTGTGGAGTGATTGAATATGAGTATGTGAGATTGTTTGCCATGAATTTATTGTTTGAAATGCATATTATGCTAGAAATGTGCATAGCATAATCATTGGCGGGAGTTCGCCTAGGAAGACGAGTAGATTGATTTAAATCCACGTGGTACTAGGAGTGATTGTTAGAATCGAGAACTTGCCTTGGCATCGATCGTTGGAATTGAGAGGTAGCCCTTATCTCATAGTTGATTTGAGACTGTTCTACTTATTCTACAAGAGACTTGAACCTAACTAGTCTCTATTAGTTCATGAGGAGGCTAGATTAGGGGTACGACACCCCCATAGTTGTTAGTATTAAGGGAAATTGAATTACATAAGTGAATGAATTAATCCTGGCCCAGTAGCTCCTCAAAAGTGGAAGGCTAGGTTAGTCCGTGAAGGATATAGAAACGTGATAGCCATCGACTTTGTGTTAGAGGTAATAAGAGGATATAAGGTTAGCATATGATCATGCACATAAGTCCGGCTACATGGTTGTTAGTTTTGTGGTTCGGTATGTGTTAAGGGTGCATGGTTGTTATTTTTGTGACCCCATGTTATGTTTTGTGAAATAACATGATAAAGTGTGTTATAGTAAGCCCAGTCACATGGTTGTTAGTTTTGTGAACTGTGACCGAATGTTATATATGATATCTATGTTTTTGCCTAATTACATCTATTTACAATTGATATACAACTATACAGGTTAGGTGAAACTTAGTTATTAAGTAGTTGTACTCAGCCCTCAATTTTCAATATTTTTAAGACCTAACTCATCAGATACAAATTGGGGAAAACACATAGAGGCATAGGATTGTGGAGTAATTCTTTTTATGCCTCTTTTTGTTACTTTTCTAACCTCATCTTATATATCTACTCAATATAAGAGAAAATTATGGTGTTACCATTACCCCACATCAATCAAAATAATCAAATTTCGTTTCAAAAGCTTCGGCTGAAGACTTATTTTGTAAAATCAATCAAATCACAATACAATTAGAGAAAAACACAGCGAAAGTAAATCATACACTCCTCAAATACATAGTGGACATAACCCACCAGCATTCCTATTCCAATAGTATGTATTTCATCACAAAATAAAACTAAAATTTGGTCCGTGTGCCACGGCGTGTGGTCCATGTGCCGCGACATGTGGCACAAAGCCACACACTTGCCCTTTCTATGCCGTGCACTGCGACATGTGTCACCATATGCCATGGCACGCCTGTTTGAATTTTTGCTGTCATTTTGACAACAAAACTGACAAACTTCTAGTGTGCGCCGTTTTTACATACGGCATCCGATCAAAGTGATTCAAGTGCCCACGCAAAGCTTAACTCGTGTACTAACTAACGATTTGGACATGATCTAATACTCTAATGAAAAGTTGGACACCTGGGTGTAAAAAGTCACTTTTTCTAAAAAATTTACACACCCAAGCGCTCAAAATGATCCCTTTCTCTCGTTAGACCACACTAGGCCTTAAACCAAGTCTAAAAGGATCTAATATACTTGATTGACCACAATTAATCATAATCATACTCATATATCAAAATTTAACCCCTCTATAGCCAATTTTCACAATTCACTAATTTCACATACTATGCCATTTCTTGGTATAACTTAGCTCGCTTGGCTATTTCTCAACTCATACATATAAAATCATATTCATAATACAATATTAGCCCCCAAATTACTCATTTTATCATAATTTATCTGTTGACTTAAGATTTCCTAACACAAAATCATTTCAACATAATGTAGTCAAATTATAGCCCCTTTTGTCTCAAACAGCACATATACACATAATTGGGCTTGATTTCACAAGATCTCAATTCAATACATGCATGCAATCCTATAGCAACTCAGATAAACTTATATATACAATCTCAATTCAGTTTATTACAGAATCTCAGAGTACACAGCTTCACACTCAAGCCAGTTCAGACTCTCTCCCTTACCCTGATCACTTCCCAATCCTATAAACATGTAACTAAGGGGGTGAGATAAAAATCTCAGTAACAGAATAACTCACTCCTATTGACTATCATATGCAATAATATGAAAGTAAACATAATATATCATTAAAACCTTATAAAATAGCATTTATATCACATATCTCATTTCATTCTCAACTTTTCATCATATCACAAATGATTTCATGTTATCTCAAGATATTTCATCATGTCACATAACATAGTAGCATGATCTTTACCAACAGAACCTCCAAATCATCCCAATACAAAACCATAAGCTCATCTTAGACTAATGTGCACTCTCATTAGTCTTAAGCTCATCTGCAATGGTAGAATCACTCAGCTAAAGATGTTCTAACGCACAATACGGACTATGGTTTTCCCTAATACACACAATGGGGCATCATTGACTCTAACACTATATCACAAGGACATTAAGGAGTCTCTCATCTCTAATACCATACCTCAATAGGTACTAAGAAGATCTTCTCCAACACCACACCTTTCAAGGCACTAAAAAGAATTATTTCTAACACCACACCCTAATAGGGGACTAAGAAAACCTTGCCATATGGTCTTTATTATCTTCTACACTTGAGTGAACTCTTACCCCATGATCATGCTTTCCCAAACCATTTAAGATTTTCATTTACCATTTCACACTTTTTTACATTATATATACAAATAATACTTTACATTATAAAACACACAATTCCATACTTATTTTAACTAAAAGTCATTTCACACACAGCAATCACTCAATGCTATAAAACATGCTTAATTCAAAACCATTTCATACACTACATAGCATACTAACATACAGTTACAATAAATAGTCAAATAAAGGAAGTTATTTAGTTACCTCAACCCTTCTGTCACTAGAAAGGTTACCCGTAGATTTCAACTATCACACAAGCTTATCTCAACTTCCTTTCCCTACTTGCGCATCCAATATGCCAATCTGAACACATTTGGCACATTTTAGTCATTTGGTCCATTTTGACCAAAAACTCATTTTTATCACTAAGTATTATATTCATCCATAAAATCTTTTTTATTTTTCTATTCTAAGTCCATGACTACCTAATTACTACTTTACATCAACTCAACTGGTCTTATTTCACTTAAATTAGATTTTTGCCCTAACTTTCTCTCTCTAAGGCTAAAATTGAGCTTACTAGTTTAAAGCTCGATCATTTAACACTAAACCAGTCGTAAGCTTTAATTTAACTTCCGAAAACCTTTTTATTACTATTGGGCAAGAATCAAACCCTTTAAATTCCACCAATTTAATTTTCCTATAACTCATTTTTTGAGAAATTTGTGTAGAATGGAAGGTAAAAGTTATATATAGCTTACCTGACAAGTTACCAATCCAAATCACCTTTCACAACTCTAAAATAGCTTGACTTAGCTCCTTAGCCCTTCTCCTCTCTCTATCTCGTGTGTTTTTCAATTTTACTCCTCTAAAATTTTTGAATTGTCATGACTTATGAAGTAATTGTTTGGTCCATACGCTGCGACTCATGCAGCACAAGTCGCGACGCGTGGCATAGTGAGATTTATTCTCACCACATGCACTTGCTTCGACTTGAAATGTACTCCTATCACCCATATCTATTCATACAACACACAAACAAGTTAAAATACCAATTAATCATCTGAATCTCTAATCCCACACTAATTTCCACTTCACCCTCGATTAACCTCTAAACTTAAGATTAAGAAATTCAAGATGTTACAACTTTCATGTGTACTCATTAATGTAATTGCAAACTAGGATCATTTGACATGATTTAAGTACTACTTGCATGATTTTGTGTATAACTAGTGTATTTTATACCCTAGATTGTGAGTTTTAGTTGTAAACCTACGGATAGGGCCAAAATACCTGTGCAAGTAGAAACATATGTACTTTGAAAGATTTAGAATGAAATTTATGATTTTTTGCAACATTTCCTCCCCTTTTGTGTTTTGTGAAAATCAAGGTTGAGTGGTGATTATATGATATAAGTATATTTTGATTGTGAGTGTTGTGTTACACGAGTCCGTTATAGTTTATTAAGTGTGGTTAATGGTTGGTGTGAGGTATTGACACGTGTGGTTGAGTTGGGACACCCCATTTGTGAAATTTTGTAAAAAAGTGATCAAAATAGGTTTTGGTGTCTAACTTTTTATAAAAAAATGAGTTTGAGTGTGAAACAAGTACCATTAGCTAGAGGTAAGAGAAAGCTTCGTGTAGACACCAAAACCACCTCAATCGGACAGAGATTTAAGACGCATTAAAAGTTCACTCCTTGTGCTATCAAATGACAGCACCAATACTATTAAATTCGTGCAATGTGTTGGTGTATGGTGCCTTACACCACGGCTCATGGCACAGAGAAGACAAGCAGTGGCACACATGCCATAAGCGCGGCATATGCATCATTTTCTGCACGAAATCTATTTTTAAGTTTTAACACTCATTGTTTTGGGTCCCAATTGATTTCCAAACCTTCTACTTTACTTTCAAAACTCTGATTGAAGATTATTAAATAATGTTTGACATTCAGCATGTTGAATTTAGGATTCTTTTCAGAAAGGATTGGAGAAATTCCTTTTTTATGAATTCTACAATTTCATAATCCTTTGAGGGTTGAACTTTAGATTGTCATGATTTGAAGTTAAATGTAGTTTAGTAAGAGAGATCTTACAGTTTTGACAATGGTTCTTACATGTAACTAATGTTAGGATAGGCTAGCACTCAAAGGGGATGAATTAGGTGACACTTAAAAAATTTTGAAAACTTAAAAGAGTGAAAAACTTTAGTATAAAGGAAGAAGATAGGACACGCAAGATTTATACTGGTTTTGCCCTAAACTTGGCCTATGTCTAGTTCTCAATATCACACTTGTGATTTTCAACTAAGTTCACAAGTTTTAATGGGTGTTTGCCATCACAGTACTATTTTTAAGACTTAACTTGTTTTGAATCACTCAACAAACCTTGTTACAATCCAACAAGTTATTACAAACACTTGAAAAATATATTTTTAAGATTTTCAATGTAAAAAATAAACTTTTAGAGAAAACTCTCTTAAAGAGTAGATGAAATTACAATTGAAAGCTTATAAACTTATGAGAGCTTTTTCACAATTCTTTTCAAGAATAATGAATGAATGCAAGATGTTAAAACCATAATTTGAAATCTTTTCAAATGCTTAAATAAAGATAAGTTTGCTCAAAGATCATTAGTTTTTGTTTAGGCTCAAAATGAATCACATGTATAGTTTTGGTAGTTGATAAATCATTGGAACAGTGATTCTATCCGTTGGTGCAATTTCTTGTAAGTGATCTGCTGAATCACGTGTGAAATTGCACTTAGCTTGTTTCAGATATGTATATAGGATAAATCATGTGTAAACCTTATGAACTCTCACGTGTGGTTCTGTATCTATGAATATGCATTCAATTATGTGTGCTAAAACTTGTAATTGAACCTTCAACTCTCACATGTGGTTTTGCATATGTGAAACTATCATCAGTTCTATGTGACAAATTTCACATGAAACTACTATGCTCTCACACATGAAATTGCTTACAAAAAGTAAAGCATAGATTTAAGTGACAGAACTCTTGTGGAAGCAAAAACCTATCATGCATGAAATAACCATTTCTAGAATCAGTCCATTCGGGAGGACAAATCATGCATGGATCAGTTTTTCACTCACCTGTGAAATAGAAAACAATAATGCATAAGCTAGTCTGGGTACATTTTCACATGTAGAACTGCATATGACTTAAGCAAGATTTTACATGATCATGAGATATGAATTTGTGAATCATGGATCATACATATAACCATGTGATAGGAAAAATCTCCACAATCATAATTCACATTGCCATAATACTAATACTAATGTGACAATGACATAATCACTATCACAACTTTCCATAAACCTATCAACCATATGACACATCAGGTAAAAGCATGCATGATTAATGTCCTCCTTATACAACAACAACAAACAACAACAACAAGCCTTTATCCTACTAAGTAGGGTCGGCTACTAGGTGATGTCCTCCTTATACCCTCCTTATTTTCTCCAACTAAAATTGTGGGCTATAATATTAATCAAGGCTCTATTTGTGTGATTGAACTACCCAAGCTCACTAATTGTGACATGTAACCCAACCAAAGATCACTATACCCATTCTCAAACCATGGCTTTCCCCATTCTAGAATATCTTAAGTGTCTTAAACCTTAAGCTAGTCTCCTCAACAAACATGCGAAGATAGCTAGATTCAAGTCCCTTGATAAACTATGGGATAGTCCCTTAGCAAATAGTAGAACAAGGCTAGCCTTCGTGCACTGAAAGATAGACATATAATATCATATGGATTTATCTACTCCTCTTTCTAAGCAAACTCCTGTCAAACGATCATGCAAGATCTCATGCTTACACGTATACTTACACATGCTTGTAATTCACAATAATAAGCTCATTAATTTAAATTATATGTTTTTAGTTGAGATTATTGAAATGGTAGTGATTTTGTATAATCTTAGCCCATATGTGAGAAAGTATGGTGAAATGATTAATAACGGCTAATATTTCATTGTAAATACGTTATAAATGTATAGAGTAGTGAATTTATGGTGATAATGTGGTGAAAAAGGCCAAGTAGGTCAAATTGGGATAAGTTGTGAAAAGTTGTGATTTATGGAAATTGGCTGTTTAATGGCCAAATTTTGATATATAAGTACATGTGTGATAAAATATGGTCAACAGGTATATTAGGTCCTTTCAAACTTAGTTTAAGGCCTAATATGGTTTAGTGAGACAATAGGATAATTTAATCGCTTGGATACATTAAATTTTTGAACAAAGTGACTTTTTACAACCCGGGTGTCTAATTTTTTATCAGATCATTGGATCATGTCCAAACCTATCTTAGCTTATAAGATAAGTTTTGTGTAGGTGCTTGAATCACTCCAATTAGATGTCGTATGTGAAAAGGCCCATGCTGAAAGTTCATCATTTGTGCTATCAAATAACAGCAGCAGATTCAAACTTGGGCGCCGCAGCACATGGGGTATCATGCCATGGCATATGTCACAGTAGAGATTAGGGCGTGTGGCCCTAAATCTAATCAGATTTTATGGTTTTCAATGCATGTGACTTGTTTTCACTGTGTAGTACTCTAATGTAATATGATTTTGATTATTTTACAAAAACAAGTCTTAGGCTCAAGATTTTCAAATAAAGTATTTAATTATGAGATGGTTTTTGAGTATTGTGATTTAGTTAATCTTCCCCTGTATCTAGCGGATATGGGAAGAGGTTACATTTTGGTATCAGTTTCTCAAGTTTCGAGACCTGATTGTGGTGATTATTTAATGCATCCATTCTAAATGATATATGGCAACTTATACTTGTTCATTACACAAATCTTTTCCATATGCTCACTTGTCCTTCTTATTTTTCTCCTTAGGAAGGGAGAAAATAGTATACATTATGAGGAGAGGCACTCGTGCTAGAAGTGTTGTGACTAGATGAGTAGGTAAGGAGGAATGGGAGCCAAAAGTTCAACTAGTTTAGCTGCAAAGAGATAGACATGATGAGTTGCTTGAGGAGCTTAGAGACATAGTGGTGGACATAAGGTAGACGATTAGGGATCATGACCTAATCTTGAGAGGAAGAGATCAAGAAGAGAGAGTTGAGGCTTTGAGGTATTCCGGTGCAAGAGAAAGCACAGAGTAGACCTAAACCATGTTAGGGTATGGCTAGCAAGTAAGAAGTTCTTGGCATTAATCCATCAACTAATTATGGTTGGAAGACTTTTATTCAATTTAACCCACCAACTTTTGATGGAAGCATGAGAAAGGGGGAAGCAAAGTTATGGATTAAGCAACTAGAAACCATCTTTAAGGTGGTGATTTGTACACCTGTGGTCCTAACCATAGTGCAGCTAGTTAGGGCTGCAAAGAGATTGTAGGAGTCTATGAGATCGACTGGTGGTGTTCGTTTGACTTAGGAAGAGTTTAAGAAAGTTTTCTTCAATTAGTACTTCCCAATCTCATTCAGAACCAAAAAAGAAGAGGAATTTCACATGTTCAGGCGGTAGATTTGGATAAGGAAGAGTTTATCTAGAGGTTTAATAACTTGTTAGCGTATTCCACATACCTTCAACACAATAATGATACTAAGTGGAAAGCTGAGCAGTTGTTAGAAAAGATGAGACCTAAGTACTGGCAATAGATCACGTTGTTGGATGTGACAACATATGAGGAGATATGCCACAAATTGAGAGTAACAACTAGACGAGGCAGAGAGGCAGATGCCGAGAGAAGATGAGATAGTATAGGGAGATTCTCATACCCTTTGGGTCCAATAGGCGGAGTTTCAAAGAAGCCTGGGTTCAATGCTGGCAATTCTAGTTCATCCGAAAGAAAAGATTTCAGTAGAGGATCCCAGTCTTGATTTGTGTAGAGGGGGTCGATGTAAAGAAGTAGAGGTGTGAGAATTGGGCTTCCATAATCTTCTATGCAAGCATCAAATGTTCCAACGCTGACCTTAAGTATTGAAAGGTTGCCTCAGTGTAACATTTGGTCGATCTCATCTGGGAAGATGTTGGGCTTGCTTCATGTATGCAAGTCAAGTCACTGAGTAGTGTTCCACTATTCATGGTTGAGTATTTATAGTCACACAAGAAGATGCCAGAGCATCTTTGAATTTGATACGAGGTATAATTTCTGTATATGGTTATCAAGTAAAGGCATTATTTGATTTGGGTGCCATGCATTTCTTTATGTTTGAGGAATGTGTGAGCAAATTGAAACTATCTTTGCAAGAGTTACCTATGCTCATTAAGGTAACTATGCCTTTAGGATCTACCAGTATTATGAGTAGAGCATGTCAGGGTGTAGAGATTCAATTTGAGGATAAAGTTTCCAAGATCGATCTAATTTGTTTTCCTATAAAAGGAATAGATGTAATTATTGGCATAGACTAGCTAGCAGCGAAAAATACTACCCTTGATTGTGCCAGAAAGATAGTTTCATTGCCAGTGTTGTCTGCAGTGATAGATGTTTCTCAATAGCCTAAGTTCTTGTCAGTGGCTAGTGCTGAGAAGTTGATCCTACAGGGTTGTGAGGCATATATGGTATTTTTTGCCTCCAATACTGTATATGCCTAAGGAAACAAAAAGATCAGGATAGTGAGTAAGTTTCCAGTGGTATTTTTAGAGGAAATGACTAGTTTACCTTCTGAAAGGGAAGTAGAATTCTCAATTGATTTTGTTCCTAGAACTGAACCAATATCAAAGATCCTGTATGGAATGTTGCCATCAAAATTGGCAGAGTTGAAAAAGTAGATTAAAGATTTGCTAGATAAAGTATTTATCAGACCAGCATATCACCCTGAGGGTCAATAATGTTGTTTATGAGGAAGAAAGATGGTAGTCTACGTCTTTGCATTAATTACCAGTAGTTGAACAATATGACTATGAAGAACAAGTATCCTTTACTAAGGATTGATAATTTTTTAGATCAATTAACTAGTACCTCAATCTTTTCTAAGATAGACTTGAGGTTAGGGTACCATCAATTGAAAGTTAGTGTAGTAGATGTACCTAAGATAGCTTTCAAAACCCAATATGGACATTATGAGTTTTTAGTTATGCCATTTGGTTTAACTAATATGCTTGCAATGTTCATGGACTATATGAATTGTATCTTTAAGCCATATTTAGACTAGTTTATTGTGGTCTTTATTAACAACATCTTGATCTATTCTGAGGATGAGGAGCAACATATGAAGCATTTAAGAACTATGCTTTTAAATTTTGAAGGAAAGAAAGTTATATGCCAAGCTTAGTAAGTGTGAGTTTTGGTTGCAAGAAGTCTGATTTTTAGGACACGTGGTGTCTGCAGATAGGATTTTTGTAGATTCACATAAGGTTGATGCAGTGTTGAAGTGAGAGCATCCAAGTTCAGTCACGGAGATGTGTAGTTTTTTTAGATTAGCTGGGTATTATTGATGATTTATTCAGGGATTTTCCCAGATAGCTTCTCCTTTGACTAAGTTAACATAGAAAGATCAACCTTATGTTTGGGATGACCGGTGTGAAGTAGCATTTTAGCAGCTGAAAGAGAAGTTGAATATAGTTCTAATGTTGATTATCCGTAATCTAAGGTTACCTTATGAGGTATACATGGATGCATCGTTGATAGGCCTAGGTTATGTCTTGATACAAGACAGTCAAGTGGTGGCATATACATCTCCACAATTGAGACTCATGAAGAGAACTATCCTATGCATGATTTAGAGCTTGCAGCCATGGTGTTTGCTCTAAATATTTGGTGACATTACCTGTATGATATAGTATTCACTGTGTTTAGCGACCATAAGAGTCTAAAATACTTGGTGGATCAAAAGGAACCAAACATAAGGCAGAGGAGATAGATAGATCTTCTTAAGGGTTACAATTTCAATTTAAAATACTATTCAGGTAAAGTAAATGTGGTTACTGATACTTTAAGTTAGAAGACTTTGCATGTGGCAAGTCAATAGTAAGGGAGCATATATTAATGGAATCCTTTGTTGAGTCATAATAGGATGCACCACTAAAGGCATTAATTGATGCCTATTCCACATAAGTCAATAATGATTTTTAAAAAGAATTAAGAATGACACAATTAGAAAATGAGTGTCTTCTCAGAGTTAGAGAAGAGATTGAAGCGAATCAGGCCATAGATTTCAATTTTAATGACAATAGGTTCATAGTCTATCGAGAAAGGATTTGCGTACCTGATGATGTAGACTTGAAGAAAGTGATACTAAGTGAAGCTCATCATAGTAAATATACAATTCATCCAGGAACTACAAAGATGTACTAGGATATGAGGTAGGATTAGTAGTGTCTTGGTATGAAGAGAGACGTGCTAAGTTTGTGACTCAGTGTTTGACCTGTCAGAAGGTTAAAATAGAGTACCAAAGACCAGTAAGAATGTTGCAACCATTAGATATCCCTAAGTGGAAATGGGAGAGTATATCCATGGACTTCATATCTGGGTTACCAAGAACACAATCAAGGCACGATGCCATTTAGGTTATAGTTGATAAACTCATGAAATCAGCTCATTTTCTAGCTATTCGAATCAGTGATTCTCTAGAAAAGTTGGTAAAGATCTATATCTAAGAAGTTGTGAGGTTGCATAGTGTGTCAAAGAGTATAGTGTCGAATAGAAATTTGAGGTTTGCATCCAAGTTTTAGGGAGCTTTTCAATGAGTCCATGGGTACTGAGTTGAGATTCAGTATGGCATATTATCCACAGATGGATGTGCAGACAGAACAAACCATACAGACCTTGGAGGATATGTTGAGAGCTTGTGTTCTGGAGTTAAAGGGTAGCTAGGACAGCCATCTTCCTTTGGCTGAATTTGCTTACAACAACAGTTACCACTCCAATATATAAATGGCACTATATAAGGCGTTGTATGGAAAGAAATACATATGGCCTCTATGTTAGATGGAATTTAGTGAAAGGAGTATGTTGGGACTAGACATTATAGATCAGATGACTCAGAAGATTGAGCTGATTAGATAAAAGTTATTAACAGCATAGAGCAGGTAAAAGAGTAGGTGTAGAAGGCTGTTAGAGTTCCTGGTAGGAGACCATGTGCTTCTAAGGGTTACACCAATGACAGGAATCGGGAGGTCGATTAGAGCTAAGAAATTAAATCCTCAATTCATTGGTCCTTTTGAGATTCTGGAAAGAATTAGACCAATTATCTATAGAATTGCTTTACCACCATAGTTGTCTAGTGTGCACGATGAGTTTCATGTGTCACAACTTAAGAAATACTAACCAGATCCCTCACATATGATAGAACCAAAAGAGGTTGAGCTCTAGGAGAATCTAATGTATAAGGCTGAGCCAAAGCAGGTTGGGGATGTGAAAGAGAAATAATTGAGAAGCAAAACCATACAATTGGTTAAAGTTTTCTACCAGGCATGGCTCTTGATGACGCTACCTAGGAGACAAAGGATAATATGAGAAAACAGTATCCTCATTTGTTTCCATAGGTATGTATTTATGTGTTTTTATGAATTTTGGGAACAAATTTCTTAAAAGAGGGGAGAACTATAACATCCTAATTTTCTAATCCTATAATGAACTGTTAATTAGGGATAAAATGGTAATTAGTAAGGATTAGAGATTTGGATGATTAGTTATTGATTTTTGTCCTTTGGATGTTGAATGGGCAGATATAGGTGGAAGGATTGTGTTTTGGGTAGAAGCAAGTGCATATAGTAAGGATTCTCCTCATTGTGCCTCGCGCCATGGCGCATGGACTAGAAAATGACCCCTTAAGTCATAAAATTAGGGTGAAATTCAGAAGGAGAAATTAGAAATACATGAGAAGGAGAAGAGAGGAAGTCAAGGTTAGCTAGGACAAGCCTTCTTCAAGCATTGGAAGACACTTCTGACTAGTAACTTATTGGGTAAGCTACATATAACCCTTATCTTCCATTCTACCTAGCTTTCTTTGAATATGAGTTATAGAGAAATTAAAAGCATGTTTTGTAGCATTGTATGTTTATTTCATGAAAAGGAACTTTGTTTAAACAAGTGAATGAAATTGTGTCATTTGATATAGAAATGTGTGTGTATATATATATGTATATGTGAGATTGGTGGTGATTGGAAACCTATGATTGGTTTGGAAAGCATGATTATAGAGGTGGGAGTTCACTCGTGTGGAGTGCAATGATAAGACCATATGGCATCATTCTCCTTAATGACCAACGGGGTGCAGTATTAGAGAATTTATATCTCCTTAATGGCTTTCGAGGTATAGTATTGGAGATTATCTCCTCAGTGCCTATTGAGATGCAGTGTTAGAGATTTGAACTCTTTAGTATCAATATGATGCGGTGTTAGAGTCAACGACACCCCATTATTTGTATTAGGAGAAACCATAGTCTAAAAGTGTGATAGAACACCTTTAGCTAGGTGATTCTACCATTAAAGGTGAGCTCGGGGCTAATGAGAGTGTATATTGGTCTAAGGCAAGCCTATGGCTTCAAGTCGGGGTAATTTGGAGATTTGCTTGATAGTGATCATGCTATTTGTGATAAAGTGGTAAATATAGTGGTAAAAGAGGTGAATTGACATATGTCGTTGTGATTTTAAATGAAACATGTGTATATGCTATATTTATTTGTATGTTATGATATGCTTTCATATAGTTGTATATAATAGTTGATAATAGTGAGTTATTCCGTTACTGAGATTTTTATCTCACCCCTATGGTTACATTTTTACAGGACATAGTAGTGCCTAATGCAAGGAAAAAGTTTGGACTAGCATAGCAGTACCGTTGTCATGAAAAGCCCTGAGTTTGTATAATGAATTGAATCTTTAATGGAAATTATGTAAATAAGTTGCCATAGGGAATTTATATGCATGTTTTTGGTTGAGATTATTGCAATGGTAGTGATTTAATCTTAGCCCATATGTGAGAAAGTATGGTGAAATGATTAATAGGGGCTAAAATTTAGTTGTAAATATGTTGTCAATGTACAAAGTAGTGAATTTGTGGTGATAATGTGGTGAAAAAGGCCAAGTGGATCAAATTATGACAAGTTGTGAAAAGTTGTGATTTATGAAAACTAGCTGTTGAATGGCCAAATTTTGATATATGAGTATATGTGTGATAAAATGTAGTCAATCAGGTGTATTAAATTCTTTTGACTTAGTTCAAGGCCTAGTATGGTCTAATAAGACAATGGTATCGATTTAAGCGCTTGAGTGCATTAAATTTTTGTAAAAAGTAACTTTTTGCACCTAGGTATCCAAATTTTAATTAGATCATTGGATCATGTCCAAACCTATCTCATTAGTGAGCTTATGATATAAGCTTTGTATGGGTGCTTGAATCGCTCCAATCAGACATGATATGTGAAAACGATGCACGTTAAAAGCTCATTGTTTGTGCTATCAAATAATAGTAGTAGATTCAGACTTAAGTGCCGCTGCATAAGGCGTATCATGCCGTGGCACATGTCACAATGCATATTAGGGCATATGGCTCTCTGCTACAAGCCATGACACATTTGTTATCCGCTGTAATGCATAGCCCCAAATCTAATCTGATTTTGTGGTTTTCAATGCATACAATGATTATTATGAATGCATGTAACTTATTTTCACTGCTAGTACTCTAATGTAATATGATTTTGATGATTTTACAAAAACAAGTCTTGGACCCAAGCTTTTCAAACAAAGTATTCAAAAAAGTCTTGGACCCAAGCTTCTCCTGTGTTTGGCAGATATAGGAGGACATTACAATAATATAATTATCCTAAATATTTACGAAGAATCAAAATCCTCGCATGATAAAAGAATCGAATAGCTTAGTTTATTTATTAATTCTTTAAGCATGCAAGCTCGCGCACATGTATATGTGCATGTATATTTATTTTTTTAAGCATGTATTATATATATAAAATATTAATCGTTACACCTACAAAACCTTATTAACTCATATGGTAATATAATTATCCTAATTGTTTGTAGAGATTTAAAAATCTCATGCGATAAAAAGATTAGATAATATTTATTTAGATATATTTTAAATTTAATTGATTTATTTTGCATGTATATAATATTAATATATATATATATATATATATATAAAAAAAATTTAATCATTATACCTGTAGAGCCTTATTAACTCACATGGTAGTATGATTATTTTAGAGGTCTACAAAGATTCAGAAATCTCATGTGACCAAAAAGATCTAATAGTGTAAACATAGCTATAATTTAAATACATTAATTTAATTAATTATCTTTTTTAATGTTTATTATATTATTATTTACAAAATTCATTTATTCATTTACTATATAAATTAATAATCATGACATCTGGATGACTTATTATCCCAAATGATAAGGCGATTAATCTAAATATCTATGGAGATTCTTCAAATCTCATATGATACCATTTAAATATTTTTAATTGATTTAAATTATATTTGGGATAAAAACAAAATTATTAATTTGAACAATGGGTCATTGGAATCCATGTTTAACATATATATATATATATATAAGTTGAATCTTCATACTTGTGACATCTTATTAATTTATATAGTAAGGGATCATTTTAATTGACTGTGGACATTTTAAATTTCTCTTGTGATATTGGTTATTTAAGAATATCCATGTTATGTTATCTATCATTGAAAATTACTATATTTGACTCTACAAATAAACTCTAAAAATCTTGAAAATTTTACACATCAAATTTCACATATAGAGAAATATGGATGCAAAATTTTAGCTTAAGAGTACCTCTATAAATAAAGTGAAAAATCCACCAATTAAGCTGTAAAATTGACATAAGGTTTATTGACTAACTCTTAAAAATAAATGTAATTGATTAGGTAAATGAGATTTAAAAATCCTAAGAATTTTATGTCTCAAACAAAATTTAGAAAGTATCATGGATATAAAATTTCAGATTAAGGTCGCCTCTATATGAACACATAAAAATATATGAATCAAGCTGTAACAAATTAACAAAGGAAAGCTTTTCATGACCAGTCCCAAAAACTATTTGACTATGAAAATGGGCTCCAAAAATCATGAAAAACAGGAAGAGGAATATTTATGCAAAATTTCATGCAAGGATCACCTAGGTATAGATAGAGAAAATCAATAAAGTGAGTTGTCAGGAAGATAGAATACTTCTCAACCTGCCCCTTAAAACTTAGCATACTTAACAAGGAGAAATAGATCTAAAAATCATGAAAAATTTATGCCTCAAACAAGAATTTAAGGGAAGCTTGGGTGCAAAATTTTGGATCAAGATCACCTCTACAACAATATAAAAAAAATCCATGAATGTATGAAACAAAACTAAGATATAAAGATACACAAATATAGGAATCATGGCGAAGACCTTCGTGCTCACAACAATGGTAATCTCCTTAGAGAAATCAAGGTCACATAAATATCCTTTATCTTAAGCTATAACAATTCCAAGAATGAGTGACTCCAAAAACCAAAATCTCATAATTAACAAGTCATTTACAGGCACATATGATTCAAGAAATTGAATAGATTAGGCAAATGGATAGGAAAACATAAGGGAAAAATAACAATGATGATTTTCTTTAATGTTTGAATCAAAACCAATCATGGGAATACATCAACTCCAAGATAATCTCAAATGGAGAGTAGATAAAATTGTATTAGGAGCTTTTTTCAAACTAAATGTAAAATTTATATTTTAAAGCTTAAAAGTGATTAGTTGTAAAAAAACAACTTGAGATCTAGAGGGAGAAAATAGTAACATTTAATACAAAACACGATGACATAACAATTAACAGATCAATTCAAAATTACAACATCAAAAAAATATAGGAGTGAGACCGCAGTCAAGTAGACATTACTTTGAGCTAAGACTAATCTTACAGATCACAAGCAATTTTCTCACATACATTTGGTTAAACACCTTATAGTTGTGTTCTAAAATTTGTATAAGAACATGATATTCCATGAATCTTTTATGCTTTAAAGATCAAATTTAACTTCCACAACCATTCAAATCAATCCACACCCTTATCGAATAGAAAAAAATTCACATGTTATTCCTTGATGAATATAGATTAAGGGAGATGACATAATCTAAATGTAACCTAATTTACAGTATGGATTCAAAAAAAATCCCTACTATTACTCTTCTTCGAATGCTCTCCTTTGACTCCGTGTTCTTCTTATGGCTTTATCTCAACCTCAGACTCTCTCTCTAAATTCAGTCGCACTTTCAAAACTTATACCTCCTCCAAACTCTAACCTCTCTTTACTCTTTTTATAGATGAAGCACACTATACCTAGATCCTAAAATTTACGACATCTGACCTGATTCTGCATTCTCCTTCATCACACGGTGTTAGATTTCATCTCCTGTGAAGCCTACCTTCTTCAATGTTGTCTCTGATCCTTCCTCTTCTTGCTAAATTTCCATGTCTAGTCTTGAAAGTAGACACACCAAGTTGCCTTCAAAGGCTTGTGTAGGATATCAAATGCATGTTCCTTCCTACCATCTCTTTATTCAAAAAGTGTGTTCCTCTTCTCTTTGATGTGATCTACTGCACTCTCATCATGACAGAAGGGCTAGGGATTTTATCACATCCTAAGCAACTAATAGAGTAAGCATGTGTTTGGATTAAAAAATCCATAACTGAGGTTAGAATCAACTAAAGTTAGCAAACTAAAATTAGGAGAAAAGTTTATGACTTTCATATGATTAATGTTTGGATATCTTTTTTTTTCAAAAGTTAATTAGAAAAACTAAAATTTATTTAGATGTGTTAATTTAAGAGCTAGTTGAGATATATAATAACAAGAATATGCATGAAATTTTTTGTATATCTCATCATCCTCATATCTGAAATTTTTAATGATTTTGACCCTGTCCTCACTAGTGCCACATCAAACTTCTTATTCAGTCGTCCTTCACTACAATCATCTTTGGTGTGCTCTCTTACTCCATTCCTAAACTCCATCTCCCATATTCATATTGTCAGATCATTCTCACTAGTATTGTTACTTAGATTTGACAAACATGAGAGCAACGAGTGATCAACAGTGTAAGGAGAAGAGTGGTGATAGGAGTTAGAAGGTGATAAGTAGGAGAGAGAAAAACCTTACATGGCCAAGGTTCCAGCTACTAAAACACTGGTTAAAAAGGTCCCTATGATAGCTTCAGCTAGAACGCTCATTGAAATTTTTTTTTTATCTAAACATGATTTTTAATCTTCTAATGAGCTTTATATCATCCATTAAGGTTGGAGTCTATAATATCTCCCTTACTAAACACAATTAATTATAAAAACCAAGGTAATCATTAGGCTACGCCAATTAGATCACCAAGTTTGTAAATTTAGAGAAACAAGATCCCAAGTTTTCATAGTATAAAATTACTCAAAGATCTTTTAATAAAATTCTAATCAAAGTAAATATTATTTTAGAAACATGGGATACCTTGCGAGAGTAAAAAGACTCAAAACAGTTGAAAATAACGAGTCATGAAAAATAAGGCAATGCACCACAGCTTGTGCACATGCATCACTGTAAAGGGCGTCCAAAATTAGGACTTAGATCACCATACTAATTATGGTTAATCAAGGACTAACCTAAAAGGATTATCCAATATGAAATTAATCTAAATAAATTCTTAACATGTATTTTCACAAACGATTCAAAACAAAGGGATCCCAAATCTTTAAAATATTTCAAGAACTCATATTATTTAATTAGATATATGCGGAAGCATGATAAAGGAAACACATCAATATGGGAGAAAAGCTTCCCTCTTTATTTTCTCTCTGTGCCTTACTCCATAATACATATATACATATTTACAACATAATACTTGGCCACTCAAACCCTTCTATAACTGGTAGTGGGGAGCCAAGATCTCAATCACATTTATCACAGTGACTATTACCCAGTCATCATACTCTATATATTATCTATTTATCAATAGCCCATCATATGCATAAATTTTTCTTTTCATTCATATATAATTAATATCAACTGCTCACCCTTAGACATCAAAAATACAAGGGGAGACCATAACATCATTCAAGTTCTCAAATTAAGCAGATAATAACTATTTTCACTTGCACAAATATTTTAGCCCATTGATATAACACAAGCATCAAACCACATTCCCAAGGGCCCAAAATATATTTCCACCCAACACAAAACCCATAATGCAAGTGGATCAAGAATATATTATCCTAGTTGACAATATCATAAACTAAATATACATATTAAAATAAAAAGAGAAAGGCCTACAGAAGTGATTATTATCACTTGGCCTTATGCTCCTTTCCTCTGTTCTTTTCAAATGAGCTAGCTCCTATAATATGTTAAAAGAGAGAGGTGAGTACAACCACTCAGTAATCAAGGTATATCTAAGTTATACAAATGCATGGTAATTAATCATGAATGCAAGTGGCTAATAAATTTATCAAAGTGACCATGTAAACAATCACATTAATAACATGTTAATCACATTAACATTTAACTCATATGAATAATCTCAAGAATAAAGTCAAGTACAAAGTTTGCACAAATGGCTGCATATACATTATTTGCATAATTACTATATATTTTCATTTCCACAATTATAATCATATTCTCAACATAGCCATCAATCACTTAAATGGCATGACAATAATAATATGCATGATCAATCTCTTCTTTATATCCCCCCTTATTTCCTCTAACATGAAATCTGTAGGCCAACAAATTAGAAGGAATCGTCCATATGATGAGACTACCTAAGGCTTTAATCATATCATGAAGGGCTATCAGGCCAAGGTTACCTTACTCACTTATGAATATGGTTTCCCCTAAATCACACACTATGGGGTATTATACCCAAAACTAGCTCTACCCAAAACTCTAAGTAGGCCAGTAGGGTCAAGTCCTTTAATAGAAACAATACTACAGTACCTTATAAGGTAAGTAGCGGTTATAACCCCTAGGATTATTGGTTAATAGCCAAGTACTATATAGATTTTGCATAATTGCTAACTCTTTCACTAAGGCGAACTCTCGCCATATGATCATGCTCATGAAAAAATGCATTTCAAAAGCTCATATATATAAAATTCATAATTATCCCACATGCTCATCAACTTTCTTGCTCAATAAGTATCAAGAATCTTCATTTTTCAATCATACCTCTTGCATCAATTTTATATTACCACATAAACCACATTAGCATCATATAAAACTCAACATACTCATATACAATTCATCACTATGTATGATCCACAATTTATAACCAAGAGTGTACACATCACATCAACCATCAATCTCATTACTCATACTAAGTCACAATTAATTTGGTCACAAATCATAGAGTCTCAACAAAGCCACATGCATTACAAACAACAATTTCAAAATTTAGATACATACATATATATATATATATATATATATATTCTTTTGTTTCACTAACATAATTAATTAATTAACATACAAATGCATAAAAATAGATTTTCCCCGATTACCTCAACCTTTGAGAGGTCAAAGGTTACCCTCAAGTTACAACACTTCCAAAGCTTTTCAAAGCTTGAATGGTGTCAAAAAAATAATCTACAATTGATCATATCTCAATGTGTTAATAATATTATTAACATAATTTTCACTCATACTCTAATACTTAAGTATTTATTTTATTTTATTTCATTTTTTTAAAACCTTAGTCTTAGCCTCTTAAGTTCTAAAATTTAATTTCATATATTTGGACCTATCTACTTGGTTCAATAGTCTCCTTCACAATAATTTCATTGAAGTTTGGCTAAAAACATCATTCAAATAATTTTCTAATATCAAAATTTCCCTTTTGTATTCTAAAAATTTGCACATAAAAATACTCAAAAATTGCAAACTTGATTTCAAGCCTAGAATCATTATTCTATAGCCATAATAATTTATTTCTCATCTCAAATAATCATCTAAATATTAACAAATCAATTTATATTTTCAGATTTAACCAAAAATCTACCCATAAAGATCTAGGGATAAACTCAAAGGCTTCAAATTCCAATCCTATTAACAAAATAATATTCTAAAATATTTATTACACTACCAACCGGATTTATTCCTCAAAAATGCTTCTCTCTTTCAAACTCTAGGTTTTTAAAATCTCAAAATCTGCAATCTCAAGGGAAAAAATGACTTAGAAAATATTTAAAACACTTAACTAATCTTAAAATACTTAAAATATCATCTAAAATATTCTATTATGGAACTTTACCTTCTAAATCAGCTCCAGTCGCGAAGTTGCTCACTCTCTCACTTGTTCTCTTGCATGGAAGAAGGAATGAAGAAAAAGAAGAAGAAGGAAATGAAAAGTCAAACGAGTATGTTGGCTTGTTTTTAAAATAGTGTGAGTCCCACGACTTTTACTTCTCACCTTTTCTTTTGTCTTTTGTTAATACTTTACACACGCATATGGTAAGTTATTCCCGCCCCACCTTTTCTTGATTTTTTTTAAATTCACTTTCTTTCTTTCTTTTCTTTTATTTTATATATGTATACATTAAACACACACACATACCAATGCCTTTCCCATCTCTTTCTCTTCTTCTTCTTTTTTTTTATTTCATATCCCTTTTCTCTTTTAATAATAATAATAATAATAATAATAATAATAATAATTCTATTTTCTAAAAAAATATAACTTAGGATTTGAATTTATGCTAAACTAAATCCAATAATAATCTCTTAACTAAAATTATTTGTATTTAAATATTCCTTTAAAATTATTCATTTTTCCTTGATTAACTTAATTAATCTTGGGTTAAATTTTAGGATGTTACAATCGTGACTACCCTTTTTTGTGCCATGCACCACGACGTAGACACCATACGCCTTGGCATGCTGCATGCATAGGACAACAGTTTTGCTATCATTCGACAAGAATCCCAAGACAACTTCTAACGTGCTCCATTTCTTCATCCAACATCCGAATGAGACAATCTAGGTATCTATAAAAAGCTCTTTTTATATATTAACTAATGGCATGGGTTTTACTTCTAAATTTTGTCACACAAGAAAGATTGAAACTCAAACACATTTTTCACAACTTTGCACAATCCAAGAGTGTCCAAAACCCACACATGTGCCAAAAATAATTCCTAACACCCAGAAAACACTCAAAGAACTTAAGACTACCTGTACAACACACCACATGTACATAATTCTAATCATTCTGAATTTTCACTCATCAACTCCTATAATATCAAATGCAACAAGGGGAGGTTTTAGCATTACATCTAACCATAAATATTCATAGGTATGATCAATTAACTTTCTTATACTTGTACTAGTATTTTGGCCCTATTAACATTTATAAATCATGAAAACAACAATCTAAGACCCAAAATACATTCCAAAGATCATAAACCTCTATAAGTACAAGCATATGCAAAATATAATCTAATTGGCAATATCCAATACATTACACAACATAAATAAGATAAGGAGGCTTTATAGTAGGAATTCATAGAATTGCTAAGCCTCCGGAGTCCTTCCCCTTTGGTACCAGACCTAGAGCCTGTAAAATATTTAAAAAGAGGGGTGAGTCTAACCACTCACTAATCAAGGTACGCCTATCCTACGCAGTTGCATATCAATTGAATTGAGCACACTATAGGAAGTTAAACATTCAAAATCATATAATTAAATATAATACAAGTTGTATTTTCGCAGTTACACTTATTCTCACATTTAGTATTTCAAACAACCAGGTAAATTGCCATAAGGCTTACTATCACATGACAATGATCCAATCCACAACTCAATGTCTATTGCCACAATCATATAGCAACGACACATTCACTATCACAACTTGCCATAAACTTAACAACCATATGACACATCAGATATAAACATGTACATGATTAATTCCTCCTTATAACCTCCTTATTTCCTTCAACTAAAACCATGGGCTTTAATATCAATCAAGGTTCTATCTGTGTGACTAGACTACCCAAACTCATCAATTGTGAAGAGTGTCCTAGCCAAAAATCACAGCACTCACTCTCAGACCACGGCTTCTCCACTCTCAAATCTATAAGGTGTTATATACCTTGAGCTAATCTCCTCAATAAATAGGCAGAGATAGCTAGTTTCTAGTCCCTCGACAAACTAAGGGATGGTCCCTCGACAAAGAGTAAAACATGGCTCAGCCTTCGTGCACCAGAAGGTAGTCATAAGTATCATGTAGATTTTATCTACTCCTCTCCTTACGAACTCCCATTAAATGATAATGCAATATCTCAAGTTTACACACAATTCTCAAATGTTCATGATTCATAATATGAAACTTATTGTTCTCAAATCACTTAGCTAATTAACACATATGAGCATAAAAAATTTTAATTCATTACATACAACCTCCACTTTATACAATCACTAATTTATCACTAACAACAAATCATCGCATCATATATCATATATTTTTCATTTCAATTACATGTTCATAATTTGAAAATCATTTTGAGTTCAACTCCATAGTTTAGTCAAATCAAAGTTAATGCACTATCATAGGGTTTATGGCATGCTTTCACATTTACAAATTCAATTATACATGTAAATAAACCCTTTTTCACATTATAACACAATTAACAAAAAAAATACCTAAGATAGGGTTCCTCCAATTATCTCAAACTTTTAAGAGGTCAAAGATTTACCCCTCAATATATGCTTTCAAGCTTGCTTTCTAAGCAAAATATGGTGCTTAGATTGATTAATTTGCAATTAATCAAGTCCAAACTCAATTAACATTACCGAAAACACATTTCCAACTCTCACATTTTCATTTCTAAAATACCTAATGCCTTTACTTCTCACATTTAGGCTTAGCCATCGGGTTTAAGAGCTTATATCACTTCCAACTAACAACCATCAAACTTATATAGGGTCATTAATGTCACAACTATTGGAAATTGTGCCCTAAGGCTAATTTTTGTACTATAAATATTGTTGTTTAATGAATTTCTCTTTTTTTATCATATTAATTGCATGTTTACTATTATAACTGTATCATTGGACAAACTATAGTGATTATCCTAAAAGTTCTAAATTATACAACTAGCCACACCTTAAAAGCCAAATAGACTAATGACAATAAAGGATTATATATCAGACAAATTCTCTAAACCACAGAAATATGAACAAGCTACTACATCCAAAGCCACTTAATCAAAAGTCAATAAGCCAGAACAACCTGAATACAATCAATATATTCCTAAAGAATATATCATGACAGTTTGCCTAGTAAAACTTGAATTCAAAAGGGATTCTATTATTAAAACCATACAGGAAATATTTTTTCCTCATCTAAAAGAGGAATTGTGGAATTTTATTCCAAATACTTTACAAAAAGATAGAGTATGATGAGTTCATTCTAGTGGCATCAAGAATTACAATCATTCTTGGTTTTTCTGGTTCAATCGAGAATGTCCAAATAGTTTTTCAAAATGGTTCCTTGAATGGTTCTATGTTTTTAGACCAATAAAAAAAATTATACCTCTTGCGATAGTAGAGGGGTATGAATGTTTTAAAGAAAAAAAGTGATTTTAAAAACAAAAAAACCTTTTTCTTTTTTTAATCACATGAGAGTACCATGGGTCATGAGTTAGTGCTTTGCATTGGTAAATGAAAGATAGCTATGCCCTACAATCTATTATCTAGTTAGAATATTCCACGTGAAATGGCAGGACAAATATATAGAAAAAATTACTAGCAAAGAAGCAATTATAACATGGATTACTAATGTTCAAAAAAGTGTTCCACAACAAATAAAGAAAAAGGTGATAGAATCCACATCATTCCTAACTAAAAAGAATAAAATAATGACACATCTAACAGCAACCAAAATTAAAGAAGAATGGGCCTCTCTCTTAAGTAAGGTGGCATCACAAGCATCACAAATAGCTTTAGATGTGGGGTACTCCACTCAAGAGATAAATGATATAGACATAGTGGAAGATATGTTTGGAACATATTTCAAAGAACTCCAAGCTAGTAACTCACAGAAAAAAGTAGATATGACTATGTTAGAAGTCAATAAAAGACAAAAGCCAAAAGAAAAGAAAAGATAGAAAGAAAAGAAAAAGCCAAAGCAAAAAGAAGAAAAGAAAGAAGAAAAGCAAAAGCAAATATGGAAAGAAGAAAAGACAAGCTGAAAGCAAAAAGAAAAGGCAGATGGCACTCGTGGCCAATAAGAGTAAAAGAAAAGACATCCTGAGTGAAAAACAAAGTAACCCAACCATAGTTGTAAGTAAAGAAACCTGATTTTAGTAACCAAGGTCTTCTAAAAGTCTATAAATTCAAAAGTACTTGATGCTTACAAGGCATCAGGTTCTTTACACCTCCTTCTCTCTTGTAATCCATCCCTCTCACCTTTCACTTGTAATATTTCTATCCTTCTGCCATCCCTATAGTTTCAGAGAGATTAAGTCAACTTTATTTTTCAGGTCCATATAGTTTCATTTTTTGGTGGTTTTAGTCCCTATAGGAACTAAAAACACTGAAAAAACTTATAGAGATTAAAAGCAAAACCCGATAAAACTATAGGGACTAAATATTATGTTTTTTGTAATCTTAATTAGGTAAAACTTTACGCCATGCAAACTTATTTATAATAATTAATTAATTTAAAGTATGATTCACTTCTTATAAATAATAATTTTCTTTTATAAATAGACAAAAGAGTTAATATTATATGTTGTTTTTTAAAAGCTTAATAAAATAAAATAAAATGGTAAAATAGCAAATTAGTCCTTAGCAAACTATTGCTCTAATAGCATCTGACACTCTAAACTAATTTTTTATACAATGTTTTTCTTTAACTTTTGGTAACGATGTAATCTAACCCTTATGTCAACTTTAATTGTTAGTTGATAATAAAATGACCTTAAAAATTATAGAAAAAGACTAAAAGTATAGTAAATGACTCAAAAATTAAAGACAATGACCCAACAATTATAGAAAATGACAACAAAAATTTATTAGTTTTATTTTAAAATTTTTGAAATCCTTTTCTAGTCAACTAACAGTCAAAATTAACTTTTATTCATGGTAGAGACAAGATTGCACTACCTTTAGGAGTTGAAAATAACGCATTGTACAAAAAACAAATTTAGGATATCAGACGTTCATGGATTAATAATTTAGAGGTCAACTTATTTGTTTCACCCTAAAATAAATAAATAATAGAATAGATGGATCAATTTTGCCATTCTAATGATAACTACAGCTCTAAACAAATACAAGATGAAAAGTAATGGAAGCATATGATATGACTAAGTTAATATTACAGTCCTTCAATTCTATTTATATGTCATTTTTACCAACCTCATTAATACCAAAATAAAAAAATACAAGGAATAAAAGTAAGTTAAATTTTAAACATAATTATCAAGTTAAAAAACAAAAAGTAAACAAATTATATAATATTATTTTTCTGTCTCTCTCTTATTTTTCAAGGATAGTTTGAAAATTTTAATTTGAAATAAAATGATTTCATCAACTAGTGACTTATAAAATGAATCAAATTTTGCTTCTAGAAGGCATATAATATATAGGACCGAAGGTAGTATGTTATTGTTTCTTGGAAAAATAGCAACATACCAAATTTATATTAGTCAAAAACTAATTGACTTTAAAATTACATTGTAGTCCTTTCACTATTGCAGGAAGAACTTTTAATAATAGTTATTTTTGACTTTTTACATTAGTTATTAAGGAGAAGTAAAAAAATGGAAGTGAAAAAGTTTCTTTTAGTGTTAGTTAAGCAACCGTTGTAAAAATTTATTTTTCACGTTAGTTTGAATATATAACGGATGTTGAATGTCATTACAAATGAATATATAACGGATGTTAAATGTCATTACAAACAAAAAAATTTTAAAAATAAAATTTTCACAACAGTTATTTGAACAACAGTTGTGCAAAATATTTTTCACAATGACTATTTGAAAAACCGTTGTGAAAAACATTTTTCACAACGGTTGTTAACAAAAAACCATTGTGAAAAGAGATTTTCACAATGGTCATTTGAGAGAACTGTTGTAAAAGAACTTTTTCATAACGGTTTTTTAAATAACTGTTGTGAAAAGTATATTCTTTAAAAATATTATTTTTTAATTTTTTTACATCCAAAACTTAAACCCTGCAAATTATATAGATTGTGTGACAAGTATAAACAACTAGCTAGCAAATTCACAATGACTATACATGTTACAACTACATTTAATATACTTTTTACAACTATAGTACATATTTTTCTACTACTAAAAGACTAGAAAATTTTGTTCACCCTCAACAATGTGAAAAATATTCTTGAAAGAGTTGTTAAGCCAAAATATCTTAAATATTGTCAATCTCTTCTTCATTATAGGACTCTGTATTATCAAAAATCTAAATAATTTTACTTTCACCCTTAGGACAAAAGAAAATGAGAAGAAGAGGTACTCGGGCTTTGAGAAGCACTCGAGTATCAAGACATTCGGTAGAAGCACTCAAGTATCAAGGCATCCGATAGAGAGTGGTGAGAAAGGATTTGATTGTGAGGGAGTTAATGTTTGTAGTGAGTGGTAATTAGTCATAATATGCATGAGTGAATGCGAATAGAGGAAATGATAGTGACTAGGCATTAGATTGTTGCAATTGGCACGTTTAGTCAATAAGACAATTGACCTTGGCTTGCCAATTTAGTGTAGATTCTTGCGTACGACGAGTTGAATAGCTAAAGTGTTAGAAATTGTGCCCTAAGGGACAATCATTACACTATGCACATTGTTATTTAATGAATTTCTCTTTTGTTATCATATCAATAACATGTTCAATATGATACCTATATCCTTGGACAAACTATAGTGATTGTCCTAAATGTCCCTGGTTAGTCATCTATAAGGGATTGTAGATGAAACAAAACTAGTATGACTTTGATTAATTATAGAGATACAAATTAAAGTCATAAACACTTGAAAAGTATAATGTGCTAGACCGACCCGTTATGAGAAAGCTGTATGGTACAAGTCATAAGCTTATCTCATATGTAATTAAATTACTAAGCCCTTTGACCTGAGATTATTATGGATTCCTACATGATGACCACTGAAATTTGACCTAGTCAAAAGTCACCTTTGATCGGGTGATCATAAAGGCTATAATTGAGTTTAGTGATATTCATACAGAGGAATATGAGTGGTCAAGATGAAATTTATCCCTCACATTAAGTGAGAGATATTACTGGGCCCCTTGATGAGTAAAACTGAGAAAATGTATAGCCATACTACAATAGAAAGGATTTTTCTATTGCTACAGTCAGTCCACTCAAAGATCAAAAAAGTAACGATCAGGTAAAGGAGAATGACAATTTCATGTCTCATACTTGACCGCAATATCACATGACAAAAGAGATATCATACGGTTGCATGATAGGTTACATCATATAATCGATCTCTATGTGAATTGGGTAGTTGCAATGTCTTGCTAGAGGCCACTTGTGATTTGTGGGCTAATAGCATAATTAGCCTACTGTCAATTTCATAGGGCCTACAAGTCATACACAAGAACAGCCCAACTCGAGCTATAATGTCCAAGTTCATTGAATCTAGAATATAGGGTGAATGAATTTTATACATATATATATATATATTTGAATATTTATTTGATAAATATGTATATATATATTTATATGAAATATAAAATTTGAAATATAATTATATATATATATATATATTTTTTCAAAATATATATATATATATTTATATGTGTGTGCGTGTATATTATATATATATGTATATATATGTATGTATATGATATATAAAAATTAAATATATAATATAATATTATCTATATATATATATATTTGAAATAGATATGTATATATATATTCATATATATATATATAATATTTATATGTGATATATATTATATTATATTATGTTATGTTAGTCTTAAATTTAATTTTATATGATAGATTAAATTTAATAACTAACATGATATGAAAAAATATCATGTCATTTTTATAATTTAAATTTATAAGATAAATTTGAATTAAATATGGTATCATGAATTAAATTTTCGTGGGCTTTTAAGTGGAAGACAAAAACCCTGATCCATATACTATATATACATAAGGACGTCTTTTATGAAGAAAGAGAGAATTAGAAAAGTTTTGACAGCAAAAACACTTTGAGAGCCATGAAATACCCTATAGAAAAGAAAAATAACGTTCAAAGAAGAACGAACGTTGGGAGCGCTAGCACGCTGTTCGAGTTAGAGAGCTATTCTTGTGGATACCGGTAGAGAGAGCAGATCTACGTTGTCAACTCCTGAGATCCAAACTCTTGAAGAGAATGTGCTCCAAGTTCAAAGAATTAAAAGGTAACTCTTCTATCTACCTTAACTTAAATGAGTTCGTTCGATCCATATCAGGATAGGGATTTTAAAATTTTAATCTTCCACTATACCTCCCCATCCAACAGGAAGTAGATAGAAAAATTACAAAATTTCCAATTTAGCCTATGATATGTCTAGCTCCTTTAAATTTAGAAACTCCTTGAGATCTTTCTTGTTGAATCCAAAATCATATCCCTTTTCCATAGCCATGACCCCTAGTTGTATTTTAACAATAATGCCTTCTTTCATATTTTTATAAATTTCACGCAATTTTGCTAGGTAGGGAAATTTAACAACATTTTTATGTTCCTATTAAAACATAAAACCAAAGAGTTATATAATTAAGTAATTAATTAATTCAAAGAAACAATTATAATATTAACTTGTTCTTTACCTTTGGCAATGATGTATCAATCTCTGACACTAGATTTTTTGGCCATAGAATGAAAGAACCTTTTGCTTAGCCTACTGTTGTAATCTTAGAAGTGGAAAATGGCACAAGTGCATTATTTTTATCCTTTCAAACACATGTAATTGTCACCCTAACTTAGTCCTCTTTAATTTTCTGATGATGAAATATAGACCCAAGCTTGTATACTTGACCTTCGGCAACAACATGCTTTTTTAAAATTTCCAAATTAAGATAACAAGAAGTTCCTTCATTGTCATTTAGTACAAGGGGATCAATATTAACTAGTGCCATTGTCCCTAGTGGATTATTGCTACCTTTCATGCTTGGTATCGTAGTGGAAGCCGGGATATAGATCTATGTTAAATTAAATTAAACGCAAATATATATTAAATTACTTTAAACACAAATCTATGTTAAATTAAATTATGTACTACAAACTTGTGGTATATGATCAACTCCCGGAACTGTCATGCTAGAGACCATAGATTTTATTTCTTCATGAAGTTAGGCCATCATGTCTTCTTGAAATGATTCACGAAACTCCCGCTTGACCTCTTGTCAAACCTCAACTCAAATCTCTTATCAAACCTTGACTCGAGTATCCTCCCTAACCTTGGCCACCAATTGATGGATCTCATCTCTGGACATACCTCCAAGAGAACTTTGTGGAGCTAGTCTAAAGTATTGTCTGGCACCAACTCCTCTACCAACCCCTCTAACTCAACTAAGATGTTCTGGCTTTCCAATTGCACTTGATAGAATATCCATCGTTCCACTGGGAGTGAAGGAACATTGGGAAACTTACTCCTCTAGTGAATCTTACAACATACGAGCTAAGTAATTACTTAAGTTTCAACGACTACCAATCATAAAAATTAAATTATTAAACTACTTATGATCATTTTAGCAACTCCAGTAGTCTCTAAAGTGATATACTCCTCTTTCTTAATCCTCCTAGCCTTTCATTTTCTTTGATGAGTTGGCATGGTGGGGGTTGGACAACAATGGTGGGGTCCAATTTTGCCTTCAAGTTAACCAATCTTAATACACCTATCAAGCGTGTATACTTTTTACATCCTAAATATAATGGCTTCTCTACATCACTTTGCAAGCTCTCATGTGTATTTACTTGCGCAAAGGACTCCATTCCAATATTACGGATCATATTCTCTATTCTATCATCCCAAGCATCTGCATTTACTTCTTTCTCTTGGGACATTGAACTCATCACTTCAGTTTCACCATGCCATATCCATTTCTTATACCTCAAATTTATCCCATCACAAAGCAAATGTTCTCTTATCTCATCAATACCCAGTCGACTCCTATTTAAACCTTTAATACATGAACAAAAATATAGTTCATTTTTACTTAAAGCATTCTATTTATAAAATTCAAGAAAATATTTCACCCCGTTCTCATATTCTTCACTTGTTTTTTTGGCATTCATCCAACTACGATTCATTATTTAACTACCTGATTAATTAACATAAAATTCAACTGTTGACTCAAGTATTATAAGTAATTCTAAGCAATTTATAAACTTATAACAATTCAAAAGAAATAAAAAAATTGAAGTATATTAAACTTTTTTAGTTGAATTATATTTTTTGAATTTGAAAAAATTAGAAAAAAAATTAACAAATTATATATCATCCCAAAATTTCAACATTCACAAAACAAAATTTACTCAACAAATAATCATATTTATTTTTGTCTTTTTAATAATTAAAATTTTTGGCAAAATCTCTCCTAAAATTATGACATTCCAAAATATTAACAATAAAAAAAATAATCAATATTAGACAGCAAAATTGCATTTGATAATAATAAAATTTCTACTCATAACCATTTAAATAAAAAAAATTATGCAACAAGATGACAAATTGAAATGTAAAACAACTTCTAATCTATTATAAATTTAAAATAAATAAATAAATAACTTACTTAGAGCAAGGAAGAAATTGGAAAAATCTGAAATGCAATACCAATAATGGAAGAGAAAGAGGGAATAAATCTACAACTACATTGTTGAAAGGAAGAAGAAATTGTTATAAAAAAGTATCAAGAATCAACAGAGGAGGAGGAAGAATCAAGAAAAAAGTGAAAAAAAAAAAATCAAACATACCCACAAAGAGGGCAATAATGGCGTGGTGACAGAGCAACGGAGGCGGACTGTGCGACGATGGCGACAACTTGCATGGACGAGATAGCGTGCATGGACGGTAGATGGCGTAGAGGAGGCAAACGGCGATGATGACTAGAACGAACTAAAACTGAAATATTCAAAGATGTGTGGCTGTGGGTTCAAAATTTAGGAACTGCGAGAAATTGAAACTGAAAGGGAAAGGCAACTAGTGAGCAATAAATTGTACTTTTAACGTCGGTTCACTAGTGAACCAATATTAAAATTGATTTCCGACATGAAAAGTTGTACTTTTTTTAATTTAAAAAAATAACCTTTCAGGTCAGTTCCTTAAGGAACTGATGTGAAAATTAGTACCATGTCGATGTAGAAACATTTTTTAAAAAAATTAATTTTTTTAATCAAACATACAACGTCAGTTATAGTATTAACCGATGTGGTATTATGTTTAATGTCGGTTACTTAAATAACTGACATTAAATCTTTAATACTTATTTACATTTATACCATCGTCTTTTTTTTTACAACAGTTTTTTATACAACCGACGTTAAAAGGCATCATTAATAGCTATTTTTGTAGTAGTGCTTGGTCCTTGGCTAATATTAATTTGTTATGTCAAAAGAACAAATTTCTCCTAAAGTAAAAAAAATAAAGCCACTCCCCACTATCGCCAGTGCCGATCAAGAAACAACAACATGGAAGTGGTTAAAAATTTGATTTTTTTACTTATATTTTTTTTTCATATATACCTAAAGGCTTAATGGCCAAGAGGGTGGCCAAGGGGTCACAAAATCAAACCCTCCCTTAGTCACCTAAACTAATTATTTTGTATAAAAATGCCGCTAGTTTCGAAGCTTCGTTGACTCGCCGTTGGTGATCTCACTGGTGGCAAGGGCTTCAGCAACCTCACCTCTAACAGGGGATCTAGAGATTGTGCCAATGTTGTATGGGAGTGGCTTTTTTTCACTTTAGGGGCAATTTGATCTTTTGACATGATAAATTGATATTAGTCAAGAATTAAGCAACTACAATGTAATTTTAAAGTCTATTAGTCCTTGAACAATATAAATTTGATCTTGTGATTCTTGGATCCTATTTTCCCTTGTTTCTTTCTTGTTTTTTGTTTTTTGTTGGTTTGTTTGTTTGTTTGCACAATTGTTGCTGAGGCCTTTCTTTGATGCAATTGTACTTTTGCTCAGGCTTTTCATTCATGCAATTGTACCCTCGTGATATGCAATCTGTAAAAGGTGTTAACGTGGTTGTTTGCATTGTATTTCCTTTCTTACATCGGAAAGACTGGCCTGCGGCATAATGTTTGCTTCTTGATTCTTGTCCATCCAAATTAACGGTAAGAGTAAAATTTATTTAAAAAAAAACAAAGAAAGAAAGAATAATGAAAGAAAGGTCTGACTTCCGACCCAACTTTTTAAATTTCTAATTTTTATTAGATATTTTATAAAAAGCTTTTTAAAAATTTTGTTTAATTTAAGATATCTTTTAAAAAATTTATCTTAGAAAAATTAATTATTTACTCCTTATAATTTTCACTCAATTGTAAATCCATCCCTGTACTTTAACTCATTATAATTCAACCTTTATAGTTTTAATTTGGTTATAACCTAGTCTCTAAAGTTTGACACTTACAACTCAGTTCCTATAGTTTCAAACATTTAAATGTTGGTCCTTATATTTTAAAAATAAAATTATAAAGATTATGAATATTTTAAACTTTTAATATTATAAGATTTAAAGGGTTTATTAATTTAAAATATTAGTAATAAATTTAACATAATTTTAATCTTTATAATTTTATTTTTTTTTGATATAGAGACCCATATTTAAATAATTAAAAATATAATGATTGAGTTGTAAGAGTTAAAGTTTAAGAATTGAGTTACAACGAATCAAAGTTCAATGATTTAATTACAATTGAGTCAAAACTACAAAGGCAAAATGATTAATTTTCATTTATTTTATCTTTAATATAAGACACATTATAAAACTTAATGGAGCATTAATTAGTTATTTTTAAAAATATCCACAAATTCAATTAATTCATTCGAGTAGCATGTTGGACTTTAAAAAAATGCAAAATTAATAATTATAATTGAAGATGATTTTAAATATTACTGTGTCACAAATGCATTGATGTTTTGAAGAATGGTCGAGCGACAACCAAGTACTTTTAAAAACTTATCATATTCACCGATTGCAAAAAACATTTAAAAAAAGGACAATTTTATTATAAAAATATTATCCTATTTCCTATCCTCATATTTCACGTGATCTGCCTCAAATTAAACTCCATTTTTCGTCAATTTGGTGCAAGCAATGTGAAGAAGTTTTGGGGTGTAATTGCTCATTTTAAATAAATACTTTGTTAAAAATTATAAGGTATTTTTTGAAAAGTTAGATGTTAATCTTTGAAGTGTAATGATTGCTTTTTTTTTTCAAAAGCACCCCTATTGATGAATGACTTTATATTTATTGTAGGGTATTTAATAGGAATAAATATGAAAAAATAGTGTTAGTTTGAAAGTAAGTAACTACTTTATTATGAGATGAGATTTAATTAAAAATGTCTTACATTTTTAACGGAGGGAGTAAAATATTCACTTGTCATTTTTTACAAAATCATATATTAAAATTTTATAATATAGTAATTTGAATAAAATACTTAAATAATTTGATAGTAAGATAAAAATTAGCATTACAAAGTGCTCTTACTTCATTTTATATAGTGAGATAGAATATGAATATTGATTTTGAAATGAGGTGGAAATACATTTTTAACAAAAAAGATAAAATTAAGATGGATGATATCAATTATTAATAAAAATGTAATAATAATTACAAACAAGATTTTAATAAAGCTTAAAAATGTCATCTTGATCTAAAAACACATGATCTTAATATTAATATTGATATTTGTTAATATTTTAAGCTTTAAACTAAGAAAGAAGTTAATGTATTATGGATTGTACTATTTTTTTTATATAGATAATGGACTTAGCTAAATAATCAATATTATATGGAGATGAAACTTTTCAATAAAAAATAATCATTACTTTTTATTATTTTTTATTATTAAATATATAATAACATAAATATCAATATATATATATATATATATAATATAATAGTAGGAGTATTAACAAAAAAATTTGGAGGTATAAGGAAATTGCTTCACTTGCCATAAATTTGTTCGTGCACAGAAAAAAGGCTCTTTAGAACTGAACATATTTCACGTGGCTTGAGATGAACTAGATAGTTTTTCGTACGCTATACAAGTTGGATTTAAAAAAAATTAAACAAACACTTTGGATAGTATTAAATCAATACATTTAAGATTGTTAAATTTTTTAAAGTTTCTCTATTTAATTATTTTTTCTTATTGAATATTTATTCATATACATCTTGTCTTTGTTTTTCAAGCCTATAGTAAATTATAAATATAATTTGAAAAGATTGAATTTTGATGATTCCATCATATATATGATTATGGCACGAAAACTTTTGGATAGATATTCTTTCACTTTTTTAAATGATGCAAAAAATGTAAATTATGTACTTTTTTATATTTGAAATATATAAACATAATATATTTCTTATTTTGATTTCATGTTTATAGCATATTTTATAACATATTGTCAGAAAAATTATAACACAAATGTTTTTTCATAGAAATTGTATATAATTATATGTCTAATAACTTAAAAGTGAGATAATTAATCTATGTAAATTGCTGAGGTTTGATACAAGAAAATTGTAAGTAATAATATAGATATAGCCAAGTAATATAGACAACCACTCATCAACAATATGAAAAAGTTCTACAAATTAATACATTTTTATTTCATTTTGTGGTAGTGGAGTACAAGATAATTTTCTATCATCTAGTATAAGTAACAACAAAGATGCTGTCAAGAAATATAACAGACTTCCTCAGATATTGAAGCTCATGCCATTGGTACTCCATGAAAAAGTTGAGACGAATGAAGTTATTGTCTTGTAAAACTTGAATTTTATATTTAAAATTTAAGAATAAGATACATGAATTCTCAAAGATAAAAATGGGAGAATATTGAGATATGCAAGATAAATGAAAAAACTAAGACGGATTGAGTTATTGCTCCTGTAAAACTTAAATTTTATATTTAAAATGCAATAATGAGATACATGAATTCTTAAAGATAGAAATGGATGAATATTGAGAGACACAAAATAAATGGAAAAGCAATGACAGATGGACTTACTGCTCCCGTAAAACTTGAATTTTATATTTAAAATTTAATAATGAGATAGATGAATTTTTAAAGATAGAGAGGGGAGAATATTGAGAGACACGAGATAAATGAAAAAGTTGAGATGGATGAACTTACTGCTCCCGCAAAACTTGACTTTTATATTTAAAATTTAATAATAAGATACATAAATTCTTAAAGATAGAGACTAAAGAATATTGAGAGACGCGAGATAATGAAAAAGCTGAGACGAATGGACTTACTACTCTCATAAAACTTGAATTTTATATTTAAAATTTAATTATAAGATACATGAATTCTTAAAGATAGAGACTAAAAATATTAAAAAACACAAGATAAATGAAAAAATTAAGATAGATGGAGTTACCACTCTCGTAAAACTTAAATTTTATATTTAAAATTTAATAATGAGATATATGACAAATAAAATGAACCAACAAATGAAGAGAATTAAAATTTAATCAAAGTTAATTAATCAACAGCATCAAAGAGATTCTGATCAATCAATGACTTTTTACAAAATTTGTACATATATATATATATATATATATTGACTCTGATGTTATTTATGCACTGGGTTTGCTTTCAATGTTCAGATCAGAGGTATATACACAACTTGAACTGATGAAGATAGATCTCTATCGCCCAAATTTAAACAATCCAAATTTAAACTCTTTTAATATATAATTTTATTTTTATTTTATATTTATTAAAATAAAAAATTATAAAATTTTTTTAATAAATCTTCCAATCTAGTATATATTTAATTTAAATGTTCAAATTTAATATAAAAGCCTTTATATTTTTTATAAATTAACTATTAAGATGTACTCTAAACCCGTCTATATTTAATATTAATTTTTTTATAGTTTTTATAAATTTTATTTTGTTAAATATTGTCATATCCTTGATCCTTTAATAAAATTCTCCCTAGTTTTACTTGTCAAATATTTATTGTTTAAAATAGGGATTAACAGCAAAACAAAAAATTAATGCTTTTTCATATATTATACTTCTTCCATCCCAAATTATCAGACACTTTTTAATCAAATCTCACCCCTCAATAAAGTAGTTACCTACTTTTCAACTAACCGTATATTTTTATATTTACCCCTATTAAACACTCTATAATAAATATAAAGTCATTATCAATAGAGGTATTTTTTAAAAAAGGACAATAATTACACCTCGAAAGACTAAAAATGTCTTATATTTTTAAACATCCAACTCTTCAAAAATACTTTATATTTTTTTAATGGAGGGAGTATATTTGAAGATGATCTCTTAACATGCAAATTTTTTTTTTGAGAGAATCATATTTAAGAACCTGATAAGAAATTTATTCATAAATAAAGATTAATAATAAGTTTCATTCAAAAAAAAAATCTATGTTCTGATTTTAAAAATTCATTCCGCATCCATATGTGAATAAATTTCTTGCCAAATGCTTGCATATGATTTTCCCTATTATTTTTCGGTAAACGTGCAATATTATTTTGATCCTTCTAATAATTCCTCTTTCAAGCTATGAGAATCTGACACTTTATTATATGATGCTGAATTAACATCAGAATTTGTTTCCCATGTGAAAGGAATATAATTTTCCATGTGAGAGGAATATATGTCAGAATTAAATATCATAAAAAGAAAATAGCAAAAATTTATCATAGCATGACTATTGGAGAGAAATTTTCTTTATCATGGGGCTTTCATGATTAGACAAAACTTGCATACTTAAGATTATATCTTTAATATACTTTCTTTTAATAAATTATTATACCTCGGTTATTTGTCCAACTCATCAATTAACTTTTCTTAACGGAGTTTTTCACCGTTAGCTTTCAAGAGTGAAAAGAAAATAATAAATCTAATTTTTGTCCACTATAAGAGCAAGACGGCCAAAAGCGAAGGATCAATAGATTGGAATTGCCGCTAACCCCGCTTCACGCAAGATGCACTCCCATGATTCATGAAATGGATCACGGAAGCCTAGATGAATGATTTTATCATTATATGAGTGGAAAGATAGAGATAAGCATGATTGTTTTCCAGTTCCATTGCTTGATGGGACAAGAGAAGAGCAATAAAATGAAGCCCTCACTTGTTCTTCTTTCTTCTTTCTTGCTTTACTTTGCTGTAAGAGCACCTTAGAAAACTTGCAGTGGCAATAACAGGGAAATGTAAAAAGAGCGGCTGCAAGAATAATTGGGACAAAATTAGGTTTATTTATGTTCTTTTTTCATTTTTTAAAGTTAATGGTAGAAAACTGGAGAGTTAGTTGGTCAGCTGAAAAAGTTTTCCAATGGCAACAATGTATTGAAAAAAAAGTATATTAAGGATATAAACTTAACTATAATAGTTTTTCCTTTGTTGATATTCAAGTTTTCAAGAATTTTTCACAGAAAACAACGTGGGGTGAAAAATTCCATTAGATATTTGTAGATTTAAACTTTAAATTGTCAACTTGTCAGGTTTTGTAAAGTACTCTCTCTTCTTCTCCATTTTATGAGGCACCTTCTAAAATTTCATTTAGTTTTATTTATAAGTTACGGTACAGTTTTTAAGATAATATTTAAAAGATATTTTTACAATTATCCTTCATGAGAGAAAAAAATAATATGATATCACTTTTTGAATTTATTATATGAGGGGCATATTTAAAATTTTACACACTTTTATTCCTTTTACTTTTTTGCATTGATTTTGATAAGGTTAATAAAATAACTTATAAAAAAAATTGGATGAATACTACTTTCTTTTACTGAATCTAATTCTTGTATATTAATCTAGTTTCAAGAACATTGTTCGAAACTAAGCTTAAAAGTTAGTTATTTTTTTATAGGATAATTCACCGTTCACCTTAAATATGTAAGATTTTAATGAATTAAGGCCTATTCATGAGAAATGAATAATAACTAATAATTAATTTTAACTATAATTTATTTTTATAAACAGACAAGAGTTAATATTATGTTGTCTCTTTTTAAAGCTTATCAAAATGTCCAAAACACATGTCCTCCCAACTTCTCTTGGTGATCCAAATTCTTGTTTTTCACCTGTGTCCCGCGTGAATAATTAAAGACTTATGATTATGAAATTATTTTGAAAAAATATAACTTTAGGTTATGAAATTATTTTGGAAAAAATAACTATATAAAAAAACTCGAGTAAAATTTAGAAACTCAAATTTATATTTTTTAATTAGTTTTTCAAATTAAATACTATATAATTTATAAAGCATTTATTTTAACGTTTTTTAAACATTTTTTGTTTATTAACTTGTTCAAAAATATATAGTTATTCAACATTATTTTCTTTTTTTAATGAATGTTCAACATTATTGTCAATTACTTAATCAATTTGTTAGATATTTAATACAATCTTATTTATTATAATAAGCCTTTTTTATACATAAATATTCATTATTTTTAGTTAATATAAGTATATACATTATATTATCAAGTATTTAGCAAATTGGCCTTAATTTATTAGTTTATGAGTGTCTAGGACTCTAAATTTAATTTTTTATAATTTTTTTATTAAATTTTTAAAAATAATGCAATCCAACTCATATCATTAACAAAAATTATTTTTAATCATTACTTGAGCAAAAAATGAAAGGAATGAATCTAAAAAATTGCATAAAATGACTGAGAAATTATAGTAAATGACTCAAAATTACAAACAATGACCAAAAATTATAAAAAATGATCAAGAAAATTTTATTAGTTCTATTTTTTAATTTTTGAATTATTTTCTGTTATTTTCTAGTCAATGATCAAAGTTAACTTTTATTAATGATAAGGGCCAGATTGTACTGTCTTCATTAAAAGAGAACATTATACAAAAAATAAATTTAGATCCCGTTTGTTTACTAGAATGGAATGAATTAAAAAAAAGGTAAAAATAATATGATCAAAGGAGATAGGTAAATACATTCATAAATGAGATGAGCAATTTAGTTCATAAAGTTGAGAATCATGATTCTTGAGATTTTTAAAAGGTGTGATGATTTTTATACATTTATAGTATATATTAATAAGTTTTATAATACTTATCATGAGAGGAGGTAATTTAATCTATTTTTCTCTTAATTTTTTCAAACTATTACATTGCACTTCTTTTTAATAACTAAATGACACCTTTGGGTAAAGGAAAAATAAACCAATAGTCTAGGAATCAATATATTTTTTACTCTAAAACTAAAATAAATAAATATTAGATTTTGCCAATTCCTAATAAAAACGAGAACGGAAAGTAATGAAAGCTGCTTCTTCTCCTTCTTCTTTTATTATGAAGTTTCTTCTCTTTTCTTGTAATTGTCCTTTTCAATTAGGGTAAAGAAAAACAATACTCATAAAGTGATCAGTCAGGGGCACCTACTATTATAAATGAGAAAAAGAGTAAAAATACCCATAACATTATACGACTGGGTGCAAAAGTGATCAGATCATTAATTTTGACCTAACGCCATTAACTTTGACCATTAAATATTGACTGTGTATGCCACGTGTCAGCCTTTGTTGAAGTAGACTAATAAAGGGATAAAAATACTTATGAAGTTGTCGACTAAGAGCAAAAATATTCATAACGTTACCAGAGTTGGTACAAAAGTAATTAATCCATCAAATCTCTTAAATGTTGACCGTTTAGTTGATATCTAAGCAGAAATTAACTATTTTTTCGCTGATGTAGACCAAAAATATTCTCAAATGAATTTTTACGGATGTTGATCGATCATTATATGAGTACTCATAATTAGTGAGCAATTCATCAAAATTCATGTCACATGATTTTTTTCCATCACCACATATCTCGCCTCCTTTCTTCCTTTCTTTCTACTCATTTTTTTTCCTAAAACCTGATATTCAATATAATAAAATAGGTTGTACACATTTGAAAATCGAAACTCAGCACACTTCTTACGTTGCGCTACCTTAAGAATATTGTCACAACCTTAAGCAATTTTATTCATAATAGGTTAAAAATTTTTAAATGGTTTTCACCATTGCGATAAAGAAACAAGCAATTTAATTTGATATTTGATCAAAACACCATTTTCTCACATGATATTCATATAATGATCGATTAAACTCTAAAGAATTTTATCTGAAAATATTTTTTTTCTGTGTCAGTGAAAAAATGGTTAACTTCTATTTAGGTATTAGCTAAACGGCTAACATTTAAGGGATTTGATAGATTGGTCACTTTTGCACCAACTCTGGTAATATTATGGGTATTTTTGCTCCTGACCAACGACTTCGTGGATATTTTTGCTCCTTTATTAATTCATATCAGCAAAGGCTGACATGTCATATGCATAGTCAACATTTAATGGTATTAAGTTAAAGTTAACAATCTGATCACTTTTACACCCAATCATGTAACGTTATGAGTATTTTTATCTTTTTTTATTTTAAAATATTGGGTGCCCCTGATTGAACACTTTGTGAATATATTTACCTTTTTATCCTTTCATTTATGTAATTGTACTTTTTTCCAAGCTTTTCATTTTACGCAATCGTACTTTTGTGAGAGGCAACATGAAGAAAGTATATCGTGGTTGTTTGTATTTCCTTAATTATAGTGGAAAGATTCGCTTATGGCTTAACTTTTCATCCACCTTAATTATATTGTGGCTTATGGCTTGCTGGAAAGAGGCAATTTAAGAGCAGGAGTAAAATTAAAAAAAAAAAGATTGAAAGAAGGGTCCGACTTCCAGCTCAACATCTTTTTAATTTCTAATTTTTATTAGATATTTCATGAGATACTTTCTAAGTTAATAATTTTAATTGAGGATAATTTTAAATATGACTGTGTAACAAATGCATTGATGTTGTGAAGAATGGTTAAGTGATAACCAAATACTTTTACAAACTTATTAATATTATTTTCACTGCTTGCATAAAAACATTTTAAAAAAGATAATTTTATTATAAAAATATCATCCTATTTCACGGATCTGCGTCAAATTAAACTCTATTATTGATCAATTTGGTGCACAAGAAAAAGGCTGTTTAGAACTGAATATAGTACAGCTCTCACCTGGCTTGAGCCTTGAGACGAATTCTGATGGGGAGCACATCCAATGCTCATCAGGCGGTGCTCATCAGCCCTGAAACAATTTGGACGGCCCATATTAAATTATTTTTTCTAATTTCTTAAAATAAAAATTAATAAAATTTAAATAAATATATTTATTATCAATATGTACCATTTATATTTAATTAGATTGGTCTAAATTTAATATTAATTTTTTTATAATTTTTATAAATTGACGATACAGATTTACTTTGAACTGTTTTGAATCTGACAATATAATAAATTAAAAATTTTGAATATGAACAGTACAAATTAAATTTGTATGGTCAATTTATAAGAAAATTAATATTAAATGTGAACTCATCTGATTAAATATAAATGAGACATGTTAATAATAAATATATTTATTTAAAATTTTATAAATTTTTATTTAAAAAATAAAGAAAAGTATTTTAGTCTTAATCTGGACAGTCTAGATTATTTGTGCTCCCTCTCTAATGTCATTCACATTTGGGTTTGGCTTCAGTGCTTGCAGGTTACCATTTGAGCCTATGAAAATACATCTCAACCGTCCAAATTTAAACCATTTGATGTGTGTGTTTATATATATTATATTTATTAAAATAAAAATTTATAAATTTTTTAATAAATTTGTCAGTCTCATATATGTTTAATGTAGATAATCAAATTTAATATAAATTTTTTTTATAATTTTTATAAATTGGCTGTTTAAATATATTCTGAACAGTTAAGATTTAATTTGAACTTTTTTAACAACAAATGTTTATAAATCTAACTCAATTATGCAACTTTATAATTTTTATAAATAATGTCATAAATTTATATCACTAACTCAATTATGCAACTTTATTCAATAGGGAGAAAACGCTTCTAAAGTTAAAAAATAATAATTTATAGTTTCACTCTTTTAACAACAAATGTTTATAAATCTAACTATGTATTTTTTATAGCACAACATTAGGCTCTACCAACAATAAAAATTATATCCCCCAAGGTACTATTTATAAATACTAGATTTCTTCAAATTAAATTGGTATATGCATAAGTGCTAGAATTCAAATCTTTAACTACTATTTAAATAATGTAGCCCCTATCACTTATGTCAATTTTAGTTGTTATAAATCAAACTAATTATTAGCATGATCTGGATCACTGGATGGATAAAAACTGAGATGTAATTTACTAATTTTCTGTAAAATGTAAATGTAAATACTGCTAATATTATGCAGTATAAATATAATATAACTTTAACTTTTTTTAGAGAAAATAATATACTACTTTCATCCCAAATTATAAAATAATTTTAAAAAAAATATTGTATATCGACAAATCTTATTAAATATACTTAAAAATTTTATTATTTTAGAATAAAAATATAAAATTTTAAAAATATCTTTTATTTAATATATTAAAAAGAGATAGTAATAAAAATTAAATAAAAAATTAACATTAAAATAAGTTTATTTAATAAACCCTTCATTTTTTTTAAAATATCTCATATTTTGAAAATTTAAATTTTTTATAAAAATATTTTATAATATAAAATGAAAGAAATACTTTCACTTCGCTTCATTAACTCTTCACTTTTTTTTTTTTAGAGGAAATAATATATCTCTGGTTTCTTTTGCCTATCATTAATAGACAGCATCATGACTGCCTTTGAGTACGGTTAACTCAAATAATTATAATTTTTTTTATTTAATTTATTAATACCATTACACAAATATTATTCACACTCGCATTATTTCTGACTTCTCTCACCAAACTCGAAACCCCCATTAGAACTCCACACCAGTCTCCACTCTCCCGCTCTCCTCCACCGTCACCGTGAGTCCGTGACCGTTCTCGGCTACCATCCGTGACTGTGAGTCCTCTTCTTCTTTTATCTCCTCGCTGCCTCCAGCCTCGTCCATCTCTGGCGCGTCTTCTTTTTCTTCTTCTTTGACAATCAATCTTCAAGCTGATCTTCTTCTTCTCCCCTCCTACTCCTTAGTCCCATCGTCTTATTTGCAGATCTGAGTTTTTTTTTTTTTTTAAATTTTTTTACCTAAACATATTGTCTTTTTTTTTTTTTTGAAAAATTATGCTTACAGGTCCTTACAGGTTTACTTAATTTTAAATTATGTCCTTATAATTTATTTTATTTTAATTAAATCTTTATAGTTTCATTTATTATATATATTGACTCTTAAAAATTAAAATTAATAATTAAATATTAAACTTTACAAAATAAAAATACTCCTAGTGTTTCAAAAATTTAATTTAATACTTTTAGCTAAAATGAAAAAAGAAAATTTGATTTAATCCATTATTTATATTTTTATTATATTTTTTTATAAAAATCCTACATATATAAAAAATAGTTAGAAGACAACCTAATTATATAAATTTTAAGTTATAAAATTATATAATTAATTCTAAAGTCATATAGTCATTTAATAAAAATATAAAATTTTTTAATTTTGTTTTCTTAAAAGAAAAAATGTAGGGATTTTAACTTTCAAGGATTAAAAAATTTGATTGGTTAAACTATAAGGGTTCAATTAAAATAAAATGAACTATAAGGATCTAATTTAAAATTGAATAAAACTTTAAGAACCTGCATATATGTTTTTCCTTTTTTTTACAAAGAATGAAAAGTTATAAGGTTAAAGGAAAAATCTATACAAAAAGTAGTCGGTCAGGAGCACTCAATATCATAAAGTGAGGAAGGAGGAAAAAATATCTATAATATTACATGAGCAGATGCAAAAGTTATCACATGGTTAACTTTGCCCTAACGGCGTTAGTTTTTGGTGTTGAATACTGACTGTGTATGTCATGTGTCAGTCCTCATTAACATGGACTAAAAAGGGGCAAAAATAATCCATGAAGTGGTTAGCCAGGGGCAGCCAATAACCTAAAGTAAGAAAAAAGGGCAAAAATACCCATAACATTACTAGAGTTAATGCAAAAGTGACCAATTCATTAAATCTCTTAAATGTTGACCGCTTAGTTGACACATAAACAAAAGTTGACTATTTTTCACTGACATAGACAAAAAATATTCTCAGGTGAAATTCTATGGAAGATAATCAGTCATCGTATGGATATTATGTGGAAAAATGTCATTTTGACTGAACATTAAATTAAGTCACTTCTTTGCAGCAGTGGCGAAAACCATTTGAAAATTGTGAACCTATTATGAATGAAATTGTTTAAGATTGTGATATTGTTCTTAAGGTAAGGTGGTGTAGGAGGTGTACTTAGTCTCGATCTTCAATTATGTACAATTTATCTCATTGTATTAAATCTCAAGTTTTGACAGATTGGACACTATTGCATCTACTAAAGTAACATTTTATTTTTTTGTCCAAACTAGCGAAACAATGATCAACTTCTATTTAAAGGTCAGCTAAATGGTCAACATTTGAGAGATTTGATGAATTAGTCACTTTTGTACCAATTCTAATAATGTTATGGGTATTTTTTTCATTTTCACTTTAGACTACTGGGTGCCTTTGGCTGACCATTTAGTGAATATTTTTGTCCCTTTTTTAGTCCACATCAACAAACACTGACACATGACACGCACAGTCAGCATTTTACACTAGAAACTAACGTCGTTAGGGAAAAGTTAACGGTTTGATAACTTTTGCACCCACTCATGTAACATTATGAGTATTTTTGCCCCCTTCTTCACTTTATGATATTGGGTGCCCTTGGCCGACTACTTTTTGTATAGATTTGCCCTTTAATCCAAAGTTATTTACGAATGAAAATTGTAATTTTTAAAATTTGAGCAGACCATAACAATTATGCATTTTATTATTTTTAGATTTTTTATTGGGAGAATGACAAATAGATTCCAAAAGGATTAATTAATTCAAGTTAGGTCCTAAGTGTCAAATTTCAAGAATTTGTAACTTTATCTCTCAATTTTACAACTCCATTATGAATAATTTGCAACTTGTATTCTAAATTTTAATAGGAAAAATATTTTTTTTATTCTTCAACCATGTTAAAATTTAGAAAAATAAGTTGCAAATTCATTACACTTTGCAAAATTGAGAAATTAAGTTGCAAATTTATGAAATTTGACACTTGAAATTTAACTTAAATTAATAGGACCTCTATGTCATTCTCCTTTTTTTATTTCAATTTCACTTCTTATTAAACAAGTTATCCCTATAATTTTCACTTTCCTTTTTCATCCATACCAAGTTAAAAAGGTCTCTCCTTTGCCTTTCCTTTCACACACACACACACACAAATTTGCCGTTCTTTTTTCCTCTAGGTTATCATGTAAATATTTCGTCCAACCTTCCCGTTTATTTATCAAATTAATAATAAAAAAAATAAAAAAGGGTAGATAGACAAATCTATTTGTTTATTTTTTTTTGGGCCAAAATAGACAAACTCATTTAAATGAGTTGTTTGATAAAATGTTTAAAAGAAAGGAGAGTTCATTTCTGTTATAACTTAACCTTGGTCGTGGTGTGTTTCTTGACTTTAATCTACCAATTTTCTTTGTTAAATTTCAATTGGGAGAAATAATACATTGCATGTTGGGTTTAAAGTAGAAAGGAAAAAAATGTAAATAAAAAGAAAAGAGAAATGGCAAAATATGTAGGTTAGACGTCGAAAAACATTTATAAGGTGTAAAATTAAAAACTATTTAGAATAGGGAGAATGACAGTTAAGGACCCCCTAAGGATATTAATTTCAATTAGGGATCCTGAAAAATAGAAATCCCAAATAAGGACCGTGGTCCTTAATGGGGATAAAAAATATTGAATTGTCGAAAATGCCCCTGAGCTCAAAACAAAGGTACCGCGCATGAGAGAGCCCTATTCCTGCTTTGTTTTGGTATCTTCCTCGGTTGCTCCTTCTCGTCGTCTTCCTCTATTTTAGCTTGGCCGGCTGCTTAGTCGGTGATTGGGTTCTCTATATCAGGTCCAGGGGTACGCAATCGTTGGTGAGAGGTCCTCTATTGTTGCTCCCATTTTCAGTCCAATGTGCATGCTCTGTGTCCGGTACCCCCTCTTCTATTCTTCCAGGTTCGGTGCCTCTCTCTGCCTCTCTCTCTCCCCTTCCATCCCTCGGTTTGTTCTTCGGTGGGGGCGAGAATGATTTTGTGTTTGTTGTTGATTGTGCATTTTTTTTCCTAGGGTCATTCCAGTAAGGTATTTGCAAAAGAGAAGAAACTGCAGTAATATTAATTTGTGATCCCAAAATAGTTCCATATTTGTTTATATTTATGCGATATTCAAACTTGATTTTTTGCTCTATTCTATGATTTTGCCATGAATTTAGGAAGAAAGAGTGAGAAGCCTTTTGTTCGTCTGGTATTTTTATATTGTAAGATGAATTTATTTTGTTCTGTTCTTTTGCTAGCCGAGCACATATACTGGCAATAAACTGAAAATTTTGTAACAGTTGGTTATGTGTCTTTCAAGAAGCAATGAAAATTGGCCCACAGCTGGCTGTTTTAAAACATATGGCCGTTACAAAAGGGAGAAAGGCACTGCTTAACAAGGACTTTGGACTCTTCCTTGATTCTTTCCATGTGTTGCACTGAAACTTAGGTTCTACATTGGCATGTTTGGTGTTTGGTCTCTGGATTTGGAAAAGCTTTCCTTTTCATAATAGAAGAAAAACATAAATATAGATTGTAGCAAAAAGGTCGATAAGATATTATAGACTAATAAAATAGTTAAAAATAAGGGAGAATGACAAATAAAGAGCTTGTAATAAGGAATTTTAGTATTGAAACATGGTTGAAGGAGTACTGAAATTTAGAAACATCAATGTTGAAAAGTCTTAATTTGACATTAAAGCTCTTATAATGTCCTCATAAAATAAAAGTTTGGCAAGGTTCTTCCGACTTGAAAATTTGCTTGTGTAAAAGACGAATGCAATCTTGACCAAAAAATTAGCGAAGTTAGGGAGGCTGTGACTATGACTTTCCCTGACCCTCGCATGTTCTATGGAGAAAATTCAGATTTCATGTTTGGTAAATCTAATAGTATTATTTTGTGTATTCATTGGTGACGTTAGATACATTCAATAGTAGTTTGTTTTTTTACCCTAATTGTTAATGTGCAGGATAATGGCTAAAACAAAAGGAAATCCTTTAAGGCAAAAAAGTTATTCTAGTTTAAGCAAGTTTAAAGAGGCATATCATGGCAAGTATACAACCCAGGGAAATGATTTGAAAAAACTCAACGCAGAAGCAGTTGCAGCATGAAAAAAGTTGACATCAGAAGAACAAGATCACTATAAGCGTCTGGCTAAGGAGGAAAATGCCATTATAAAAGCTTATGAGGTATGTTGTTTTTGACCTCAAGCATGAAAAATGTGATGAATTCAAGTAATGGTGTTGACTTGTTTTACTTGGACAGATTCCATTTGAGACAAGGTGTTCTCCGATAAAGATGAAGGAAGTTTTTGATTATATCAAAAAGCAAAAATCTTTGAGGGATAGGGTTAATAGAATAGGATTTGGTAAGCTTTTAAATATTAAATGTCACAAGTTGCCTAGAGATTTATGCGACGAAGTGATGAAGGCATTTGATCCTCCTACATCATCCCTTTTCATTAGAGGTCAAAGGAAAGTCATCAATGGCAAAGCAGTTCATACCTTACTTGGCTTGCCTAATGATGGGGAGATAGTTGATATGAATGGGGATAAGAATAAATTAAAGTTGTTAAACAAGGAGTTTAAAAAAGTATCCTATAATGTAATTAAGGACAGGATACTCTCGGGGAAAGAAAATGATAAATTTGAGTTTCTCTTCATTCTCTATTGCTTAGGAATTTTCTTTGTCCAAGTTCGAGTTCCAAAATAAGTGATAAACTATTGAAAGTCATGTCCGGGTTAAATTTAGGAACTGTACATTATGATTGGTCATCTTTTATACTATCTGAGCTTAGAAAGGAGGTAGCCGAATATAAAGCATGGGAGAAGAAGGATGGGCACAAAAAAACTGTTGGAGGATGCTTATTTCTTCTTGCGGTATGTAGGTAAATTAAGATATAATTTGTTATAAGTTAATTATTTTGCAAAATTCTGTGGGTTATATGATATAGATGTAAATATGCAGATTTTCTACTTTCAAATGTTTCCATTGGAGCCAATTATGGTGTCATCACAAGAAGATGCTCTGGAACATTGGACAGAGGAGAGAGTGACAGCATGAGTTCAACTTGAGAAGGCAAGTGATCATGGCATTTTGTATCACCCTTCTCGAGGACATGACAGCTTCTCAGTAGAGCTTCTAGAAATGACTTCATTTTATCTGATTGTGTAGGAACAATTGAGTGAAATGAGGAGTCAGGTATTGTATTGGTTGGTGACTCATCCACACAACAGAGTGGGCTCTCAAGTCATGACGTCCATTTCGAATGCTGGGCATGCACGGTCCAAAAGATTGAAATCATAGTGTAGACATTTGTGATATGTAAATTAGACCTTTATGTAATTAAGTTTTTTTCGTGGCTTCTTGTATATGATACAGCAATTAATTTAAAAAAAATTTTGACTACATGTTCAAGAAATTTGACAAATTGTTATTGATTTTCATTGACTTATGCTACTTTTAAAACTGACGTCCGGTTTTTCACAATATATGTTACGAAATTTCCAAGTAAGGTTGGTGGAACACAAATTGTGCCTAGCAGCTTATCCTTACATAATGAAGTCCTAATTCACGTTAGGCTTTTTCAAAACATACATGCAGCTTTTTTCCAAGTTAGGTTAGGACATTCACAAGAGACTTTGCTGGAACCCAACTTGTGCCACATTGGTTTTCATCAAATAATAAATTTCCAAGTCACATTAGGAACTTTGACAACATATCTTAGTTACTTTTCCAACTTAAGTTACCAAATTCTCATGTAAGGTTGCTAGAACAAAACTTATGCCAAATGGCTTATCCTTATGTAGTCAATTCCCAAGTCACATTAGGCTCTTTCAAAACATACGTTCATCTTTTTTCCAAGTTAGGTTAGGCCATTCCCAAGTGACTTTGTTGGAACCTAACTTGTGGTAATACTTATCCTTTAACAATGAATTCCTAAGTCACTTTAGGCACGTTCACAACATACGTTAGTTATGTTTGTAAGGTAGGTTAGGGAATTTCCAACGGCGGTTTTTGGAACCCAATCTGTGGCAAGACTTAAAAAAAAAAGAGTTCCCAACTCATGTTAGGACATTTCACATTATACGTTAGCTACTTTTCTAACTCAGGTTAGGGAATTCTCAAGTAAGGTTACCGGATCCCAATTTCTGACAGGTATCTTCTGATAAACAATGACACCTAAGTGGGGTTATTCATTTCACAACTTATGGTAGGAATTTTTCTTGCTTTGGATATGAAATTGCCAACCAACGTTATTGATTCCTATTATCTGATAAGTCTCTTAATTGTCTGAAATACTACACAAAATTTTAATCCTAAGTAAGGTTCTATGTTGTCAGTAGTTACATTAGCAATATCCCTATACTACGTTAGTGAATTCAACAGTCTTATGCCATGACAGCATTTTTACTCGGATAAATTTAGACCTGAAATTTTCATCAGCTTTTTATGACACTGATTGCAATACATGTACACTATATTTGCATCCCTTTTTACCCAAAAAATATCCCAACTACCTCAATAGTATCTATGCAGTCCTTATCAAAAAAAAACATAGACTGCAATCCCATTTACATAACCTATTACCTCCACAAGTACAAAAACATATGAGGTGCTGCCTGTACAAAAGATCATTCAACAAAAAATGCACAAAATAAATAAAAACCATATGCATTTCAATTTTAAACTAACTAATATGCATATGGTTTTCGCCCCCTTTCAATCCCTACATTGGATTGGGATTCCTACATCTATTCTTGGTATGTCCAGCTTGATTACATCTTGAGCAATGATACACTTTTTTATTCTAAAATTGTGACTCTCTTCGCTTGGTAGGTGGTCGCCTTGGGGGATGTGTAGTCAATGGTGGTTCCAAAAAGGTATTCTTTTCATAATCTTCATAATGTAGCTTGATCAACTGAGGCATGTCAATGGTTTCCACTGGAATCATTGTGGAGCTGTAAATTTTTTCTTATGCATGAATAGTGTAGCATTCTTCAACATATGAATACACATTACCCTGAACTAATTTTATTGCTGCACATGCATGTGCACAAGGAATTCCTACCATTTGCCATTCTTGACAAGAGCATTCTCACAATGTTAGATTCACTCTCAAGTCATTGTTTCCTACCTTCACTAGTATCATATTCACACTATAATGTTCAGCCACCATAACTTCAGCTCTCAATACATTCTCCCTCAATTTTGCCTTAACACGTGGTCCAACTCTATTTGACCAATTCGCCATTTTTATTTTGCTATTGTATAGCTTCCTCGCTAATTTTGCTTGGTGCTCATTTATCAACGCACATATATGATGTTTTCTCTCTTTCATTAACCAAGCATTGAAAGATTCAGCATGGTTTGATGTTATATTGTCCCATCTTTTGTATGAAATCTTACTAATGCCCAACGATTTATGTCCCCATTTGTTTCTAATCATCTTGCCAACTGTGGGGAGAAAACCATCAAATGACCCATAGCAACATGAAATTCTGTTTCCAACCTTGCATATGCAATATTATCCAACAACTTAAGTGCATCTTCCTTGGTTATCCTATCAATCCTTCGCATGCCTCTATTAATTTTTGTAAATTCTGAGCTGTAATTTTCTTTGACATGACGATAACAAAAAGCATGTTGATTGCCATCAAATATTGCACGCACTGCACCAACAATAGCATTATGCCTGTCTGACACTATGGTCAATTGAACTTGGTGTGTGATCTCTCTCACATTTTTAAGAAACCAAGCCCAATTATCATATGTTTCTCCACCCACTATTGCATAAGCCAAAGGAAATAAGTCATTATTTGCATTAATTGCAGAAGCTGCTAGTAAAGTCCCCTTATATGGACTGCTTAAATGACTTCCATCGATAAACAAAATTGGATGAGCACTTTGGAGAAACCCTTTGATGCAGCATCTATATGCAATAAAAAGTCTATCAAATCTATAATTTATTGAGGCAACCCACTTTGCAACTGTGTCTGGGTCCGTCTCCTTTAATTTCTCACAAAGCCATGGAATTAACATGTATGACTGTTGTGGAAGCCCATGTATTTCCTCCAATGCTCTATCTTTTCCCCTCAAAGCTTGTCAATATGTGAGATTTAACCCATACTCTTTGTAGAGGTCTTGTCTAATCTCATTTGAAGTTTTCTCCACATTCCCCCTCACAGCTTCAATGATGATTGATGATGTCAATCTTGAGTTAGCCTTTTGCTTTAATAGGAGGTTGTCTTGAGCAGAGTGTATGTGTTCATTGTGGAATTTTTTCACACACAATATAGAGGTTGTCTTCCCAAGAGCATAAGCTGATATCTTCCATTTACAACCATCAATATTGCATTTGACAATCATCTTCTTAGGGTTGTTTCTCACAAATATGTAACCAAACCTATGAGCAAGGCTGTATTTATATAGTGCTTTTCTGAATACAATTGCATCATCAAATGTCTAGCCAACACCCATAAATAAATCCTTCCATTTTACCGAATTAACCTCAGGCAGTGGTGCAAGAGCATTTTGTGTTAAACATGGCAAAGAGGGTGATATACTTTCAAGCTCTTGCCTACAGGGAGATCCTGGCCGTGACCATGTTAACAAATTCTCCATCCTACATTTACAATTACTTACAGGTCAATATAAATGGTCATTAAACTAATTAAACACACAAATAACTAAGAATAACAATTTACTCCATCGAGTTATCCATTGCTCCATTTATTTCATTATCATTTGTCTCAACATATACATGTGCTGACTCATCATTATACTTTATCAAATGTTGTACTCCCTCATCGTCTAACAAATCTATGTATGTGTCTTTACTAAACTTCACTGCAAATTTTAAGTCAGTTGCAACACTTTCAACTCCTGTCACTGATGACACCATCCTCAACAGCTCTTCATGATTTATGCCTTCTCTAATCAATTTAGAAATTAATCTCCCACCTTCATAGGTCATCTTCCCTGTAAATCTTTTACAAAATGTCCATCAACATGAAAATAACAAAATACTTCTTTTGCTGAAGTACTTGCCATATGGGAAATAAACCTGGAACAACTACAAGCAACATACAAATTTAGTACTTCACAACTGTCCATTCCATAATCCCAACCTTGATTACATAAATTCAGCATCCATGTTACATTTTTCAACATTCACGCACTTTTCAACACAGATCACAAAAATTCAGCATCCATGTTACATTTTCCTTATTTTTCACTCCTCAACTTTTTCAACTGTGTCGTTCTCGAAAATCATTTCTTCCGCATGTCTATATATAAAGTCTAGTAATCATTAAGAAGACTATTTTTTTTCTAGGTATAAAACAAAGAGAAATGGTACAAGATAGCATTTGCAAAGATTAAAACATTCTTTCTGTGCGTGCATGATAGAGGACATGTGTAAAAAAAGAAAACAGAGCAATGGAAAAGAAATGGAAGAAGAAGATGCAGACTTCACTTTCATGCATGGCAGAGGACGAAATGTAAAAGAAGTAATGCATACAATTACCTATTAGAAGACGATTATGCTCTACTAATTTTTCCCTAACATTTTCAGCGCACGAGAGCACACTCTATCAGTATTTTTCCCGCCAAAAAATAAGAAAACAGAGCACACGAGATGAGCTTCTTTCTTGTTACCTTTTAATGTTTAGTGAGGGGGCAGTTTTGTAAACTCAAGTTTGTTTTTTATCCCACTTAAAGACCATGGTCTTTAATTGGGATTTCTATTTTTCAGGATTCCTAACTGGAATTAATGTCCTTAAGGGGTCCTCAATCGTCATTCTCCCTTTAGAATATCGGGTGCTAAAATAATTTTTCATTTTTTTATAAATAAAAATTAAAAAAAATTGGATTAAAAAATTTGCAAAATAATAGTGATGCATCGATTTTTAACTAGGGCCAACAAACTAAGTTACCATTTTTTTTATAGGATAATTCACCAATCGCTTTAAATATATGAGATTTTACTCCTTGCAAACTATTGAAGAAATAATTAATTTAAAGTATGAATAAATATATGAGATTTTTAACTTCTAATATTTATTAATTTAAAGTATGAATAAATATTAGAAGTGTAGTTCTTGTGATAACTACAACCCTATAAATACAGGAATTGAAAGTATTAGAAGCGTATGATATGGTTAAGTTGATATAATATTATATGTTGTCAATTTCTTTTCTTACTTTATAAGTATTGCTATATCTTTTCATTTGTGCAGTTATACTTTTGCTTAGGCTTTCATTTGTGCAATTGTAATCAAGAAGGTTTTATGGGTGTCTTGTATCATTAGACATGAATATAGAATAAATTGTTATTTGAATTCACGTGAACTTAAAGACTTACCTATTATATGTTATGCATGACTACTCCTCCATCATTTTAAAGTAATAATCAATATTGAATGACAAGGTACATTGACTAATAATATATATAGAACTTTAATTTTTTCCTAAACTTACCAATCTCATTCATATATTTTTTCTAAACTTGCTAATCTGGTCATCTTCTATTCGCTTCTCTTAGAGAAAAATGGATGCTCCCTGTAATTCCTTGACTCAAGATTTGTATATTTAGGGTCCAAAATGAAACTGAAGAAGAAAAAAAAATATCATGCCAAATCTTTGAGATTATTGAAAGAATGGGGGATATTCTTCCAAGATCTTATCACTTTGTCTCACTTTCTAAAATGGATAGACATCAATTTATTTGCCAACTTGACAAAGGTGGGTTGACGGTGAGATTATCTATACAAGCATTGGAAGAAGTTCTTCTTCTATTATTGAGAGAGGATGAGGCTCAAGCTGATGGGACTAATGGTGTTGTCACAATGGTGCATGGTTAGCACAAGCAGCAACTTCTAGTCATATTATCATGGCAAAATTATGATTATTATTGTTAAATGGACAACCCAATGTAAAACTAAAATATACAATATTATTGAGTGAATAATACAATCAATTTAGCCTAATATATATAGGCTGTAACATCCTAATTCTTTTAATTTGGTAATTAGATACTAATCAGGAGTGGATTAGTAATTGATAGATGATTAGAAATTTGGATGATTATTTGACAATTTGAGTCTTTGGGATGTTGAATAAGCAAATATGGGTGCAAGAACCACAATTTAAAGTGAAGTGTGTGAGTATGGTGAGGATTTTCCTTACTGTGCCATGCGTCGCGGTGCATGGCACAGAAGCCAGTCAAAGCAAAGAGGAAAAAGGGAAAAGAATGAAAGGAGGAGAGAAGAGGGAAAGGGGTACCTAGGGCAAGCTTTCATTGGAGCTCGAAAGGCATTTTCGACCAGTAATTTATTAGGTAAGCTTCGTATAGCCCTTACCTCTAATTCTATTATAATTTCTCTTAGTATGAGTTATAGAGAAATTGAATCAAGGAAATTTAAGGAGTTAGTTTTTTACCTTATAGTAATAAAAGGTTTTCGGGAGTTAAGTTAAAGCTTTGTGAGTCAGTTTGGAGTTGAATGATAGAGCTTTGAACTTACAAGCTTAAATTTAGCCCTAATTCATTGGAAATAGGGGTGGAAATGGTGTAAGGGTGAAATGGGATCATTTGAAATGATGTAAAGTGGTGATTGAGTGGTAATTAACCTAGGTTGACTAAGTGGAAAGTAATGGATGGCTAGTTATAGCCTTAATTGACAATTAAGTGGAAAGTAATCTATATTATACTATACTTGCTTATAGTTGCATGTGATAGTCAATAGTAAAGAGTTATTTTGTTACTGAGATTATTATTTCACCCCGTGGTTATATTTTTACAGGACAAAGTAGTAATCAAGGCAAAGGGAAAGAGTTTGGATCGGCATAGTGGTTCCATTTATGTGGAAATTCTTTAGTTTTTGTAATGAACTAATTTAATGTTAATATTGTGTATATAAGTTGCCATAGGGATTGCATGCATATTTAAGTTGTGAAATGTTGAAAATTATTGTGATTTTATGAGTCTTAACCCATATGTAAAAAATGTGTGATGAAATGATTAACTAGGGTTAAGATTTAGTTGTGAATATGTTGTAAATGTGCTAGTAGTGAACATGAAGTGAGTTTGTGGTGATAACATGGTGAAAATAGTTAAATGAATGTTTTTGCGAATATTATGAAATGTGAAAATAGGCCGTTAGACCGTTAAATTGTGATATATGTCTGTACTGCTATATAACTTGGTCAATCAGGTGTATTAGGTCCTTTTACACTTAGTTCAAGGCCTATAATGGTCTAATAAGACAATGTGAGCAATTTGTATGCTTGGGTGCACTAAATTTTTATAAAAAGTGACCCAAGTATCTAAATTTTTATTGGACCATTAGATCGTGTCTTAATTTTTCTCATTAGTTAGCTTATGAGATAAGCTTCATGTGGACACTTCAATCACTTTGATCAGACGTCGTATGTGGAAACTGCGCACATTAAAAGTTTATCCGGTGAACTATTGTATGACAGTTGAAGAAATTGTCATATGCGTCGTGGCATATGGCATATCATACTGTGACATATGGTATAGAGAAGGTCAGAGCTCATGGTTCTGTACCATATGTTGCGGTGTATGCCTCATAATCTGACCTTATTTCCTTGTTTCAAAGGCATGCAATGATTGATATGAATGCATATGATTTATTTTCACTGCGTATGGCTCTTATATGATATGATTTTAATGATTTTTCAAAACAAATCTTAGGTCTAAGCTTTTCAAAAAAAGTATTTAAATGTACAGTTTGGTACGTGTGAGTGGTAATTGTATTAATCCTTTCTTATATCTAGTGATTTTAGGGGAAGGTTACATTTTGGTATCGGTTTCTCATGTTTCAAGAGCTGATTATTTTAATTCCTTGTCACATTCATCCTTAGATATGGCAACTCATTCTTGTTCATTACACAACTCTTTCCCTGATGCTCCTTTTTCTTTTTTTTTTCGTTCTTAGGAGGGAGAAAATAGTATATGTTACGAGGAGAGGTACTTGTGCTAGAAGTGCTATTTCTAGACAGGTGAATGAGGAGGAGTAGGAGTTGGAAGTTCAACCGGTTCAGCCATAACGAGATAGAAGGGATGAATTATTAGAAGAATTAAGAAATATGATAGTAAATATAAGGCAGACAATTTAGGATCAAGATACAATCTTGAGAGGTAGAAAACAAGAGGAAAGAGTTAAGGCTTAAGGCATTTCGGTGTAAGAGGAAGCACTGAGTAGGCTTGGACCATCTTAGGGTTTGGTTAGTAGATAAGAAGTTCCTAGCAATGATCCATCAATTGATCTTGCTTGGAAGACTTTTTTTCTATTTAACCCACCTACTTTTGATAGAAGTATGAGAGAAGGGGAAGTTGAGTTATGGAACAAGTTGATTGGAGACAATCTTTGAGGTTGTGGTTTGTACGTCTAAGCAGAAGGTTGTCCTAGCAACGGTTCAATTAGTTGGGGTTGCAAAGAGGTGGTAGGAGTCGGTGAGACTGACTGATGGTGCTTGTTTGAGTTGGGATGAATTCAAGAAAGTTTTCTTTGATCAATACTCCCTAGTCTCATTTAGAATCAAAAAGGAAGAAGAGTTTTATGCGTTTAGGCAAGGAGATCTAGAAATGGAAGAGTTTATTTGAAGGTTTAATGATTTTTCAATCTACTCTGCCTATGTCTAGCACAGTAACGATACTAAGTAGAAGATAGAGAGATTGTTAGAGAAGATGAGACCCGAGTACTAGTAGCAGATCACTCTGTTTGATGTGATTATATACGAAGACATGTGTCACAAGTTTAAAGTAGTTCCTAAGAGAGGTAGGGAGGTAGATGAAGATAGGAGATGAGACAGTCTAGGAAGATTCTCATCCCATTTAGGTTTGATGGGAGTTTTAAAGAAGCTTGTGTACAGTTCTGGTAGTTCCAGTTCTTCTAAAAGGAAGGGTTTTAGTAGAGGGTCCTAGTCTTGATTAGTACAGAGGGGATCATTTCAGAGGAGGAGGGGTGTGAGAATTGAGCCTCCACAATCCTTGAGGCAAGTGTCCAATGTTCCAGTGCCAATACTGAGTACTGAAAGGTCGCCCCAGTGTAACATTTATGGCTGATCTTATCCAGGAAGATGTTGGGCTTGTTTTAAGTGTGGCAAGTTAGGACATTTGGCGAGGAAGTGTTCAAAAGGTAGAGTTAAAGGAACTGAATAGAGATCTACTATTCCTAGCCAAGTATTTATAGTCACACAGAAAGAGGCTAGAGCATCTTTTAACTTGACTTGAGGTATGATTTATACTTATGGTCACCAAGTGGAAGCACTATTTAATTCTGGTACCACACATTCCTTCATGTTTGAGGAGTTTGGATCAGTTACATTTGTCATTACAAGAGTTACTCGTGCTCATTAAAGTAACTACACCTTCTAGATTGTCTCATATCATTAGTAGAGCTTGTTAGGGGGCATAAATTTGATTTGAGGATAGAATTTTTGAGATTAATCTGATTTGTATTCCTATGAAGGGAATAGATGTGATTATTGGCATGGATTGGCTAGTAGTGAATAATGTTATGCTTGATTGTGCTAGAAAGATGGTTTCATTGTTAGTATTGTCTGCAACAATAGATTCTTTTGAGTAGCCTAAGTTTTTGTCAGTAGTTAGTGTCGAGAAGTTAATTGGGCAGGGTTGTGATGCATATATGATATTCTTTTCCTCCAATACCATATATAATGGTGGAATTGAAAAGATTGGGATAGTGAATGAGTTCTCAAAGATATTCTTAAAGGAAATGACTGGATTACCTCTTGAGAGAGTAGAGTTCTCAATTGAGTTGGTTTCTGGAATTGAACTAATATCAAAGGCCCTGTATTAGATGTCACCATTTGAATTGGTAGAATTGAAGAAGCATATTGAAAACTTGTTAGATAAGGGGTTTATTAGACCAAGCATATCACCCTAGGGATCACCAGTACTATTTGTAAGGAAGAAGGATAGTAGTCTGCGTCTTTATATTGATTACTAATAATTACCGACAATTGAATAAGGTAATTGTGAAGAAAAGGTACCTTCTACTAAGAATTGATGATCTTTTAGATCAATTAGCTGGTGCCTCAGTCTTTTTTAAGATAGATTTGAGGTTACGGTATTATCAGTTTAGAGTTAATACAGCAGATGTACCCAAGACAGCATTCAGAACTCAGCATAGCCACCACGAACTTTTAGTTATGTCATTTGGATTGACCAATGTGTTTGCAGTGTCTATGGATTATATGAACTAAATATTCAGGCCATATATGGACTAGTTCATTATAGTATTTATTAATGACATTCTAGCCTCTTCTGAAAATGAGGAGCAGTATGCAAAGCATTTAAGGAGGGTGCTCCAGATTCTAAAGGATAGGAAGTTGTATGCCAAGCTCAGTAAGGGCGAGTTTTGGCTGAGAGAAGTTCAATTTTTAGGTCACATGGTGTTAGCGGATGGGATTTCTGTGGATTTGCATAAGATTGATGTAGTGTTGAAGTAAGAATGTCCTAATTTAGTCATGGAGATATGAAGTTTTTTAGGATTAGCTAGGTATTATCGAGGATTTATCTAGGGGTTTTCCTAGATAGCTTATCCTTTTACTAAGTTTGGCACGAAAGGATTAGCCTTATATTTCGGATGACCGGTGTGAAGTGGCGTTTTAGCAGCTGAAAGAGAAGTTAACCATAGCACCAATGTTGATTATCCCTAATCTGAAGTTGCCTTATAAGGTATATATGGATGCATCATTGAGTGGCCTTGGTTGTGTCTTGATACAAGACAGTTGAGTGGCAGCGTATGCATCTCGGCAGTTAAGGCCACATAAAGAAAACTATCCTATGCATGACTTAGAGCTTGCAACCATAGTGTTTGCTCTAAAGATTTAATGCCATTATCTTTATAGTGTAGTCTTTAAGGTGTTTAGCGACTGTAAGAATCTGAAATACTTGGTGATCAGAAGGAGCTAAACATGAGGCAAAAGAGATAGATGGACCTTCTTAAGGATTATAATTTTGAGCTAAAATACCATTTAGGTAATGCTAATGTGGTTGCTAACGCATTGAGCCAAAAGACTTTGCATGTGCCAAGTTTAATAGTTTAGGAGTATAGATTGATAAAGTCTTTCATAGAGTCATAGCAAGATGTGCCACTGAAGGCGTTAGTTGGTGCCTATTTCATAAAGGTCAACAATGATTTTTGGAAGGAAATGAGAATGGTACAACTAGAAGATGAGTGTCTTTTGGGGAGCTTTGCAATGAGCTATCGGTATTAAGTTGAGATTCAGTATAGCATATCATCCACAGACGGATGGGCAGATAGAGCGAACTATACAGACTCTAGAAGACATATTGAGAGCTTGTGTATTGGAGTTGAAGGGTAGCTAGGACAACCATCTTCCTTTAGCTAAATTTGCTTACAATAATAGTTACCACTCCAGTGTTCAAATGGCACCCTATAAGGCATTGTATGGGAGAAAGTGCCGATCACCTCTGTGTTGGACAAAATTAAGAGAGAGTAGTATTTTAAGACTATATATTGTGGACCAGATGACTCAGAAGATTGAGCTGATAAGGTAAAAGTTGTTAACGGCTTATAGTAGGTAGAAGAGTTACTCGGATAGGCATAGGAGATGTAATATCTTAATTTTTTAATCTCGTGATTAACTATTAATCAGGGGTAAAGTGATAATTAGTAAAGGATTAGAGATTTGGATGACTAGTTGATGATTTGTGTTCTTTAGATGTTAAATGGGCAGATATGGGTGGACGGATCACATTTTAGGTCAAAGCATGTGCACAAGGTGAGGATTCTCTTCACTTTGCCAAGCATTGCGGCATAGGCTATATGCGTCACGGCATATGGACTAGAAAATGATCTCTTAAGTTGTGAAATTAGGGTAAGTTTCGAAGGGAGAAATCAAAAATACATGAGAGGGAGAGGAGAAGAGAGAATGATTAGCTAAGACAAGAGATTTCTGAGTATTGCAAGGCATCTTCGATCAGTTACTTATTGGGTAAGCTTTGTGCAACCCTTACTTTCCATTCTACCCAAATTTCTCTGGATATGAGTTGTAGAGAAATTAAATCGAGAAAGTTTAAGAGATTTTTTTCTTACCCAATGGTAATGAAAGGTTCTCAAGAGTTAATTTAAAACTTTGTGATTGGCTTAGAGTTGGACGGTAGAGCTTTGAACCCGCAAACTCAATTTGGCCCTAATTCAAAGGAAAATGATTTTTCATGTGTAAGTGAAATAGAGTTATGAGAAGTAATGTAAAGTGGTAATCAAGTAATACTGAGCTTAGAAAGGATAAGTAGAAAGGAATGAATGGCTAGCCATAGCCATAGTTGATAATTAAGTATTTTTGATCAATTTGAACTAATTGACTGATTGTGCCAATTATGTGTAAATTGGCATATCGTGCATGTAAGTTGAGAAAGGAAGCTTATAGATAGCTATAGTGGTAATTGAAATCCGTAGGTAACCTTTCTAGTGACAAAAAGGTTGAGGTAACCGAATAACTTCATCTGTTTGACTACTTATTGTAACTGTGTGTGATTATGCTATGTAGTGCATGAAATCATTTTAAATTGAGCATGTTTTGTAGCATTGTATATTTATTGCATGAAAAGAAACTTTGGTTAAACAAGTAAATGAAATTGTGTAATTTTGATAGATAAATGTATATATGTATATATATATAAATGAGATTAGTAGTGATTGGGAACCTATTATTGGTTTAGAAAGCATGATCATAGGGATAGGAGTTCACCCATGTGGAGTGTAGTAATAAGACCATATGGCATATTCTCCTTAGTGCTTAATAGGGGGCGGTGTTAGAGAATTGTATTTCCTTAGTGCCTTTCGAGGTGCAATGTTAGAGATTATCTCCTTAGTGCTTATTGAGGTGCGGTGTTAAAGATTCAGAGTCCTTAGTATTAAAGTGATGTGGTGTTGAAGTTAACAACACCATATTATGTGTATTAGGGGAAACCATAGTCTAGAAGTAAGATAGAATATCGTTGGCCGAGTAATTCTACCACTGAAGGTGAGCTCAGGGCCAATGAGAGTGTATATTAGTCTAAGGCGAGCTTATGGCTTCAAGTCTGGGTGATTTGGAGGTTCAGTTAGTAATGATCATGCTATATGTGAAAAAGTGGTGAAAAGTGGTGAATATAGTGGTGAAAGAAGTAAAGTGAATTATATAAATGAAATATGCAGTGAATTGGTATTATATGTTATGTTTAATGATATATTATGCTATACTTTCATATAGTTGCACGTGATAGTCAATAGAAGTGAGTTATTCTATTATTGAGATTTTTATTTCATCCCTATGATTATATTTTTACAGGATAGAGCAATAATCAGGGAAAAGGAAAAGAGTCAGAATCGGCTTAGAGTTGCTAAAGCTGTGTGAAACCTCTGAGTTTGTGTAGTGAACTAACTTAATGTGAATATTGTATAAATGAGTTGCCATAAGGTTGCATGCATATTTTGAATGCTTAAAGTTTTGAATATTGTGAATTTTAGTGAATCTTATCCCCCGTGTGGAAATATGTAGTGAAATGAATTGTATGGGCTAAGATTTAGTGATGAACTTGTTGTGATTATGTTAATTTATGGTGAAAATGTGGTGAGAAAGGCCAAGTGGGCAAAATTGTGTAAAATTGTGAAAAGTTGTGTTTTATGGAAATGGGCTGTTGAGTGGCCAAATTTTGATATATGTATATATATATATATATATAATAAAATGTGGTCAATCAGGTGTAATAGGTCTTTTTGGACTTGGTTTAAGGCCTAGAATGGTCTAATGAGATTGAGGGATTGATTTGAGTGCTTGGGTGTGTTAAATTTTTCTAACAAGTGACTTTTTGCACCTGGTTGTCTAAATTTTGATCGAACTATTGGATTGTGTCCAAACCTATCCCATTAGTTAGCTTATGAGTTAAGCTATATGTCGGCGCTTGAATCACTTTGATCGGACGTCGTATGTGAAAACGCTGCACGCTGAAAGTTTATCATTTTTGTTATGAAATGACAGCAGCAAATTCAAACTTGTGTGCTATAGCAATTAGTGTGTCATGTTGTGGCACATGACAAAGAGAAGGTCTAGGCATATGGCTCTGTACCACATGTCGTGATGTGTGTGTTGCTCGCTGCGATGCATGACCCATAATCTGACTTGATTTTATGGTTTTCAATGCATGTAATAATTGTTATGAATGTATATAATTTATTTCCAATGTGTATGGCTCTAATGCGATAAGATTTTGATGATTTTACAAAATGAGTCTTGAGCCTAAGATTTTCAAATAAAGTCTTTGATTACTGTTGGTGTTTTTAGTGTGGTGATTGAGTTAACCATTCCGAATATTGGGGGGATATTGGGAGAGGTTACTATTTGGCATCAGTTTCTTGAAATTTGAGACTTGATTGTCGTCATTCTTTGTTGCATTCATCCATAGACATGGAAACTTATATTGTTCATTACACAACTCTTTCCCTCATGCTCACTTGTCTTTCTTATTTTCATTCTTAGGAAGGGAGAAAATAGTATATGTCATGAGGAGAGGCACTCATGCTAGAAGTACTATTTCTAGATGGGTAGTTGAGGAGCAATAGTCAAAAGTTCAACCAGTTCAGCCGCAAAGAAATAGAAGGGATGATCTATTAGAGGAACTAAGAGATATGATGGTAGATATAAGGTAGACAGTATGGGATCATGATACAATCTTTAGAGATAGAGAACAAGAGGAGTGAGTTGAGGCTCAAGGCATTCCTGGTATAACTAAGATGTACCAAATTTGTATACCTGCAGATGAGAAGATCAGAAGGATGCTCTTGGAGGATGCTTATCGAAGTAGGTACATGATACATCTTGGTGTAACTAAGATGTACCATGATATAAAAAAGCATTGGTGGTGGCAAGGTAAGAAGAAGGATGTTACCGAGTTTGTGAGCTAGTGTCTTACATATTAAAAAGTGAAGATTGAGCATTAAAAACTGACAGGGGCATTACAACCTTTAGAGATCCCACAATAGAAATGGGACAGTATATTAATGGACTTCGTGTCTGGTCTATCGAGGACTTAGTTAGGATATGACTTTGTGTGGGTTATTATGGATCGATTGATGAAGTCAACATACTTTTTACTAGTTAAGACCATATAGGATGTGGAAAAGTAGCAGAGGTATACGTAAAAGAGGTGGTAAGATTGCATGGTGTACCTGAAGACATAGTGTCAGATCGAGATACTTGAATTACTTTAAGGTTTTAGGGAGCACTTTAAAAGGTTATAGGTACTGAGCTGAGGTTTAGTACCTCCTATCATCCACAAATTGATAGGTAGACCAAACGCACAATACAGACTTTAGAGGACATGCTACAATCATGTGCCCTTGAGTAGAAAGGCAACTGGGACAATCATTTAACTTTGGCTGAGTTCACCTATAAAACAGCTTTCACTTGAGTATTTAGATAGCATAGTATGAGCCATTATACGAGGGAAAGTGCATATCACCCTTGTGTTGGATTGAATTGAGTAAGAGAAGCATGATTGGCCCTGATATTATGGATCAGACCACAAAAAAGATCAGAGTTATTAGGCAAAAGCTTCTTACTTCTCAGAGCCATCAGAAGAGTTATGTAATAAGCGGTGTCGGTCGTTAGAGTTTGAGGTGGGAGATCATGTGTTTCTCCGGGTTTCACTATTGGCCAGCATTAGTAGATCTATAAGGGCTAAAAAACTAACACCTCATTATATGGGACTATACTAAATTCTGAGAAAAGTAGGTTTTGTAGTGTATAGGATTGCTTTACCTTTACCATTATCTGGAATACATGGCGTGTTTCATGTGTTACAACTAAAAAAGTATCAACCGGATCCATTGCATGTGATTGAGCTAGAAGAAGTAGAGCTTTAGGAAAATCTCACATACCATACTGAACCAGATCGAATAGTGGATGTCAAAGAGAAACAGTTGCATAGCAAGACTATCTAATTGGTTAAGGTATTTTGGCAAGGAATGGCTCTTGGTGACTCAATGTAGAAGACAAAGGAGAGTATGAGGAAGTAGTATTCTCATTTGTTCCTATGAGGTGAGTTTGTACGTGTGTTTGAATTTTAGGGACAAAATTCCTTTAAAGGAGGTGAGAATTGTAACATCCTGAATTTTAATCCAAAGAACTAGTTGCTAATTAGTAATTAGTAGATCGATCATGGTTTAGATGTCGAGTTGATAATTTATGTTGGTTAACTGTTATGTTAATAGGATTGAAGGGTAGAATAGTAGTTCGGGGTAAAACACGCGAGTACAAGTGAGATTGACCTCACTATGTCACATTGTGCAAAAATCAGCAGTTTGATGTATGCCCTGCAGTGCATTGTGCAGAAATCACTTAAAGTTGACATGATTAGCTCATGAAATCAGAAGAGAGAAATGTGAAAAATGCATTTGAGGAGGTAGATAAGCTTGGCTTTGCTAGGGCTTGCAATATTCAAAGGTTGGGAGTTTGCTTCAACTAGTGACTTGTCGTGTAAGTAACGCATAGCCTTAAGCTTCATTTTTACTCCATTTTAATTCAATTTCATCAATTGAGAAATTGAATCAGGAAGTTTTAAGGTGTTGTGTTGAAATTTAGAAGAAGTGTCCAAAAAGGGCTATCGAATATAGAACTAAGGTTTTGTGACTAGTATGGAGTTGAATGGTTGAGTTTTGAGAACTTAGACTCAAATAGCATAGATAATTAGGTTAGAATGGTGAAATCGGGTAAATAAATGAGTTAGCAAGTTGATATGGTCATTTAAGTAGCTTATAGGGCTAAGGACTATAGGTAATGGATTTATGAATTTAAAAGCATTAATTGAACCATTTTATGGGTTAAGGGATTTAGTTTAGCTGAATCAGTGCCTATGCTAAATGTTGAAAATTGACGGAGGGACATTATATTATGGAGATTGAGCACCTATGACGTTGTTTGTGAGAATCTATGCCCTTAGGAGTTTAGTGTGATTGGTAACCCTTAGTAGCAAGGATAACCCTTTTACTTATTTGTTTGTGAAATTATTTACAAGTATTTTTATATAACTATGCATATTGTGTTGTGAACTAATAAGAGTAGCAAAATTATGAAAGAATATGCATGCGGATGTATGAGTATTGATTGAAATGAACTTGAGGTGGCATGTGCATTGCCATGCATTGTATTCGCAAAGTATACCCTGGATTATGGTAGGGGGACGTGGCTCTACCATGAGGAGTTCCAGGAAGTCCTGATGATCCAGAGCATAGAGCTTGACTCCACCATGTCAACCTAGGAGAATCTTGATGATCCAGGGCATAGAGCTTGATTCTGCCATGATGGATCTATAATATAGAATGATCCATAAGGTTACCCTAGACTAGAGTAAGGGGTCGTGGTCTTACTCTATGTCAGGCTAGGAAGTCTTAATGATCTAGAGTATAGAGTTTAACTCCGTTATGATGGACCTAGGAGACCACCTATATGTGAAGAGGATTACCTGGTCAGAGCAGTGGTATGGTGGGCCCTATTCATGTGACCAAAAGTCCTGGCCCAAGCATAGAGATCACTTTATTGGGTGGGACCAGGAATGCATTAGCATGATCATGATGAGATTGATGAGAATGGATTCTTATATATGCATAATTTATTGCTTTGATTGAAACACATGCTACTTTATCTCTTGTTTATGATTTCACTTACTAACTAGAAATTGGTGTTACCTTCTAGTTACTGGGACATATGTTGTAAAGTCCCAACTCAATCTAGACTTTACCATTCCCAAATATACAATCAACAAACACAAGAATAATAATATTAGAGTAATAGCCCTTTATTTGTTTTCAAATTGCAGGATCCCGACTTCTTAAAACACATATTCAAATAAAAGGGCTAGCGGCATCATAAACACAGTCATATGGCTCAACAAAACATAACATCTATACCCTAAAGAAGGTCTATGTGCCATGGCTTGTACCACATGCACTGCGATATAGGGTACAGAGCAACGTGCTTTGTTTCTGTTTGTGCCATGCATCATGGCGTGGCACATAGTGCGCCGTGGCACACATGACAACAATTTCTGCTATCATATGACAGCTCGAAAGATGAACTTCCATTGCTTGCCATTTCTACATCTGATGTCTGATTAGAGTAATTCAGGATCCCACATGAAGCTTATGACATATACAAGCTAATGGAATAAGTTTGGACTTGATCTGATGGACTGATCAAAAATTGGACATTTAGGGTGCAAAAAGTCACTTTTCTTTCAAAAACTTGCATCTTAAATGCTCAATTCTCATTCTTTTCCCATTAGACCACTTCAGGCCTTGAACCAAGTCTAAAAATGACTACATACACCTAATTGTCATCTCATACCTCATATAATAGATCAAATGCTCATTTTTACCTCTCAATGCCATATTACACAATTGCGGACTTATATAAGGCATAACACGTATAACACATATATATAAATAGACTTGTTCCACTTTCAACCCTCTAACTCTTATATGTGGGACTCTACCTCATCATATGGTCAGAAATCAAAAATATCCTTGGCTCTTCCAAATGGGGCTCTGCCCTACCATTTATGCAAGTTCTCATATATACATAATTCACAATCAATTTCATATTCAACACATATATACAAGTAGAACAAGTTATATAATGGCATATACTTGCTTGAATAACATCCAGGCTTATCCACGTACCCACTAACGGGGCACCCTCCGTGAGATGCAACATCATATATATATATATATATATATAAGCAAGTTTTCACAACACAATTCATATACACATTCACTTATGCATCCTAGTTAGAAACTCAAACTCTATATATAACTTTATACATTCATTTATACATATGGTAGTCATACCACTACCAAATGAGACTACTCTTTCCTTGCTTCCTTTCCCAACCTTCTCATGCTCTCTCCACCTCTGTTTAAAAGTAATAGAGTGAGACACACGTCCTAGTAACTCGAAGATGACCCCAATTACTGATTAGCAAGCAAAATTATAAATAAGAGATAAAGTAGCATGTGTTTTAGTAAAAGCAATATCATATGCATATACAGGTCAATCTCATCATGCTCATGCTAATGCATTCTTGGTTTCACTTAGTAGATTAATCTCTATACTCGGATTAGGACTTTCAGTCACATAGAACAGGGCCCACTATACCATTGTTGAGACAGATAATTCTCTTCGCATATGGGTGGTCTCCTAGGTCTATCATGGCAGAGTTAAACTCTATGCTTTAGATCATTAGGACTTCTTAGCCTTATATAGAGTAGGATGATGACACCTTACCCTAGTTTAGGGTAACCTCGTTGATCATTTCATATCGTAGGTTTATCGTGGTGGAGTCAATCTCTGCGCTCTAGATCATTAGGATTCTCCTAGGTCCGTCCTAGTGGAGTCAAGATCTACACTCTGGATTATCAGGACTTCTTGGACCTCTTTGTAGGGCTGTGTCTCCCTATATAATCTAGGGTATACTCATGGATACAATGCATGTTAATGCACATGCCACCTCAAATTCATTTCAATCAATACTCACATACCTGCATGCATATTCTTTCACAACGTTGCTACTCTATCAGTTAAAAACACAATGCATATAGTTATATAAAATACTTGTAAGTAATTTCACAAACAAACAAGTAAAAGGATTACTTTAGTTATCTTTAACCCTTGCTACTAAGGGTTACCAATCACTATGGATTCCTAAGTGTGTAGATTCCCATGAGCAATGTCACAAGTGCTCAATCTATACAATACAGTATACCACAGTCAATTCTCAATACTTGGCACAGGCATTGATTCAGAAAAATTGAATCCCTTAACACATAAAATGATTCAATTAAAACCCTTTTGAATCTATTTATCTACTTCCTATTGTTTTTGGCCCTACAGGCCATTCAAATGATCATAACAACCTCCTAACTCATTTATTCACCCAATTTCATCCTTTTTAACCTAACTTTTAGGCTATTTTAAGCTTAAACTTTCAAAACTCAACCATTGAACTCCATACTAGTCACAAAACCTTAGTTCCATATTTGATAGCCCTTTTTAAACCTTTGTTTTAGATTCCAACACCTTAAAACTCCCTAATTTGATTTCTCAACTGATGAAATTCAATGAAAATGGGGTAGAAATGAAGTTTAGGGCTACACGTTACTTACCAACAAGTTACTAATTGAAGCAAACTCTCGAGCTCCGGATATTTCTTACCCTAATATAGCTAACCTCCTCCTCCTCTCTAGATGTATTTCCAACACCTCTCCTTCTGATTTCACGAGTTGATCATGTCAGCTTTAAGTGATTCTTGCACAATGCGCCATGACGCACGTAGCTTTCACCATGCGACGTGGCACAGTAAGGTTAATTTCTCTTGTGCTCACGCAATATGCCTCAGATTGTTGTTTTACCCTTCAATCCTATCAATACAATATCCAAACAATACAAAACATCAAATTGACATCCAAACCATAATCAATCCACTAATTACTAATTTACCCTTGATTAGCAACTAGTTCCTGGGATTGAAATTTAGGATGTTACATATGTTTCACTCCGTTACTTTTGTACACAAGTAAAGAAAGTACGAGAAGGTTGGGAAAGGAAGAAAGGAAAGAGTAACCTCAATTGGTAGTGGTATGACTACCATTTATGTAAATGAATGTATAATAAGTTGTGATAGTAGAGTTACTAACTAAGATGCATGAGTGTATGTGAATATAAGAATATGAGTATGTATATGAATTATGAAAAACTTGCTTGCATATATATATATATATATATGTGATATTACATCTCATTGAGGGTGCCCTAGTGATAGGTATAGGGTAGGCCTAGATGTGATTCAAGCAAGTGTATATTGTTTTGTAACTTGTTCTACTTGTGTATATGTGAATTCAATGTGAATTATATGTATGATGAGAACTTAACATAAATGATGAGGCTGAGTTGTATTTAAAAGAGTCGAGTATATTATGATTCCCGACCATATGGTGAGGTGGAGCCCTATATGTAAGAGTCGGATAATTAAAAGTAGAACAAGTCTGTTTGTTTATGTGTTATATAGATTGTGCCTCATTTAAGTCTACAAGTGTGTAATGTGACATTGAGAGGTCAATTTGAATAAATGATGTGATATATGTGATGTGAAGGGTCAATTAAGTGTATGTGGTCCTTTAAGACTTAGTTCAAGGCCCGAAGTGATTTAATAGGATAAGAAATGAGAATTGAGCACTTAGGGTGTAAGTTTTTTTTGAAAGAAAAGTGACTTTTTGCACCTAGGTGTCTAATTTTAGATCAGACTATCAAATCGAGTCCAAACTTATCTCATTAGCTAGAATATGTTACAAGTTTTGTGTGAGTACTTGAATCAATCTGATTGGACGTTGGATGTGAAAATGGCGCCCGGCAAAAGTTTGCTTTCTGAACTGCCATATATGTGCCATGTCGCATGGTGTGCCACACCGTGGCATATGGCGGAGACAAAGGCAAGGCACATTGCTTTGTACCACATGCCGTAGCGCATGGTGGTATAAGCCGTAGTGCATGGCACATTTCATAGAAAAGGATTTGTGCCCTTTTGAGTCTTGAATTGTGTATTTATGCTTCCATTAGCCCTTTTATTTTAATACATGTTTTAAGAAGTTAGGATCCCGTGATTTGAAAATAAATAAAAGGGCTATTACTCTAATAATATGTGATTGTTGTTTGTTGTTCGTGTGATTGGGGATGGTAAATTTTATAAAGAGTAGGGACCTTACAACCCTATTGTGTGTATTGGGAGAAATCATAGTCTGGAAGTGAGCTAAAACACCTTTGGCTGGGTGATTCTACTATTGAAGGTGAGCTCAAGGTCAATAGGAGTGTATATTAGTCTAAGGTGAGTCTATAGTTTCAAGTTAGAGTGATAAGGAGGCTTGGTTGGTAATGATCATGCTATATGCTAGAAAAGTGGTGAATTATGGTGAATAAAGTTGTAAAAGAGAAAAATGATATGTTACTGTGATTTAAAGTAAAACATATGTTATATGCTATGTTTACTTGTATATTATGCTATACTTGCCTATGATTACATGTGATAGTCAATAGTAGAGAGTTATTCTGTTACTGAAATTATTATCTCACCTTGTGGTTATGTTTTTTTCAGGGCAAAATAGTGATCAAGGCAAAGGGAAAGAGTCTAGACCGGTGTAATGGTGCCATTTCTGTAGAAATTCTTGAGTTTGTGTAATGAACTAATTTAGTGTGAATATTGTGTATATAAGTTGCCATAGGGATTGCATGGATGTTTAAGTATTGAAATGAGGAAAATTATAGTGATTTTGTGAATTTAAGCCATATATGGAAATGTGTGGTGAAATGATTAATTGGGGTTAATATTTAGTTGTGAATATGTTGTAAACATGCTAGTGGTGAATATGAAGTGAGTTTGTGGTGATAACATAGTGAAAATAATTAAATGAATGTTTTTGTGAATATCGTGAAATGTGAAAATGAGCTATTGAACAGTCAAATTGTGATGTATGTCTGTATCTACTATATAACTTGGTCAAATTGTGGACTTGGTTCAAGGCTTAGAATAGTCTAATGAGACAATATGATTGATTTGTGTGCTTTGCTGTGCTAATTTTTTATAAAAAGCGATTTTTAACACTTAAGTGTCTAAATTTTTATGAGACCATAGGATCCTATTCAAATTTATCTCATTAGTTAGCTTGAGATAAGTTTCATGTGGGCACTTGAATCACTCCGATAGGACATCATATGTGGAAAACAAGTACGCCAGAAATTCATCCTACAAACTATCATATGATAGTTGTAGAAACTATCATGTGTGCTGCAGTGCATGGCATATCATGCCGTGACATATGGTATAGAGAAGGTTAGAGCTTGTGGCTCTATACCACATGCTGTGGCGTGTGGGATGCACGCAACGGCATGCCCCATAATCTGACCTTGTTTCCTTGTTTCAAAGGCATGCAATGATTGATATGAATGCATATGATTTGTTTCCGCTGTATATGGCTCAATATGTTATGATTTTAATGATTTTGCAAAACAAGTCTTAGGCCCAATCTTTTCAAACAAAATATTTAAATGTATAGTTTGGTATGTGTGAGTGGTGATTGTGTTAATCCTTTCCTATATCTGGTGATTTTCAGGGAGGGTTACATAGGCAGCGTATAGGAACAAATTACAATATAAAGAAATACAAAATATAAAATGTAACACCTACATATTACAACAACATTTAATAAACTAATTATTCTCAACACTCCCCCTAAAGTTAGGAACTTTATACTCACAAGTTCCTAACTTGATCAAAATATATTCATGCTGTGGACCACCTAAAGCCTTTTTAAGGACATTAGCTAGCTGCTCTGTAGATCTAACATGCTAAGAATTAATCATCCCTTACATTAATTTCTCTTGTACAAAGGGACAGTCTATCTCTATGTGTTTTGTACACTCTTGGAAAACTGGGTTTGTAGTAATGTGTATGGTAGTTTTGTTGTCACAATACACTTTTACAGGTTTTATTATGTATATTTAATTCTTTCATACGCTCTACTAGCTAAGTGAGCTTAGAAACTGCCATTACCAATGCCCTATATTCAGCTTCAGCAGAAGATCTTGATATCGTATTTTGTTTCTTTGACTTTCAGCACATCAAAGAACCTCCCAGTTTGATTGGGAAACTAGTAACAGACCTCCTTGAATTTAAGCAATCTCTATCATCTGAATCACAAAAACACTCTATACTTATTGAAATTGATGAGGACAAATATATGCCACATCTTAGACTATTCTTTAGATATTTTACCAATCTCAATGCTACCTCCATATGTGATTCCTTAGGAGATTGCATGAACTGACTCAAGACTTGCACAGTAAACGATATATCAAGTCTTGTTAAAGTGAGATATAATAGCTTACCAATTAATCTTCTGTAGGTACCCTGTTCAAAGAGAACATGATCCTTCTTTGTCTCCTTTGTTGTGAGTTAAAAATTATGTTCCATAAGTGTTAAAAAATCATTTGCTTCATCCAAATTTGTTTGATCTATGAGTTCAATAGCATATTTTCTCTGACTAAGAAGTATCCCATGGTTGGATCTTAATACTTCCAAACCTAAAAAATACTTTAAGAAACCAAGATCCTTTATTTTGAATTCACTATGCAAATATTTCTTAACATCATTTATAGCTTTGTCTCTACATCTTGTAATCATCAAATCATCCTCATAGGCAAGTACAAATACTACATCATTTTGAGTTTGTTTTTGAAATAAAGCATAGTCATATTTGCTTTGTCTAAAACCTCCTTTTATTAAAGAATGAGTCAACTTCTCATCCCATTATTTAGAAGCCTGTTTAAGGTCATATGAAGATTTTGTAAGTTTACAAACTTATAAACCTTTCTTTCCTTTTCTTTCAAAACCTTTAGGTATGGTCATATAGACCTCCTCATGTAAGTCTCCCTATAAAAAGGCATTATTAACATCCATTTGGAAAATTAACCAATCATTAACAGTAGCCAAGGTAAGTATAGTTCTGATGGTTACTATCTTTACTATTGGGGAAAAAGTCTCACAAAAATCTACTCTTTCTTTTGACTATATCCTTTTACAACAAATCATGCCTTAAATTTATCTATGTTCCCTTCAGCCCTTTATTTAAATTTAAAAACCCATTTACTTCCTATTGGTTTCTTTCTTTAGGTAGTGTCACAGTGGTCCAGGTTTTATTAGCCTCTAAAGCTTATATTTCATTTGACATGGCCTCTAGCCATCTAGGATCACTAACAGCTTCTTCATATGTTTCAAGTTCAATTTCTTTATGAATAGAGAAGGCAAGATGCTTGTAAAATGAAGATAAATCACTAAGGAGAACACTATTAGATATAGTAGAATGATTTTCCAGATCTAATTTTTGTTCCATGGCATTATTTTGAGCTAAAGAAGGTAGATGCTCACATTAATAATTACTTACCCATGCAGGTGGCCTCTTATCTCTAGCAGGTCGAGATTGAGGATGAGGATGAATGGGGGATAAAGAAGTATTATTTTCAGAAACATTATCACGTAAAGATGTATTATCATGGGTTTGTTTCGTGATATTGGTGTTTAGATCAGAACTGTTGCCATTCAAATAGTTGTTATTTGAATTATTTTTCATAACTAGAGGTTGTTCTGCAAATATAAGAGATCCCAATATTTATTATTTGCAGCTCCCTCTTGATCAATATTTTCTTTATCTTTAAAAGGAAACTTATTTTCTAAAAAAATAACATTCCTACTAATTATGAGAGACTCAGTTTTGATATTATAGAGCAAAAAACCCTTTTGTGTAGTAGAATATCCCATGAAAATACAAGGATCAGATCTAGATGCAAATTTATCTTGATTTACAGCATTTATAGAGAAGGCAAGGCAACTAAAAATTTTTAGATTAGTTAAATCTAGAGGTTTTGCATATAGAAGTTCATATGGTGTCATGTAATTCAAGGATTTAGAAGGTGTACGATTTATCAAATATGTAATTGTCCTAATTCTTCACCTTAAAATTTAATTGGCATGCTTAAAGTAAACACAATGCTCCTAGCTACCTCTAGAATATGTCTATGCTTTCTTTCAACTACTCCATTTTTCTGTAGAGTATTAGTACAAGACCTTTGTTGAATGATACCTTTATTATCTAAAAATCCCATACATCTTGATTAACAAACTTAGTTCCATTGTCATTTTTTATTATCTTAATTTTAGCAAAAAATTAATTTTCCATATAAGACACAAAAATTTTCATGAACTTAAAAGATTCCAATTTACTTTGGATCAGAAAAACCCAAATACTTTTAGAGTAATCATCAACTATTGTTAAGAAGAATTTAAAACCTTAGTGCATGGGTGTTTTGTAGGGTCCCTAGACATCCAAATGCAGTAATTAGAAACAAGACTAAGTTTTACAAGAGCTAGAAGAAAATGGCAACTTTGATTGTTAGCTTGAATCTATATTTCAGATTTATCTTTGCTCAGAGTAAAAAGATCCAACTTTACAATTTTCAAGTGTTTCAAAATATCTAATGGTGCATGACCTGGTCTATAATGTCAAGTTGATCCTTTGATACTATCATTATTGTGTATAAATGTAGATGTAACTATTTGAGACTTTGAGAATGTATAATCCCTTAGAAAGTTTAACAATCCCTTTGATCATTCCATTTACCATGTCTTTTAACACACGAAAGTTAGGGAAGAAAGAAGTAACACATAAATTGTCTAAAGTAAGCTTGGCCATAAAAATCAAGTTATAGTAGAATTATTTTGCATATAACACATTCTTTAAAGATATATGTTTAGAAATTCTAACTTCTCCTATATATGTTACCCTTATTCTATCACCATTAGGTATTTTGACCTACTTAAGTGGTCCTGTGTAAGGCCTACATCTATCTAGATTAGTCAAACCATTTACTATATGATAGCCAGCTTTAAAATCAAAAATCCAGTCATCTAGTTTTTAATTAGTATGCAAACCTAGATTTGCAGCTACTATGCTTACTGCAACCTCATTTAGATTAGAATCCTTCCTTAATATCTCAAAAATTTTCTTGTATTGTTCAGAGGTGAACATCGGAGATCCAATGTTTGTGTTAGAAGCATTTGAGGTAGAATTTTCAGTGGAAGTGTGGTTTGCTCAATCATCTTAGGAATTTCTTCCTTTCCTTAGAACATTAGAAGGGGAAAACCAATCAGTTGGAAACATTAATCATGATGATGCCCCTTCTGATGGCAATATGTACATTCTTCTTGAGAATGTCCTCTTCCTCGCCTTTTGCCATGGCTACCCCTTCATCTTCTTGGCATATTAGTGGCCATCATTAACCCATCAGAGGAAGAAATAGATGAATTAAGGGAAATTTGATGCTGTGTCTCTTCTTAAACCACTGTAGAATATGCTTGATTTGCAATAGATAGGGGAGTCATAAGGAGGATATAGCTTCTGATATGATGGAATGAATCACCCTACTATATTCTTAGAAAGAGAAGCATTGGCAAGATGGGATAGGAACAAGAGTAGAAAACTCATCCCAGAGCTCCTTCAGCTTTGTGTAATAAGCAGAAACAGACATAGTGTTGTGGGAGAGAGAATTGATAGAATGATGAAGAGAGAAGATTTTCACCCCATTTACCTTGTTAAAACATTCTTTGAGATCTAGCCAAGTAGAGTGTGAGTTCTAGGAAAATGCAATACCACTAGAAATCTCTTTATCTACAAAATTTATGAGCTAAGAAAGGACCACTGCATTGTAATGATCCTATTGAGATTAAAGGCTAGGATCTTGTTTATCTCGAACGCACATGCCCTCTGTAATACCGAGTTTGTTCTTACCAAGAATTGCAAGTCTCATGGCTATGCTCCATACAGGATAGTTATCAAAACCAACCAAGACTTGGGGAACAAGTGTTGATGCCAAAGTATCAGATGGATAAAGAAATAGAGGGTGATTGAAATCCAATAATGTAGTCGGAGCCTTGAAGGAGTTATTGATAGCCATGATAAACCCAATCAAATTCACAAATTGGAATAGCAAGAGAAATCTGTTGGTGAAGGCGATGAAAAATCAATGAAAATGAAGGAGATCATGCTGCTAATACACGACATCCTCCTCAGAGAAATAAGAAATTAATAGGCTAAATGGTAAAGGTGCTTATTAAGATGGCAGCCACACAACTCATCGAAGAGGGGAAAAACATGATGAAGATGAGATCAGAGAGACACCAAGCTAAGAAAGGGAAAAATGATGGGGTTAGGGTGAGAAGTTGGCTAATGAGGTATCAAGAATAAGGCATAGAACTTTTAATTGAAAATCAAGATGTAGATCGGACTTTAGAGGATTGAGTAGACACATTCTTTAGGCACTTTATCCATAAATTCAGGACCTATTTTGCATGATATATTCCCTAAATATGTACATTCTTGGTGTTAAAAGTGATAAAATAGCCTAAGGGTTGAATTTGTACATTAAGGGTATTTTGGTCCAAATGTGGACTTTTTATGAAAAATTAGGTCTTTATTGGATTAAATGTCATGTTTTCCTAGATTTGTCATGGTCCAATTGATTTTCAAAAATTCATTTTGGTTTGGAAGATATTGCATAAAAGTCACACTTTAGGGTTGTTGACTTGGTTGACCTAGTTTGGGCTTTCCATATGTATGTGTTTACATTGTGCTTCTCATGTGGCATTGCTCTTGATTTTCATTTATAAATATTCTCCCATTTAAATAATTAAGTCCTTGTGTAAAAATATAATTTATTTTGTCACACATATATTATTTGATTAAATCAAATGTTATTTTATGACTTAGGTGAACAAGTGCACTTGGACTTGTGTCAATTAGGCTAAAAGCAAGCAAGGAAGTATTTTGGTGTAACATCTTGAATTTCTTAATCCTAAGTTTTGAGGTTAATCAAGGGTAAAGTGGAAATTAAAGTGGGATTAGAGATTCGGATGATTAATTGGCATTTTGACTTGTTTGTATGTTGTATGAACAGATATGGGTGATATGAGTACATTTCGGGTCGAAGCAAGTGTGCATGGTGAGAAGAAGTCTCACTGTGCCATGCACCACGGCTCATGCTTCATATGCTGTGGTGCATAGACTAAAAATTACCTTCATAAGTCATGAATTTTAGAAAATTTCAGAGGAGAGAATTTGAGAAACACACGAACCAGAGAAAGGAGAAGGGCTAATAAGATAAGTTAAGTCATTTTGGAGTGGTGGAAGGTGATTCAGATTAGTAACTTGCCAGGTAAGCTACGTATAACTCTTACCTTCCATTCTACACAAATTTCTCTGAAATTGAATTGGTGAAATTTGAGGAGTTTGATTCTTGCCCAAGAGTAATAAGAAGGTTCTTAAAAGTTAAATTAGAGCTTTGTGACTGGTTTAGAGCTGAACGATAGAGCTTTGAACCCGAAGGCTCAATTTTGGATCTTTAGAGAGAGAAAGTTAGGGCAAAGTCTATCTTGAGTAAAATAAGATCGGTTGAGTTGATGTAAAGTAGTAATTGGATAGTTATGGACTTAGAATAGATAAATGAAAAAGAGTTTATGAATGAATATAGCCCTAAATAGTAAAAATAGTTTTTGGTCAAAGTGGACTAAATGACTAAAATGTGCCAAATGTGTTCAAATTGACATATTAGATGCGTGAGTAGAGAAAGGAAGCTTGAGATAAGCTTGTGTGATAGTGAAATCCACGGGTGACCTTTCTAGTGACAGAAGGGTTGAGGTAATCAAATAACTTCCTTTGTTTGACTGTTTATTGTAACTGTATGCTAGTATGCTATGTAATGCATGAATTGGCTTTAAATTGAGCATGTTTTGTGGCATTTAGTGATTTTGTGTGTAAAATGACTTTTGGTTGAAATGAGCACTGAAATTGTTTTTTGTAACGTAAATTGATGTATATATATATATGTTATGTATAAGAAAAAGTAAATTGTGAAAAGGAAACCTTAAATGGTTTTAGAAAGCATGATCTAAGTGGTGGGAGTTCACTCGAGTATATGGGATGATAAAAACCATATGGCAAGGTTTTCTTAGTATCCTGTTAGGGTACGGTGTTGGAAACAATTCTCCTTAGTGACTTGAAAGGTGCTATGCTAGAGAAGATCTCCTGAGTCCCTATTAAGGTATTGTATTGGAGATGAGAGATTTGTTAGTATCTTTGTGATACGGGTGGGAGTCAACGACGCCCCATTGTGTGTATTGGGAGAAAACCATAGTCCGTATTGTGAATTAGAACATCTTTGGCAGGGTGATTCTACCACTGTAGGTGAGCTCAAGACTAATGAGAGTGTACATTGGTTTAAGATGAGCTTATGGTTTCATGTCGGGGTGATTTAGAGGTTTGGTTGGTAGAGATCATGCTAGTATTTTATGATATGATGAAATATCTTGAGATAACGCGGAATCCTTCGAGATTGATGAAAAGTGGAATATAAAAAGTGATATGATGTAAATCTACTTTATGAGGTTTTAATGGTATGCTATGTTTACTTTCATATTGTTGCATGTGATAATCAATAAGAGTGAGTTATTCTGTTACTGAAATTTTTATCTTACCTCTATGGTTACATGTTTACAGGACCAGGAAGTGAGTAGGCCAAGGGAAGAGAGTCTGGACTAGTTTGAGTTGAGAAGCCGTGTACACTGGGATTGTGTAATGAACTGAATTGAAAAATTTTATATATATATATATATAAGTGTCCATGAGTTGCCATAAGGTTGCATGCATGTATTAAATTGAGTTTTTTTTCCTGTGAAGTCTAGCCCAATTGGTTGTATATGTGTTAAAATGAAACAAAAAGGGGCTATAACTTTAGAGATATATATATATATATATATGTGAAATGGTTGTTTGTGCTGATAAATCTTAAGCCAAAAGACAAATTTAGGGCTAAGATTGTATTATGAATAGGATTGCATATGTATGAGTTAAGAAATAGCCGAATGGGCTAAGTTATGCTAAGAAATGGCATAGTATGTTAAGTTAGTGAATTGTGAAAATTGGCCGTAGAAGGGTCAAATTTCAATATATGGGCATGATTGTGATTAATTATGGTCAATCAGGTGTATTAGATCCTTTTGGACTTAGTTTAAGGCCCAGTATGGTCTAATAAGAGAAAGAGATTGATTTAAGCGCTTGGGTGAGCAAAATTTTCAAAAAAGTGACTTTTTACACTCGGGTGTCCAAGTTTTGATTGGACCATATCCAAACCTATCTCATTAGTTAATATACAAGCTAAGCTTCGTGTGGGAACTTGAATCACTTTGATTGAATGTTGTATGAGAAAATGGTGCACGCTGGAAGTTCATCATTTTTGCTGTCAAAATGATAGCAAAAATTTGGATAGGCACACCGTAACGCATTGAGACGCAAGCCACAGTGCATGTCATAGATAGGATGAGCGTGTCGCTCTATGCCACATGCAGCAGCACACTGATCATTTGTCGTGGCGCACGTACCAAAATTCAGTTTTCTGTTGTATGCTGAAATGCATGCAATAGAATTAGGAATGTTGGTGGGTTATGTCCACTATGTATTTGGAAAGTGTATGATTTATTTTTGCTGTGTTTTCTTTGATTGAATTGTGATTTAATTGATTTTATAAAGTAAGTCTTCGGCCAAAGCTTTTGAAATAAATTTGATTATTGTGGATGATGTGAGTTAATGGTAACACCATAGTCTTCTCTTATATTAAGTGGATATATCAGAGGAGATTACATTTGGGCTTGATTTAGGCTTGCAAGGCCTTGTAAGAGCATGAGAGGGAGTTGAAAAATTCAAATTCAAATTCAAAATGACAAGCATGTGGTGCCACATCACTCAAATTTCCTAATTAGGAAACTCCTATTCTCTCCTTAATCCTTATTTTGGCTTTGTGATTTGAAAATCAGATTTATAGCCAATAAAACCACCTTGAAATCAGCTCATATGCCTCTCTTCTAGTATGAATCTAACCCTCTTTGTGTCCAAGTTCATTCTAGGCTTGATCCATACATATAATTTTAGTCAACACATACACACATCACTCATCACTCACACAATCATCCTTATTAATTAAAGGGTGGTGTAATTTCATCCATCTCTCATCCATTCACTCATCCACTCATTTCTCTCATTCTCTCATCTCTTCTCTTCCATTTGTCTTCATAAATTTTGTCCATCACCTATATTACATTGAAAAACACACACACCCCCTAGTCTGCATCCATTCATCCATCCAAGGTTTTCATCTCTAATGGTAGGTGATTTTTAGTTCGGCCAAGGCATGAAGAAGAGGTCTTCTATGGAATTTGAAGGCTAAGGGGCTTCTGGATCTTAGAAGAGGAGGAAGAAGATGAGGCCGAATACTTAACATCTCTTTGGTTTTTAATTACTTTATAATAGTTTTCTTCAATGTCTTAATGTTGTAAGGCCATAATTTTGGATTATTTCATCATGTATTTGAGCTATAATCTTGGTTCATTTGTGTTTATTGTTAAAAACTTGGTGATTTGATTATGTGTTTGTATTTGGTACTTCCTTACATTAGTGCATGTTATCATAATCTTGAGATTTCTATTAGTGTCTTATCTTGCATTTTCTACATCATAATCTTGAGTGATTGATGCTTGATTTCTTGTTTTCTCACCATAATCTTGAGAATTTACATGCTTTTTGGGAAGGGCTGAATCACTTATCCATAACTCACATTATACTTGGTCAATGCTTAAAACTAACTAATTAATTGAACTAAGGACCTTAATCTAGGACTTAGGGAGGTTGTTGGGAAGGTTAAGAGGCCAAAGATAATTTTTCTAGTTTTCTTCATCTTAGGCTAGGAGGGTAAAGTAATCTAAAGGAAACTTAATTAATTTATAAGCCAATGACTCACTCGCTACTCTAATTCTAAGATTCTACCATTCTATAAGAAACCACAAAAAACTCTTTAATTTAGTTTTAAAGCTTTCTTTTTAATTTTTTAAAAAATCAAATCAAAATCAATCAACCCTTTGAGTAGTTTAATTAACATTGGTTAGCTTTAATTAATCATAGTAAGCCTTCTCAAGAGAATCAACTTAGGTTGACCATTGTCTATATAGTGTGAAATTTTGGGAGTTAATGACAAACTCTTTCCAAGGACTCAGAACCCAACTCCAAGAACCACCATAGGCTTAGGTACCATATTAAATGGACAACCTAATGCAGAACTGAAATATACAATATTATTGAGTGAATAATACAATCAGTTTAGCCCAATATATATAGGCAACATATAGGAACAAATTACAATATAAAGGAATACAAAATACAAAATGTAACACCTACATATTGCAACAATATTAATAAACTAATTATTCTTAACAATTATTTTAAAGGTTAATCCCATTTGGGATCATTTGTTCGACAACAAACTATCCTTGTCAGAAATTAGCTTAAATTCATAATTTTCAAGGAGAGACATCCCACATTAAAACATCTCAAGATGTTAATCTTTAGACGAGGATAAACATAATCAAATCGGCTATATAGGTTACTTATAATTATGAGCTTTTTCTATTATCTTTCATTATTTCTTTGCTTTGCATATTCTTACATATCAAGAATTTCAATTAATTGATTATGTTTTTTCCCTACATTGATTGATTATATTAATTTGTCTATCCTTTTATGCTAATTTGCAGTCTTACCTTGTGTGCTTGGGATCGCATAACCATGGCCCAAAAACTTTTGCTGCTGATATGGACTCTACAAGCTCATTCATCATAATATACTTTGTGCTAGGTGTACTAGTACTTTTGTACTGGTATTTTGATGATAGTCTTTTACTTTATTTTTCCTTTTTAATTGTACTAATTTGTACCAGTCAAAGGAGATTGATTTATTTAAGTTGGAACTCTTTCACTAATGTTATGTACTTGATAATCTTTATAGATATTCTAATACTTTCATGTTGAAATATTTGTTCTTGTTATGTAATTTTTTTAGTTGAAAGTAATTTGATTATTATTTTTTGGATTGAAGGAGTTTTGAAATTTTCAAAACTCCTTCAATCCAAGAAAAAAAAATTCAAATTACTTTCAACTAAAAAAGGATTACATAAAAAGAACAAATAATTCAACATGAAAGTATTAGAATAGCTGCAAAGATTATCAAGCACATAACATTAGTGAAAGAGTTTCAACTTAAATAAGTCAATCTTCTTTGACTAGTACAAATTAATGTAATTAAAAAGGGAATAAAGGTAAAAGACTATCATCAAAGTGTTAGTACAAAAGTACTGGTACACTTGGCACAAATTAGATTACGATGATTGAGAGCTTGTAGGGTCCATATTAGTAGCAGAAGCTTTTGGGCCATGGGAATGTTATCCCAACTACACAAGGTAAGACTGCAAATTAACACAGAAAGGATAGCTAGAATAATATAATCAATCAATTTGAGAATGTGCAAAGCAAAGAGATAATGAAAGAAACAAAAGAAAGCTCATAATTATAAAAAGTAATCTAAATGGTTGGTTTGATTTTGTTTATCCTCATCTAAGAATTAACATCATGAGATGTCTTAATGAGGGATGTCTTTTTTTGAAAATTATGAATTCAAGCTAATTTGTGACAAGGATAGTTTGTTGTTGCACAAATGATCCCATAGGGGATGGAACTTTAAAATTATTATTATTATTTTGTTGTGATAATATACCTAGAAGTTGCTACCTTTGCCAACTATGCACCACCGTGGCAACACCATTGGTCTGACAACTTGAGCCCCATCCTTTCTCAACAATGGAAGAACTTCTTTCATTGCTTCTGTAGGTAATCTCACCCTCATTCCATCTTTGTCAAGTTGTCAAATAAATTGATGTCTATTCATTCTAAAAAGAGAGATAAAGTGACAAGATCTTGGAGGAATATCTCCCTTTCTTTCAATAATCTCAAAGATTTGATATAGTATTTTTTTCTTCTTCAGCTTCATTTTAGGACCTATATGCCCTTTGCAAATCTTGAATGAATGAATTATAAGTAGTTTCCATTTTTCTATAAGAGAAATGAATAGAAGATGTACAGATTAGAAATTTTAGAAGAAATCTATGAATAAGATTGGCAAGTTTAGAAGAAAACTAAGGTTTTATATATATTACTAGTCAGTGTACCTTGTAATTTATTATTGATTATTATTTTAAAATGATAGAGGGGTAGACTTTCATGACCTATAGTAGGTGAGTCTTTAAATTCACCTGAATTCAAATAATAATTCATTCTATATTCATGTCTCATGATACAAGACACTCATAAATCCTTCTTAATATAAACAGAGGAGGTACAGTGGATGCTTAGAATGAAGAAGAGAAGGAGAGAGATGGTAGAAGGATGGAAATATTACAAGTGAAAGTTGAGAGGGATTGATTACAAGAGAGAAGTCAGTGTAAAGAACCCGATGCCTTGTAAGCATCAAGTACTTTTGAATTTATAGATTTTTAGAAGACCTTGGTTACTAACTGTGGTTAGGTTACATTGTTTTTCACTCATGATGGCTTTTCTTTTACTCTTATTGGGCATGAGTGCCATCTGCCTTTTCTTTTTGCTTTCGGCTTGTCTTTTCTTATTTTCATATATGCTTTTTCTTTTTTTCTTTTTACTTTTGCCTTTTCTTTTCTTTTTGCTTTTGTCTTTTATTGACTTTTGACATAGTCGTATCTACTTTTTTCTATGAGTCACTAGCTGGAGTTTTTTAAAATCCACTCCAAACATAGTGTTATAACCTACATAGAAATAATTAATATGATAAACATCATAGGATTAAAATTGTGTAACGAAATAAAAATGTAAAAGAAAATATATAAACACATGAAACAAGAAAGATTAAAGTTAGGAAACATTTGTGAGCAATATGGATTTAAGAAAATCCAAGCTCCATCTAGAAGAAATAAAAAGAAGAGTTACAATCCAATACCTTATGGAAAATATGAGAAAAATAAACAATATTTTCCTTCAAAATATAGAACAACTTTTAGGAAAGCAAACCTTTCAAAAGAGATAAATATAAAAAACATAAAAAAATATAGTTTTTTATAAATGTGGCCGATTTGGTCATTATTCGAATAAATGTAAAATAGAAAAGAAACTTAGAGAATTACAAATAAGTGAAGAAAATAAACAAAATTTGTTAAGAATTATGATAGAAAGTGATTCCAAATCTAAAGAAGAATATTCTTCAGAAGAGGAAGAAGAAGAAGAAATAGGAAAAAATTTGAATATTAAAGAAATAGAAAACAATAGTGAATCATCATCCTCAAAAGAATTTGAAAAAGATTGTACAGGAAAAGGAATTTGTGGTTGTACAGAAAAATTAAGGATAAATACTTTAGATAAAGAAAATTTAAAATTTCTAGTAGAAATTATAGATAAAATCCAAGATGAAGACATTAAAAGAAAATATTTGCTAAAAATTAAAGATATTATAGATAAAGAAGAAAAACCTCAAACCTCTAAAGAACTTATAATCATAAAACATATATTAAAAAGGTTTCAACCATATCAAATTAACCCAATAGGAATAAAAGAATTACAACAATAGATAAAACAAATAAACCAAGAAATAAAAGAATTGAAAGAAAATGAATCTCAAAGAGAAATAGAATTATTATAGATGAAAGCTTTAATAGAAACTAATAAAACTCTTAATAACAAAATTAAAGAAGAAAAAGATGAAATAAGTGAAATTCCAACAAAAATAGATCAATATATATATATATATATATGTATGTATATAATATCACAACTAACTTACAGAAAATGCTATTGTCAAGTAAATTTAGTAATAAATCAAGAATTTTCAAGAAATATAGTTGTTTTAATAGATTTAGGAGCCGATATGAATTATATACAAGAAGAATTAATTTGAATAAAATATTATGAAAAACCTATAAAAAAATAGGAACAGCTAATAATTCAAAGTTAGATATACAGTATAAACTATCAAATGCTCATATTGTAATCAATGTATATGTTTTAAGAATATTTTTATGTTAGTAAAAACTTTAAGTGAACCTGCCAGTTTAAGCACACCTTTTTTGGAATAGATATTACCTTTTAAAGCAAGTTATAAAGGGATCATAACAAAAATAGCAGGAAAGAGAATAATTTTTGAATGGGTTAAACCCCAGACAGTTAAAGAAATAAAAATGCTAAAACAAGAGTCTATATTCAGAGTAAATGCTATATATAGAAAAAGAAAAAAAATAAATTTTCTTAATAAAGAAATTCATTATAAAAGAATTGAAGAACAGATAGAAAACTTATAAATAAAAAATAGAATCAATAATTTAAAAGAAAAATTTGAAAGAGACATATGTGCCAAACACCCAAATGCTTTTTGGGATAGGAAAAAGCATATAGTTGAATTACCTTATGAAGAAAATTTTAATGAAAAACAAATCCAAACAAAACTAGACCAATACAAATGAATTAAAAATTGTTAAAATATTACAAAATAGAAATTCAACAATTACATAAAAAGAAATTAATCTGTAGTAGGTTGAATTCTTTATATATTTCTGACTCTATTTTTAAGGCCATATTTTCTTCAAAAGTTTCTTCTTTTACTTTAGATCTTTCTACTTGATATATTGGTTGTGGAATATTTGGGGTAAAATCTACTCCGGCCAGTTCATATCCTATGCCAAAGTTATCTATAGATGTTCTATGTATTACTATGGGTATTTGTTCCCTAATTCTACAAGAGGTTGACCTATTTAATATTTCATAGGTTATATCTCCTTCTGATGTTCTACTTATTTCCTTTAATTTTTCTTGCTCTAACAGAGCAGGCTTTGTTAGTTTTAGAAAAGTCCAACTTTCAGGTATTTGTATTTCAGTGAGTTTTATTCTTTTTGGTACTACTACCGAAATTTTGGAGGGATCTCCTATTTCTATCAATATGATTTCTCTAGGTGATTCTTTTTTAGCTTTAAAATTTTGATGCATTTTTTATATCTTAAACATAATTATGTACTATACAACCATATAGGTTGTTCCCCTTTTCCATGTTCCTCTACTACCTATTTTCATAACTAAAACTTCTCTACAATTATTATCTTTAAGTCTTGTAACATAGTTTAGAAAACAATCAAAATATGTTGGTCCTTTAAAAAAATTTGATTGTATAATTCCTACTATAGATTTTTGAAAATATTTTTCTTGTCTTCTATCACTAAGGCATATGAATATATGTTCATCCAAACCCAACCTAAAGTAAGGTTTAACTGCAACCTGTTTCATACCTATATGCATCTGGTAATTTTTATCTCTCAATTTTATAACTGTTTCTTCTAGGATCAAGTATATATTGCCTTTCTTTCTTTATTCTTATTTCTTTCTCTATTGTTTGGGTTACAAAGAGAAATCAAAACTAGTTGTTTTGTAAATCTCTTTCTCTTTAAAAGCAGGCATTGACTAGTTGGTCAATAATTCCTGAAGGGTGATTGTAGTAAACACAGAGTATACAAAATTTAAACTTCATTAATATAAACAAAGGAGGTATAGTGAATGCTTACAATGGTGAGGAGGAGGAGAGAGATGGCTGAAGGATGGAAATATTACAAGTGAAAGGTGAGAGGATGGATTACAAGAGAGAAGGAGGTGTAAAGAACCCAATGCCTTGTAAGCGTCATGTACATCTGAATTTATAGATTTTGAGGAGACCTTGGTTACTAAACTTAGGTTTCTTTACTTATAACTATGGTTAGGTTACTTTGTTTTTCACCTATGATAGCTTTGTTGGCTATAAGTGCTGTCTGCCTTTTCTTTTTGCTTTCAGCTTGTCTTTTCTTCTTTTTGCATTTGCTTTTGCTTTTCTTCTTTCTGCTTTTGCTTTTGCTTTTTTTTTTTTCCTTTTCTTTTGCCATTTGTCTTTTATTGACTTTTAATATAGCCATATCTACTTTTTTCTATAAGTCATGAGCTAGAATTCTTCGAAATCCATTCCAAACATATCTTCCTCTATGTTTGTTGTTGGATTGAGAGGCACAGTGGAAGATTAAAATTTTAAATTTCCTATCCTGATGTGAACCGAACAAACTCATTTAAGTCAAAGTGAATAGAACAAGTACCTTTTGAAATGCAAGCTCTTCATATGTTGTCTTCAAGAAATTGGATCTCAAGAGCTGACGATATAGATCTGCTCCCTCTACCAGTATCCACATAAATAGTTCTCCCACTTGAACAGCGTGCTAATGCTTGAACAATGTTAGTCCATTTTCTCAAAAAGTTGAACTACTTTTTCTCTAGGGTGTTTCTGTAGCTCTCAATGTATTTTGTTATCAGGACTTTTCTAACTCTCATTAGAAAGCACGCCCCCTTATATATCATTTATATAAATTAGGGTGTTAGTCTTCCTTTAATGAGCCAACAAAAATTCAATTAAATTTATCTCATAAATTTAATCCATATCATATCTAATTCGAATTTATCTTATAAATTCAAATTATAAAACTGGCATGATATTCTCTCATATCATATAATTATTAAATTTAATCTCTCACATAAAATTAAATTTAAAACTAACATAAGATAAGATAAGATAATATATATATATATCAGATATACATATTATATTATATATATGAATACACGAAAATACACATATGTGTATATATATTTAAAAAATTATATATATACATGTATTATATTATATTTTAAATTTTATATATCATATACATATATATACACAAACATGAATATATATATATATATATATTTTGAATATATATAATTATATTTTGAATTTTATATTTCATATAAATATATATATATATATATATAAATATTTATCAAATAAATATTCAAATATATATATATAATTCATTCACCCTAGAAAAGTATTACATTCATTGAATTTAGACACATTTCATATTCAATAAACTTAAACATTATAATTCAAGTTGGGCTATTTTTGTGTGCGATCTTATAGGCCCACATGAAGTTGGTCGTAGGCTAATTACGCTACTAGCCCACAAGTCATAAGTAACCTCTAGCAAGACATTATAACTAACCAATTCATATGGGGATCGATGATCCAATATAACCTATCGTGTAACCATATCACATCCCTTTTTTCACGTGATATTTTAGTCAAGTGTGGGACATGAAATTGTCATTCTCCTTCACCTAACCATTGCTTTCTCGATCTTTGAGTGGACTATCATAACAATGGAAAAACTCTTTTCATTGTAGTATGGCTATACATTTTGTCAGTCTTGCTCATTGAGAGCCCTAATAATATATCTTAATTAACCTGAAGGACAAATTCTATCTTGATTACTCATATTCCTGTGCATGAATATTACTAAATTTAATCACAGCCTTTATGATCACCTAATCAAAGGTGACTTTTGACTAGGTAAAAGTTCATTGGTCGTCATGTAGGAATTCATGATAATCTTAGGTCAAAGGGCTCATTAATGTGGTTACATATGAGATAATCTTATGACTTGTACCATGTCATAGCGGGTCAGTCTAGCACCTTGTACTCTTTTAAGTGCTTATGACTTTGATTTCTATCGCTATAGTTAATTAAAGTCATACTGGTCTTGTTTCATTTATGATCTCTTATAGATGACTGACCAGGGATATTTAGGACAATTATTATAGTTTATCCAAGGATATACTTATCATAGTGAACATATAATTGATATGATAACAAAAGAAAAATTCTATAAATAACAATGTGCATAGTATAATGATTAGCCCTAGGGCACAATTTCCAACATCATCCTACTTACACTAGGTACAATCATTAATTTGTCTAATTCTCATTATCTTGACATGACGCTCATGCTTTGCCTGTGCAAGAGGCTTTGTAAGAGGCTCAGCAACATTGTCTTCTCCTGCTACTTTGCATATTTTTGTATTAGCTCTATCATTGATCTCTCTGAGAGGGTGAAAATGCATGAGTATATGCTTTGTCCTTTGATGTGACCTTGGCTCCTTGCTCTGTGTAATTACTCCACTATTGTCATAGAACAAGTTTATTAGATCTAAGATGTTGGGCATCACTCCTAGTTTAGTAATGAACTTTTTGATCTAAACGGCTTCCTTAGCTACATCCGATGCTACTATATACTAAGCTTCTGTTCCAGAATCAACTATTGTGCTCTGCTTGGAGCTCTTTCAGGTCACTACCCTACCATTTAAGATGAACAAATATCTTGATTATGATTTAAGGTCATCTATGTTAGTTTGGAAGCTTGCATCTATGTAACCTGTTACAACTAGCTTGTTATCTAATTCGCCATATACCAAAAATAAATCCTTAATTGTTCTTAAGTACTTTAAGATATTCTTGACAACAATCTAATAATCGTCTCCTAAATTTGCTTAGTATCTAGTGGCCATACTCAAGGGAAATGAAACATCCAATTGAGTACACAGTATGGCATACATGATAGAATCTAATTGCCGAGGCATATGGAACCGTACTCATGCGATCTTGCTGATTTTATGTTTCTAGGACATTAGTCTTTATTGAGATGAATGTCATGAGATATAGGGATGTAGCCCTTCCTTGAATCCTACATACTGAACCTATGCAATATCTTGTCTATGTATGTGCTCTGACTTAGGGCTATAAGCATTTTGGATCTATCTCCATAGATCTTAATCTCAAAGATGTAACTGGCTTCACCTAAGTCCTTTATAGAGAAAGCTTTTTCTAACCAAGACTTGACATTCTACAAGGTAGTAATGTCATTCCCAATGAGTAGGATGTCATCTACATATAGCATAAGAAATATAGTTGTGCTACTAACCCTTTTATAAACACAAAGTTCATTGATATTTTGAATGAATTCAAACTCTTTGATTACTTCATCAAAACATTAATTCTAGCTTTGAGATGCTTGCTTCAATCCATAAATGGATCTTAGAAGTTTGCACACCTTACCAGAGTCTTCTGGATGCACAAAGCCTTCAGGATGTGTCATGTACACTTCCTCAAGTAGACATCTATTAAGGAATGCTATTTTAACATTTATTTGCCATATTTCATAGTTATAATATGCTGTAATGGTAAGGAGGATTCTGATTGATTTGGCCATTGTGACTGGGGAAAAGGTTTCATTGTAATCTACACCATGAGTTTGGGTGAATCTTTTTGCAACCAGTAGTGCCTTGAAGACATTTACTTTGCCATCCATGTCAATTTTCTCCTTAAAAACCTACTTGCACTCTATGGTTTTTATACCTTCAAGCGAATCAACTAAGGTCTACACCTTATTATGATACATGAATTACATTTTAGACTTCATGGCATTCAGCCATGTCTCATAATTTAGTCCCCACTATGGCTTCTTGGAAGGTGGTTGGCTAATTATTTTTAATGAGTAACACATCACGACATTTATTGATTAGAAATTCATATCTCTACGGATGATACCATGTCCTATCAGACCTTCATGGGCCTTGTGTTACTTAAGTAGGCTTATTTACTTCTTTTGGGTCTTCTCTATTTTCCATCTGTAACTCTGTGCTATTTTATGGTTCTCAAATTTTTTCAAGATGTATCTTGCTCCCATTAGTTCTTTTAGAGATAAATTCTATTTCTAGAAAGATAACATTTTGAATTACAAACACTTTGTTATCGGTGGGATTATAGACATAGTATCCCTTCGTTTCTTTAGGATACCTCACAAAAAGACACTTTGTGGATTTAGGTGTTAACTTGTCTGAGGCCTATTTCTTAACATAAACGTCACATCCCAAAATCTTAAGAAAAGATAAATTAGGTTTCTTCTCAATCTATATCTCATATGGTGTCTTCTCAATTGCCTTAGATGGAACACGGTTTAGTGTGAACACAGCTGTTTCTAGTACATGACCCTAAAAGGATGGTGGAAGATCTACTTGACTCGTCATAGATAGAACCATATCTAATAGTGTCCAATTTCTCTACTCAGAAATGCCATTCCATTATGGTATTACTGGAGGAGTTAATTGTGAGACTATCTTATAACTCTTGAGATGATCAATGAATTCTTAGCTTAAATTATTCACCTCCTCGATCAAATCAGAAATTTTTAATAGTCATGCCAAGTTGGTTTTGTACTTCATTTTGAAATATTTTGAACATTTTAAAGGATTTAAATTTATGTTTCATTAGGTAGATACATCTATATCTACTAAAGTCATCAATAAAAGTAATGAAGTACAGATAACCCCTCTGGCAGTTGTACTCATTGGTCCACACACATCTATATGTATGAGTCCCAGTAAGTCATTAGCCCTCTTACTATGCCTAGTAAAAGGTGCTTTCATCATCTTTCCTAATAAATAAGATTCATAAGTGTCATAAGATTCAAAATCAAAGGAGTTCAGAAGTCCATCTTGATGGAGTTTAAAAATATGTTTCTCATTTATATGGCTTAGATGACAATGCCATAGGTAGGTTAGATTCAAATCGTTCAGCTTGATCCTTCTAGTAGTTACGTTATAGATGTTTTCATTACTAGAATATTCCAGATTTAAAATATAATGACCAAAATGCAAATCACCATTAGCATAAAAAATGTCATTTCAATAAATAGAGCATTTACCATTCCTAGTAATAGAAGTAAAACCTTCCTTATCTAAATAAAAAAGAGAAATAATGTTGCTACTCAAAGCAGGAACATAATAGCAATTGTTTAAAACTAACAAAATCCCACCAGGCAAAAGTAATTCATAAGTGCCTATGGCTAAAGTAGCAACTCTTGCTCTATTCCTAACTCGTAGGTCTACTTTGTCCTTCATTAACTTTCTACTATCTTTGAGACCCTACACACTTGTACAAATATATATACCAATACAAAAGAAGTAGAAAGGTGAATGTCTATAACATAAATACCTGAAGGAGTAGCCTCGCTATCCTTCTTCTTTTTCAAATCTTCTAGGTAGAGCTTGTAGTTCCTCTTCTAATGACCAGGTTCAATGCAAAAGAAACAAACTCTTTCCTTTGGATGCTTTGTCTTCTTGGCTTGAGGCTTGGTTTTGAGCTTGTTTGACTCTTTAGTCTTACTATCTGAGCCTTTACCCTTTCCTTTGCCCTTGTCTTTGCGTTTCTTTTTCATACCCTTTCCTTTCTAAACCATCAAAGCAGTGCTAGGCTTTTTTTTAATGTTTTGCTCAATAGTTTTAAGTATCCCATATAGTTTAAAAATGGATTTCTTTATATCATTCTTGTTATAGTTCATAACAAACTAGTCATAACTTTTCAGGAGTAAGTTCAAGATCAAATCTGTTATTGGCTCCTAGCTTAAGGGAAATCCAAGCCTCTCAAGGTGATCAATATAGCTCTTCATTTTTAAAACATGAGTACTAACTTATGCACCCTCAACCATCTTGCAGAAATGTAAGGCCTTTATGGTCTCATATCTGTCTTGCCTTGCTTGTTGCTGGAACATTTTCTTAAGATGTACAATCATCTCATAAGCCTCCATATGTTCCAAATCTCTTTGAAGTTCTGGAACCATGGTAGCTAGTATTAAGCATCCTACATCTACCGAGTCATTGGTATGCTTCACGTAAGCATCCCTTTGAGCTCCTGTAGCATTGTTCGTAGGCTCCTTGGGAATCGATTCATCCAGGACATAAGCCTTTCTTTCCTGCTTGAGAACAATTCTCAAGTTCCTAAACCAGTCAAGAAAGTTTGTCCCATTGAGTTTGTCCTTCTTAAGAATTGATCGTAATGATAGTGTAGCAGTGTTACTAGTTAACATGATTCTCCAATAAAATACACAAAGTTAATTTTATATCTCCCATTAAAACTAATAACCTTCAAAATTGATTAGTGGGCTAAGACCCATATTTCACTTAAATTTAAATCCGCTTTGGCAGGACGCTTAAAGTTAAGTTATTTAAGTAGGCAACTCATTTACCAATTACATCACATGGAAGTTTTAGATCTTTATAGGATTCAATCATCATATGATTTGGCATGTTCAATTCCATCTAATGCCTTGAGATCTAAAACCATTTTGATAATCTCAATTAAGTCAAACAATAATAAATTTTTATGAGTAGTACCATTACTCATGCTTGTCTCACTGAGACAACCCAAATGTATCCACTTTGGTGGATCCCACATTTAAGTGATCTTGGTTTTGACAAGTATTCATTAATTGATGGCATTATAGCTTAAGATTTTGATTAGAGGGTTTGATAGCAATGATTTCTGGAGGGAGTTGAGAATGTCACAGCTATAAGAAGAATATCTTTTTAGGATTCGAGAAGAAGTTAAGTCAAATCAGACCAGAGATTTTAGCTTCAATGATGATATATCTGTAGTATATTAGGACAGGATCTATATGCCTAGGGATGTAGATTTCAAAAAGGTGATTCTGAATGAACTCATTGCATCAAATATACGATTCATCTAGGAGTTACGAAGATGTACCATGATATGAAGTGCTATTAGTAGTGGCCGAGTATGAAAAGAGAAGTGATTGAGTTTGTATCTTGTTATTTGACCTATCAAAAGGTTAAGATAGAGCATTAGAGACTAACAGGAATGTTACAACTATTGAATATCCCTAATTTGAAATAGGATAGTATCTCTATGGATTTAATATCTAGGTTGCCAAGGACTCAAGCAGGAAATGATGCCATCTAAGTAGTTGTTGATCGATTCACCAAGTCAGCTCATTTTCTGGCTATTTAGATCAGCGACTCGCTGGAAAAGTTGGAAGAGATTTATATCAAAAAAGTTGTGAAGCTCCATGGTGTACTAAGAGATATAATCTCTGATTGAGATCTGAGGTTTACATCTAAGTTTTGGGGAGCTTTACAACAAGCTATGGGTACTGAGTTGAGATTCAGTACAGCCTATCATCCTCTGATGGATGGTTAGATAGAGTAGATTATACATACTCTAGAAGACATGTTGAGAGCCTGTATTGGAGTTAAAGGGTAGCTAGGATAGCCATCTTCCTTTGGCTAAATATGCTTACAAGAACAATGACCACTCTAATATCCAAATGGCATCATATAAGGCATTGTATGAGAGAAAGTGTAGATCACATCTATGCTTAGTAGAATTGAGCGAAAGGAGTATGTTGGGATAAGATATTATAGATCAAATGACCTAGAAGATTGAGTTGATAAAGCAAAAGTTGTTAATGGGTCAAAGTAGACATAAAAATTATGCAGACAGGTACAGACAACTATTAGAATTCCTAGTAAGTGATCGGTATTTTTGAGGGTTACACCAGTGATAGGAATCAAGAGGTCAATTAGAGCCAAAAATTTTATTTCTAGATTCATTGGTCCTTTCAAGATTCTAGAGAGGATTGGACCCATGGCATACAGAATTGCTACTACTATAATTTTCTGGAGTTCATGATGTGTTTCATGTGTCACAGCTTAAGAAGTACCAACTAGACCCCTCTCATGTCATAGAAATAGAAGAGATTGAACTTTAAGAGAATTTGACTTATAAGGCTAAGCTAAAGTGGATAGTGGATGTAAAAGACAAAAAAATAAGAAACGAGACTAGTTGTTAGTAAAAGTGTTCTAGCAAAGCATAGCTCTTGGTGACGCTACTTAGGAGACGGAAGATAAGATGAGGCAACAATATCCATAACTATTTCACTAGGTATGCATTTACATGACTTGTGAATTTTAGGGACAAAATTCTTAAAAGGAGGGGAGAATTATAACATCCTGATTTCCTAACTCTAAGCTAATCGCTAATTGAGGGTAGATTAGTAGTTAGTGAGTGATTAGGATTTTAGATGACAAATTAGTATTTTGACTTTTTGGAGTGTTAAATGAGCAGATATGGGTGGAAGGATTGCATTTTGAATTGAACGGGTGTGCATGGTAAGGATTTTCCTCATTGTACCATGCGCCGCTGCTAGTGCTGCATGTGCCATAGTGCACAGCACAGAAAATTGGTTAATAGGGACATGTCCAACTGGTGGAAATAGAGAGAGAAAGAGGGAAAGAAGCATGGAGGAGAGGAAGAAGAGGGAAGCTCTGCTAAGGCATCGGATTTTGAAGTTGAGGGAGACATTTCTGGCTAATAGCTTACTGGGTAAGTTTCATACTGCCCTTAGCTTCGATTCTACCCTAATTTCTCTTAGCATAAGTTATAAAAAAATTTAATTGGGGAATTTTAGGGGGTTTGTTTCTTATCTTTTGGTAATAAAAAGGTTCTCCAAAATTAAATTAAAGTTTTATGACTAGTTTAGAGTTAAATAATAAAGTTTTTGAAGCTGTAAGTTTAAATTAGCTTTAAACTAAAAGGGAAATAAAAGTAAAGTTGTGAAATAGGTGTATTGGGATTGATTGAAGTGATAGAAAGTGGTGATTGGGTTGCAATGAACTTAAATTGCTTATGTGGAAAGAAAAAGAATGGCTAAGTATAGTTGTAAATGATAATTAGTGCTTGTGTTCAATTTGGTTAGTTAACAAATAGTGCTAACTGTGTATAGATTTTCATGTTGTGTGTGTAACTTGAGAGGAAAGACATATGGGGATTTAAACTATTAGGGATAATCCATGAGTAAACCCATTCTTATGACAGAAGGGTTAAGGTAATCGAATAATTTATTCTATTTGATTATTTGGCTTAACTATTTGTGAGAATGAATATTATTGCATGAAATTATTTTAGAATGTTTATATTTTAAAAGTGAATGATTGATGCATGAAAATGATTTTAAAGGAAATAAGTTTATGAAATTACACGATTATGTGACTATATATATATATTTTAATTGGAGAAAAGCTAAAGGAGCTATTTGCGACCATAAGGTGCCTAATAAACTTAAAGGAAAGTTTTATCGCACTGCTATCAGACCGGCAATGTTATATAATAGTGAATGTTGGGCTCTAACGGGACAGCAAGAGCATAAAGTTGGAGTAGTAGAGATGAGAATGTTACGATGGATGTGTGGACATACACGTAAAGATAAAATTAAAATGAGCACGTACGCGAAAAGTGAGGGTGGCACCTATTAAGGAAAAAATGGTAGAAAATCGGTTGAGATGGTTTGGGCATGTACAAAAAAGACCAAGGGAGGCACTAGTGAGAAGAATGGAACATATAACTTTAAGTCCGATTAAGAGAGGTAGAGGAAGGCCTAAGAGAACACTCTTAGAAGTTGTTGAACGTGATCTCTTAATTAATAATATTCCTAAAAGCTTGATAAATGATAGAGCACAATGGCGTCTTGCAATCCATGTAGCCAACCCCACCTAGTAGGATAAAGGCTTGTTGTCGTTGTTGTATATATATATATATATGTTGGTATCTTTAATAAATTATAATATCCCCCTTTCTATTTGTTTAAATTTCCTTTCCATAAGTTTAATTCATTTTAGCTTCATAACTTTTATGTCTTATACATTTTATAAAGAATCTAAGGTTCGATATGTAGATCTCTTTTAGGCCAGGAAAGAAAATGAAAAGTAGATTACTAGATGAGGATCTTATCTGAAGTAGATTACTTGAAATATAAGGTTTTTTTTTTTCATCTTGTGTTTTAGACTTGTCCAGGGGCGAGCCATATTAGACTCACAGTTAATGTGTTTTTGATAATGAATGTAGGTTCAGCTTGGACCATACTACCAAGATCATTCACAGAGTATTGCATAGTGGGGTAGGAAAATCTACCAAGGACCTTGCTTCTGCACTACACTAACTTTGTCACGTCACCTGAAGGGTATTTCTAGACAATAAAGTGCAAGTCTAAAGAGTATAGGAACACCACAGCTAACTATGACCTTCACTACATCACTTGAGATGTGCCTCCAAAGCAACACCCTAGGTCTCTTTGTCCAAAGATTACCTCAAAGAAATTTGATCTAATTTGTTCTAATTTCAAGTTCTTTAGCTATGTGTAACTTCTAATGCGTAATTATATTATGTTTGGATTGATTTTCTTAATATTAGTATAGAATAGTCATTTGTAATGAGTTACATAAGAAAGTGTAAAAAGATAATTATTTTTTTAAAAAAAAACCATATAGGAGTGCTCCCTAGAAGAGCGCTCCCAAAGGACTAGGCTACGGGAGTACTCATCCCAAGAGCTCTCTTGTATCCTAACACTTAAAGGAGTGCGCTAAGAATAAGCGCTCTTGTATAGTACATATGGGAGCGCTTTTTTGAAAAGCCTTCCTATATGTCTGTAGGTGTTTATTTTCTTTTAAAATTTTTTCAAACATACGCGAGCACTTTTATGGATAGCGCTCCCATACGCAACCGCTATAGGAGCGCTTTTAATGAAAGCGCTCCTCTAGACACTACCTATAGAAGCGCTTTTAAAGCATTCCCATACATATAGGAGTTCTTTTGAAGCACTCTTGTTGGCAAAAAATGAGCGCTCCCATAAGTTATTTTTGTAGTAGTGAACTTAAAAGGTCTTATATAATTTTGAACATGATACTTAAAAAGAAAAAAAAAACATTGTAATATTGAATCAACGAAGGGAATTGATAGAACACATTTGTTACCCACTTTTATTAGTCAATTAGGACCATTTTATTAATGTTTTATCATCTTAAAATGCTCATATTGCATTAGATTTGGGAAAATCGCCTAAGTGTCTAGGTTTAGTGTAGTAGGGGTTTTTTGGTCCAAAAAATGAACTTTTGAGAAAATGTACAAAAAAATTGAGAAAATGCCTTTTATGTCCATTTGAAGAGTAGTGAAATTATATTTTTAAAATTTATTTTGGTTTGGGAGTAATTAAATAGAAAAGTCAACACTTTCTTAAGTACCTTAGTTTGACCTAATTTTTGGGTTATCTTTGTGTAAAATTTTTTATATAATTTTGTGTAGTTTAGAACTTAGTTATTTTAATAAATTCTCTATTCTAATTATGAATTTAATTCTGAACATTAAATAAATTTTATTATGTCACATGCTATTTAATTGAATTATGTGATTTATGTGATATAGATGGCATGTGACTTGTGAATCAATTGGACAAATGAAGTCAAAAGTCTATGGGGTTAAAGTCTGATGATTTGGACGTGTAAGGGCTTCTATTTTGTGGTTTAGATCAGCTAAAAGTGTGGATGATGCATGAGATTAATTGTACACAAATTGGAATCATTTATAAACCAATAGGAGAGTGCCACCTTGCAAGTGTGACAAGGCTCCCATTTTCTTTTTATTTTCTTTTCTTATTTTTTAAATTGAGTATTCAGCTTAAGGAAAAAACTAGGAGCACACCATTTTAGGTCCCAAATGAGATCATTCACCACATTCACTCATCTCCTTCATTTTCTCTCACTTGTTCATAGTGTTCTTCATTTTTTTTCTTTTGTTCTTCATTTTTCAACATCTTAACCTCCATTTTCAGTCACCAAACCTCAAAAAAACTCACACCATTCTTCTCCTATCCTCAATTTCATCCTAACCCTCCCACTTTCATAAGGATTGAAACTCATTTCCAACATTCAAGAGCTATGGAGTTTGGCCTTCACAAGCAATTGCTAGGGTTCTTGAATATGATGAAGATTGGCTTTTTTTTTTTGGAATCCTAGAGAGATGAAGATGGAGGATAAGTCTTGAGCTTCAAATTAGCTAAGTTCTTTTGTTTCCTATCCTCTTTTCTTTTTACTACTAGATGGTTAGATTCCTCAATCTAGGGTTTAATTATCTTAGCTTGTAAATTCTAATTTGAATTTAAGGTTGATGTAAAGAGAGAGGATTGTTTCATTTAATTTCTTTCTTGGACAGCCATGACTAAATTTGGCCACTCTTTGTTTGACACATAATCTTGTATTTTTCAATTAGTGAATTACATGTGCTAATGTTGCATAATCTTGTGATGTTAATGCTTGAGTTTTTGAGTAGCTTGATATAATCTTGTGGTTACTTGATTTCGTGTCTTGCCCATGGCATTTGAGGGAGAGTTTTGAGTGATTCACTTGGCTAATTTTTACACCAATTGGTTAATTAAACTAGGGACTTTAATCTAAGACCTAGAAAAGTTAGCTAATTAGGTTAATTGGCTTAGGATAATTTTCTTATGTCATGACAGCTTTAATCAAGACGAAAAGGAAGCTAAACTTAGCCTAATCATGAGAAAATAATGAGTCTAAAATCAACTAATCTTTGGGGTTCCACTCTTGTGAAAAGGAAAGTTCATTTCACTCACTTTAATTAGCATTTTATTTACTTGCACATTAGGTAATTAGTTTAGATAATTAGGTAACTAAATTCCTATAACTTTGAGTGATTTATTCTACTAGATAACTTTTAATTAGATTAAGATCATTCCTTGCGAGATGACCAAGGGTTGACCCTATATTTTGAGGGTAAGCGACTAAATCCCTATTAGGAGTACCGCTTGTGAATTGTTATAAACTTTAATATATATATATATATATATATAACACTATATATATTGATATTTTATTAATATATATTGATATATTAATACTAACTAAATATTTTTGTATTTGCATTATTGGTAGAGTCTAAAAATAAATTATATTATTTATAATTTATGAATATGATCCATTTAGGTTTTACTAGAAAAGCTATTTCTAATTAATTAATGCTTTTTTGACCAATCATATGGTGACCAATAAAGACTCACTCAATGGTCATTAGTTGATTGAACTAATTTGTTTATAAGATATAATTAAATGGAAAAACATAATTTTTGATCCTTATAATTTCATCAGGTTTTGCTTTTAGTCATTGTAGTTTTTTTTCAATACTTTTAATCCCTATTGTTTTAAAAAGATTGGGTGACTTTTATTTTCTAAATCCCTATAGTTTCTATTTTTTTTTTCCCAGTGATTTTAGCCCTTGTGGGGACTAAAAATATTGAAAAAAACTACAATGACTAAAAACAAAACCTGATGAAACTATAGGAGCTGAAGATTATGTTTTTCCTATTAAATTAATATTCTTATAAAAATAATAAATACAAATGAAAAAGTACTTTTTGACCAATAATTTGAACCAAGTTGGTAGAAGATTTTTTATATTATTAGAGTTTATTCTTGTCCTCAGTTCGCTAGATAACATTATAGATAAATTGGTCCGATTTTACATGCATAATTTATATAATTTTATATTAATGCATAAACATTTTTCTTTCTTATGCAGAGAAAAAAGTAACAATACCAATGAACAAACCATGCATTTTTTTTTTTTGAAGGAGCAGGAAGTTCTTCTACAATTATTCAGTGGAGTGATCATCAAACGAATGATTGAAAGTTATACTTTTGAATCAAATGCTTCTAACATCATAGCAAAGGGCATTACCTTCAAGGTAATTAATTATACAATTAATCACACTACTACTTTCACTTGTTAAAGCTAACTTAACATGTTAACCTTTTATTTTCACTTAAACTTGCATACTCCTTCCGGTTCCTCATATATGGTGTTTCGGACATTTTTCATACATATTGAGAAAAGTTGTTAGATTGAACTATTTGTTCAAAATATCATAGCATTCCGATTAACCCATATTAATTTAAGGGAATATTATCATGCCTTATTTAAATTTGTATAGGGTAAAAATAGAACATCATTTATTATTCTAACTAGACACCTTATGTTTCGGACCAACTTTCATTTTTGGAAGACACTTTATACAAAAGATATGAGAGAGTATATATGACATGTTTTGGGGAGTCCCATGATTTTATTTGTTGAGTTTTTCCATATATTATTAGAAAATATTTTCTTTAAAAATAATAACATTTTATTATTGAACATAGTATAATATTAAACTTATATATCCTAATAATATAATAAAGGCCATACACAGGTACAACCAGAGATTTTGATTTATGGTAGAAATACTTGTTCCATTATAAGGTATTTTTTTAAGTATTATATTAAAAAAATATAAGATATTTTGAATCTTTTAAGGTGAAATTAATAATTTTTTTTCTAAAAATACCCTTAATTAAGGGTGTAAATAATAAAGTTTTCTAATTGAGATACTATTAAATGAGGATAAACATGAAAAGAGGGTGTAATTTTAAAAATAATTAATTAACTCATTGATATTGTAATTTTGTTAGAAATGTTTTACAATATTGTGGAGTGTGTACATATATATATACGTGTGTGTGCGCGCGCAGCATGCAGTGGTGAAGCCACATGACGACAAGTGGGGAAATGCACCATTTCATTTTGAATAAAATTATAAATTTAGTGTATAAGTTTTAATATTTTGCATTTATACTCTTAAATTTTTTTAATTATTTGTCATTAAGTTTTAATATCTTGCACCCCTACCCTTAATTTTTAAGATTCTGTGTCCCTCACTTAGAAGTCTTGGCTACGCCACTGTGCGTGTGTGTGATATGATAAATTGAATTTGGTTAAGCAGAATATGTATAATCATCCTCCGGGGGAAGACGAAGAAGCGAGAACATTTCCAGCATTAGCAGCTGCAGTGAGAGGAGACAAAAGTGCATTCTATGATTGCACCTCCAAAAGTGTCCAAGAAAACTTACTCGATGATACAGGTCGTCATTATTACCATAATTGTTATTCAAGGTGAAAGAGATTTCATATTTGGAAAAGACCAATGAATCTATCAGGTAAATATATAATTAAGCCACGTACGATGTGTGCGTGGCTGCGAGTGCATGCATTTCTTTTACATATGTGTATATGTATGCATGGATAGCTATGTTTTAAATTAAAGTTTTCAATTATATTATTCATTTTATTACATCTAAATTGTTTTTTAAGCATTATGTGAATATTAAGATGACTTGATAGATGAGTAACATAAGCAAATCTTAGTAGTTTCACCTATCATTACGTTCCCTTGGATCTTAGAAGTGTTGGAAACTTCTTATTGCACTCGTAAGGCTAGTTCGTTTAATATTAAAAACAAATCACTTTTAATTAGGTTAAACATAAGTAAATTGTTGGGAATATTTTGAAGAATTTGCGTTAAACTTGAACACATATAAGGAACGTGTTTAAAAAGAAAAACTTAAAACATAGATAAAAATATTAAATGAATGATATTTTTAAAATTTAAAATTTTTTTTAAAAAAATAAAATTGTGAAGTGTATTTAATAACTTTTATTGATATGTGTTCATGGCGTGAACAACAAATACTAGGTGTGCCAAAAACGTTGAGTCTCAATTGGTAACAAAAAGGGTCCCAAGCTCCCTTACCACAGCTACAAGGCATTGGTAAAACAAGTGTTTGATTTTATTGAAATATGAGAAATTACAAATCGAATCTAGAAATTAACTAATAAACTTAAAGGTTAAAAAAGCGTAAAATGCGAGTCTTTGGTTGAGTGTTGACTAGTTTCTTTTGTGTCTTCTTCTTCTATTTATAGTATCAGAGTAGTGGCAGCCTTTTCCTTGAGACCTAGCACATTTTGCCGAAAAATTAAGGATCTCATGAAATTCATAGCATGGTCTTTATTCCATGCTCTCCATTTTGGTAATCAGCCTGTTTCACCGAGATACTTGGGTATGAAGTCCGTAGGTTTCGGCATTATTTGAGATCATGTCTTTTCGTGCCAACAGTCTAATGTTTCTAGCTAACGGAATTTCGACATGTTTATTTATTGTGGCCTTTATTAAGCTTCAAGGGCAGCCCTTTTTGTTTATATTGGGCCTAACGCTTCAGTTATTCAACCTAACTAGCCCTGTGATCTACCTTGAGTGACATTTCATATTTTAGCCCAAACAATGCCTCTCGCATGCTAGTGGTGATAACGTAAGCCACGTGGCATATTTGAAAAAACTAAAATTTTGCTTTGTTTTGAAGCGCCCTTTGTTAATATAAACTTATTTCTTTTCTTGTCACTTCTCTTACCCTTTCTGCCATTTCTTGACCTTCAAGCCTTCGCTCCATTGCATCCCTCTTACCTTTACTTTCAAATGGCTTCCTCCACTTCTATTACCGCCTCTATTTTTTCTCCGTCTTTCATACCTACCAAAAGTCTTCCTAATTCTTTGGTGACTATCTAGAATCCTGTTACCCCACTTAGCCGGCTTGTGACGGTACATATTTAGTAGTCTGAAAAACCCTTACTTCTCCCTGAATTGGTTCCTCATTCTAATGGTCATTCATTTTCTTTGCAGAAGGATTCTTTATTCCATGAATTTATGGCTTTCTGGTAAGTTTTTCGCTTCTCCTACTTAGCCCTTCTATTTTATTAGAGAAATATGCTACTTGTTCTTTACTTTTCGCTAGTACTCCTCCTTGTTCAAATCTCCAATAAAAGTAATGTTGGGTACTTAAGCATCTCTCCCGACCTATCCAAAGTCACAGCCCTAACTCAACCAAATCCATGGCCACTGACATCTATACATAACTTGGTCTCCTTGCACTTGGGTCAACTAGGTAAGGCGCTTGAAGTCGGAGTATGCACCCTAGTAGAAGGAGATGGGTCTTTGTGACCTGATTCAATTGTCCCTAGTCGATATTGATGTCCCGGTCTAGCTTCTGACAGCCCTCTTAAGCTTCTAGGCTCCGGGTTGCAATGCCTTCATATTTGAGCTCAGCCTTATGTCCATTACATTACGGGACATTTTCATGTTCTTAGGGCTGCCCATCATCGAGGAGGAGAACTTCTACACAATCCCTGAGAAGCATGACTTTTACACCAGTCTCCCAATTAACTTGGAGAGCAAGATTAGGAGTGCGGGCTCCTACACAAAGATCATAGAGCTATTCTCCGAGAAGCCAGTTGACGAGCCCGTCAACCCTACAGAGCACTTGGTCTTCATCTAGATCTTATTGAGCTAATAGATCCTGTCCTTAGGGGAAGGGAAGCTCATGCAGCTGCATCTGAGGATTGCCCAATTTCTTCTTTGTGGCAATCAGATCACCCTAAGGATGATGTTTTTGTGCTGCCTCTATGATGGCATAAGGGAGTCACTGATGAAAAAGCCCTTTAGTAACTTTCATGGGCCCGTCTGGTTTTTAAAGCTGTGGACGACAGCCTATTTCCCCCTTCTTTATCAGGAGCATATTCCTAATGATTCTCGTGCCAACCACCCCTTCACCTGCCTTCTAGGTGGTATTCATTGACTGACTCAAAGAACTTCTTTGAGTTCCTTAGTCAGCAGAGCTGGTCCTTGAGGAGGACCTTCAAGGCTTTTAATATTTCAAACTGCTGCCTTCCCACCTGGTAAAAGTATATAGTAGACTGGAAGAACAAGCTTGCCAAAACTACTAAGGGATGACATTTTCCTCTCAACTATTACTCCTAAAAAGATGTGTCTATCGTATATTGGCTCCTCCTCCAAGTCTCTAAAGGTTTACTTAGAGTCTTGTCATCCTTAACTGGTGGTGGGCCAGTTTGGATTGAGACAGTACATCCCTTGGGGCCTATCCCCCTAAATCAGTGTGGAGCTACTAGATCAGGAGGTTATCGACCAGATAGTCATCCCATATAGCACCCAATGACCATGCGAGGTAGAGCTTGTAGATAGAGTTGCCTGCCTTCGCTTCAATAAATGGTGGCCCAGTACTTTAGGCGCATAATAAAGAGCCATACCAATAAGTATCACCTTTTTTGTTTTAATTTCCTTCCACTTTTCTCTCTTTTATCTTGACAAAGTCTAATCCTATTTGAATTCTTTTTTATAGGCCATAATTGGACACAATCTCACATGTTGATGACATTCTTGAGGGGGAACTTCGATGCCCCTACTACTTTTGAGACCCATATGGCCCCCTCGCTAAGGACTGTGGTTCAAGGGATGGATCAAAATGATGCATCCTCCCAAGTCTCGATCCAAAAGAAACCCAGGGCTAAGAAAGTCCCTTCTTTAAATCACCCAAATAAAGAGACAGTCTTGACAAGAGGAATCAGGCACAATCTCCTTCGCTTGATGCTAAGAAGAGGAAGAAGACAATGCCTCCTTCTATCAATCAACCTTCCTCCACTACTCTCTTAGCTAGTCCCACTCCCCAAAAGGGAAAGCACATGCACAAGTACCAGCAGACAATGATCCTGTCGGCAGAATCTGATAACGGTAGGGTGAGTCCCTTTCAACATGGAAAAGCGGGGACCCAGCTCTCAGACCTTCGAGTAGTCACTTTTGTCACCTCTGCCGTTCCTGAGCCAATCCCCACGGGTCTAACTAAAGTTGCTCAAGAGGTGGCCTAGGGGGTGATGGAGCACGTTGGGGATCTAAGGGCTACCATGTTTGCCATGGCCCTAACGGGTGTTGATGGTTCTGAAGACCTCGAGGTTGTGGCTGGCTAGGAAGGAGCTTCTTGGGGCCAATAAAGTCCAAGGTCCTGCTTCTACTAAGGGCCAAGGATGGTTCCTCCCATCAGTTCGATCCTACCTACTAACTCATCAAGCGCCCTATAAATCAGAGGCTCTGCTAGGCCCCTAAAGGGATTTCAAGCAACGACTATGGAGAATGCGCTAGTCACCCTAACCTCTACTCAAGGTGTCTTAGTACGGGGTCAAACTGATTCTTCCACTCTTACGAGCCGTATGGAGAAGGCTTTATGATCAGTAGCGCAATCTACATGAACTCCTCCCCTTTCCTTGAGTAAAGATAAAGCACTCATGAACCCGATTTAGGTATAGGCTTGTTTTTCTCTTTCCTTCTAGAATTTCTAGTTCCTTTCTTTATCCCTCATTATTAACCTTGCTTCATTTTCTTCAGCTAGCTTCATCGGAGGTGGTACCCATTAATGCCCTTCTAGCTTGCATCCGTGTCCTTGAAACAAACGTGGTGTTAGATGCTTGGAGGGTCATGTAGTTTCAACTTAGTCGAGACTTACTCCTCATTCTTTAGCAAAACTATGAGGAGATGATCTAAGCTCTCGAGGCTATGGAGAAGGCAATCTCCATATCTGAGTTGGCATTCCTTTAAGCTCAAGTCCCAGTATGTTACAGCATCATTAGCCGGTGCCATAAAGAACTCCCCTTCCTATTAAACTATTTGAAAAATAATTGGTCTATAAGGGATGAGTATCTTGCCATCAAGACCTGAATGTCTACTGCCATTGGTCGAGTCCAGGAGATCATCCCTCACATAGATCACCTCCAGGTGCTACTGGCTAAGGTGGCAGACTTGCGGTTCCAGCTAGTAGCAACTAAAGAGGAACTGGTGTGGGTTAAAGCTGAAGATGGTCCAACTGAGTCTGAACTAGAGATCATGACTAAGGCTCAAGATGAGGCACTATCTATTTTAAATGAAAAGCTTCATTCCATGCTTGAATTTGAGACTACCCTTACTCACCATCAGACCCTTTTTGAAGAGCTGGATTCAGCTTTAGCAACATGGGAGACTATGTGTACTATTTGTAAATAATAGACATATGTACCTTATTTTTCATTCTTTATTCTTTATTATGTACTATACACCCTTTTGTAACACGATTCATATGTAATAGAGAGCAAATTATTTTTTATTATCGTGCGCCCCTCATATGCCTTGAGGCCTTTCTATGCCTTGGGTCCTTTAATGCCTTTTTTACTATAATGACAGCCAATACTTCTTTAAATATTTTTTGTTTATGGCCCCTCTATCTAAAGTCCCGTCAATGCTAGCTAACAAATACCTGTTCCCTTTTAGTATTTCTTTTATCCTGAACGGTCCTTCCCAATTAGGTGAAAATTTACCGAGTGTCCAGTCTTTAGAACTAGGTGGTACACCTAAAAGTGTTTCCTTTTTATTCCTTTATTATATATCCTTGAAACCTCTTTCTTTTGGGCGATCATATGATCCAGTACTTGTAAATGAATTTCATCTAATTGAATTAACTCATTCATCATAGCCTCATTGTAATCCTCAGACAATCTTGCTCGCAATGCGTGAAGGGACTGCTATTTCCATAGGCAAAATAGCTTCATGCCCATATGTCAACACATATAGGCTCGTGCCTATTGCCTCTCACTTTGATATTCGATATGCCTATAGTATCTCAGGCAATTGTACGTGTCATTCTTTAGGATTCTCTTCAATTGTCTTCTTTAAAATTTTGAGGATTATCTTATTGGAAGCTTTAGTTTGTCCATTTGCCTAAGGGTAATATGACAAGAATGTCAATAATTTAATCCACTTTCCTCAACGACGTCTTTGAAGTCGCTTCTGATGAACATTGTTCTTTGGTCCGTTGTAATAGTTTGAGGAATCCTAAATTGAAACACAATTTATTCAATACCAAGTTAATGACATCGTCCTATTCCACTTTCTTTATAGGGATAACCTCTAGCCACTTCATGAAATAATCTATGGCCGCTAAGATGAATGAGTAGCCATTGGATGAGGGCGAATAGATCTTCCCTACTACGTCCAGAGCCCATCCTTGGAAAGGCTATGGTTTGATAATTAGATGAATGTCTGATGCTGGCACATATTGTGTTGGCCCTTAGGTCTAGCACTTTTTGCATCTTCTAGCATATTCGATGCAATCTTTAGTCATTGATGGCCAATAATATCCATGCCTACATACTAACCATTGCATTTTTGGCCTTAACCAATGAGCCCTGCATACTCCCTCATGCACCTGTCTTAAGACCTCCATATAGTCAATGAAGGTAAAACATCTAAGTAATAACCTATCAGGGCCTTTCTTGTATAATTCATCTCTAATTAGAATAAAGTGTTAAGCGTGTATCCTCATTTTATAAGGGTATCGTTGGCTGGGGTTTTATAGATAACTCTTAAAATCATCTTGCTAACCCCAGGCTAAACCCTGTGAGATTGCACTACATTGTATGGCAAACTACATTGAGTGACTGAGGGATGTTCTTTTTGTTCTACCACAATTATCTCCCTGGTGAGTTTGAGAGACAGCCTTAGCCCTGATGCTATTTGAGGCAGTTCATTGGCCCCCTAATTTTAAGCTTGAGAAATGTGAGTCAACATTACCATCTTAATCTGTTCTAAGATCTGAGAAGCCTCAACATAATACATTACTAGAGCCGAGCTCGTACATTTATACTTACCAATTAATTGTTTGATGACTAACTAAGAATCCCCTTCGATAACCATATCACAAGCTTTCATTTCTTGAAGAATTTTTAGCCCTATAAGTAGTGCTTTGTACTTCGCTTGATTGTTAGTACATTCAAAATCTAATCGAAGAGATAATATCATTTTTACTCTAGTAGGAGAGGTTATTACTATCTTGACCCCATATGCTTATTCAATACTAGACCCATCTAACTTAAGCACCTAGGGCCCCAGATCTATTAAGAATATCGATAGTTCTTCCTCCTCTTTAGGGAGCCCAGCCGAGGGGTGATTAGCTAGGAAATATGCTAATGCTTGGCCTTTTACTGATTTTTGAGGCAAGAATATTAATGAGAATTCTGCCAAGGCCAAACTCCATTTTCCTATATGGCCTGTCATGATTGGCTGATTAAGTATATATTTAATTAAATCAAAATAAGAAACCACATACACAACTGTATTTATTATATAATGCCTCAATTTAGTACAAGCATAATATAGCGCTAAACATGTTATTTTCACAGCTAAGTATCTAGTCTTTATGGGAGCTAGACACCTACTTAAATAATAGACTACCTACTCATGTCCCCTATCAACATTTTGGGCTAACATACAACCTATGGATGTGGCGATAGAAGCTAAATATAATAAAAATGGGGTGTTCTCCTTTAGAGCTGCTAAGACAGGAGGCTTTGTCAAGTGTCTTTTTAATCTTGTCAAAGGTCGCCTGATGATGTTTAGTCTAGGTAAATTCTTCGACATCTTTAAGTTTTAGGAGCTCAGAGAATCATCTTTCCTGCTAGATTTGGGATGAAACGCTTGAGATAATTTACCTATCCTAATAACCTTTGAAGTTCTTTCTTGTTGCTTAGTGCCTTTGCTTCCAAGATATCCTGTGCTTTATTTCGTCTACATTAATCCCCTTTCTGTGGACTAGGAATGCAAGGAAATTACCTGCAGTTACACCATTAGCACATTTAAGTGGGTTTAATTTAAGGTAGACTTTCCTTATTTAGAGGAAACTCATCCTCAAATGCTCAATATGATAATGTGCCTTTGTAGATTTAATCATTATATCATCTATGTATACTTTCAAATATTTTCCTATCATATCATGGAAAATGGCATTCATAGCCTGCTGATAGGTGGCCCCAGCATTTTTTTAGCCGAATGGCATAACTACCCAGTCAAATGTTCCAATAGAGCCCAGGCACCTGAAAGTGATTTTGTGAATGTCTACTTTTGTGATAAATATTTAGTTATATCTGGAAAAGTAATCCATAAATGATAATAAAGCATTTTTGGCCCCAACATCTATTAACCTGTCTGCAATAGGCATTGCATACACGTCTTTAGATATGGTCGTGTTTATATTTCAGAAATTTATGCAAACTCATAGTTTTTCATTTTTCTTGGTTATTGGGACTATATTTGAGAGCCACTGGGCATACCTACAAGGTCGTATAAATCTGACTTATAGGAGATGTTTGATCTCCTCCTTTACTCGTAGCACCACCTTAATTGATTCTCCTTGCGGGCTATTGATGTGGTCTATAATTTAACTTTATAGGAAGCCTGTGTTTGACCAACTGTCTCACCAACCCTGGCATTTCATCATAGTCCCATACGAAGCAGTCCTTGAATTCCTACAGTACTTGCTTGATGGCATTCTTTTGTTCTTCATTTAGTAGTGAGCTAATGAAAGTAATCCTTAGCTCTTCTAGGGATCTGAGGTTTACTTCTTCTAATGGATCCTAGACCTCTAGGGCTATGTCTTTAAATTTTAAAGGTGTAAGGTCTAGCTCGTACAGTATGTTACCTTTTAAGCTTCATCTTCATATATGACTTTAACTCCAAAGGTTTCAGGCCCGTAGTCTTCTAGTCTCTCTTATATGTTGTGCAAACATAGCCTCTAAATGGCCACGGTTGTTATGGCCTTTCTTTTGTTTGTCTTATTCATCAACCAGTTCTATGAGGGGCTCATGCCTCTGTGATGTTAGAGGAATTATAATATTTGTTGTTGTTTTACAGAAAAGGATTCCCTGTGCCTTTTGAAACGTAAACGAGCCTGCTTCTAGAGTAGTACTTCTTAATGATACGGCTATGTTCTTTATGCTATCATGCAGAACCTATATCATGATCTGCTATCGTTCCTTCTTCCTGCATTCTGATGTCTCCGAGGATAGTACAAAGAACCTTTGGTTCTCTTCTAGCTGCTTATCCCTCCAGTCATAAATTCCCCATAGCACTTTTGCCACAAGTTTGTTGGATATGATCAGTAGGTTAGGTTGTCTACTTCCTAGCTTTGAGCCAGGGCTTGTGCTACTTCTACCTATCAATATCGACACTATGTTCTCACGATGTTTAGGCACTTCAGCATCAAGGTGTTAAGTGTTTTAACCCTGCGTGTGTAGAGATTCCTTTTAGTTCGTGAGAACCAGCACCTGTTTCATCAGTCCTTTTATCTTTTCATATCCTTGCCATCTTTGTTACACAGATCCCACCGGGCACGCCAAAAATTGTTTATGGGTGGACAATAAATATTTGGTGTGCCAGAGACGTTGAGTCTCAATTGATAACAAAAAGAGTTCTAAGTCCCTTACTATAATTCACTTGGATGTAAAAAAAATACAAGGCTTTGGTAGAACAAGTGTTTCATTTTATTGAAGTACGAGAAATTGCAAATCTAATCTAGAAATTAATTGATAAACTTAAAGGTTAAAAAAGCATAAAATATGAGTCTTTGGTTGAGTGTTGACTATTTTCTTCTGTATCTTCTTCTTCTATTTATAGTGTCAAAGTAGTGGTAGCCTTTTCCTCATGACCTAGCATGTTTTGTGTAACATTTGAAAACTTCAAATCTAGAAAAATTGATTAATTAAGGGATAAATTAGTTAAAAAGATTATTAATTAATTTAATTATGTTTTTGGGTTGCTAATTGGTTTTTTGGATCATATTTGGCTTTAAATTGAGTTAGGATGGAAGTCGGATCAAGTCGGGTGGCATCAGGGGGAGAAAAATTGACATTTTGCTCACTACATCATGAGCCGCAACTTGTGTAGCATGCGCTGTGGTGCACGGCATAGTAAACAAGTTAAAATTTCAAAAATCATTAAAAAAAGACAGTTTTTATGGTGGGAGAGCTAGAACACGAAGGGGAAAGCTTTGGGCATTGCTAGGGCATTATTTTGGGAGGATTTTAAAGATAAATTGGGCCTTCAAACTCTTAAGTAAGTTTCTTACCCTTCTCCTTTACCTTTTCATCTCATTTTTCATGGGATTTGGAAGTGGGAGAATTTTCTCTGAATGGATTAAGCTATGACTCTATATTTTAAAGTTTCTATTGACTCTAAAGGATTGATTTAAGTTTCTTAACTTTGGATAAGTGGTAATATGAAGTTAAATTGTTGTTTGGTAAAAATTGGATCAAGCCCTAGCTTGATTATAGGGTTTTGAGGTGTGACAAGTTGAGATGTCAAGTGTTATTTTGTGATAGAGTTAGAGGGAGGTTTAAAGGGATTGTGTGAGAAAATAGTAATCTTAACAAGCCTTTTTGTTAAGAATATGAGCGAGAAGTAGGAGAATTGGGATGTTATGGATAGTTAGTAGTTCTTGTGTTAATTGAAAATTAACATATATTACTTGTTGATGTAGATTGTGGTCTGAGAAAAACTTGCCTTGATATAAGAAGAGATTTAGTACCATAGGTAACCCTTTTAGTAACAAAAGGGTTAAGGTAACTAGATAATTTGCATTATTTATTACCTTGTATAAGTTATTCTCAAGTTGTTCTTGCATGATTTGTTATGTATATATGTATGAATTTTGTAAAAGTTAACTATTTTAGAAAATGAGTAGAGTATTGATTTGTAAAATGTCATGTTTTTGAAATAAGTAGTAATATTCATTATATTAGTTTAGAAAGTGGTTTATGCATGGTCAAGTAAAGATATGTAGTGAAATGTGGCGTATTAGAGGGTAGTAGGTCACCCTAGTAGAGTTAGTAAAGATTAAGTCCATATGGTACTGTTGGCACCTCGAGACGCCAAGTGCAGCTCATATTTCTTCTTAGTTCTTGAAAAGGGTGTGGTGTTGAAGACTTACTCTCATTAGTACCTAGAAGGGTATGGAGTTGGAGACTATACTCCTTAGTATTTATAAGATATGGTGTTGGAGTAATGGCACCCTAATTACTTGTAATAGGAGGAACCAGTAGTCTAGAAGTGGTTTAGGATGCCTTGGCCAGGTAGTCCTATCATGGATGGTGAGCTTGGGGACTATACATGTAGTTTGGTTTTATTAAATAGCCTATCAGTTTGGTCAAGAGTATTGAAGGACCGGATGGTTAGTAATTATGCATGTAACCTATGGTGATTTTATATGGTGTGTTTATTATACTTATTTTAAGGCTTGTTTATAACTTGACATGTTAATCAATAATGTAGATTATCTTAGTTACTGAGATCACCACGTGGTTATCATTTTGCAAGTTCTACCACTGAGACAGAGCAAGGGAAGGAGTCGAGTAAGGGCTAGCATACTTTCTACATTATCATTATAAAGCTCAATTTTATTTTGGGTTGTGTACATAAACTTATATGGATGATATTATATGTTGCCAACTAGGAGCACATATCATTTTGATTGGTTGCACTTGTTTCATACTATGTTATTTTATATTTTAGCCCAATATTGTATATGATGTGTATATGTGGTGATTTTTGTAGTAATGGGCTAAAATATTAATATAAGTGCAAGGAATGTTTTATATATATGGTGACAATGTATATGTGGTGTATTATATGGCAATAGAGGCCAAACAGTGTATGTGGTGTTGATTTTGTATTTTGGCCATATTGAGTGAAATTGGCATTAAGTGGCCAAATTTTGTGTTTGGTATGTTTTTTATATATTTGAATGCTTAATCAAGTGTATTTTGGTCCATTAGACTTGATTCAAGCTTCAAAATAGATTAATGGTATAAGTTGAGTTTTGGGTACTTGGATGCTTGAAAATCGCTTTAAAAACTGACTTTTAAAATTCTCATATGATGTCAGATCATTACAAAACTTATACCATTAGTTAGCTTATTGAATAAGCTTCGTGTAGGCGCTTGAATCACTTCAATCGAACATTAGATGCAAAAATGGCGCGCGTTCGAAGTTCATCCCAAAAAGCTATCATGACAGCATTTTGCTGTCATGGACACATGTGCCATGGAGCATCGCATGCAAGTCACAGTGCATGGTAACATGGCCAAATTTGCCTTTCTGTGCCACATGCCACAGTGTATGGACTACGAGCCGTGGCGCATGTGCCAAAATAATCCAAAATGACATTTTTGGCCCTGTTTTTAGGTGTTTTGCTTCCTAAAATTTTTCTATGCTTACAATACCTTTATAAATCATTAAGTTTAAGTTCAAACTATAAATTTGAAGGGTTTTTATGGGATCCTAAATATTTTAAAATTATTTTTAAAATATTATTAGTTTTAACCCTTATTTATATTATATGAGCTTAGGAGAAATCCTTGTTCCTAATTATGATTGTTTGTTGTGATTGTGTGGTGAATTTTGGTAATGTCAAGGTAGACATTATATTTTTTCAAAGAATTAGGGATCTCACAAAACTCATGGCACGGTCTTTATTTCATACTCTCCATTTTGGTAATCAGCTTGTTTCACTGAGATACTTAGGCGTGAGGTCCATAGGTTGTGGCATTACTTGAGATCGTGTCTTTTCATGCCAACAGTCCAGTGTTTCCAACTGATGGGATTTCAGAATGTTTATTTATTGTGGCTTTTATCAAGCTTTGGGGCCGACCCCTTTTATTTATATTGGGCCTGACACTTCAGTTATTCAGCCAACTAGCCTTGTGATCTACCTTGAGCAACATTTTATTTTAGCCCAAACAATATGCATGATTTTATTTAAAAATGTTTTATGAATTGGGACAGAAGGAGTACCATATATATTTACATGAATGTATTTATCCATTAAAAATAGTCAATAAGAGTTGATGAGTTTTATACGCACATTTGTACAAAAGACATGCATATTATTTGGTCAATGGAACAAATGGGTATGTGTTCAATGGATGCCACGTGGATGGACTTGGAAAACCCCTCCTTGGAAGAGCTTATGGACGATATTCTAGGGTCATTTTCGCCAATTCCCATCTCTCAAGTGTGGTTGACCCTATAGGTTAGAATGCTTGGGATCAGCAAGATGTGTAAGACATGCATATTATTTGGTCCCTTTTAATTTTAAGAAAAATTATAGTTATATACCAAAATATTTATGTAATAACAATTAGGTTCTTGGCAAAATTTTCTGAAGGAATAGTGAAACTTTTGGTTTCTAAAATTTTCTTCATTTATCAATATATTTCTCAAAGTTGAATCATTATAAATAAAATTTTTAAAAAGAAAATTAATCATTTGATCCTTATAATTTTGATCTAATTGTAACTCAGTTTCTCAACTTTGACTTATTATAACTCAATCCCTGAGATTTTGACTCAGTTATGAATCACTATTGAACTTTACCTCGTACAAGTTAGTTCTTGAACTTTTAACCTCTTAAATATTTGTCTCTATATTTTAAAAAGAAAAATTATAAGATTAAAAATATTTTAAACTTTTAATATTTATAAAGATTAAAAGGGTTTAATAATTTAAAATATTAGAAATAAATTTTAAAATATTTTTAATCTTTATAATTTTATTTTTAAAAATATAGGGACCAATATTTAAGAGGTTGAAACTTTAGGAACTAAATTGTAAGAAGCAAAGTTCAGAGACTGATTTACAATCGAGTCAAAACTTTAGGGATTGACTTACAACGAGTCAAAGTTCAAAGACTGAGTTACAACTAAGTTAAAACTATAATGACCAAATGATTACTTTTTTCATTTCTAACATTTCAAAATCATTCATAATGAGTCCTTTTAGTTTGAAGGGAAAATAACATCTTAAAGACTAATTGTGTATTTTGAAACTTTTCGAGAGTTCATTAATAAAGATTAAACTTTAGAGATCGACTAGTAACTGAAATAAATTTAAAAGACTAAAAGTTTTATTATCCTTTTCTAGTGTTATGTGTGTATTTATATTCCAAGAATAGTCATTTAGAAAACTAATGTTTTCTATGCATATGGTTTGCAGAAAAAAGTTTACATTTGTAGAGGTAGGAAACAAAGGACCAAGGGCAAATAAGTGAAAGCAAGTGCCGTGGATGAAGAACCTGACTAAGAAAGAGATCAACAAGTTTTTGGATCTCTCTTATATTGACAACGAAGGATGGCTAAATAACCTACCAAGCATTTTTAATTCTAACAAATTGAGAATATTGTTAAAATAATTTTTATTATTATGAGTGGAAAAGCATTAATTCATTATCAAAATTTAAAATTTTAATATTAAGTAACTTTAATTTTCATATTATATATTTAGAAATTTATTGAAATAAATAAGTCTAATTTTAATTTTAGGGATTGACTTACAACGAGTCAAAATTTAGGGACTGAGTTACAATTAAGCCAAAACTACAAGGACCAAATGATTACTTTTTTCATTTCTAATATTTCAAAATCATTCACAATGAGTCCTTTTAGTTTGAAGGGAAAATAACATCTTAAAGACTAACTGTGTGTAATTTTGAAACTTTAGAGAGTTGATTAATAAAGATTAAACTTTAGAGGTCGACTAGTAACTAAAATATGTTTAAGAGACTAAAAGTTTTATTATTCTTTTATAGTGTTATGTGTGTGTATTTATATTCCACGAACAGTTATTTAGAAAACTAATGTTTTCTATTCATATGGTTTGCAGAAAAAAGTTTACATTTGTAGATGTAGGAAACAAAGGACCAGGGGCAAATAAGTCAAAGCAAGTGCCGTGGATGAAGAACCTAACTAAGAAAGAGCTCAAAAAGTTTTTGGATCTCTTTATATTGACAATGAAGGATGGCTAAATAACCTACCAAGCAATTTTAATTCTAACAAATTGAGAATATTGTTAAAATAATTTTTATTATTATGAGTGGATAAGCATTAATTCATTATCAAAATTTAAAATTCTAATATTAAGTAATTTTAATTTTCATATTATATATTTAGAACTTTATTGAAATAAATAAGTATAATTTTAATTTTAGAGATACATTCAAGTACTAAATGTTAGTGCATCTTCTAGTGATGATTTGAACATTGATTTGCCACAATGTAGGAGGCTAATTGTGAGGGACTAAGACTCAACAATCAAGGGTAGATGGAGGACCTCTTAAAATATTTCCTAAAACCTAAACTTAGACTCTAAGCAAGATAAATGTAATAAATGCTTGGAAATCAAAGAAGAGTCATTACATGATGAAATTACAAAATGAAACTAAAATAGTCTTGCAAATAGCTAAAAAAATAGGAAACTAAAATAGTCTTGCAAATCAAGCTAAAAGGAAATAGGAAACTAAAATAGTCATCAAGCTAAAAGTACCATGTATATGGTTTTGTACCTCTCTTGAATATTATAGTGTAGTTCCAACTCTTTTTTTGCTCACTTCTACTAAATTCCTAGAGCTGAATAGCTTGATCATCACATTCCAAATTTAAAATATGTGCTAAGCTTCTAGGGATAAAATACAAGCTAAGTGGCGATTCTTACAGCTAACCTCATATCTTTTCAATTCATCATCATACTTGAGGCTAGCATAGAAAGCTTTTATGAACTTAAGGGAATAATCCAAATTCAATCTAATAGTCCCTTACAATCCTTTAAATACTCGTCTAAATCAAAGTTGCAACCTTTCAAAGAATCATACTTTACCCAATATCCATCGGCCAAATTTTTGCTGTGGAATTCATACTTGGCCTTGACTTCCTTTAACATGAGCTTTTCCTTGAATGGAGGAACTTGAGTTCAGATGGTGAGACATTTCTCCCATCTTTTGCCAATTTACATACAATTCTTCTCAATCCTTTGGGTCGATCTCCTTCCAAGACTTCTTAGGAGTCCTTATGTAACATCTTAATTTTTAAGTTTGATTGAGGACATAAAAATAGAGTTAGTATTATTTTGATGTTTGATTATGGAATAAATTTGTATTTGAGGTTATTTAAGGTCAATAACATGTTCAAGCACTTAATCATGCTTAAAATTAGGCTTAGGATGATATGTTAGGGTTAAATGGGGTCCAAAGTAGGTATTGGACTGATTGGATCCTGATAGTTGAGCTAAATAAAGTTTCCCGTATAACATCCTAAATTTTTAAGGGTTAATGAGCAAATAGGACCTTTAACTCTTACTCAAAAATTGTCTTGGACCTTGAACTATTAAAATATATAAAATAAACCCTAAACTTTTAAATTCATAGTAAAATAAATCCTGACAGTTAATTTTTTAACACCGTTACTTTTCATATAGGTGCTGTTTAGGGTTTATTTTCCTATGAATTTAACATTGACTATTACAATACTCGTGTGGACAGTAACGAAGTTAAAAAAGTTAACAGTCAGGGTTTATTTTGTTATGAATTTAAAAGTTTAGGATTTATTTTGCATATTTTAAGAGTTCAAGGTCCAAGGTGATTTTTGAGCAATAGTTTAGGCTCTTATTTGCTTATTAACCCAATTTTTAATCAAAATTTAATGGCTAATTAAGGGTATAATTGGTCAACATGTGGATTAAATTGATCAATCAAGTTTCCAGATTACTAATGGATGTTTCAGATCATTGGTCAGCTCTAAGGTTAGATTAGAAGTGAATGTGTGATGGCATTTTCTGTGCCATGCATTGCAACACATGACACATTAAATCAGCTTATAACTATGAATAAGCATTTGGGGGCAAAAGGAAATTTGGGATTTGAGAAGCTCTTGAGAAGAGAAAGAAGGGTTGTGCTAGGGTTGGTCTAAGTTGAGACATCGAAAGCTATTTTGGACTATCATGCATTTCAGTAGCTCTTTTCTCTCTCCTTTCCACTTCTACACCATGAATTTCAAGAGTTTAGAGAGAGAGAGAGTTTTGGTTTGTCTTGTAGAAGTTAGGAATCCATGCTCTAAGTTTTGCATATAGTTTATATAACTTGATCTAAGCTCTTGAGCTAAGAATAGGTGGTTATTTAGGAAAAGAGATGAGAGTCGTAAAGTAAAGGGCTAATTTGGGCTTTATAAAATTTGGCTAATAATAATAAAATGAAAAAGATGAGTTCAAAAATATATCACCAATCATAGAAGAGAGTAATGAAGAGAAGCTTGCATAGATATTTATCCTGATTCAGCTCCTATCATTTGATCCTCTGTCCAGTCCCTAAGTACCACTTGAGATTTCTCTAGAAACTCTACCAAGATTAATTTAGGCTCTTGGTAGCCTCAATATAATCCAGACTCACACCAAAGTCTAAATCACTTTTCCTTACAAAGGTAATGATATAACCCACTTAAACTCTCCCATTTTAAGATAATCTATTTCAAGACAGGAAAATAGAGATGAACAAAGTAAGTTAAAGAATGAACTACTATTATCAAATACTCCCTCTAAGAGTTGATATTTAATCAATGAAGCTTTCTTATAATAAATATAAACTCAAAAAGTTGGTAAACAATAAATGAGAATAACTTGTGTTCGTTTGTGTGCATTCTTTTTCACCGTCTTCATAATTGCTTCAATTTATAATTAGGCTTCATAAATGATCTGTTAGACTTATGAATATAGCTGTTAAAGTCATCATCTTCTCTCCTTTGAACTTTCTTCAAACCAAGTAACAGTGCTTTATGACAGAGCTTTTGCTCTCATGGGAAGTAAGGAAAGTAACGTTTCTTTGCATTAAATTTCTGACAAGGTAGATGAGAGACTCTTTTAAATAATGACTCTATTTAGGAATAAAGAATTTTTGAATTTGATTAGTAAGAGCTCAATCCATCCTACAGTTTGTGTTTAGAATGATTCTAGGGAGATTATATAAATAACATAACTCTTAAAGGATGAAAGGAGAATGAATTGAGAGAGTTTTGAATTTCTCTGTTAAGGACGCGAGAAATGTAATTTATGACATTACCATACGCTCTACTACAAAATCACTAATTACTTCTAATACTTAAGTTGAAATTTTTGAAAAACATGGGATCCTAATAAAATATTTTCAAAAAATAGTTTTATACTCATTTAGGTTATTCAACCCCATACAAAATTACATACACAGTGGAAGCATATAGATTTGGTGCACAAAGGTCAAGGAAAAATATGTGCATCACTTAAAAATAAAGTAAAAATTTACACCGTGCATCGCGGCTCGTGCCACATGTGCCATGGCATATGGCACAGAGGCCACAATTGCCCACTCTATGTTGTGTGCCACGGCATGCAAGTACATACACCACGTGGCATACACCTGAATTTGTTGTCAAATGGCAGTTTCTGATATAAAATTTAAATGCGTGTCATTTCCACATATGAAGTCCAATTGGGATGGTTCAAGCGCCCATACGAAGCTTGTTTTGAAATCTAACTAATGACACTAGTTTCATCCCAATCCAATATTTTTATCAAAAATTAGACACTAAAGTGCACTTTGACCATTTCTTATTAAATTTTTGTCACTTAAGTGTCTCAATTCGAAACCAATTGTCATTAGCCACTTTTTTTGGGCCTTGACCAAGTCCAAATGGGCAAAACATACCTAATTGATCATACACATGCATAATATAACACACATACACAAATTTGGCCATAATTTTTCCATTTCTCACTTTGGGCCAAAATCACATTTTCACTTTTCTAGTCTCATATATGGCCGAATCCCTCCATATAATCTCCACCCATTTCACATACACACATAATTACATCTATTCACTACCCTTTTCAGTCATTTTATCATTCACACACATACAAGGGCTAGGGAGTTCAAAATTATAAATCACAGCATAATCATATCTTATGCACATGTACAAATCTTATAACAACTTATACATATATAAAACTAATATCAACCAAATTCATTACACCATATCTTATAAAGATTTAGGCAAGTCAACTCAGCCTATATCCTTTTCCTTTGACCCATTAGCACCAAAACCTAAAAAATGTAAAAAACCACGAGTGAAATAAAAATATCAGAAACCAATATAGCTCATTAAATGTCTATTACCACAAATAACCATGCCAAAGTAATTGAAAACATCATATGGTACATATATATAACATATCAATACTAAATTACCATTTTCGCATACAAATCACATTTCAAACACTTTTCACCACAGCATGATCAACTATCCACCAATCCTCTAAAGCTCCCCGACATGAAACCATAGGCTCTTCTAGATTAACTACTTGTTCTCTCCCTTTTTGTCATCATGAAAGGGCTTGGGAGTCAAGTCAACACATGCAAACAAATTTGAAAGGAGAGTAATAGGAGTCATTAGTCTTGCATCCTTTACAGTTTCTTCTAAATCTTCCCAAGTAGGCTAAGGATAAAACTGAGGAGACAACTTGATAATTTTATCAGAGGCCAATAATGTTGTCAGAGGTTGAGGATTTAGGAATTCTTGAGTGTTTTATTCCATTAAATCCTTAAAGAGAGTTGTAGTGGGTATACTTGGAGGCTGGATAAGAGTTTTCTTTTCAATACTAGTTCAGGGAGCAACTTCTTCTATATCAGAGTCATTATTGCCATAAATTTAAGCAATGGTAGTAACTGCATTGAAGTCCTTGACTACTTAACCTTCTTGATCCTTAGGTGCCTCACCCTTAGCAGATTCTTACTTAGGTTATGTCTTAGGAATTTTTTCTTTAGGAAAACCAAAATCCCTATGACCCTTAAATTCTTCAAGATCCTTCTTATCTGAGCCTTAAGAGGATGTGTCAATTTTGTACATAGAGATATGCTTAGGAGTAGGCATCTGAGGGTAGTTTTCTTCGAGCATCCTCGTAGTCTCCTTAAGTGAATCTCCAATATTGCTTACTTGAGCCTTAAGTAACTTAACATTAGACTTTAGATTTTTCAATTCAAGTCTATAACCTTCATCCTGCCTCTTTAAGCACAGATTGAACACTTCAAATAGGGTTTTGAATCTCTTATGTAGCTATGTCACAGTATGAGCATCCATGTTAGGCAGTGGCTCTTCTTCCTAAATAGGCATTATAGAATAAGGCAGAGAGGGATCAACTTTTCTCCTCTTATTAGCAAATGATTACACAAATGAACTAGGCCCAGTTACAACAACAAAAATTAAAGCTTCACCTTGTCCTTTTCTTTTTGCTAGAAATTGCGTCTTCTTTAAAGTAATGTGCCCCATGACATCAACATAAATCATTTTCTTCCTATCCTTAAGATACTTGATCTTCTGATCATCTAAAATTTTATAGATAAGAGACCCAAATAGAAGAAATTTGCCAGCTCATTTATAATCCAGTAAGCCAAGTAATCTCTTCTTCTTCTTCATTATTGCAGCTACCTTAATCTCCATGCCTTTGATCATAGCAATTAGATAAATTAATCCCTCTTGAGTTAAGGCATTAAATCCTATCTGCTTCCTCATGATGACTTTAGTCTAAAATGTGATGAAGGATTCTGTGCAAGCTTAGTTATAAGGGGATCAATTTTTTCTTAAGAGGGTAATAAAGTCTTTTACATGATTGGCTTGTTGAAGTTAAAATCAGAGAGTCATAGCACTGAATAGTCTGTAAGAAACTCTAGCAACTTAGTTAAGTACTCTTCTATAATATCAAACTCTTGGTCTTGAATTTGTGCTTTTAGAATCATTCCATCATAAAACAGGCAAATTGAGCTATAGAAAGCTCTTACAACTTCCTCTCACATGGGATACTTCAGTTCTAGCAGCTTTATATATATTTCCATATATTTTTTCACATCCAGTCCATTCTCTTTTAATACCTTGAAATCCATTGACTAACTTAAACCCAGATTCTTAGATTGCAATTTGAGAAACTGTATGTGTAATAACCTTAGTTACTACTCCTAATACACCACATAGCATTACAAACTAAACAACTTAGGCTAGCCTTTATGACTTACTATTCTTAAATAAAATATGTAAATCCCATACATGGTTTGCCATCAAATAAAAAAAATTACATAATCATAGCTTATGGTAGTTACTTCCCTATTTTAGTCAACGAACTGGCCTACATACTAAAGCCTTACTCTCCCCTAACAAATTTAGCATTTCGCCTCGACTAGTCAAACACTACTCACCTTAGCCTGTATGTTACTTGCCTTGGCGAGAAGTTACTTTCTCATTTAGGGTTATGCGTACTCACCTTGACGACCATCACATATCACTCGCCTATATTTCATATCATTTTAAGGCAACTACTCATACATATATCTATCATGGTCATTTGCACAACTATAATTTTTCCAAAATTTGTTCAAAGCATACTTTCAATTTAATTTAGAGTTCAATAAGTGAAATAGAGCTAAAACCTAAATCTTAAATAACAAATATAAATGAGGACCTCTAACATTGGTTTTAGTCTATGAAATTCCAAATATCAAAGAATAAAATTTAATGTAGATTAAACATGCAGCTAAGTTCCTTATAGTTGGCAAAATTGCAAAATAACCATGCATTATAAAAATCACCAAAGTCTAACAATTTCTAGTGTCAAGTTCCCAAAGCTTTTGCCTTCTCCTTACCTTTTCTTAGCCTGAAAATGAGTAAATGTAAAGACATGATGTTGGATCATGTGTTTTGATGATTACAAAACTAAGAGAAAAGGTGTTTATTATGTATGCAAATATATAAAGAATCATAGATGAAAACAAAACCTCAAGAGTATGAAGAATCAATAGAAGATAAAGATTTATAGGATAAGTTATTTAATTCTCTTAGATTTATTGTGAAAAATTTGAGAGCTTAATCACATATCATTATCACTAAAATGAATACATCATCTCTAGCTCATGAGTTTCATTTATGCATCCTAGGACTCAGTATATTCAATCTTGTGAGTTATATCATTTCAGCTTATATTGGATCATAGAAGTTGAGCTTTTCACTATCTAATAATTCATGCATAATTTAGATTGGTCACACGCGTGATTTATCATGTTAGCAACACCAACTAATGTTTCATACTTGTATCAAGAGTGATCCTCGTGTGATTTATCACTTGTGTTTCTATGATGCCTTGACATTGCTTCTATGCTCCATTTCACACAAGCTACCCTTGGGTGTACACATTTAAATTATTATCTTGTGTTTCATTTTATATTGTAGAGTTCTGTTTCAAGCGTGAATCAAAAGGTAACCACACGTGATATGTCATCAAATCTTTTAAACACATTTTTCCAAGTTGAGTCTTAAGCCATTTCAAGCCTAGTTCAATGTTATACACTTGCGTGATCTGTCATATGTTAGGATAGGTTAGCATCTAAGAAGGGGTGAATTGGATGACACTTAAAAACTTTTGAAAACTTGAAAGAGTGAAGAACTAACGTGTAAAGGAAGAAGATGAGACACACAAGATTTATACTAGTTCAGCCTTAAACTTGGCCTACTTCTAGTTCTGAAGATCACACATGAGATTTTTAACTACACTACAGTACAACTCTCAAGACTTAACTTGTCTTGAATCACTCAACAAACCTTGTTACAATCCAGTAAGTTGTTACAAACACTTGAAAAAAATACCTTTTTAAGAATTTTAAAGAAAGAAATAACCTTTTGCAGAAAAATCTCTTAAAGAGTAGATGAAATTACAATTGAAAGCTTATAAACTTATGAGAGCTTTTGACAATTCTTTTCAAAAATAATGAATGAATGCAAGATGTAAAAGCACAATTTGAAAGCTTTTCAAATGCTTAAATAATGATTAGTTTGCTCAAAGATCATTAGTTTTAGTTCTGGCTCAAAATGAATCACATATATAGTTTTGTTAGTTGATAGACCATTAAAAGAGTAATTCTATCCATTGGTGTAATTTCTTGTGAGTGACTGGCAGAATCACACTTGAAATTATACTTGGATTGTTTGAGAAATGTATATATGATAAATACATGTAAACCCCTTGACCTCTCATACGTGGTTTTGCATTTCTGAATAAGCATCCAGTTCTGTGTGCTAAAACTCACATGGTACCTCTTTGCTCTCACGTATGGCTTTACACTTTTAAATAAGCATTTAGTTTTGTGTGCTAAACTTTGTATGGTACCAAAAAGCTATCACACATGAAATAACAAGTAATAATGCAAAACTTGTCTAGGTGCATTTTCACACGTGGAACTACATATGACTCAAGCAAGATTTTGCATGATCAAGAGATATAGATATGTGAATCAATGATCATACAAGTGAACAATTCTAACTTGGCTTGAGATGACTTAAGACTCAATCAAATCAAAAATGTGATTGTGCAACAAGTGACAAATCACACGTGGCTACAATTAGACTCATGCTTGAAACAACACTTTAACATAATGTAATAAAGCATAGTTGCTAAAACTTGTATGGACAATAATGGCTCTCATGCATGATTTTGCATACAGAAGGAAAGCTTAAGGCATCACATAACATAGGTGATAAATCATGTGTGAATCACTTCCTGACTCTTGCATGATCTAGTAATCAGTGTGCCTAACCTATAGAATCTTATGAGTGACTTTCAAAATCATGTGCGATTCTCTTCTCACACTATAAACAACTTCTATGAATTTCAAACATGTAAGAAAGACATTGTTTGCAAGCTTTAATACACTTAAATAAGTCTTAATGCATATAAGTGAGATATATGATGCATTCATTTTAATGATTATGAAAGGTGATTAAGCTCTTAAAGTTTTCACACTAAATTTAAGAGAATTTAAATAATTTATCCTAAAACTTCTTCAACTCCTCTTGATTCTTCATGCTCTTGAGGTTTTGTCTTCATCCATGATTCTTTATATCTACACACATAACAAATACATCTTTTCTTGATTTTGTAATCATTAAAATATAAGCTCCAACATCATCTATTATTCTAAATCTTTTTGATCATGCATTTCTTGCTTGAGTATATATTGGTCCCATGTGTGATATGACTTACAAAATGGTTTTGTTTTCTAACTTTCCATTTCACACATGAGTATGATAGTGTTTCACATGTGATCTGTATTTCCAAAAGGATTGGGTTTTGGAAACATCCTTTTTATGCTTGATACATAGTTGGTTCCACGCATGGTTCATCTCATAGAATTAAGATTGGCATTTGGCTAACTAATTCAAGCATGAGAACCTGAGGGTCACACGTAAGTTTTGTCACACAGAATTGGCTTTGGCATTTTGCTAGCTAATTCATGCATGAGAATATAAAGGTCACACGTGAGTTTTGTCATACAAAATGATTTGCATATTCTTACCCTCTTAAACAAGCATGAGACACCTTAAGGTTTATGCTTGAATTGCCATATATGCATGTCTGGAACTTGGATAGCTCCATTTCACATGTGAAATGTCTGGTTGCATGCAAGAAAATTCACCAATGTCTAAAAACACTATTCCAATGATCTGTCGGCTGCCAAGACTATATATGTGATATAATTGAAGTCTAAAATAAGGATTTTAATCTTTGATCGAACTATTTATTATTTCAACATTCTAAAAGACTTTCAAATTGTGCATAAACATTTAGCATTCATTTATCATTCTTAATAAATTTTGTGAAAAAGCTCTCACAAATTTATAAGCCTTCATTTGTAATCTATGTACTCTTAAGAGAGTTTTTTTTGTGAATGTTTTTATACATGTTTGTTGTTGAATCAAGATAAGTTAAGTCTTGAGAGTTGTATTATGGTCACAAGCACCTATTGAAGCTTATGAGTTTAGTTGAAAATCTCAAGTGTGATCTTGAAGACTAGATATAGGCTAAGTTTTAGGCTGAACACAATCTTATGTGCATTATCTATTCCTTCCTTGCTCAAGTCTTTTCAACTCCTTAAGCTTTTAAGAAATTTTTAGTGTCAGCAAATTCACCCCTTTTCTTGGGTGCTAGCTTATCCAACAATTAGTATCTGAACTTGGACTCTTGATCATGGACTTAACAGTCTAAGAGGATCCTATGACTAGTTTTGGTAATAATGTACTTCTAAAAGGTGCTAGGATCAATAGGCCTCCTGGATTTAATGGCAAAAACTACACCTTCTGGAAGAGCAAGATGAGATTATTCTATGAGACATTAGACCTTCATTTATGGGAGATTGTTGAGAATGGTCCTTATGTTCCACTAAAAATAGTGGAAGGACAACAAGTGAGAAAAGTAAGGAGTGAACTTACAGAAAAGGAAGAGAAGCTGGTGCTACTAATACAAGGTAAATTTAATTTTAGCAAGTCCCTTGAGTCAATAAGAATACTTTCATGTCAGTAATCTTAAGATAGCAAAAGAAATATGGTATGCTCTTGAGATTGCTTATGAAGGCACAAAAGGAGTTAAAGGAAATAAAATGAGTACATTAACTCAGGAGTATAAGCTTTTCAAGATGAAGCCTGGAGAAAGTATCAAGAGAATGCAAGTAAGATATACACATATGATGAATGAACTTGCATTGCTTGGAAAGACCTACACACAAAAGGAGTAAGTTAAAAAAATCATGAGAGGTCTTCCTACTGAATGGCAACTAAAAATTACTATCATTGAGGAAGCAAAAAGTAATTCCATGACATTTGTGGCAGCATGGTTTAGAAGTCTTACTGAGCATGAAGGAATATTATCAATGCTAAAGGAAGATGCTGAGAAGAAGAAGAAATCACTGGCACTAAAATTATCAAAAGAAGATTCTGACTCTAAGACTAGTGATAATGAAGACTTTAATGAGGAAATAGCCATGTTTGTCAAAAAGTTTGGCAAATTCTTTGGCAAGAAGAAATTTAGTAAGAAATTCTCAAGGAAGAAAGACAAGGAAATCATTTGCTTCAAATGCAAAAAGCCAAGACATATTAAGGCTGATTGTCCCCTAAAACAAGAGAGTAAGAGCCACAAGTATGACAAGAAGAAGTTCAAGGCATATCTCTCTTCAATATGGGGTAACAGTAATGAGGATTCCATAGAAGAAAAGGAAGTAAATCTCTATGTAACAGCCCCAGTTCATCAAGGGCCTCTCCCTCTGGACTTTCGTCGTGCTGAACACACCTCCTCTTGGCCTTACACGAGATGACTGCTCTTAAGAGAGCATCAGGATACAAGGCTTCCCACAACAGTATGTGGGATTATTCTTCTATGATAAATACTATAAGGAGAGCCTTCTTAGGATCGATCCTCCAACCTCTCCTACTTAATGAAGTTGAGTCTAAGTAGTACCAGGTTTAGCCTAAACTTTGTTAAGTAGGAGAGATTGGAAGATTAAACCTGGGGAGGCTCTCCTTGTGGTATTTATTGCAAAAGAATAATCCCACATACTACTGTAGGGAAATCTTGTCTCCTAACGCTCTCTTAAGAGGGATTGCCTCGTGTGGGGCTAATGGGGAGGTACATCCAACACAGTGAAAGTCTAAAGGGAGAGGCCCTTGGTGAGCTAAGGCTATTACACTCTACCTAATGGCCAAAAGCAACACTGATTAGGTAAATGATTCTGACTCAAATTCTAAATTTGATTTTACCTCTGAAGAATTAAACACTGCTTTTGAGGAATTACATAATGAATCTTTTTTGCTCATGAAAAATCTTACTCAAGTTAAAAAGAAACTTGCTATTTATGAAAAGAAAAATATGTCTCTTAAAGCTAAAAATGAAGCTTTGAAAAAGAATCTTTATATTTTCAAAAATGAAACTCAGTGTGTTGATTACTCTCTCCATATTTCTGGAAAAGAAGATCTGAAAAATACTCTTGCTAAATTTGTTAAGGGTACAGATAATCTAAACAAAATTTTGAGTCAACAAAGAAATGTATTTGGTAAAGCTGGACTGGGCTACAAATCTAAATAGAAATAAAAGTATTATAAGAACTTTTTTGTTCCTGCCACTATAACTAACTCACCCAAGTCCATTTGTTCTTATTGTAACAAGAAAGGATACACATGACTAGGTCATGTATCCATAGGAAGCAAGGGTTGATCAAAAATATAAAGTGGGTTTCAAAGGGGTCTACTAACTCACTAGGACCTAAATAGATTTGGGTACCTAAGAAAACCTGACATTTGTGCAAGTAATAAGGAGAGTCATAAATGAAAAATGATATCTAGAAAGTGACTACTCCAAGCATATGATTGGTGATAGCTCTATGTTCCTATATATGGTAGAAACTACATATGGTAGGACTGTTACCTTTAGAAATAGTGAAAAAGGCATAATTCTTGGTATAGGTAAGGTTAAAAGAATTCTCCCAACTCTCCATGCATTGATAATGTTTATTTAGCTGATGGTTTTGGACATAACCTTTTAAGCATAAGTCAATTATGTGACAAAGGTTTTGAGGTTATATTTAATACTGTGCATTGTATTGTTAGAGATGAACAAAAAAAACCATCTTAGAAGGAAAAAGAGTTCAGAATGTGTATTCAATTAACCTTTGTGATGATGATTCCTTGAATACAAAGTGTCTAATCTCTATAAATGATGAGAGTTGGTTGTGGCATAAGAGATTAGCTCATGTAAATATGTAGCAATTAGATAAGCTGGTAAAAAAAGATCTTGTCATTGGGCTACCAAGGATTAAATTCAAAGCTTACAAGTTATGTGATGCTTGTATAGAGGAAAAGAAAGTCAAAACTACATTTCATAACAAAAATATGATTTCCACCTCAAGATCTCTTGAGCTACTTCATATAGACTTAATTGGTCCTCCAAGGGTAAAAAGCCTAGGGGGTAATCTCTACCCTTTTGTCATTGTTAATGATTATTCTAGATTCACGTGGACTATCTTCATATCTTACAAGGATCAAATCTTTGACTATTTTGTGGCATTTGTAGCCAAAGTACAAAATGAAAAGAGTTTGAAAATTGTGAAGATTAGAAGTGGCCATGGTGGAGAGTGTAATGTCTACCTTGACATTACAAAAATTCACCACACAATCACAACAAACAACCATAATTAGGAGCAAATATTTGCTCCTAATCTCACATTATATATATAAGGGTGAAAACTAATAATCTTTAGAAATAATTTTGAAATATTTGGGATCCCATAAAAACCCTTTAAATTGATAGTTTGAGCTCAAACTTAATGATTTATAAAGGTATTGGAAGCATAGAAAAGTTTTGGGAAGCAAAACACTTCAAAACAGGGCCAAAAATATCATTTTTGAGCGTTTTGGTCCATGGGCTGTGGCTCGTGGTCTATAAGCGGTGGCATGTGGCACAGAAAGCAAAGTTCCCTCATATGTGGCTTGTGCAAAATGCACTGTAGCGCACGTGTCCATGACAGTAAAGTTGTCATGACAGCTTTTCCGGACGAACTTCAAACGCACGTCATTTTCACATTCGATATTCGATTAGAGTGATTCAAGCACCGACGCGAAGCTTATTTAATAAGATAACTAATGGTACAAGTTTCGATACGATCCAAAACCATATGACAATTTTAGATGCTTGGATATAAAAGTCAGTTTTTTAAAGAGATTTTCAAGCATCCAAGTACCCAAAACTCATAATTTATACCATTAACCAATTGTGAGGCTTGAACTAAGCCCAATAGACCAAAATATACTTGAGTGAGCATTCAAATACATAAAAAAGTACCAAACACAAAATTTGGCCACTTAATGGCCATTTTGCCCAATATGGCCAAAATACAAAATCAACATCATATATGCTATTTGGCCTCTATTGCCACATAATACATTACAAATACATTGTCACCACATAGATAAAACATTCCTTGCACTTGTATTAGTATTTTAGCCTATCACCACAAAAATTGCCACATATTCATCTCATATACAATATTAAGCTAAAATACAAAATAACATAGTATGAAACAAGTGCAACTAAACAAAATGATATGCATTTCTAGTTGGCAACATGTAATATCATATAAGAAGTTTATGTACACCACTCAAATTGAAATCGGGCTTTATAAAGAGTGTAGCAGATATGCTAGCCCCTGCCCGATTCCCTCCTTAGCTCAGTCTCACTGGTAAAACCTGTAAAATGATAACTACGGGGTGATATAAAAATTTCAGTAACTAAGATAATCTACATTATTGATTAACAAGCCAAGTTATAAACAAGCATTAAAATAAGTAACATAATCGTATCATATAAGATCACCATAAATTGCATGCATGATCCCTAACCATCCGGTCCTTTAATACTCCCGACCAAACCAGTAGGCTATTTTACAGAACCAAACCATATGTATGGTTCCCAAGCTCACCATCCATAATAGGACTATCCGGCTAAAGTGTCCTAAACCACTTATGGACTACCGGTTCCCCCTATTACAAGTAATTAAGGTGTCGTTACTCCAACACTGCATTCTACGGATGTTAAGGAGCATAGTCTCTAACTCCACACCTTTTTAGGTACTAAAGAGAGTTAGTCTCCAATACTGCACCCATTTTCAGGCACTAAGGAGAGTAAGTGCTGCACTTGACATCCTGAGGTGCTAGCATTGCCAAATATGACCTAAAAATCTAATTAGCAACCTAAAAATATAATTAAATAAATTAATCATATTTTTAACTAATTTATCCCTTAATTAATCAATTTTTCTAGATTTGAAGTTTTCGGATGTTACAGAGAGCCAGCCAATCCCTCTTCCATCCTTATGGTTATGACTTCACCTGTTCTTTCCTCTGCCCAATCCGTGACCAAAACCTTTTAGAGGAAGAAATCCATTTCTAAACACAAACATACTAAGCCTTCACTTCATTAAGAATACTTGGTTATTGAGGAAACAATACTTGAAGAACGTGAAGACCAAAGGAATGAAGGCCAACCTCAGCAAACTCAAGAACCTCTGACTACTAAAGGTTAGAATAAAGAACAAGTTTTAGAGCTTACAGCTAATTCTACTCGAGCTACTGGTGGCTCAGAGGTTGCATTGGATCCCATTCCTCCTATGGATCCCAATGATTCTTTCACTTGGGCTATGATTCTTGCTACTCAACCCTTTAACCTAAATTCTCTCTTTGATAGAGAAGTCTTAGAAGCCCATCTCAAGTATTGTGTTCACTCTCTCTTAGGAAGGCCTGTATCTTTTGGATGATGCCAAAAGGGGAGAATGTTGGAAATTATGCCCTAAAGCCATTCATTGTACTATGCACATTGTTATTTAATAAATTTCTCTTTTGTTATCATATCAATTGCATATTCACTGTGATAACTGTATCCTTAGACAAATTATAGTGATTGTCTTAAATGTCCCTGATTGGTATCTATGAGGGATCATAAATAAAACAAGACTAGTATGACTTTAATTAATTATAGAGATATAAATTAAAGTCATAGGTACTTGAAAGAGTATAAGGTGCTGGACCTACCCACTATAAGAAAGTTGCATGGCACAAGTCATAAGATTATCTCATATGTAACTATATTACTAAGCCTTTTAACTTGAGATCATCATAGATTCCTACATGATGACCATTAAACTTTGACCTAATCAAAAGTCACCTTTGATCGAGAGATCATAAAGGCTATGATTGAGTTTAGTGATATTCATGCAAAGGAATATGAGGGGTCAAGATGAAATTTGTCCCTCATGTTAATTGAGAGATATTACTGGGCCCCTCGATGAGTAAGATTAAGAAAATGTAAGGCCATACTACAATGTAAAGGGTTTTTCATTATTATGTTAGTCTACTCAGAAATCGACAAAGTAATAGTCAGGTAAAGGAGAATGACAATTCATGTCTCATACTTGATCAAAATATCATGTGACAAAAGAGATGTGATATGGTTATATGAAAGGTTGCATTGGATTATCAATCCTTATATGAATTAGGTAATTACAATGTCTTGCTAGAGGCCACTTGTGACTTATAGGCTAATAGTATAATTAGCTTATTGCCAACTCCATATGGGCCTACAGGGTCAAACACAAAAAACAACCCAATTCAAGTTATAATGTCTAAGTTTATTGAATTTGAAATATGTCTAGATTCAATGAATGTAATATAGGGTGAATGAATTATATATATTTGAATATTTATTTGATAAATATTTAAATATATTTATATGAAATATAAAATTAAAAATATAATTATATATATATTGAAATATATATCCATGTGTGTACATATATGATATATATATATGTGTGTGTGTGTGTGTGTGTATATGATATATGAAATTCAATATAATATATATATATATATATATTTTGAAATATATATATTCATGTATGTGTGTGTATGATATATATATATATATATGTATGGGAAAATTACATCCAGGTCCCACAGGCAAAAGTTTATTGTCAAAAGATCCTACGAATTTCACAAAATACTCTTAAGTTCCAAATCCTGTGCACTGACAATTTGACTAAGGGCATTGACAACTGGGCAATGGCAGTTGTAAATGACCATTACCCAGTTGTGAATGCCTTTAGTCAAGTTGCCAATGCATAGAATTTAGGACTTTGGAGTATTTTGTGAAATTCGTGAGACCTTTTGGTAATAAACTTCCATCTGTGGGACCCTGGATGTAATTTTTTCTATATGTATATGTATATGATATATGAAATTAAATATATATAATATATATTTGAAATATATATATATATGTATAATATAATATTTATATGTGATATATTATATTATATTATATTGTGTTAGTTTTAAATTTAATTTTATGTGATAGGTTAAATTTAATAACTAACATGATATGAGAGAATATCATGTCAATTTTATAATTTAAATTTATAAGATAAATTCAAATTAGATATGATATTATAGATTTTATTGATGAGATAAATTTAATGTAACATTTTCCTTAGTTCATTAAAGGATGACTAAAACCCTAATCTATATATATGGCATAGGAGGGGGCGTGCTCATTAAGAGAGAGTTAGAAAAGTTCTAACTACAAAACACTTTAAGAGCCATATAACACCCTAAAGAAAAGGAAACTGACATTTAAAGATGAACAAACGTTGAGAGCGCTAGCACACTATTCAAGTTGGGAAGTTGCTCATGTAGATACTAGTAGAGGGAGCAAATCTACATTATCAGCTATTAAGATCCAAAATCTTGAAGAGAATGCACATCAAGAGCTCGCAATTAAAAGGTAACTCTTCTATCTACTTTGACTTAAACAAGTTCGTTCAGTCCACATGGGGATAGGAATTTAAAAATTTAATCTTCCACTACGCCTCCTTCTCCAACAGAAAAAATACTAGATATAGGCTAGGCTTAAGGGGGAGTTAAAGTAAGGCATAGACTTAGGAAGTTCGTGTAAAAAGGTTGTATTCATTAATAAATTTCTCTAACACTTCTTGTATTCTACCATTTATCAATGAAATATTCAAGTTATTCATTCATGTCTTTTCAATCTTTAAATTTCAAGTTTATTATTTTGCACTTATAATCTTTAAACTTCCATGTTTGATTAAGGGGAGCATTATATTAAATAGAACTAAGAACTTTGATTTTAGGGTTTTGTCATCATCAAAAAGGGAGAGAATGTTGGATCATGTGTTTTGATGATTACAAAACCAAGAGAAGAGGTCTAAATATATAAAGAATCATAAATGAAGACAAAACCTCAAAAGCATGAAGAATCAAGAGAAGATGAAAATTTATAAGATAAGTTATCTAATTCTCTTAGATTCAATGTGAAAATTATGAGAGCTTAATCACATATCATTATCATTGAAATGAATGCATCATTTCTAGCTCATAAGTCTCATTTATGCATCCTAAGACTCATCTTAGTATATTCAGGCTTGTGAGTTATGTCATTTTAGCTTGTATTAGATCATATAAGTTAAGCTTTTCACTATCTGATGATTCACACATGATTTAGATTGGTCAAATGTGATTTTTCATGTTAGCTATTGTGAACACTGTATTTTATCCGGGCATTTTAAAAAAAAAAACTAAAAATAAACTCGACTAAAAAATATAAAAGTATAAAAAACGAAATTTAATCCTTTTTAGGACTATATTTTCAAAAAAAAATTTAATTAATAGTTTTAATTCCCTTTTAACCTAGATAATCTTTTGTGGGTTAGGTTCTTATTTCTTCTAAAATAACTAAAAATATAAAAATACAAAAATAAAATTTAATCTTTTTTTAGGATTATATTTTAAATATATATATATATATAATAACTTAACAAAATAAAAAAAGAAAGGTAAAATCTTGAAAAAGAAAATCTGTCCCAAATTATTCCAATCATTCAAGAATATTGAGAGTATACTTTTGAGAGTTGACTTTTCTCTCCTCAAATCTTTTTTTCATTTAAATACATATTATACATATATATATGTATGTATGGATGTATGTATGTATGTATGTATGTATTAATCAGAATTATTAATCAAAAGATAATAAAAAAAGAAAGCTAGATGAAACGTTGATAGAATCAGCGTTTCATCACAGCTTAACTGGGCAATCATGCACGTGCATGAGAGAAACATAAACTTGCAGAAGCACACACACGCAACACATAAAGGAGAACACACACGCACATATACTTTCGGCCATGTAGCAGTACACACACAGAAGCACAGACCAGAGAGAAGTAAGCATAGAACAAAAGAAAAGTGAAGAAGAGAGAAAGCCAAAAAGATCAACTTTGCATGCACATAAACATGTGAACAGAAACCAGAGTCACAGAAGCAAAATGAAATGCAGAGCAGAGAAAAAAGGAAGCACGCACACAAAGCCAGAGGGGGTAGAAACAGAGCAGGGAGCTTTCGACACATGCAGAAAATGCAGCAGAAAAGAAGGGAAAAGGAAGAAGCAAAGCAGGAGAGTAATGGTTCACCTTTTCCATTCTCTATATAAGGAGATAGCAAAGAAGGAGGTGGGGAACCGAAGAAAAAAATAGGGGCTAGACCGAAATAAACAGAGACTGAGAGGAGGAAGAAAAGACCAAGACTGAGATGAGAAAGAGAGAGAGACAGGACGAAAATGAAGAAGGAGGAGTCTAGAGAGAAAGAATAAACGAAGAGAGAGTCTGGAGAGAAAGAGAAACAGAGACAGAGAGGGAGAAAAGAGAAGAAAACACCATAGTCATGGGATACGAAAATAGAGCATCGAGGACGAACGAGGTGGAGACAAAGATCAGAAGCTGAAACAAAGGCTGAGAAAGGAAGAGACTGAGATGAAGAGAGAGGGACCGAAGGAGCTATTTTGGTTGAAAAAAAAGAAACCAAGAGGACGAGGGAAGAAGCTGTTTTGGCTGGGAAAAGAGAAGCTGAGAGGACGAGGAAGGAGCTATTTCATCAGAGGCTATAATATCATGCAGTGATGCGGTGAAGGACCTAAGGCCATAATCTCTATCCCTTTTACTATCTCCACTGACACTGACTGCTCCAAGTAATATAATCCTCTCATTTTTTTAATCCTTACATTACTCTCAACATGTTTTTTTTCCTCTTCCATGTATTATATGAAATCTAATTGCCCCAACGTTATCATTCTTGAATTATAAATATGTGGCTTATTATGGATTTTATGATTTGTGTACGTATGCAACATGAATTGCTTACTGTTATAAATAGTACACCTTGCTATACTATGACCATATGGTTCGTTGTAATATTGATATATATACTGAAGATTGGTGGTTCCTTTTGAACTCTTGACACAACATAAGTAAATATTGTTAAGCTCATGTGTCAAATTGTTTTTTACCCACTTGACATGGTGTTGCTATATACCGTGAATGTGCATTTAATGTTGAATTATTTTATAGTTGCTTTAACTTAATGTAACTGTGTTTAGTGAATTTAAATACTCTAATTTGATTATAAAAAATGAAAAAAAATAAAAAACAAGAAGGGAAGATATATTCGTATTTTATTTGTAGGTCTTGTAAAATTCTAGAAGTTTTCATAGGCAATTAAAAAGGATCTCTTATTGTGCAAATCAGCAAGAGTTTATAGGTATAAAGATCCAATTTATATAATAAATATGGGTTCCTATGGCCCATCATCTTTTATAATCTAAATAATTTAAGTTTCGTGTGAGACTTTAAGAATCTTCATAAGGACATAAATTAATCACATTATCGTGTGGGATAATAAGTCCTCGCAGATATAGTGGTTCTCAATATATATAATAAATAATGTTTTTAAATAATCATATAATAAATAATTTAGAAAATTAATTAACCAAATTAATGTATTTAAATGGTAATCATATTTACTAATTATATCTTTTAGTCATGTGAGGTTTTTAAATCTCCATAGACTTATAAGATAATCGTATTATCGTATGAGTCAATAAGACTCTGTAGATATAATGATTAAGTTTTTAAAATATTTATAAATTATATATTAAATTAATTAAACTAAAAGATGTATTTAAATAAATTTAATTCCTTTATCGTGTGAGATTTTGAAATCTCTACATATATTTAGGATAATCATATTGCCGTATAAGTTAATAAGGCTTTGCAAGTATGATGATTGAAATTCTTAAATTAGATAGATACATACTTAAACAAATTATTACTAATACTTAAAAATATAAATAAATTGCTAAATTCTTTTATCGTGTGAGATTTCAAAATCTCCATAGATATTTAGAACAACTGCATTATCGTATGAGCTAATAAGGCTTTGCAGGTATAGTAGTTAAAATTTTCAATCATAAAACATAAAGAGAAATAATTTTAAACCCTTTTCCTTCTTTATTCCAAAATTTAAAAATTGAGAAAATAATTAAAATTAAATCACTTTTTTTTGCAATTTAAAACATCGATATCAAAATTTCAGAAATTATTTTATTTGCAAAATGGTGAATTATTTCTAATTAATTTCTCTTCAAAAAATATTTTCACCAACAACTTTCAAGCCCGAACTACATGGACTTTGATCCCCATCACAGGGTATGTAGGCCTCAGAGTCAGATTCTGAGTCAAGTCCTCTCTTGTAAATAAATAAATATTTCTCACTTAATTCTTATCATTTTTTAAAACACATAAATATAAAAAGGATAATTAAAATAATTATAAAACCATATTAATAGAGCACAACAAACTTCAGGTAACCATTCTCACGAATGGGTGTTGTGGGGTGCTTAACACCTTCCCCACACTCAACTGACTCCCGAATGTATTCTCTAATTTTGCAGACCACCCTTATCTTCCTTTAATCAATTTCTCGAGATTTCCCTCAAAATCTTAGTGGTGACTCCTTGTTTGATCTGGTTCCCATCGCGAAGGTCGGGACCTCTGCTCGCACGCTGTTCGTGTCACATTTTTTTCGGGTGTGATAGCTATGCCAACTGGTATTTCACACTTGAATCAGGAGTGATTCACGTGTGATTTGTCACTTGTGTTTGTGTGATGCCTTGACATTTCTTCTGTGCTCCATTTCACTAAGCTACATTTGGGTATGCATGCTTGAATTGTTATCTTGTGTTCCATTACATTTTGTAGAGTGCATTTCATGCATGAATTAGAAGGTAACCATGCATGACATTTCATCAAGTCAGTTGGATCATATGTTTTGATGATTACAAAACTATGAGAAGAGGTATTTGTTATGTGTGCAGATAAAAAGAATCATTGATTAAGACAAAACCTTAAGAGCACGAAGAATAAAGAGAATTTGAAGATGTTTAGGATAAGTTATTTAAATTCTCTTATATTCAATGTGAAAACTTTGAGAGCTTAATCACTTCTCATAATAATTTAAATGAATGCATCATATGTCTCATGTATATGCATGAAGACTTATCTAAGTGTATTAAAGCTTGCAAACAAATGCCTTTGTTCTGTGTTGAAATTCATAATAGCTTATTGCAATATGAGGTGCAAAATCACATGTGATTCTATAGGTCATTCATGAGATTCTGTGTAACCTCCTCTCATATATCTACTTAGTATAAGAGAAGACTATGGTGTTACCATTAACTCACATCATTCACAATAATCAAATTCATTTTAAAAGCTTCGGCTGAAGACTTACTTTATGAAATCAATTAAATCATAACTCAATTAGAGAAAATACAATGAAAATAAATCATATACTTTCCAAACACATAGTGGATAAGATCCACTAGCATTCCTAACTCAAATGCATGTATTTTAGCACACAAAAAAACTAAATTTTTTTGGTTCGTGCACCGTAGTGGACGGTCAGTGGACTGCGGCATGTGGCACAGAGCCATACACTCTCTCTGTTTGTGTCGTGCGTCGTGGCATGTGCATCCATGCACAGCGGTGTGCCTGTCCATTTTTCTGCTGTCATTTTGACAATAAAATAACGAACTTCTAGCGTGCACCAATTTTGCATATGACCTCCGATTGGAGTAATTCAAGTGCCTACATGAAGCTTAGCTCGTATACTAACTAATGAGATAGGTTTGGATATGATCTAATGGTCCAATTGAAATTTAGACACTCGGGTGCAAAAAGTCACTTTTTCTAAAAATTTGCCGCACCCAAGCGCTCAAATCAATCCCTTTCTCTCATTAGACCACACTAGGCCTTGATCCAAGTCCAAAAGGATCTAAAACACCTGATTGATCACAATTAATCACAATCATACACATATATTAAAATTTGACCCCTCTAAGGTCAATTTTCACAATTTACTAATTTTACAAACTATGTCATTTCTTGGCATACCATAGCCCACTTGGCTACTTCTCAACTCAATCATATACAAACATATGCAATCATATTTATAATACAATCTTAGCCCCTAAATTACTCATTTCATCATAATTTTAGCTTTTGGCTTAAGATTCACTAACACATAATCATTGCAACACTAACATATTCTCAAATCAAAGCCGTTTTATCTCAAACAACACATTTATACATAATTTGAGCTTGATTTCACAAAAAATCAATTCAATACATACATGCAACCTATAGTAACTCATATACACTTATATATACAATCTTTCAATTCAGTTCATTACACAACCTCAGAGTACACGGCTTCTCAACTCAAGCCAATCCAAACTCTCTTTTCTTAGCTCTCTCACTTCCCGGGCTTGTAAACATGTAATCACAGGGGTGAGATAAAAATCTCATAACAGAATAACTCACTCCTATTGACTATCACATGTAATAATATGAAAGTAAGTATAGTATACCATTTAAACATCATAAAGTACTATTTACATCATATCACATTTCCTTTTTCACTTTATATCAATCCTAAAGGATTCTCTGCTATCTCAAGATATTTTATTATATCATAAAAATACTAGCATGATCTCTACTAACTAGTCCTCCAAATCACCCGACATGAAACCATAGGGTCATCTTAAACCAATGTACACTCTCATTAGTCTTGAGCTCACCTACAGTGGTAGAATCACCCGACCAAAGATGTTTTAGTGCATAATATGGACTATGATTTTCTACCAATATACATAATGAGGTGTCATTGACTCCCACCCGTATCATAAAGGTACTGAGGAATTTCTCATCTCTAACACAGTACCTTATTAGGCACTTAGGAGATCTTCTCTAACATAGCACCTTTCAAGGCACTAAGGAGAATTGTTTCTAACACCTCACCCTAACAGGGTATTAAGAAAACCTTGCCATATGGTCTTTATCATTCCCTATACTCAGGTGAACTCCCACCACTCAAATCTTGCTTTCTCGAACCACTTAAGGTTCCCTTTTTACAATTTACTTTTTCTTATACATAATACATATATATATATATATACACATCACTTCATGTTACAAAACCCAATTTCAATGCTCATTTCAACTAAAGGTCATTTTACACACACAATTACTCAATGCCACAAAACATGCTCAATTCAAAACTAGTTCATGCATTACATAGCATACTAGCATATAGTTACAATAAACAGTCAAACAAAGGAAGTTATTTGGTTACCTTAACCCTTCTATCATTAGAAAGGTTACCCATGAATTTTCACTATCATACAAGCTTATCTCAAGCTTCCTTTCTCTACTCACGTGTCCAATATGCCAATCTAAACACATTTAGTACATTTTAGTTATTTGGCCCATTTTGACCAAAAACTCATTTTTACTATTTAGGGCTATATTCATTCATAAACTCTTTTTCATTTATCCATTTTAAGTCCATAACTATCCAATTACTACTTTACATCACCTCAACCAATCTTATTTTACTCAAGATAGATTTTGCCCTAACTTTCTCTCTCTAAAGACCTAAAATTGAGCCTCCGAGTTCAAAGCTCTATCGTTCAGCTCTAAACCAGTCACAATGCTCTAATTTAGCTTCCAAGAACCTTTTTATTACTATTGGGTAAGAATCAAACCCCTCAAATTTCACTGATTCAATTTCCCTATAACTCATTTTTAGAGAAATTTGTGTAGAATGAAAGGTAAGAGTACGTAGCTTACCTGGCAAGTTACCAATCTGAATCACCTTCCACTATTCCAAAATGACTTGACCTAGCTCCTCAGCCATTCTCTTCTCTCTGTTTCATGTGTTTCTTAATTTCTCTGTTCTGAAATTTTCTAAAATTCACGACTTATAAAGTGAATTTCTAGTTCATATACCGCGGCGCATGAAGTACGAGCCGCGACGCGTGGTACAATGAGACTTCTTTTCACTACGCACACTTGCTTCGACCTAAAACACACTCCTATCACCCACATTTGTTCATACGACACACAAACAAGTCAAAATACCAATTAGTCCTCTTAATCTCTAATCCCACTTTAATTTTCATTTTTCCATTGATTTACCTCTAAACTTAGGATTAAGAAATCCAGGATATTATAGTTCTCTCCTGCTTTTAAGAATTTTGCCCTCAAAATTCATAAAAGGTATACATATATACTTATGAAAACAGGTAAGGATATTGTTGCTTCATACTATCCTTTGTCTCCCAGGTAGCATCACCATGAGCCATACCTTGCCAGAAAACTTTGACTAATCGTATAGTCTTGTTCCTTAACTACTTCTCTTTCATATCTATGATTCACTCTGGCTTAACCTTATAGGTTAAATTCTCCTGGAGTTCAATCTCCTCTGGTTCTATCATGTGTGAAAGATCAACAATAACAACAATAAGCCTTTATCCTACTAGGTGGGGTCGGCTACATGGATTGCAAGATGCTATTGTGCTCTATCATTTATCAAGCTTTTAGGAATATTATTAATTAAGAGATCACGTTCAACAACTTCCAAGAGTGTTCTCTTAGGCCTTCCTCTACCCTTCTTAATCAGACTCAAAGTTATATGTTCCACTCTTCTCACTGGTGCCTCCCTTGGTCTTCTTTGTACATGCCCAAACTATCTCAACTGATTTTCTACCATTTTTTCCTTAATAGATGCTACCCTCACTTTTTTGCGTACGTGCTTATTTCGAATTTTATCTTTACGTGTATGTGCACACATCCATCGTAACATTCTCATCTCTGCTACTCCAACTTTATGCTCTTGCTGTCCTGTTAGAGCCTAGCATTCACTACTATATAACATTGCCGGTCTGATAGCAGTGCGATAAAACTTTCCTTTAAGTTTATTAGGCACCTTACGGTCACAAATAACTCCTTTAACTTTTCTCCAATTAAACCACCCAACTTGAATCCTATGTGAAATATCTCCATTGATTTTGCCATCATTTTGAATAATGGCTCCCAAATATCTAATTTGATATTTTTTGATTTGTGACATGTGAAACACCTCATGCACACCCAATAATTGTGGTGGCAAAGCAATCCTGTAGGCAACTAGTCTAATTCTCTCCAGAATCTTGAAAGGACAATGAATCTAGGAGTCAATTACTTAGCTCTTATCGATCTCCCGATTCCCATCACTGGTGTAACCTTCAGAAATACATGGTTTCCTACTAGGAACTCTAACAGCCTTCTACGCCTATCTGCATAACTCTTTTGCCTACTTTGTGCCATCAACAGCTTTTGCCTAACCAACTCAATCTTTTGAGTTATCTAATCCCTAATGTCCTGTCCCAACATACTCCTTTCACTCAACTCTGTCCAACAAAGAGGCGACCTATGTTTTCTCCTGTACAATGCCTTATATGGTGCCATTTGTATGCTGGAGTGGTAATTGTTATTGTAAGCAAATTCAGCCAAAGGGAGCTGGCTATCCTAGCTACCTTTCAACTCTAATACACAGGCTCTCAGCATATCCTTTAAATTCTGTATGGTTCATTCTATCTGCCCATCTGTTTGAGAATGATATGCTATACTGAATATCAACTCTGTACCCATGGAATGTTGTAAAGCTCCCCAAAACTTAGAAGTAAATCTTAGATCTCTATTAAAAATTATACTCTTCGGTATACCATGCAATCTTATCACTTCTCGAATATAGATCTTTACCAATTTCTCTAGAGAATCACTAATCCGAATAGCTAAGAAATGAGCCAATTTAGTAAGTCTATTAACTATAACCCAACTGGCATCATATCCAGATTGAGTTCTTGATAATCCAATTATAAAATCTATAGAAATGCTCTCCCATTTCCACATAAGAATATCTAATGGTTGTAACATTCCTGCTGGTCTTTAGTGCTCTATCTTAACCTTTTGACAAGTCAAACACCGAGCCACGAATTCCGTTACACCTTTCTTCATACTAGGTTGTCACTAATGTTGCTTTACATCTTAGTACATCGTTGTAACTCCCAGATGGATTGTGTATTTACTACAGTGAACCTCATTTAAAATAAATTTTCACAAAACTACATCGTCAAGCACACAGATCCTATCCTGATAGCTTGATCTGTTTCGATTTCTTCTCTAATCTTTAAAAGACTTTCATCATCTATTTGTGCCATTCTCAATTCCTTCCAAAAATGATTGCTAATCTTAGTGGAATAAGCACTAATTAGTGCCTTCAATGGTGCATCTTGTTGTGACTCAACTAATGATTCCATCAATCTGTATTCCATAATTATAAGACCTGCCACATGTAAAGTCTTCTAGCTCAAAGCATCAGCAACCATATTGGCTTTACCCGGATGGTATTTCAATTCAAAGTTGTAATCCTTAAGAAGCTCCATCCACCTTCTTTGCCTCATATTCAGTTCCTTTTGGTCCACTAGGTATTTCAAACTCTTATGATCGCTAAACATAGTAAACACTGCACCATATAAGTAATGGTGCCAAATCTTTAGAGCAAATACCACTGCTGCAAGCTTTAAATCATGTGTAGGATAATTCTCCTTACGTGGTCTCAATTGTCGTGAAGTATAAGGTACTACTCGACTGTCTTGCATCAAGACACAACCAAGACCTTTCAAAGACACATCTGTGTATACATCGTATGGTAACCTTGGATTAGGGATAATCAACACTGGTGCTATGGTTAATTTCTCTTTCAAATTTTAAAATGCCACTTCACACCAATCATCCTATATATAAGGCTAATCTATTTGGGTTAGTTTGGTCAAAGAAGAAGCTATCTAGGAAAATGCTTAGATAAATCATCAATAATACCCAACTAATTCTAGAAAACTACATATCTCTGTGACTGAACTAGGGTGTTCCCATTTTAATGCTGCATCAACCTTATGTGGATCCACTGAAATTCCATCTGCAGATACCACGCGTCCTAAAAATCTCACTTCTCTTAACTAAAAATCACACTTATTAAGCTTGGCATACAACTTCCTGTCTCTAAGAATTTATAGCACTATTCTCAGATGCCTTGCATGTTGATCCTCGTTGTCAAAATAGATTAGGATGTTGTCTATAAAGACCACTATAAACTGATCCAAGTATGGCTTAAAGATTCAGTTCATATAGTCCATGAACACTACTAGTGCATTGGTCAAATCAAAAGACATAACCAGAAATTCATAATGACCATACCTAGTTCTGAAGTCTATCTTGGGTACATCTACTACATTGACTTTCAATTGATGATACCTTGACCTCAAATCAATCTTAGAAAAGACTAAGGCACCAACCAATTGATCTAAAAGATCATATATCCTTGGTAGAGGATACTTGTTCTTCACAGTTACCTTGTTCAGTTGCCGGTAATCAATGCACAGTCACAAATGACCATCCTTCTTTCTCACAAACAATACTGGTGATACATTTAGTCTAATGAATCATTTCTCTAGCAATTCTTTAATTTGCTTCTTTAATTCAGCTAATTCAGATGACAACATTCTATAAGGAGCCTTTGATATCAATTCGATTCTAAGAACTAATTTAATTGAGAACTTGACTTCCCTTTAGGAGGTAATCCAGTCATTTCTTCTGAAAATACCTTTGGGAACTCACTTACTACCCTAATCTTCTCAATTCCACCATCATACACTGTGCTGGCTATAAAAAGTACCATGTAGGCATCACAACCTTATCGAATCAACTTCTCAACACTTATTACCAATAGAAATTTAGGCTGCTCTAAACATTCCACAGCTGCACACAACACTAATAAGGAAACCACTTTCTTGGCACAATTAAGCGTAGCATTATTTGTTGCTAACCAATCCATGCCAATTATCACATCTATTCCTTTCATAAGAATACAAATCAGATTGATCTTAGAAACTCTTTCCTCAAATCAAATCTCCACATTATGACAAGCTTGACTTGTAATACTAAATGATCTAGAAGGTGTCGTCACTTTAATGAGCATAGACAATTCTTGTAAAGATAATTCTAATCTATCCACACATTCCTTAGACACAAAAGAAAGGGTGGCACTAGAATCAAACAATACTTCTACTTTGTGACCATTTATAGAAATCATACCTTTGATCAGATTCGGAGATGCTCTGGCCTCTTCTTGTGTAACTGCAAACAATCGGCCAGTAACCATTGATCTTTGTTCTATCTCCTCAACTCTGCCTTTTAAGCATTGCCTCACCATATAACCTGATTTACCATACTTGCAATAAGCCCAACATCTTCCTGAATGAGATTTGCCGTATATGTTGCATTGGGGCATCCTTCCAGTACTCAAAGTCAGAGTTGGAACATTCGATGCTTGCCTCGAAGATTGTAAAGGCCTAATTCTCACACCTCCACCCCTCTGCATTGATCCTCAATGCACAAGTCAAGACTGTGATCCTCGACTGAAACCCCTTCTTCCAGAAGAACTGGAGCTACTTATACTAAACCCAGTCTTCTTTGATATTCCACCAGTTGGACTCATAGGAGATGAAAATATTCCTATACTATTTCATCTCCTTTCAATATCTGCCTCTCTGCCACTCCTAGTTGCTACCCTCAGCTTGTGGCACATTTCCTTATACATATTACATCAAGCAATGCTATCTATTACCTGTACTCGGGACTCATCTTTTCAAGTAATCTCTTAGCTTTCCACTTCAAGTCATTACTATGCTAGAGATATGTGGAATAAGTCGATAAATCATTAAATCTTCTTATAAATTCTTCCTTGTCTAGGTCTCCCTACCTAAAAGCATGAAATTCCTCTTCCTTCTCAGTTCTAAATGAGACTAGAAAGTATTGATCAAAGAATATTCTCTTGAATTCATCCCAGTTCAAACGAATACCACCAGTTGGTCTCACATATTCCCACCATCTCTTAGCAGCACTAACCAACTGCACCGTGGCCAAGATAACTTTCTAGTTTGAAGTATAGATCACCACCACAAAGATGGTTTTCATTCGTTCTTCATAGTTCTGTTTCACCTTCCCTCATACTTCTATCAAATGTTGGAATATTGAACTGAACAAACATCTTTAAGCACGATCAATACACAGATTAGTGTCAGGAATCTCTGGTCTACTACCTGAATTCGAGACGGTCCAGGTCTACTATGCACTTCTTACACTGGGATATTCTGAGCTTCAACTCTCTCTTCTTGCTCTTTACCCCTTATGATCCCTAACATTTTGTCTTATATCGACAGCTATATCCCTGAGCTCTTCCAGTAGCTCATCACATCTTTCCCTTTGTGGCTGAACCGACTGAACTTTAGGCTCCAGTTCCTCCTCCACAACCCGTCTTGATACTACGGTTCTTGCACGAGTGCCTCTCATACTATACTATTTTCTCCCTTCATAAGGACGAAAATGCGAAAGACAAAAGGCATCAGGGAAAAAGTTGTGTAATGAACAAGATAAGTTGCCATATTTCTAAATGAATACATCAACAACAGTCAGGTCTCAAAAACTGAGAAACTAATACCAAAATGTAACCTCCTCTTATATATCCAGTTAATATAAGAGGAGACTACAGTGTTACCATTAACTCATATCATTCACAATAATCAAATTCATTTTAAAAGCTTCACCCGAAGACTTACTTTATAAAGTCAATTAAATCATAATTCAATCAGAGAAAACACAGTGGAAATAAATCATATACTTTCTAAACACATAGTGGAGAGGACCTACCAGCATTCCTAACTCAAATGCATGCATTTCAGCACACAAATAAAACTGAATTTTTTTTATCTGTGTGCAGGGGTGGACGATCAGTGCGCTGCGGCATGTGGCACAGAGCCACATGCTCTCTCTGTCTATGTCGTGCACTGTGGCATGTGTATCCATACACTGCGGCGTGCCTGTCCGTTCTTCTGCTGTCATTTTGATAGCAAAATGATGAAATTCCAGCGTGCACCAATTTTGCATATAACTTTCGATTGGAATGATTCAAGTGCCCACACGAAGCTTAGCTTGTATACTAACTAATAAGATAGGTTTGGACACGATCTAATGGTCCAATTGAAATTTAGACACTCGGGTGCAAAAAGTCACTTTTTTTAAAAATTTAGTGCACCCAAGCGCTCAAATCAATCCCTTTCTCTCATTAGACGACATTAGGCCTTGAACTAAGTCCAAAAGGATCTAAAATACTTAATTGACCACAATTAATCATAATCATACACATATATTAAAATTTGACCCCTCTACAGCCAATTTTCACAATTTAATAATTTCACAAACTATGCCATTTCTTGGCATAACATAGCCCACTTGGCTACTTCTCAACTCAATCATATACAGACATATGCAATCATATTTATGATACAATCTTAGCCCCTAAATTACTCATTTCATCATAATTTTAGCTTTTGGCTTAAGATTCACCAACACATAATCATTGCAACACCAACATATTCTCAAATCAAAGCCCTTTATCTCAAACAACACATTTACACATAATTCGGGCTTGATTTCATAAAAACTCAATTCAATACATGCATGCAACCTATGGAAACTCATATACACTCATATATAAAATCATTCAATTCAGTTCATTACACAACCTCAAAGTACATGGCTTCTCAACTCAGGCCAGTCCAAACTCTCTTCCCTTGGCTTGCTTACTTCCTAGTCCTATAAACATGTAACCACAGGGGTGAGATAAAAATCTCAATAACAGAATAACTCACTCCTATTAACTATCACATGCAACAATATGAAAGTAAGTATAGTATACCATTTAAACTTCATAAAGTAGTATTTACATCATATCACATTTCCCTTTCCACTTTATATCAATCTCAAAGGATTCTCTGCTATCTCAAGATATTTCATTATATCATAAAAATACTAGCATGATCTCTACTAACCAGTCCTCAAAATTACCTCAACATGAAACCATAGGCTCATCTCAGACCAATGTACACTCTCATTAGTCCTGAGCTCACTTGCAGTGGTAGAATCACCTGGCCAAAGATGTTTTAACGCACAATATAGACTATGATTTTCCCCCAATACACACAATGGGGCATCATTGACTCCCACCCGTATCACAAAGGTACTAAGGAATCTCTCATCTCCAACACAGTACCTTAATAGGCACTCACGAGATCTTTTCTAACATAGCACCTTTCAAGGTACTAAGGTTATTTTACATACACAATTACTCAATGTCATAAAACATGCTCAATTCAAAACCAGTTCATGCATTACATAGTGTACTAGCATACAGTTACAATAAACAGTCAAACAAAGGAAGTTATTCGGTTACCTTAACCCTTCTATCACTAGAAAGGTTACCCGTGGATTTTCACTACCATACAAGCTTATCTCAAGCTTCCTTACTCTACTCACGCGTCCAATATGCCAATATAAACACATTTGGCACATTTTAGTCATTTGGCCCATTTTGACCAAAAACTCATTTTTACTATTTAGGGCTATATTCATTCGTAAACTCTTTTCCATTTATCCATTCTAAGTCTATAACTATCCAATTACTACTTTACATCACCTCAACCGGTCTTATTTCACTCAAGACAAATTTTATCCTAACTTTCTCCCTTTAAAGACCTAAAATTGAGCCTTCAAATTCAAAGCTCTACGGTTCAGCTCTAACCTAGTCACAAAGTTCTAATTTAGCTTTCAAGAACCTTTTTATTACTATTGGGCAAGAATCAACCCCCTCAAATTCCATCAATTCAATTTCCTTATAACTCATTTTTAGAGAAATTTGTGTAGAATGGAAGGTAAGAGTTATACGTAGCTTACTGGGCAAGTTACCAATCTAAATCACCTTCCATCGCTCTAAAATAAATTAACCTAGCTCCTTAGCCCTTCTCCTCTCTCTGTTTCGTGTGTTTCTTAATTTCTCTCTTTTGAAATTTTCTGAAATTCATGACTTATGAAGTGAATTTTTGGTCCATGTGCCACGGCGCACGAAGCACGAGCTGCGGCACGTGGCACAGTAAGACTTCTTCTCACCACGGGCATTTGCTTTGACCCGAAATACACTCCTATCACCCATATCTATTAATACAACACATAAACAAGTCAACATACTAATTAGTCCTCTGAATCTTTAATCCCACTTTAATTTCTACTTCCCTCTTGATTTACCTCTAAACTTAGGATTAAGAAATTAGGATGTTACATTCTGTAGGTTAGGCATATTGATTGCAAAACCACACAAGAGTCAAGAAGTGATTCATGCGTGATTTATCACTTGTGTTGTGTGATGCCTTAAGCTTTGCTTTTGTATGCAGAATCATGCATAAGAGCCCTTATTGTCCATATAAGTTTTAGCAACTATGCTTCATTACACTGTGTCAAAATGCTATCTCACGCGTGAGTTTGATGGTAGCCATGTGTGATTTGTCACTTGTTACACAATCATATTTTGCTTTGTTGAGTCTTAAATGATCTCAAGCCAAGTTAAAATTATAAACTTGTAAGATTATTGATTCATAAATCCATATCTCTTGTTTATGTAAAAGCTTTCTTGAGCCATGTGTATTTCCACATGTGAAAATACACCCAGACAAGTTTGTGCATTATTGCTTGCTATTTCATACGTGATAGCCTTCTGGTTCCATGTGAGTTTTGTTCACAATAATTGGCTTTAGCATTCTACCAGCCATTTCACGCGTAAGAGAAAGAGGTTCCATGCGTGATTTGTCTCACATAACTGGTAATGGTTTCTCATGTGTAAAACCATGCATGAGAGCTAAAGGTTTACTTGAAAGACTTAGCACTCTGATATGAAAGCATATTCACAGATGCAAAACCATGCGTGGGAGTAAAGAACTGAATGCTTATTCATAAGTGCAAAACCATGTATGAGAATTCAAGGAGTTCATGTGTGATTTATCACATATACATATCTGGAACAATCCAAGTGCAATTTCACATGTGATTTGGCTAGTCACTCATAAGATATTACATTAACGGAGAGAATCACTGTTCTAACAGTCTATAAATTACCAAAACTATATATGTGATTCATTTTGAGCTAGAATTAGAACTAATGATCTTTGAGTGAACTAATCTTTATTTGAGCATTTGAAAAGCTTTAAAATTGTGCTTTTACATATTGCATTCATTCATTATTCTTGAAAAAAATTGTGAAAAGCTCTCATAAGTTTATAAGCTTTCAGTTGTAATTCCATCTACTCTTTAAGAGAGTTTCTGCAAATACTTATTTCCTTCTTTATAAATCCTGAAAAGGTATTTCTCAAGTGTTTGTAATAACTTGTTGGATTGTAGCAAGGTTTTTTGAGTGATTCAAGACAAGTTAAGTCTTGAGAGTTATATTATGGTAGCAAGTACCCATTAAAACCTGTGAACTTAGTTGAAAATCTCAAGTATGATCTTGAGGATTGGATTTAGGCCAAATTTAAGGCAGAATCAGTATAAATCTTATGTGTCTCATCTTCTTCTTTCATACTTAAGTTCTTCACTCTTTCAAGTTTTTAAAAGTTTAAGTGTCATCCAATTTACCCCCTCGCTTAAGTACCAGCCTATCCTAACATTTGGTATCAAAGCTTGAACTCTTGATCAAGGACTTAATAGTTTAAGAGGATCTTATGATTGGTTTTTAGTGACAATGTTCTCCTAAAAGGTGCTGAGATTAATAGGCCTTCATGATTTAATAGTGAAAACTATACCTTATGGAAAAGTAAGATGAGATTATTCTTTGAGGCCTCAGACCTTAATTTATGGGAGATTGTTGAGAATGCTCTTTACATTGCATATAAAACTATAGAAGGACAACTTATAAGAAAAGAAAAGAGTGAATTCACAAAAAAGGAAGAAAAACTTATGCTGTTCAACTCCAAGGCTAAATTAATTACTGCAAGCACCTTGAGTCAACAAGAGTATTTCCGCGTGAGTAATATGGAAACAGCAACGGAGATGTGGGATGCTCTAGAGATTGCTTATGAAGGCACTAAAGAAGTCAAGGAGAACAAAATAAGTACATTGACTTAGCAATATGAGCTGTTCAAGATGAAGCCTAAAAAAAGTATTAAAGATATGTAAGTCAGATACACACATGTGATAAATGAGCTTGTAGCACTTTGAAAGACCTACACTCAGAAGAAGCAAGTTAGAAAAATCATAAGAGGTCTCCCAACTGAATGAAAACCCAAAATTACTGCCATTCAAGAAGTAAAGAGTAACTCAATAAGATATGTGGCAGCACTGTTTAGAAATCTTGCTGAGTATGAAGGAAGACTATCCATGCTAAAGGAAGATGCTAATAAGAAAAAGTAAAAAAGGAAGAATCTGATTCTGAGGCTAGTGATAATGAAGATTCTGATGAAGAAATGGCTATGTTTGTAAAGAAATTTAAAAATTTCTTTAGGAAGAAGAAGTTTGAAAAGAAATTCTCAAAGAAGAAGGAAAAAAAAATAATTTACTATAAGTGCAAAAAACCCAAACACATTAAGGCTAACTGTCTTCTGAAACAAGAGATCAAGAGCTATAGATATAACAAGAAGAAGTTCAAAGCTTATCCCTCTTCAATCTGGGGTGACAGTGATGAGAAGTCGACATAAGAAGAAAAGGTAAATCTTTATCTGATAGTTGAAAGCAATTTTGATCAAGTAAATGATTCAGACTCTAACTCTAAATTTGATTTCACTTTTGAAGAATTAAAAATTACTTTTGAAGAATTGCATAATGAATCTTTTCTTCCTATGAAAAATATTTCTCAAGTCAGAAGAAGTTTTCTATTTCTAAAAAGGAAAACATGTCTTTCAAAATTAAGAAGGAGGCTTTGAAAAAGAATATTTCTATTTTAGAGAAAGAAACGTAATGTGCTAATTGTCCTCTTCATATTTTAGAAAAGGAAGATTTAAAAAATACTCTTGTGAAATTTATTGAGGGTATAGATAACTTGAATAAAATTTTAAGTCAATAAAGAAGTGTATTTGATAAAGCTAGTATAGGCTATAAACCTAATAAGAAGCAAAAGTATTATAAGGATTTCTTTGTTACTACCACTATGATTAACTAATCTAAATCCACTTATTCTTATTACAATAAGAAAGGGCACATGACTAAGCTATGTATCTATAGGAAGCAAGAGTTCAGTAAAAATATGAAGTGGGTTTCAAAGGGGTCTACTAACCCACTAGGACCTAAACAATTTTGGGTACCTATGAAAACATGACATTTGTGTAGGTATTAATGAGAGTCATAAATTAAAAATGGTATCTTGATAATGGCTACTCCAAGCACATGACTAGTGATGGCTTCATATTCCTATATATGGTAGAAACCAAAGATGGTGGAACTGTCACCTTTGGAAACAATGAAAAGGAAAGAATTCTTGGTATAGGTAAGGTTAGTAAGAATTCATCTAACTCTCAATGTATTGATAATGTTTACCTAGTTGATAGTTTAAGAAATAACCTCTTGAGCATAAATCAATTATGTGATAAGGGTTATGAGGTTATATTTAATGCTATGCTTTGCATTGTGAGAGATGAACAAATAGAAAAAGCCATCCTAGAAGGAAAGAGAGTTTAGAATGTATACTTAATCAATCCCTATGATAAAGACTCACTAAACACAAAATGCCTAATCTCTGTGAGTGATAAGAGCTAGCTGTGGCACAAGAAATTAGCTCATGTCAATATGAAGCAATTGGACAAGCTTGTAAGAAGGAACTTGTCATTGGGCTGCTAATGATAAAATTCGAAGCTGACAAGCTATGTGATGCTTGTATGAAGGGCAAATAAGTTTAGACTATATTTCAAAGCAAAAATGTCATATCTACATCAAGGCCTCTTAAGTTGTCTCATATAGATCTAATCAGTCCTTTAAGGGTAAAAAGCTTAGGGGGAAATCTCTATACCTTTGTTACAATTGATAATTATTCTAGGTTTACATAGACTATCTTCATGTCTCACAAGGATCAAACCTTTAATTATTGTGAAGAAGAGGGAATTAGTCATGAATTCTTAGCTCCTAAAACACCTTAACAAAATGGAGTTGTGGAGAGAAAGAATAAAACCTAAGAGGAAATAGCAAGGACCATGTTAAATGAGAAGAAAATCCCAAAGTATTTATAGTTGAATGCCATAAGATAGCATGCTACATCACAAACAAAGCACGCATTCAACCTATTTTGAACAAAACTCCATATGAGCTCTACAAGGGAAGAAAGCCTAGCATCTCTTATCTGCATGTATTCGACTGTAAGTATTTTGTATTCAAACAATGGTAAGGATACTCTGGACAAGTTTGATTCTAAAAGTGATGAAGCTGTATTTGTAATGTTCACCTTAACATTACCAAAATTCACCATACAGTCATAACAAATAATCATAATTAGGAATAATGATTACTCTTAAGCTCACAGTAAGATATATATAAGAGGTAAGGCTAATGATTCTTAGAAATAATTTGGAATATTTGGGATCCCATAGAAACCTTTCAAATAGGTATTTTGAGCTTAAACTTAATGATTTATAAAGATATGAGAAGCATGGAAAAGTTTTAGGAAGTAAAACACTTGAAAACAAGGCTAAAAATGTCATTTTTGAGTAATTTGGTATATGTACCGGGGCTCATGGTCCATGCGCCATGGCATGTGGCACAGAGAGGCCAATCCAACTACTGTACCATACACCGTGGCTTGCATAAAATGCACTGCGGCGCACGTGTCCTTGTGATGATAGCAAAAATGTTGTCATGACAGATTTTTGGGACGAAGTTCGAACACGCACTATTTTCGCATCTGATGTCTGATTGGAGTGATTCAAGTGCCTACGTGAAGCTTATTCAATAAGCAAATTATTAGTACAAGTTTCATTGCAAAAGTCATCTTTGAAAATGATTTTCAAGTACTCAAAATTCAAAACTTATACCATTAACCCATTTTGAGGCTTGAACCAAGTCTAATGGACTAATATACACCTGATTGAGCATTTAAACACACAAAAGCATACCAAACACAATTTGGCCACTTAACGCTGGTTTCACCCCATATGGCTAAGAACACAATTACTACCACACACTATTTAGCCTCTGATACCACATAATATATCACATATACATTATCACCACATATATACAACCTTTCTTGCACTTGTATTAGTATTTTAGCCTATCATCACAAAAATCACCATATTTTCACATCATATATAAGATTGGGCTATAATAGAAAGTAACATGGTATAATACAAGTGCAACCAATCAAAATGATATGCATTCTTAGTTGGCAACTCATGTTATCATCCATGTAAGTTTATGTACACAATTCAAAATAAAATCAGACATTACAAGTATAAGTGGAGCTAAATAACTAATCTTTGCCCAATTCCTTCCCTTGCTCAAACTCGACAATAGAACCTGTAAAATAATAACCATGAGGTGAGATAAAAATCTCAGTAACTAAGCTAATCTACATTATCGATTAATATGTCAAGTTATAAACAAGCTTTAAAATAAGCATAATAAACATACATATACAATCACCACAATTTAAATGCATAATCACTAATCATCTAATCCTCCAATAATCTTGACTAAACCGGCAGGCTATTTCACGAAACCAAACCACATGTATGGTTCTCAAGCTCACCATCAATGGTAGGACTACCCAGCTATGGCATCCTAAACCACTTCTAGATAATAGGTTCGCTTATTACACGTAATTAGGGTGTCGTTACTCTAACACCGCATCTTATAGATGCTAAGGAGCATATTCTCTAACTCCGCACCCTTTTAGGTACTAAGGAGAGTAAGTCTCCAACACCACACCCTTTTTTTGGGCACTAAGGAGAAATATGAGCTGCACCTAGCATCTTAAGGTGCCAGCAGTGCCATATGGACTTAATATTCACTAACTCCACTAGGGTAACCTCCCACCCTCTAATATGCCATATTTCACTACATATCTCCACTTGACCATGCATAAACCACTTTCTAAATAAATATAACAAACCTTACCACTTACTTTAAAAACATGAAATTTCACAAATCAATACTCCACTCATTTTCTAAAATAGTTAACTTTTACAAAATTTATATATATATATATTTACATATAACAAATCATAGAAAAACAACTTGAGAATAACTTATATAAGGTAATAAATAATGCAAATTATCTAGTTACCTTAACCCTTTTGTTACTAAAAGGGTTACCCGTGGTACTAAATCTCTTCTTGTATCAAGGTAAGTTTTTCCACACCATAATCTACATCAACAAGTATTATATGTTAATTTTCAATTAACACAAGAACTATTAGCTATTACTGACATCCTAATTCTCCCACTTCTCACTTATATTCTCAACAAAGAGGCTTATCAAGATTATACTCTGTCCACACATTCCCCTCAAGCCTCCCTCTAAATCTATCACAACATAACACTTAATATTTCAACTTGTCTCACTTCAAAACCCCATAATCAAGCAAGGCTTAATCTAACTTACACCAAACAATAGTTTAGCTTCATATTACCACTTATCCAAGGTTAAAAAACTTATATCAAACCTTTAGAGTGGATTGAAATCTTTAAAACATAGACTCATAACTTGATCCATTCAAAGTAAATTCTCCCACCTCCAAATTCCCTGAAAAATGAGATAAAAAGGTAGAGGAGAAAGGTGCAAAACTTACTCAAGAGTTTAAAGGCCTAATTAAGCTTTAAAATCCTCCCAAAATGAAGCCCTAGCAATGTCTAAATCCTCCCCCTTCGTGTTCTAGGTTTTCCCTTACAAAATTGCCTTTTTCTGATGATTTTTGTATTTTATCCTATCTATGCTGTGCTGTGTGCCATAGTGCATGACACATAAGTCGTAACATATGATATAACAAGCAAAAGTCATTTTTACTCCCCCTGATGCCACTCGATCAGATCTAACTTCCATCATAGCTCAATTTAGAGCCAAATATGACCCAAGAAGCCAATTAGTAACCCAAAAACTTAATTAAATAAATTAATCATTTTCTTAACTAATTTATCCCTTTATTAACAATTTATTCTAGATTTAAAGTTTTTAGATGTTATAGTATTTCTTAGTTATTTCTCTAAGATCACCCTTACTTATTCACAATTAACTCCACAAAATCACGGTAATCCTAGGGAATAACCTAAATGAATTACCGAGTTTGTAAAATTATCAGAAATGGGATCCCAAATTTCAAAACTTAAAATGATATAAAATTATTTCATAAACTAAAATCAGAGCAGAATATATATATGAAAGCATGGACATCATACAAGGTAAGATAAAATCAAACTAGGGTTAAAATAGTAAAAAATAATTCTGGCACAATTACGCTGCAGCATAAAATTTTATGATGTAACATAAATAGCAAAATCCATGACAGCAGCAAGTTGTCATGGCAGATTTTCTAGCTAAATTTCCAACACGTACAAAATCTCTATCTGATGTCCGATTGAGGTGATCTAGTTGTCTATAGAAAGCTTTCTCTAAGCTCTAGCTAATAGCACTAGTTTTACATTCAAATAATTTCTCAATCAAAAGTTAGACACCAAAATGAAAACTCACTCATTTATGCTTTCAAAACACAACTAAGGTGTCTAAAACTCAATCCAAGTGCCAAAAGCCTACACCAACTCTTAGACTATACTCAATAGACTTAGGCCAACCTATGTAACATACCACAACAATCAGATATCACATATTTCACAATCTTAACTCTCAACCTCTTAATTTAAGAAATAACAGGGGGAAGCATTTTGACTTCAAAACTCAATGTAACCCAATACAACCATGCATATAGTTAAATTTATACTTGCACTAGTATTTTGACCTCATTCATATATCTTAACTAAAAAGATACCACACACACTAGGCCCAAAATACACCTTTCAATATTCAATATTCAATAGTGCAAGTAATAATAAAATATGATCATCTTAGTTGGCAATATCAATTAATCACACATATACAACCAAAATTATGAGAGACCTACAATAAGAAACCAAGTTTCCAAGCCTCTGGTACTTTACCTTTATCCTGCTCAGAACTAGTGTTTGTAAAATATGAAATAGAGGGGTGAGTACAATCACTCAGTAACTAAGTTTCACTTAATTTATACAGTTGCATATTAATAAAAAATGGATGCAATTGGCAATAAACACACATATAAAGTATGTATGACAACATATAGCCTTAGCCATAATAATAACAACCATATGACCGAGCTTCAAACACATAATCATATATATATATATATATCAATAATGTATAACTTGGGGTTGCATTAATACCAACCATGCGCCCCTAATAGCACTGGACCATAATACTAACAACCATGTGGCTGGGACTAAATGCATGATTTTATGCCAACCTTATACCCTCCTGATTACCTATGACATAAAACCAATGGCTATTTGATGGCTACATCCTTCACGGACTAACTAGTCTTCCACTTTTGAAGAGCTACTAGGCCAGGGTCAACTCACATGCTTGTGTAATCCGGCTTCCCCTAATACTAACAACCATAGGGTGTCGTACCCCTAATTCAGCCTCCTCATGAACCGATGAAGACTAGTTAGGTTTAAGTCCCTTATTAAACAAGTAGGACAATCCTGAATCAACCATAGGACAAGGGCTACCTCCCGATTCTAACGGTCGGTGACAAGGCAAGTTCTTGATTCTAACAGTCACTGCTAATACTATGTGGATTTACCAATCTACTCCTTTCCCTAGGCAAACTCTTGCGAATGATCATGCTATGCATGTATACCACATATTCATGCATCTTAATCATCAATCACATAACTTGGATTTATATATTCATACTCACATAATCTACTCCTCATACCAAATACCACATAACAAATAGTACATACTCACATAATCTCAATTATCATCATTATTCATATGTAAGTGAATACAACACTTCAACAATATCACATTCTCAAATATGCCAATTTTGCATCAAGAGTTTAAAATAGCAAACATGTTTCCAATCATCCATTTTAATAAGAATCCATTAATATTCAACTATATAAACTAGGTTTCCCTTGGTTACCTCAAACCTTTGAGAGGTCAAAGGTTATCCCTTAATCATAACTTGCTTTCTGAGCTAAATTCAAGCTCACCGATTTTTCGTGAGGTTAGTCTACTATTGCATTAACACCCATCACTATTAATAATTAAAATCATCACTTTCAACATCTAATTTTATACTTTAATAACTAAATTTCTTGACTATAAAATCAACCTCACATCCAATGACTTCCTTAACTCCCATTAATTTCATTTAGCTCTCAACAACTTAAATAATCATTAATATATCATCCAACAACCCAAAATCATCATCAATGTCACAAATTACTAACTTTCAACTCTCAAATTTCAATACTTTAATAACCCAAAGCTCTCAACCATTGAGTTTAATCACCACATTAGGTTTCTTAGCTCTCATTAGCTCCAATTAACATTAACACAATCCTTAATTAACATCAATGGCATTTTAGGGCTTAATTTTGTCTATAATTGAGAGCCCACTCTCATGGATGCATAAAACCACTATATCTAGGCTTAGATAACTCAAACAATTCCCATTAGTCCTATTTAGACTAATAGATTCGAACCCATGGCCCTAGGTCCAAAAATTATCATCTCCCAACCTCAAATTTCACTTTGAAAATGTGTAAAGAGAAGAAGAAGAGATAAGGAAGACATACCTAGGTGAAATCAAGCTCCAATGACCTCCAAAATGCCCGAGAGTTTATGCCCTAGTAGAGGAACAACTCATTTCATCACCTTCCCTCTGTTTCTGGTCTTCTTTCCCTATTTTAGACCCCTTTTCACGTTTTAAAAAAATTTTATTCTGTAATTTATGTTAGAGCATAAATTTTTATACTATAACATAATGTACTGGGCCAAAAATTTGATTTCTTTTCTCTTCAATTTGAGCTCAGATAATCCAATTCACTTCCGAACCTAATCCAAAAGCTAAAACTGAACCCAATAGCCATCTCTAATTATTTTCAAATCCATTTACATTTAAATTTACAAATTTACCCTTCATTAGCTTAATTAATCAAGGGAATAGTTTTTGGGATATTACAATTTCAATAGAAGCAAAACTTTTAGAGTCTTTAATCAAAGAAGCCTTATCTAATGAATATTGGCTCATAACAATGCAAGAAGAGTTAAACTAGTTTGAAAGAAGTCAAGTTTGGGACTTAGTATCTAGACTAAGTGATCATCCTGTAATTGAGACGAAATGGGTCTTTAGAAGCAAACTTGATGAAACTGGTGTATTATTGTAAGAAATAAGGCTTGAGGCTAAAAGTTATAATCAAGAAGAAGTATTGATTATGATGAAATCTTTGCTCCTATTGCTAGACTTGAGGCTATTAGACTTTTACTTGCTTTTGCTTGCATTAAAGATTTTAAACTTTATCAAATGAATGTCAAAAGTGCTTTCTTGAATGGACTAACCAATAAAGAAATTTATATAGAACAACCTCTATGATTTGAGGATCCATCAATACCAAATCATGTCTACAAATTAAAGAAAGCATTATATGGATTAAAGCAAGCACTAAGAGCTTGGTTTGACAAGTACTTTTCTATTAATAATAACTTCAAAAGAGGAATGGTGGATAAAACGCTATTCTATCAAACTGAAGGTTGTGATATCCTCATAATTCAAATTTATGTTGATGATATTATTTTTAGAGCTATTAATGAGGTTCTTTGTGAGAAATTTGCTAAGATTATGCAAGGTGAATTTGAGAGGTTTATGATGGGAGACCTGACCTTTTTTCACAAATTGCAAATCAAGCAAATGAGGGATAGGATCTTCTTAAGCCAAACCAAGTATACTCATGAACTGCTAAAGAATTTTGGATTCAAAAATTTAAATCCAAGCAACATACCTATGAGTGCATTAATCGAGATGGATAAGGATGACAAAGGAAAGAAGGAAGATCAATCTAAATTTAGGAAAGTGATTGAATCACTGCTCTACTTAACTTCTAGCAAACCTGATATCATGTTTGGTGTTTGTATGTGTGCAAGATTTCAAGCTAATCCAAGAGAATCTCATTTAAAAGCTGTGAAAAGAATTTTCAGGTATTTAAATGGAACTCCATAGCTTGGACTTTAGTTTCCAAATGGAGGAATGCTTGAACTGATCACTTATTCAGATGCTGATTATAGAGGATACAAGACAGATAGGAAGAGCACAAGTGAAACTTGTCAGTTCTTCAGTGCCTTACTAAAATCATGGTTTAGCAAGAAACAAAATAGTATGTCCTTATCATCTTGTGAAGTTGAATACTTGGTAGCTGGAAGCTGTTGTGCACAAATTCTTTAATTAAAACAGTAATTACAAGATTTAGGAGTTCATCTCAAGGAGATTCCAATCATATGTGACAACACCAACACCATAAATTTGGCCAAGAATCCTATCCAGCACTTAAGAACTAAGCATATTGACATAAGACATTATTTCTTAAGAGGTCATGTACAAAAGAAGGATATTATATTGGAGTTTGTGACTACTATAACAGATATTTTTATCAAACCTCTAGTTGAAGAGCAATTCACATTCATTAGAAGGGAATTGGAAATGATAAATCCTAATGAGTTGTAAGATTCTTAAACTTAATTGTATTACATTTTGAATCTTTTACTAACTTAGGCTTCGGAGTTGGTTTAAGATATTTTTACAGGGCTTAATCTGTGAATCCTGGCTTCTCTAGAATGGATAGGTTGAATCTTTAAGAAAGAGGTCAGAAGGTTAGGTATAATGCTTTAGAGAATAGTTATTATTGTTTTAAGACATTTCTTGCAATTTTACATGACATATCTTGCGTGAAAATGCTTTATTCTATGATATTTTATATATAGTTACATTTTCCAGCGTGAGAAATGCTTGGTCACTTGCATGAAATAGCACTCGGGATGTTATTCTTCAATAAATTGTGCTAAATCACATGTGAAGATAGTTCTGCTCACATGAAATAGCACACAATGTTTCATACTTCCTAAGTTGTGCTAAATCACGAGTGATGAAGGAAGTCTCACTTGCGTGAAATGTCTTCTTGAGATCATTATATTCTAACTTGGTCATTTCATGTGTGAAGAGAACTTGTGACCACGCATGATTCTGCTTGTACTAAATGTGTAAAATTTAAACGTTAACTATACTGCTAAGTCATGCGTGAAACCACCATGTCACAAGCAAGAAATAGTACTTGGTCTAAAATAGGTACTAAATCACATATGAAACAACTTTCTCCTTACACATGATCATGCACTACCTATATATATCTTACTTATTAGCCCTTCATTTTCACATGTGAACCAATATTTGTTTTTCTGGCAGTTATACTTTCTCTCATTCTTAACTGCCTCCCTGAATCATCTCTGACCATTTTGGCATTCAAATTTCTTTACCCACTTCTTCTAAACTTCTTTTCATTCCTACCTTATCCAATTTCTTGTCAATCCTCAATCTAAATCTATCTCTTTCCTCAAAAATCTCTATGATGGATTGGAAAGAAGCCTAAGGAAGAGGAAATTCATAGAGGCTCTAATTGGTGAAGAAAGTAAATTACCTTCTCTATCATCCAAGAGGATCAGAACTCCAAGAAAGTCTAAGGAGCCTGCATCAACATCAGAGCCTATTTTGGTTGATCAACAAGATGAAGATTTGATCAGGCTTAGCTGAGAACTATCTTAAGATGGCATCAACATGCCTCCGAGTGAAATTTTAGAGGAAAGTATCTGAGAAGGAAAGCTTCTTAGCTGTAAGCACCAAATAAGGCTTAATCAGTTCTTCTCTTCTACTATAGTGGTTACTAGTCATTACACCAAATATGAATCTTTTATCAAATATCATAACTTTGATATAAATGAATATTTGAGTGACTATAGAGGCTTGTTAGAACTTAATCTCAATTACTCAGTAAATGTAGTGTGTAACCTCTTATATTCAATCAATATAGGAGAAGATTACGGTGTTACCATATCATTCACAACAATCAGTAAACAAATGTTTTGTTTTAAAAGCTTAGGCTAAGACTCATTTTACAAAATCATCCAAAGTTACAATTCAATCAAAGAAAAAACATAGCAGAAACAAGTCATACATTTCTTTAAGACATAACGGACACAACCCATTTCAATTGCATGCATTTTAATTAAAAAATTAAGTTAGGATTTGATCTATGTGCCGCGGTGTGTGGCATAAAGTCACACGCTTAGCCTGTTCTGTGTCATACGCCATGGCATGTGACACTATGTTTTGCAGTATCCTTGTCCAATTTTCTGCTGTCATTTTGACAGCAAAAGTGATGAACTTTTAGTGTACGCTATTTTCACATATGATATCTGATCAGAAAGATTCAAGCGCCCACACGAAGCTTAGCTCATAATCTAACTAGGTTTAGATACAGTCTAATGGTTTGATCAAAATTTAGACACTCAGGGTACAAAAAGTTACTTTTTTAAAAAATTTACATACCTAAATGCTCAAATCGATCTCTTTCTCTCATTAGACCACACAAGGCCTTGAATTAAGTGCAAAAGGACCTAATACATATAATTGACTACATTCTATCTCAATCATATTCACATATTAAAATTTGACACATGTGATAGATTAGGTTGGTACTTCTTAAGCTGTGACACGTGGAACACCTCATGCACACCAGATAACTATGGTGGCAAAGTGATCTTGTAGGTAATTGGTCCAATCCTCTCTAAAATCTCAAAAAGACCGATGAATAGAGGAGTCAATTTCCTAGCTCTTATCGACCTCCTGGTTCCTGTCGTTAGTATAACCCTTAGAAACACATAGTTTCCCACTAGGAACTCTAATGGCCTTCTATGCCTATCTACATAACTCTTTTGTCTACTCTAAGCTGACAATAACTTTTGTATGATCAACCCAATTGTTTGAGTCATCTAATCCACAATATCTGGTCCCAACATGCTTCTCTTACTTAACTCTATCCAGAAAAGAGGCAACCTACATTTTCTCCCATACAATGCCTCATAGGGTGCTATTTGTATACTTGAACAGTAACTGTTATTGTGAGCAAACTTAGCCAAGGGAGATGGCTATCCCAGCTACCTTTCAACTCTAATACATAGGCTCTCAATATATCCTCTAGGGTCTATATAGTCTGTTCTGTCTGCCCATCTATTTGTAGGTGATATGCCATACTGAATCTCAACTTAGTACCTATGGCACGCTGTAAAGCTCCCCAGAACTTAGAAGTAAATCTAAGATCTCTATTAAAAACTATACTCTTTGGCACACCATGTAACCTTATCACTTCTCAAATATAGATCTTTGCCAATTATTTTAGAAAATCACTGATCCAAATTTCCAAAAAATGAGCCAATTTTGTGAGTCTATCAATTATAACCCAAATGGCATCATGTCTTGACTAAGTCCTTGGCAACCCAATTATAAAATCTATAGAAATGCTATACCGTTTCTACTTAGGAATATCCAATGGTTACAACATTTCTACTAGTCTCTAGTGCTCTATCTTAACCTTTTGACAGGTTAAACATCGAGTTACAAACTCCGTAAAATCCTTCTTTATACCAGGCCACTACTAATACTGCTTTACGTCTTGGTACATTTTCATAGCTCCCAGATGAATCATGTACTTGTTATAATGAGCCTCATTCAAAATCACCTTTCTTAGATCAATATCATTAGGCACACAAATCCTTTCCCAATAAACCACAAAACTATCATCATTAAAATTAAAATCAACAGCTTGATCCACTTCGATTTATTCTCTAATCCTTAAAAGACTCTTATCTTATAATTATGCCTTTCTTTACTCCTTCCAAAAAACATTGCTAACCTCTATAGAATAGGCACCAACTAATGCTTTTAATGGCGCATCATGCTGTGATTCAACAAACAATTCCATCAACTTGTACTCTCGCACCATTAGACTTGCCATATGCAAAGTCTTCTAGCTCAATGCGTCAGCAACCATATTAGCTTTACTTGGATGGTATTTCAATTCAAAGTTGTAATCCTTAAGAAACTCCATCCATCTCCTCTACCTCATATTCAACTTTTTTTGATCCACCAGGTATTTCAAACTCTTATGGTCGCTTAACACAATAAACACTGTACCATACAAGTAATGGTGCTAAATTTTTAGAGCAAACACTACTGCTGCAAGCTTTAAATCATGTATTGGATAGTTCTCTTCATGAGATCTCAATTGTTGTGAAGCATATGCTATAACCCAATTGTCTTGCATCAACACACATCTAAGACCTCTCAATGATGCATTTATGTATACCTCATAAGGTAACCTCGAATTAGGGTTAATTAATACTAATGTTGTGGTTAACTTCTCTTTCAACTTCTAAAATGCCATTTCATACTAGTCATCCCATATATAAGGCTGATCTTTTTAAGTTAGCTTAGTCAAAAAAGAAGCTATCTGGGAAAATTCTTAGATCAATCGTTGACAATACCTAGTTAGTCCTAGAAAACTACATATTTCTGTGACTAAATTAGGGCATTCCCCTTTCAACATTGCATCAACCTTATACAGATCTACTGAAATTCCATCTGCAGATACCATATATCCCAAAAATTGAACTTCTCTTAACCAGAACTCACATTTATTGAACTTGGTAAATAACGTCTTATCCTTCAAAATCTAAAGCACCATTCTCAAATCCTTTGCATGTTGCTCCTCATTCTCCAAATAGATCAGGATATCATCTATAAAGACTACTACAAACTGATCTAAGTATGGCCTAAAGATTCGATTCATATAGTCCATGAACACTGCTGGCACATTGATCAAACCAAATGGATGAATGTGTACTTATTACAATGGGCTTTGTTTAGAATCACCTTTCATCACTGGGCATACAGATTCTATTCTAGTATACTACAAATCCATTATTATTAAAGCCAAAATCTCTTCTCTGATTTAACTCAACCTCTTCTCGAATCTCAAGATATTCATCTTCTAGTTGTGCCATTCTCAGTTCCCTCTAGAAGTTACTGCTAATCACCATGGAGTAAGCATGAAGATTTAATTATCTAGTGTAACTATTTAAAGTAACTGAAAATGTTTCAGTGACAGAAGGGTTGAAGTAACTGAATAACTTTCTCTATTTAATTATCTAGTGTAACTATTTAAATTAATTAAAAATGTTTCAGTGACAGAAGGGTTGAAGTAACTAAATAACTTTCTCTATTTGATTATCTAGCGTAACTATTTGAAAGTATAAATTTTAATGCATGAAAATGTTTTAGAATAAACATGTTTGTGAAGTGAATGTTTAATGCATGAATTGGATTTTAAAGAACAAATTTTAGTGATTGCATACTTTGTGAGTATATTTATATATATATGGGTTTTATATGTATGAAATTGTGGTTTGTGTAAAAGCATGATCATAAGGGTGGGAGTTCACCCGTAGGGAGAACTAGTGAAAGATCATATGGCATATTCTCCTTAATGCCCGACGGGTATGGTGTTGGAAATTATATCTCCTTAGTACCTATTAAGGTACGGTGTTGGAGATTATCTCCTTAGTACCTATTGTGGTATGATGTTGGAGATTTGGACTCCTTAGTATAAATGTGATGTTGGTGTTTGAGTCAACAACACCCTATTATGTATGATGGGGGAAGTCATAGTCCAGAAGTGAGTTAGAACGCTTTTGGTCAAGTGATTCTATCATTGAAGGTGTGCTTAAGGCTAATAAGTATGTGCGTTGATCTAAGGTGAACCTACAATTCAAGTCAAGATAATTTAGAGATTTGGTTGGTAGTGATGATGCTATTTCTATAAATGGTGAATTGTGGTGAATATAGTTTTGAAAGAGGTGAAATGATATAGAGTTGATTTAAAGTGGAATTTATATTATATGTTATTATATAAAACTTGCTTATGGCTGCATGTGATAGTCAGTAGCAAAAAGTTATTATGTTACTGAGATTATTATCTTACCCCTGTGGTTATATTTTTACAGGTCAGAGTAGTAATTAAGGCAAGGGAAAGAATCAAGATTGGTATAGTTGTGCTATTGTTGTGGAAATTCTTGAGCTTGTGTAATAAACTCAAATTTAATGTGAATATTGTGTATATAGATTGCCATAAGATTTACATGCATATTTTGGTAGGTCATAAGTAGTGAATTATTGAAAATGGTAGTGATCATATAAACCATAGCCTTATGTATGCATATGTGATGAAATAAGCATTTTGGGCTAAGATTTAGTTGTGAACATATTGCGAACATGCTAGAGATGAATATGAAGTGAATTTATTGTGATATTGTGGTGAAAAATGGCCAAGCTAGTCTTTTTATGTTAAGTTGTGAATAGTTGTCAAAAGTTGAGATGGGCTGTTGAATGGCCAAATCTTAATCTATGTGTATGTATGTTATAAACTGTGGTCAATCAAATGCATAAAGTCTTTTTGGATTTAGTTCAAGGCCAAGAATGGTCGAATGAGATAAAGTAAGCAATTTGAGCGCTTGAGTGCTCTATACTTTTAGAAAAAGTAACTTTTTGCACCCAAGTGTCTAAATTTTGATCAGACCATTGGATCACATCCAAACTTATCTCTTTAACTAGCTTATGAAATAAGTTTCGTGTAGGTACTTAAATCACTTTGGTTAGACATCGTATGTGAAAACAACATGCACCAGAAGTTCATCCTATGAACTGTTATATGACAGCTGCAAAAACTCTCATGTATTGCGTGCCACACTACAACGTAAGTCATAGAGAGGGTTTGCTCGTGGCTTTGTGCTATATGCTGTGGTGTATGGCTGAATTTTTGACTTATTTCTTTGTTTTGAAAACATGCATGGACTATAATGAATGCATGGGTTATTTTTTATTGTGCTATGCTTTAGTTGATATTGAATTAGTCAATAATTATGATTATTTCCAAAACAAGTTTTGGGCCCAAGCTTTTCAAACAAGATTTTTAAATATAGTTTGGTTTAAGGATGTGGTGATTTAGTTAACCCCTCCTAATGTTAGTGGATATTGGGAGACGTTACACTAACTCTGATGGTGACACCCGATATGGGGCCTATGATATTTTGTTTTAGTTCTAGAAACCAAATTAATTGAAAGCTCTACTTCCCTTTCAAGAGGTAATTCGATCATCTCATTTGAAAGCACCTCTGGCAACAAGCTCACTACCTCGATCTTCTCAATACCACTATCATATATTATGTTGGAGGCAAAGAATACCGTATAAGCATCATAACCCTTCCAGATCAATTTCTCTATACTAACCACTAACAATAACTTAGATTATTCTGAAGAACCCACTGTTGTAGAAAACACTGGTAATGAAACCATCTTTCTAGCACAATCTAATGTAGCATTATTCATTGCTAGCCAATCCATGCCAATGATCACGTATATTCCTTTCATAGGAATATAGATCAAATCCACCTTAGAAACTCTACCCTCAAATTGAATTTCTACCCCTTGATAAGCTCTACATATGATACTAAATGATCCCAAAAGCATAGTCACTATAATAAGTAATGGCAATCCGTGTAAAGACAAATTTAATCTATCTACACATTTCTCATACATAAAAGAATGCATTACACTAGAATCAAACAATGCTTCTACTTCTTTTCCACATATACAAGTCATACCTCGGATTAAATTCGAATACCCTTTAGCCTCTTCTTATGTCACTGCAAATACCCAACTAGGAATAGTAGATCACTATTTAACTACCTCAGCTTTACCCTCTGGGCATTGTCTCGCCAAATGTCCCTATTTTCCATATTCAAAACATGCCCAACACCTTCCCACATGATATCGACCACGAATACTATAAGGGGGTGACCTTTGTAACATCCTGATTTTCTAACCTGTGATTAGCTATTAATCAAGGATGGAATAGTAATTAGCAAGTGATTAAAGGTTGGATGATTTCTTAATAATTTAACTGATTGGGATGTTAAATAAATAGATATGGGTGGAAGAACCATGTCCCAAAGCGAAATGTGTGCACATGGTGAGGATTCTCCTCACTGTGTCACACGCCATAGCGCATGGCATAGAAAATAACCTGATTTATGCATGTGGAGCTTGTGATTTGAAAAAGGAAAGGAGGTAAAGCAAGAAAAGGAGAAGAGAAGAGCCTATTGCCTACTAGGGCATCAATTTTTGAAGTAATAGAAGAGACTTTCGATCAGTAACTTATTGGGTAAGCTTTACACAACCCTTACCTTCAATTCTACTATAATTTCTCTTAATATGAGTTATAGAGAAATTAAATCAGGGAAATTTAAGGGGTTTATTTCATACCCTATAGTGATAAAAAGGTTCTCGGGAGTTAAATTAGAGCTTTGTAACTAGTTTAAAGTTGAACGGTAGAGCTTTAAAGCTTTAGGCTCATTTGGCCCTAATTCAAAAAGAAATGGAGTGAAAGTTGGATAGAAGTGAAATGGTCTTATTAGAAGTGATTGAAAATGGAAATTATGGGGTAATAAACTTAGATTGGTTAAGTGGAAAGGAGATGGCTAAATATAGCTTTAAGCAGTAATTAAGTGTTTCTGGTTAGTTGAATCAATTAACTAATTATACCAATTATGTGTAGATTGGCATATTTTGTGAGTAACTTATTGGGAGAAGTTTATAGAGAGCTTTTGTTGTAATTGAAAGTTTACGGGTAACCTTTCTTGTGACAGAAAGGTTGAAGTAACTAAATAAATTTTTCTATTTGACTATTTATTGTAACTGTGTGTAAGTATGCTATCTAGTACATGGAACTATTTTAAACTGAGCATGTTTTGTGTTAATGCATGGTTATTGCAAGAAAATGAGCTTTGACTCAAAATAAACCAGTGAAATAGTGTGATAGTATTATATATGTATATACGTGTATGGTGGTGATTAAGAACATATGATTGGTTTGGAAAGCATGATCATAGGGGTGGGAGTTCACTTGTGTGGAGATGTAGAGAAAGACCATATGAGATTATTCTCCTTAATGCCCAATAGGGTACAGTGTTAGAGAATTGTATCTCCTTAGTACCTATTGAGGTGTAGTGTTAGAGATGATCTTCTTAGTGCCTATTAAGGTGCGATGTTGGAGATTCGGACTCCTTAGTATCGATAAGATGTGGTGTTGGAGTCAACGACACCCCATTATGTGTATTAGGGGCAACTATAGTCCAGAAGTGAGATAGAACACCTTGAGCCAGGTGATTTTGCCATTGAAAGTAAGCTCAAGGCTAATGAGAGTGTATATTGGTCTAAAGTGAGCCTATGGTTTCAAGTCAGGGTGATTTGGAGGTTCGATCAATAGTGATCATACTATATATTAGAACAGTGGTGAGAAATGGTGAATTATGGTAAATAAAGCTATAAAAGAGGTAAAATGATATGTTGATATGATTTAAAGTAAAACATTTGTTCTATGATATGTTTACCTGTATATTATGCTATACTTGCTTATGAATGCATGGAATAATCAATAGTAAGAGTTATTTTATTACTAAGATTTTTATCTCACCCCGGTGGTTACATTTTTATTAGACAGAGTAGTGATCATGGTAAGGAAAAAGAGTCAAGACTAGCATAGTGCTGCTGTGTGTAACATCCTAAAAATTTCAATACTCAAATTTATTAAAAAAATAATAATAAAAGAAAATACCTATAATTAAATTAAAATTTAAAATAATTTGATAGAGGTCTAGAATTTAAATGTTACTCAGCAAAAGTTTAGTTTTATTTTATTTTTAACTATGGAAAAATTACCAAAGTTAACCCGGGCTTTTGTGCTATAATAAAAAATGTTGGGCCCTTTCTTATAATTTTCTCCAAAATAGTTAGATCAGTTTTTTTAAAAGGGTAAAGACACAGAAATGAAACAAATGAAAAGAACAAAGAGCATGAGAGAGAGAACGGATGAGAGAATGAGAGAGGAAGAAAGTAATGGAAGCTAGAGCTTGGATCTAGAAGGCTTTACAGTCATTGCGAGCTCGGCTACACAATAGGTAAACTCCCTATTTCAATCTTCTTCCTTCCCTCTTGGTTTTCTTGAGTTATTGAAAGAGGTAAATTCTAGATCTTCATCCTAAAAGCCTTTATTCTTGTAATCTTTGGTTTCTTTGGATTCTAGGGAGGATGTTTTGAGTTTCTGTACTGTGCTCTAATGTTTTAAGTGGATAATGGATAAAAAGAGGTGTTTTGGGCACAAATTAAACCTCGAGAGATTGGGTTTTGCTCTTTAATGGTTAAAGCCTATTAATTTAGTTATAATTGTGCTATTTGAATCCAATAAGATTTAAATTAAGCTTTGATTTTCATTATAAGGGCTAATTATGAAAGTTGGTGGTGTTAAGTGAAGGTTTTCAATTGATTAAAAATTGTATAGTTTGAAAATTGGCCTAGTGTTGGCTAATAAATGGTTTTGGTGGTTAAGTAATGCTATGTGACTAGTTGGTTTAATACATGGACTATTGGAATGGATTATGGCTCATTGACCCAAGTTGTGCGGAATGGGTTATAATCTTCTTATATGCTATTTGCCATGAAAAGTGATGTGGATCACATATATGTTGTAGGGAATTGTTGGTGGAACTTATTGAGAAGTTAAGGAACAAGTCAAGTCTTATTTTACACAAGGGGAACCCTTTTAGTACTAATGGTTTGAGGTAACTGGGGAAATTTATATTTCTTATTGCTTTGTTTAGCTATTTTTGAGTAGATAATATTATCTAGCATGCATTACATGTTTTAAACAATTGAATGCAAATAAAATGTTTTAGAAAGGTTTATAGGGTATTGCTTTAATATTAATGCATCTATGTTTACTATCTATTTAATAATGATGTTAATTATGAAAATAAGATTATTAGCATGCATAGTGATCATAAAAAATGAGGAGTTGCACTTAGGGAAGTGCAACTAGGTTTGGTACCTTAGATAGGCTAAGGAACTGCTTAGGGGATTAATTATGAGTATTATACTACCTTGAGTATTGAAGTGGTCAATACTCGAAAAAGGTAGAAAAAGGGTAGGAGGCATGATCTTGGTAGGAGTTCACTAATAAGGAGATGTGGTCTTGTGATATTCTATAGCTCACTGTTAGTACTTAGTGTTGCCTTTCACATTGTGGGCTCAGTACACTAAAGTGGTTAATGGATTGAGTATTCAACACCTCTTAGTGGGAGAGGGAATCAGCATATGAAGTGTGAGGTTACCTAAGCCAAGGTAGTCCTTACATGGAGAGTAAGTCGGCTAGCTCTAGGAGGGAGTTAGCTTTAACTGCTCAAGATTCACGTCGAAAGGGCATAGGCAGCTTGATAGATCAGATCATGCCTTGGTTTATATATTGTGCCTATGGAGGTACAGTGGATATAAGGTTTACCTATAAGCTAAAGAGTGCCAAGGGGCATTCTGTTGGTCAGGAAAGGCTATATCGGCCTATCTCATACATTCAAGCATTTTAATTAGTTAATTATATGTTATTTTGAATCTATTATTGATTTACTTGACTATAGCTTTCCTTGTAATAAGAATATTGATTTCTCTATTACTAAGACTGTGATTGTTTCACCCCTTTTTTTACAATATTTATAGTCCAGGTGAAGGATCCATTGGTGGACAGGGAAAGAGCTAAGCTAGGGGTTTGTTTGTGATTTGTAAAGGACTGCAACCCCTTTTTTTTAGCAAGTACATTATAATGTATTTAGGATTAGGGTTCCAGTAGGATATGATTATATATATGTGTGTGAATATGTGTGGATTGTATGGCTTGTGTATGAATTTTTGTTTGCTTGTAGACTTGTGGTTAGGAAACTTGGTTATGGTGTGTATTTTTGATGGATTTATTTAGTAGACCAAGTTTCCATTACAAGAAAATATTTATTTTCATATATCTATGATTCTACGAGAAAATACAAAGTGGTTGCATTGCAAATGATATGCTTTGTGCAAACATACACCTTGGATAGAGAGAATGAGTGCGTGGGCCTCACGGAGATCTTTGAGCCAAGTAAAAATGTTTAGTATATGTATTCATATGTGTATATGATATTTGAAATGATTTTTGGCCACTTTTGTGTGATTTGTAAATTTTGGGAACATAGTGTCCATTTTGGGAAATAGCACCTAGATGGTCAAATTTTGGTATAAAGGGTTTTTCTATCATTTAAATGTTCTATCAGGTATTTTTAGTCCTTTTTGACATGTCCAAAGTGTTCCCACAAGTTTGTGACTATTAAGATGAGATTTGGACAATTTTGAAAATGGTTTTTTCTAAAAAATTGCATTTTTGCATCTGAGTGTCCAAATCTCAATCCGACCATTAGATTTCTCTAAAATTTAGGTCACGTTTTATAAGATTCTTGTGGGATTTAGAATCACGTCGATCAGACACCGTATGGAGGAATGGCGTACTCTAGAATTTGGTCCGGAGGTGCTGTCATATTGCTGTCATGATAGCAATAGGATTGATGTTGGGATATGTACAAATTTTGATCCAACTGTTGGATCTTTTTAAAATTTGGTACACTTATAGTACCCTTTGAATATGACGTGTGGGCTCTGGAATTGCTCTGATCGGAGGTCAGATGATGAAATGGTACACACTAAAAGTTAGTCCGGAGGTGCTGTCATGATAGCTAAAAAGCTATCATGACAGTAAAAATAACCAAACTTGTAACATGTTCAACTTTTAATCCAACTGTTAGATCTTTTTAAAATTTAGTGTACTACTAGTAATCATTAAAAATGATGTGTGAACTTTAAAATCACTTCAATCAGAGGTCAAATGGTGAAACAATGCCTCCTAAAAGTTGGCCTAGGAGGGCTATCAATGCTGTCATGATAGCATTTTTTTATCTCACTTTTGTCTAGCTTGCTTTTATGCACTATAGGTAGAACCTATAAATTTTTTCTAAAGGCTTTAAATGTTTATTTTGCAATGGTGTATTTGTTTATTGATTTAAATGATTTCTTTCCTAAGTTGGTTTTAGGATCAACTCCTTAACCATACTTAGTTGATTTAAATTATGTGATTTTTAGATAACACTTGGGGCAAGTGTTACACTGTGGCTACAAAATCTCTGAGTTTGTGTAATGAACATTACTCTTGTGTATGTTGTGTATATAAATTGCTATAAGGATTGCATGTATATTTAAGTTGTGAAATGTGAAAAATTATAGTGATTTTGTGAATCTTATCCTATATGTGAAAATGTGTGGTGAAATGATTAACAGGGGCTAAGATTTAGTTATAAATATGTTGTGGATATGTAAAGTTGTGATTTTGTGGTAATATTGTGGTGAAAAAGCAAAGTGGGCTAGTTTTTGCTAAATGGGGCAAAGTTTATGACTCTAGAAATAGGCCGTTGAAGGCCAAATTGTGATATATGTGTGCATACAATATAAAATCTTGTCAATCAAGTGTATTAGGTCCTTTTAGACTTGGTTCAAGGCCTAAAATAGTCCAATGAGATAATGTGAGTGATTTGTGTGCTTGGGTGTGCTAAATTTTTAACAAAAGTGACTTTTTGCACCTAGGTATCCAAATTTTGATTGAACAATTAGATCGTGTCCAAACTTATCTCATTAATTAGCTCACAAGTTAAGCTTCATGTGGGTGCTTGAATCAGTCTGATTGGACGTTGTATGTGGAAAAGGCACACACTAACAGTTCATCATTTGTGCTGTCAAATGACAACAGCAAAATCAGGCTTGTGCATTGCGGTGCATTGAACATCACACTGTGGCGCATGGTGCAAAGAAGGATAAGGAGTGTGGCTCTGTGCCACATGCCGCAGCATATATATTGCACATTGCGACGCATGGCCCCTAATCTGACCTTAATTTTTTGTTTTAAAGGCATGTATTGATTGATATGAATGCGCATGACTTGTTTTCACTGCATATGGCTGTGATATGTTAAGATTTTGAAGATTTTCAAATACAAGTCTTAGGCCTAAGCTTTTCAAACAAAATATTTGAATGTACAGTTAGATACAAGTAAGTGGTGATTGTGTTAATCCTTTCCTATATCTGGTAAATATAGGGGAGGTTTACAACCTTCCTGTGCTAAGTGTCAGTGTTGGAACATTAGATGCCTACCTTAAAGACTGTAGAGGCCCAATTCTCACACCACCGTTCCTCTAAACTTGTAACATCTAAAAATTTTAAATTTGGAATAAATTGCTAATTAAAGGAGAAATTAGTTAAAAAATAATTAATTAATTTAATTATGTTTTAAGGTTGTTAATTGGTTGTTTGGGTCATATATGACTCTAAATCAAGCTAGGATGAAAGTTGGATTGAATCGAGTTGGATTGGGGGAAGAAAAATTGATTTTTTGCTTTTTACATTGTGAGCCATGGCTTGTGTGCCATGAGCTACGATGCATGGTACAACACAAAGCATAAAATGCAAAAAAAAAATTAGAAAAAGGTAATTTTTGTGTAAGAAAAGCTAGGTCACGAAGGAGCATGATGAAGGCTCTACTAAGGCTTGGATTTAGCCAAGGTTAGAGGCTTGTTTGGACCTCTAATCATTTAGGTAACCTTACCCACAATCCTTTCTGCCTATCTACCTTAGTTTTCTTAGATTTTAAAGAAAGGTTAGTTAGGTTTTGAGTTGGAGGGGAATATACTCAAACTCTAGGTGTTGTATACGATTGTGGGATTTGATTTAAGCTTCTTTGAGTTGAATAAGAGTTAATATTAAAATTTAGTTAATGGATTGAAAGGGTTGAATGAACCCTAACCATAATTTGAGAGTTTTGAAGTTATGGGAGCTGAGTAATAGTACAAATTAGCTTATTATTGCTAAATGAAGCTATTGTGAGTGGTTGTAGCTTTGAATAACTCAATAGTAGAAGTTAGGGATTTTTGGATAGCTAAACTTAATTAAATTTAGCAAAGGCATACTCATATTAGGCTTGAAAGTTAATATATAGTGCGTATATTGTAGACATTAGTAGTTGAGACCTTTTTGAGGTTAAGGAAGCGATAAGAGCAAACGTGGTATAAAGTCCTAACTCAATCCAAGCTTTACCATTCTTATCACACCATCAACTAACACAAGAATAATAAAATATTAGAATAATAGCCCTTTATTTATTTTCAAATTGTGGGATCCCGACTTCTTAAAATATATATATTCAAATAAGAGGGCTAATGAAAGTGTAAACTATAACATCCTAAATTTCTTAATCCTACTTTAGAGGTTAATCGAGAGTGAAGTAGAAGTTAGTATGGGATTAGAGATACGGATGATAAATTGGTATTTTGACTTGTTTATGTGTTGTATGAACAAATATGGATGATAAGAGTGCATTTTGGGTTAAAGCAAGTGCATGTAGTGAGAATAAATCTCACTGTGCAATATGCCGCGACTTGTGCTGCATGCGTCCGGCACATGGATCAGAATTTGCCTTCATAAGTTGTGAAATTTTAGTGGAGAGAAATTGAGAAACACATAAGATAGAGAGAGAAGAAGGACTGAGGAGCTAAGTCAAGTCATTTTGGAGCAGTGGAAGGTGATTTGGATCTATAACTTTCCAAATAAGCTATGTATAACTCTTACCTTCCATTCTATATAAATTTCTCTGAAAATGAATTATAGGGAAATTGAATCGGTGGAATTTGAGGCGTTTGATTCTTGCCCAATAGTAATAAAAAGGTTCTTAGAAGTTAAATTAGAGCTTTACGACTAGTTTAGAGCTGAACGATAGAGCTTTGAACCCATAGGCTCAATTTAAGCCTTTAGAGAGAGAAATTAGGACAAAAATCTATTCTGAGTAAAGCAAGATTTGTTGAGGTGATGTAAAGTAGTAATTGGGTAGCCATAAACTTAGAATGGATGATGAAAAGAATTTATGGATGAATATAGCCTTAAGTAGTAAAAATGAGTTTTTGATCAAAATGGACCAAATGACTAAAATATGCTAAATGTGTTTAGATTGGCATATTAGATGTGCAAGTAGAGAAAGGAAGCTTGAGATAAGCTTGTGTGATAGTTGAAATCCACAAGTAACCTTTCTAGTGACAGAAGGGTTGAGGTAACTTAATAACTTTCTTTGTTTGATTGTTTATTTTAACTGTATGTTAGTATGTTATATAGTGCATGAAACAGTTTTAAACTAAGCATGTTTTATAGCATTGAGTGATTGTTGTGTATGAAATGACTTTTGGTTGAAATGAGTATTGAAATATGTGTTTTGAAACGTAAAGTATTATTTGTATATATTATGTGCAAGAAAGTATAAAATGGTAAATGGGAACCTTAAATGGTTCAGGAAAGCATGATTATAGAGGTGAGAGTTCACCCGAGTGTAAGAGATGATAAAGACCCTATGGCAAGGTTTTCTTAGTACCCCTAAGGGTATGGTGTTAGAAACAACCACTAGTATAAAAATGACTTTTTACAGTGGTTAAACATGACTTTTTACAGCAGTTAAAGAGACGATGTTGTTCTTGGGGGTGTAGAAAGTCCCTCTTTTTACATCGGTTATAAACTCGATGTAAAAATTAAATTTTTTACATTGGTTATAGAGCTGATGTTGAAAATTATATATAAGAAAATTAAAAAAATTTACACCGATTGAGCTTTGGACCGATGTAAAAAGTACACTTTTTACACCGGTTGGGCTCCTAACTAGTGTAAAAAGTACACTTTTTACACCGGTTGGGCTCCTAACTAGTTGGGCTCTGAACTGGTGTAAAAAGTACACTTTTAACCAGTTATTATCATAACCGGTATAAAAAATATTATATTCTACAACGGTTGTGGTAATAACCGATGTAAAAAGTATTTTATTTTTTTATACTATATTTATTTTATTGATTTTACCCATTCTTGTGCATAAAAATTGCCAAATCTGACAGCCCAATTAATTTACAATTTTTTATCAAGTATTTATCAACTATACAAAGCTATTTAACTATTAAAAAAATTAATAATTGTCAAAATTGTCAAAATTGCCATTCCTAGGCATAAAAATTGCCAAATCAGACAACTCAATTCATTTACAATTGTTTATCAAGTATTTATCAACTATACAAAACTATTTAACTATTAGGAAAACTAATAATTATCTAAATTGTGTCAACTATCAAAATTAAAATATGTCTAAAAGTAATAAAAAACCTCACAAGTTCTCCACAAAATAGGTTGCCCAACGTATGCGGATGTCTTCAATTTTAACTTCAGAAAATGCATCTGAATTGTCGAACATCTAAAATTTGATTCAAAAAGTAGGCATATTAATCAATCTCAAATAACATAATAAAATAAAAATTTTAAAAATATATTTACCTCTTTTGTAAATTCGGTCATGCCTAATGTGATAATATTGAGCATGTGCCTCATGACGTATAGACCGCACAAGTTCGTCCTCACCAGTTGTCTATGACTCTATATAAGAACAAATTATAAAAAATTAGTAAGAAATCTTAATAATTGAATATATTAATAAAGTATAGCATCACCTTTAGCTCAATCCATATGGGATCCTTGAGCTCATGTCCATGCTTTTGTAAGACTACATTTTGATATGTTCTTATTGCCCTATGATCAAGATTACCAAGTTAGTAAAAATATTCAAAAAAATAAATTAAATAGTTTAGTAAAAGTATTCTGACAAGTCTATCGTCTTCTTCATTTCTTTCCCAAGTTTGTAATGGAGGGAGCATAAAAAGACGACAGTGTTGCTCTTCATTGAAAGAACAAATAACTGTCAATGGTCCTTGCTAAATATGATACAAGTTAAAGTAAATCCATATTAAAAAACTATTAATTATAAATTGATCCTTACGAGTGCACATATGGAGCCATAAAAACGTCCTTTTTGACTTCACATATTCTCTGTTGGAGGTACGCAGCCCTTAACACTGGAGTATTACCTTTCTCTGTCATGTGATGAGGGCAAAGGAATCCAAACTTATCACCTTTGCCCAATGTAATGCACAAATGATGAAGATACCTATAACAATGCAATTATATTAGTTTACTAAACTTGATGATTAAGTTTACTTACAACAATGCAATTATATTAAAGAAAAATATACTTACATCATAAATAGTTCAATGTGTGGTGTGGTAAGCTGATTATTCGACAAAAGTCAAACCAAATCTTCCTGTTCAATTGTCACTATCATGTTTTTCTTGTTCACAACCTCCGGATCCATTTCTAAACTCTTGAATTCGAATGATAAATCATACGCCATTAAGATTATTTGCTGATATGGAGTCAACGAGGGTTGTGGAAGCTTTGGGAGATTCAACGAGGAAAGCTTCTACATAATAAAAAGGCAAGAAATAGTTAATAAAAAACATATATTAGGAAGTTGCTATATAATAAAAATTCATGAAATTTCATACCACAGCTTGAACCAGATTCACAAGTCTCTTGGGCCATAAGATAAAATTGCCAACAACTTCAACCACAGTCTTCACCTCATTAGTAGGGAATGGAATCAAAGCATCTGGTACTTTTGGATCTGCAACCACCACTCTTACTTGATCATCTTGAATTTGCTTATGGTGGATGGTTGACCCTAAGCTATAGATGCTACCAAGAGCAACCAAGCATTTATCAAGATCTTTTAGAAATATCTCACATGGTTCACCAATGTTATCACCAGAAGGACCCTCTGACACATGCTCAAGAATATTACTCCCTTTTGTACTATGAAATGCAGGAGACGTATGAACTGATTCAGCAGTTGTCTCCTATCGTTAGCTCATCATCTCCTCCTTCATTTGCTCTTTCATTTGTAGAAGCCGAGTTGCAAATAAAGCTTCAAACTCATCCTTAGTCTACTGCCTCACAATGGATATCAATGTATCAAGCTCTTCTCTAGTTACTACACCTCCTGAATTGGGACGTGCAGGTACTCCAAAGTAGTCCTTAATGCCCATACCATATCCAACGCCCCTCACACCACCCGGATGCTTTGGCTTGCCTGTAGCAACTATTAAGATATCATTTCTATCCTTTGGAATGAAGCTTCCTTGGGCTTAAAAATAACAATATTAATTAATAATATATACAATTGTATAAAAATTTAAAGGGACAAGGAATAATAATTTTACTTACAATCCTTTCGGTAATCTCCCGTGCTGTCTCACTTATATAGCCTCCTTTCTTGTACTAATGTCCATATCTCCAGAGACAGGTAATGGTGGAGAAAGGAGTATGGAAGGATCAGACTTGGCTTCTTCTTCTCTCTTCTTCTGTTTCTCTGCCATCAGTATATCATCAGCTCTAACATAACCTCCACGAGACAGGGTATGGGGGCATTGATTCTACCAAGCAATTTCTCGCCCTTTAGCTCATTTTTCCTGTTAATAAATTGAATTTTAGATTTATAATTGAAGTAAATCTAAATAAAACTTAAATAAATTAAAAATTAACAAACCATAGCCTTTTCAGAAGTCCGAATCCTGACAAATTCTTCCCAAGTATCTTCATCAAGGAACTGATATGTATCAAAAGGATTGGGATGAGCCTGACCCTCTGGCACCTCGATAAAGATATATCTTCTAGCAAGATCAGTCTTAAAATTTCTCCAACGTGTTCCACAGTAAGAAATCAACTTGTGTCGACAATCTTGATTAGATGGAACATCGTATGTGAGCTACAATGAAGACATAAGATAATAATCAATAATTGCCCAATAATATATAACTATAAAAAAATTTTAATTTTTAATTATTTACCTGAATACTTTCCCAAATTTGTTCCTTCACATGTTCTGGCACATCAGGCCAGTCCTCAAACACAATAGGAGGCTTGGTACACGATAGGAGGCCAAAAAAACTAACAAACTTGGTTTTATGTGGCCCTATCGGATTCCATCTCTGGTCAAATTGAATTGGTAACCTACGCCCAGCACTCTTACTTAATGTCAGATCTCTTAATCATGTGCCATGTCTCCCCCTCCTCACAAACTGGCTCTGACTCAGCTCCTCACTAGGGGTGCCCTGACTCAACTCCCCACCAGGAGCAACATCACCAATTGATTGGCTCTGAGTGTCTTCACCTTGATTCTCCATATTCCTATTAATTCAAATAAATAAAATTAATTAAAAAAATAATCAAAGATAAGATAATTAAGAAAAATAATCCCACAACATAAATTTAATTAAACTAAATTAACATACTTTAATTTCAAAACTAAACTCATATAGGGATATTCTCCATATCCCTTCATGGTGATAACTTCTTATGGCATGTTCATCATCTACTTCATCTACCACATCTAAAATTGATAGTCCACTTGAAAAGTTAAGAGTTTTAGAAATATCAAAATTTTATTCATGATCGTCATTACTATTAATCATCCTTTTTCCTTTAAGTGCTATTGACCAATTTTTATTTGTTGGATCCGTGACATAGAAAACTTGTTTAGCTTGGTCTGCCATAATAAATGGCTCATCTCCAAAAGTTAGTTTTTTAAGATCAACCATTGTATATCCAACCTTATCATCACGAATACTATTGACGTCAACCCACTTGCATTTAAAAACAGGAACTCTAAATTTTGTATAATCAACCTCCCAAATCTCTTTAATAATCCCAAAGTAAGTCCTAGATGCTAGTTTAGGTTTCTTATCTTTTGAACTAGAGAAGTGTACGGCTTCAGCCATTATCATAACTCTACTATTTTGCACCGTACTCTTCTCATCCAAGGACTTTGTATAAAAGAAATACCCATTAATATCATAGGCACTCCAACATATAACATCAAAGTTAGGACCTCCAGCTAACCATTTAACTATTTCATAAACACCACTTTCATTTAAAATTTTCTGCTTGAAACAATTCACAAAAGTCCTATTATGCTCTTTCAACAAATTTTGTTCTGTCATTCTCATTCAATAATTTATTGCCTTTAAAAGTTCTTTATGAGAAGATATGTAATCTTTAACTTTATTAATATTATTCAAGATATATAAATATACTTCTTGTAATTCATCATGATTTATGCTTTTCATTGATACTCCACGTGTGCCTTGACCATATTGCCTTTTCTCATGACAAGATTTAGGAAGTCTAATTGATTCTGTACTTGACAAGTAATTAGAACAAAACTCCATAGCTTCTTTAGTAACATATTTCTCAACTATCGATGCTTCGGGTTGAAATGGATTTCTGACATACCCTTTTAGTATTTTCATGTATCTCTCAACTGGGTACATCCATCGCAAATAAACAGGGCCACACAATTCTATCTCCCTTACTCGATGCACTATTAAGTGAACTATAATATCAAAAAATGTAGGAAGAAAGTGCATCTCAAGTTGGCACAAGATAGTACAAGCTTCTTATTCTAACTCTTTTAGTTTATAGGGATCAACTTTCCGGCATATAACATTGAAAAAGAAACAAAGTTTGGTTATTGTAAGTCTTAAATCTTCTTTCAATATGCCTCGAATAGCCAAAGGTAATAGTTGTTGCATCAAGACATGACAATCATGAGATTTTAAGCCTACCAGTTTCAACTCTTTTACAGATACAAGCTTCATAATATTTGAAGCATACCTCGAAGGAACTTTAATTCCATGTAAACACTCACAAAAACTTGTTTTCTCAGATTTGCACAATGTATGAGAGGCTGGGGGATAATAAGTTCGTTTACCTTCTGGTCTTAGGTGTAAGTCTTCCCATATTCCTATTTCTTTCAAATCCAATCTTGCATTCACACCATCCTTAATCTTACCTAATATGTTCAGAAGCATTCCAATAATACTATCACACACGTTTTTCTCCACATGCATAACATCAATACAATGCTTTACTTCAAGATTGCGTCAATATGAGAGGTCAAAAAAGATAGACCTTTTTTTCTATATGCTTTTTGCACTAGTATTCTTTTTAGTCTTACTGAAGACAATATTAATGTTTTTCACACATTCATATACTTAATCCCCAGTTAAAGCATCCAGAGCATCATTGTGTTCTTAGTGACCATGAAAAGCTTTCTTCAATCTACGATATGGGTGATCTCGTTTAAAAAACCTCTAATGGCCAACGTAGACTGTCTTCCTTCCATGTTGAAGTTGATGGTAGTTTGTGCTTTCTTCACAAATTGGACAAGCTTTATGACATTTCACGCTATAACCAGACAAATTTCCATATGCAGGAAAATCACTTATAGTACAAAAGATCATAGCACGTAACTTAAAATTCTCCTTTTGATTTACATCAAACACTTTCACACCTACCTCCCACAACACTTTCAAATCTTCAATCAGAGATCTTAGGTAAATATCAATATCATTTCTCGGTTGTTTTGGTCCTGAAATCAATATGGATAGCATCATGTACTTCTGTTTCATGCACAACCTAGGTGATAGATTGTAAATCACCAAAAGAATAGGCCATGAACTATATATACTACTAAGACTACCATAAGGGTTCATTCCATCGGTGGAAAGTCCAAGCCTCAAGTTCCTTGGCTCATTTCCAAATTCGGGAAACAATTGATCAATTTTCTTCCATTGAGGAAAATCGACTGGATGTTGAAGTTTTCCATCAGATATCCTTTCATTTGCAAGCCACATCAAGTTCTTTGTATCATTAGTATTTGCAAACAAATGCTTAAACCTTGGTATAATTGGAAGATACCATAAGACCTTTGTAGGAGCTCCCTTTTCTTTGTACTGTGGTCAGGGTAAGGGAAGAGAGTCTTGTCTGACTTGAGTGTGAAGCTGTGTACTCTGAGGTTGTGTAATGAACTAAACTGAGATTGTATATATAAGTGTATATGAGTTGCTATAGGGTTGCATGCATGTATTGAATTGAGATTTTATGAAATCTAGCCTGATTGTGTGTATATATGTTGAAATGAAACCAAGGGGCTATGATTTGAGTATTTGTTTTGATAAGGTTGGTTGTGTTGGCGAATCTTAAACCAAGGAACAAATTATGATAAAGTGAGTAATTTGGGGGTGAGATTGTGTTATGAATATGATTGTATATATATATGGGTTGAGAAATAACTAAATGGGCTAAGTTATGCCAAGAAATGGCAAAATGTGTAAAGCTAGTGAAGTTTGAAAATTGGCTAAAGAAGGATCAAATTTCGATATGAGTATGATTGTGATTAATTGTGGTCATCAAGTGTATTAGATCCTTTTAAACTTGGTTTAAGGCCTAATATGGTCTAATGAGAGAAAGGGATTGATTTGAGTGCTTAGGTGCACAAAATTTTTAGAAAGTTACTTTTTGCACCCAAGTGTCTAAATTTTGATCGAACATTTAGATCATATCTAAAACTATCTCATTAGTTAGTATACGAGCTAAGCTTTGTGTGGGTGCTTAAATTACTTTAATCGGATGTTGTATGAGAAAATGACGCACGCAGAAAGTTCATCATTTTTGTTATCAAAATGACAGTAGAAGTTCAGAAAGGTGCACTGCGGTGCATAGTGACACATGCCGTGGCGCACAACACAGAAAGGGCGAGCGTGTGGCTTTGTGCCACATTCCGCAATGCACAAATTGCACATCGTTGTGCACGGACCATTTGTGATGTAATGCATGCCATTAGAATGAGAATGCTAATGGGTTATGTCCACTATGTATTTGAGGAGTGTATGATTTACTTCCGCTGTGTATTTCTCTAACTATATTGTGATTTGATTGATTTTACAAAATAAGTCTTTGACCGAAGCTTTTGAAATGAAATTTGAGTATTGTAATTGATGTGAGGTAGTAGTAACACCGTAATCTTCTTCTATATTGAGTGGATATAGGAGGATGTTACATAAGCACATTCAAAAGACCCAAAAAGCTAAAACTTCTCAACCTTGAAACAGAGCCATGCACTGCGGCGTGCAACACATACGCCGCAGCATGTGGCATAAAACCACATGCTCAGGTTTCTAGCTATGATATGCATTACGACACGCCTGTTGGAAATTTTTGCTATCATTTTGACAGCAAAAATGATGAACTTCTGGCGTACACCATTTTCACACCCGAAGTTTGATTAGAGTGATTCAAACACCTATACAAAGCTTACAACGTAATAGCTAATGAAACAAGTTTGGTCTTAATCTGATGGTTAGATCTAAAATTGGACACCCAGTGTAAAAAGTCACTTTTTCTTTTAAAAACTTAGACCCTAAGTGCTCAATTCTCATTCCTTGTCTCATTAGACCACTTTAGGCCTTGAACCAAGTCTAAAAGGACCACATACACCTGATTGACACTACACGACACATATGTCACATCGATAGCCCATCTTGGCTTTTTAAAGTCACATTACACAATTATGGTCTTATATGAGGGAAACACATATATAACACAACTACATATACAACTATACTTGTTCCACTTTCAACCTTCTAACTCCTACATATAGGTCTTCACCTCACCATATGATCGGGAATCACAAATGTACTCTTCCAAAATAGGGCTCCGCCTCACCATTTATGTTAAATTCTCAAATCGCAATACAAGTCACATTTAATTCACATTCAATTCAAAATCAACGCATATATATACAAGTGGAACAAGTTATAACATAACATATACTTGCTTGATTCACAGTTAAGCCTACCATTGTACCCTCCATTGGGGCATCCTCGACTTAATGCAACATCATATACATACATACATACATACATATATATATATATATATGCAAGAAAGTTTCATAACACAATCTACTTTCTCATATTCACATACACTTAATGCATCCTAGTTGTCAACTTAACTCAATAAACAAATTTATACATTCATTTCATTCAAATGGTAGTCGTATCATTACCAAGTTAGGCTACTCTTTTCTTACTTCCTTTCCTAACCTTCTCGTGCTCTCTTCACTTGTGTTCAAAAGTAACGGAGTGAGACATATGTCCCAGTAACTTGAAGGCAACCCTAATTACCGGTTAGTAAATGAAATCATAAAGAAGCGATAAAGTAGCATGTGTATCATTAAAATAATAACATATGTATATACAAGAATTCATCCTCATCAATCTTGTTATGCTCATGCAATGCATTCCTAGTTCCCCCTGGTAGAGTAATCTCTACACCCAAACTAAGACTTCTAATCATAAGGACTAGGGCCCACCATACTACTGCTCAGACCAGGTAATCTTTGTATATGGGTGGTCTCCTAAGTCCGTCAATACAGAGTTAAACTCTACGCTCTAGATTATCAGGACTTCCTAGACTTATATAAAGTAGGACCACGACCCCCTACCCTAGTCTAGAGTAACCTCGTTGATCATTTAATATCCTAGGTTCGTCGTGGCAGAGTCAAGCTCTACACTCTAGATCATCAAGATTCTTCTCTTAAGTCCGTCCTAGCAGAGTCAAGCTCTATGCTCTGAATCATTAGGATTTCCTGGACCTCCTCACAGTAGGGCTGCATTTCCCCCTACCATAATCCAAGGTATATCTCATGGATGTGATGCATGTCAATACACATGCCACTTCAAATTCATTTCAATCAATACTCACACACCCACATGCATATACTTTCACAATGCTGCTACTCTATTATTTCACAATATAATGCATATAGTTATATCAAAATACTTGCAAATAATTTCACAAAAAAACAAGTAAAAGGGTTACTCCAGTTGCTTTTAACCCTTGCTACTAAGGGTTACCAACTACATAAAGCTGCCCGGGGCGTAGATTCTTACAAGCAATTTTACAGGTGCTCAATCTACATAACATAGTGCCCCTCAATCAATGTCCAACACATTTCATAAGCACTGATTCGGCTAAATTGAATCCTTTAACACATAAAATAGTTCAATTGCACCCCTTTGAATCCACTCATCTATTATTTATGGTCACCAGCCTTATAGGCTACTCAAATAACCATAACAATCTCCTAACACATTTATTCAACCAATTTCATCCTTTTAACCTAACTTTTAGGCCATTTTGAGACTAAAATGCTCAAAGCTCAGTCATTTGACTCCATACTAGTTACAAAACCTTGGTTCTGTATTTGATATCTCGTTTTAAACCTTTCTTTTAGATTACAACATCTCAAAATCTCATGATTTAATTTCTCAATCGATGAAATTTAGTGAAAAAAGGGTAGAATTGAAGCTTGGGATTGCTTGATACTTACCCAGCAAGTTATTAATCGAAGCAGACTCCCAAGCTCTAACTATGGCTTGCCCTAGCAGAGATGGGTTCCTCTTCCTCACTAAACACATTTCCAGCCCTTTCTTTTCTATTCTCACAAGCTGTTCATGTCAGCTTTAAGTGATCCCTAGACAATGCACTGCGGCGCATGTAGCTTTTGTCATGGCGCGTAGCACAGTGAGAAAATTCTCACTTGTGCTTGCACGTGTTACTCCAGATTGTCTTTCTACCCTTCAATCCTATCAATCTTAATCAAATCAAAATCATTTAAATTGAAAACTTTGAAAACCTTGGGATCTCAAGAAAATATTTTCAGAAATCATTTTATAAATTTCTCAAGTTATAAAACATTACACATACAGCAGAAGCAATCTACAAGAATACATTCAAGTCTAAGAGAACATGTTCTTTTCAATAAAATTAAGCCAAATTTGGGACCGTGTGTTGCGGTACACATACCTGAATTTGCTGTCAAAATGCAGATTTCTGGTGAGAACTTCAGAGGTATGCCATTTTCGCATCCAATGTCCAATTAGTGTGATTCAAGTGCCCACACGAAGCTTGTTTCAAAATCTAACTAATGACACTGGCTTCATTTCAATCTAATATTTTTTCAAAAATTGAGCACCCAAGTGCATTTTGACTATTTTATGCTAAAATTTGCCACTTAAGCGTTTCAATTTGAAACCAAATGTCATTAGCCATTTTTAGGCCTTAACCACGTTCAAATAAACAATGCACACCTGATTGACCATTCACATGCACAATAGAACACACATATACACATTTGGCCTATAAATTGCCTATATCATACTTTTTAGGCCAAATCTCATTTCTCATTCTTTAATCTCATACAAGGCCAAATCATCACATACACTTCAAGCATCCCATATTTACACATATACAACTTCATTTACTAGCCTACTCTATCATTTCACCTTTTACATATACTCAAGGGCTAGGAAGTTTAAAATTAACAAAACACCATGATCAACACATTATGCACATGTTTGAATCCTAAGGCAACTTATACACATTCACAACTATCAACACACATGTTCATTACACCAAAATCTTACAAAGGCTTTAATGAGATATATATCCTTAGCCAATATCTTTTCCCTTTGAACTACTAGTGCTAGAACATAAAAAATATAATTAACCACGGGTGAGATAAAAATCTCAGTAACCAATATAGTTCATTTAATGTCTATTACCATAAATAACCATATTAAAGTAATACAACTAAAGTAATATCAAATATATAGCAAAGTATGAGGAAATTTCATCTTTTCAAAGTATTTCCACAAAAACACACATTAGGATGATCATCTAGCCATTGAACCTCTAATACTCCCCGACATGAAACCATAAGCTCTATTGGATCAATCATTCATTGATTCCAAGCACACTTTTGGTGGTAGAAACACTTAGCCAAAGGTAATCTAACTCACATACGGACTATGGTTTCCCTCTTCACATACTTGTGATAGAGGCATCGTTGACTCCTAACCACACCGTAAGGGCATTAGGGAGTTGCCAGACTACTCGGATGTCCCATGGTAATAGTCCCATCATATGTTGTACCAGATTATCCATAGTAACAACCCAATAATGCTGTACCAGATGTCCCATAGTGCCAACCCGACCATATGGTTTTTTCACCTACTTCTCCACACACACACACATCCCTACATATCCTAAGTGAACTCCCACCCCCTATAATCATACTCTTTTTCACAATTATCACTGCTTTATTTCTTATTTCCATAACATACACTTTCATAACATATATATATACATATCAATTGAACCAATAATCTTTTAAATTTCATTTCATAAATCATTTGTCATACTAAAACCATTTACAATATTAACACATGCATAAAACTTATAAAACAACAAATTGATTCTTAAACCTTGAAACGGTCTAATTTTACTTTCTTGTACTAGCCGATCTTGATTCTCAACCCTCTCTCCTTGTTCTCTACCTCTTGATATTGTATCATGTCCTGGATAGTCTACCTTATATCCACCATCATGTTTCTCAATTCCTCTAATAACTCATCCTCTAATAACTCATCACACTTGTCCCTCAGCGGTGACTCAACCGGTTAGACTTCTAACTCTTTCTCCTCCTCATTCACCAGTACTTATTCATTCACACGTCTAAAAGTGAGCACCTCTAGCACGAGCACCTCCCTTCATGATATATTACACTTTCTCCCTTCCTAAGGACAAAAAAGATAAAAGAAAGTGAGCATAAGGGAAATAATTGTGAAATAAATAATGATAGGTGGCCCTTTTTATGTATGAATGTAGAAAAGAATGATAATTACCATATCTTTAAACTCCAAAAACTGATACCAAACTATAACTTCTTCACATACCAAACTATAGTCTCATCACTAACCTAGTATAAAAAAGGGTTAACAAAATCACCACACCATATAAAACACAACTAAAGAAACATTCAATTTAAAATGCTTGGGAGCCTTAGACTTCTTTGTCAAAATCATTTGAAATTAGTCACATATCAAAGTAATGCATAATGAAAAATAGTTCTTGCATTCATCACTCCTAACACATGATTTAAAACAAAAGAAACAAGACCTGAAGAAGGGCCATGCACTGTGGTCTGCACCACATACTCCACAGCATGTGGTATAGAGCCACAAGCTCCTTGTTTGTGCCACACGTCATGGCGCATATGATATTTTCTATTATCATATGATAGTTCATAAAAGTGAACTTTTGGCGTGCGTCGTTTTCACATATGACATCCGATCGAAATAATTCAAGTGCCTATAGGAAGCTTATTTTATGAGCTAACTAATAAGATAAATTTGGACACAATCCAATAGTTTGATCTAAATTTAGATACTCAAATGTAAAAAAGTTACTTTTTTAAAAAATTTCAAGAATTAAAACATTCAAATCACACACTTTGCCTCATTAAACCATTTTGGACCTAGAATTAAGTCTAAAAAGACCATTTATACTTGCTTGACCAACGATAACAACACATATATACACACATCAAGATTTGGTTGTTGAATTGCCCATTTACATATAATAGGGCCTATTATTTACCATTGTACACAATAAAACTTGGCCAAGTCATACACACTCATTTCAGTCAATTTCACTGCATAATCCCAAACTAGTCACCTCATACATATTCACATCACAATCATAGTCAAAACTTAGCCCAATTATACCTAATTCACCACATGCCACACACATACACATGCGTAAGGCTAAGATTCGCAAATCACTATTAGTCACAACTAATCACATGCAGATGATTCATATGGAAACTCATTCATTTACAAATGCACAATAAAATCAAATTCATTACACAAGATTTTCACCACACAGTAGTAGCACCATTACACCGGTCTAGTGTCTTTTCCTTTGACCGGCTCACTACTCTGACTTGTAAAAATGTAACCACGGGATGGGATCATAATCTCAATAATAGAATAACTCGCTACTACTAACTATTACAAGTAACTATAAATAAGTACTACATATGCATAATGAAATAAAACATAATATAAATTCACTTCATAAAACTCTTTTCATAATAATTTATCACCACTATTATGATTAACTATCATCTAAACCTCCGTATCACCCCAACTGAAACCATAGGTCCTTATTAGGCCAATACACACTCATTGACTTGAGCACACCTTCAGTGGTAGAATCACCCGGCCAAAGTTATTCCGTCCTACTTTCAAACTATAGTTTCCCCCTATCACACACAATGATCAAGGAGTCGTTACTCTAACCCTGCATCACGTAGATGCTAAGGAGCTCTAATCTCTAACACCACACCTTATATAGGCACTAAGGAGATAATCTCTAACACCACACCTCAATAGGTACTAAGGAGATGAATTCTCCAACACCATACCCCATTAGGCACTAAGGAGAATAATGCCATATAGACTTCTTACTACTTCTTTCTATGGGTGAACTCTCACCCCTATGATTATGCTCACATACCAACAAGTAATTTGTATTCTAAATCCATATATCTAGCCAAATAGTCATATGTTTCCACAAAAACCTTTTCTTTGAAATTAATTTCCTCGAAATCCTTTTTCATGCACAAACATTTGTTTTCTTAAAATAGCACAATTCAAAGCAGTTTCTTGCAATAACTATAATACTTACGAACAGTTAACAGACAATCACATGGAGAAAGTTATTCAATTACATCAACCCTTCTATCACAATAAAAGGGTTACCAGTGGATTTCTTATACACGTAATGTCACCACACATAATGTCTATGCATATTTTTCTGACTTTTTCAGCTTGAGTATAAGTCTTTCCTAAGTTAGTCAGATGATTAATGATATAGGTGAATTAAATCTACATATCCTTGATTGCTTCACTGTCCTTCATTTTGAATGTCTCATATTCATAGATGAGACTACTCTTCCTATTCTCCTTGACACCATTAATACCTTCATAGGCTTGCCTCAAGGCATCTCACATTTCCTTAATAATGGTGCAGTGAGTCACATAGTAATATTTTGTTCTATTAAGAGCACAGGCAATAGTAAGCTTTGCCTTGGTGTTGAGATTCAGTCTTCTTTTGTCCTCATCATCTTATTCTTCCTTTATCTTTTTTTGCATCAAACCATCTTCTCCATGGATCATAAGAATGTATGGACATCTATTAACAATGTCCAACATCTCCACATCTTGTGCTTCAAGGTATATCAGCATTTTGCTCTTCTAAAAAGAATAATTATTTCCCTTGAATGCTAGTGGTCTTATTATTGATAGACCTTATCTAAGGTTATCATCTACAAAATTAGCCATTAGTAGGATCTTTAACTTAGATGGTTAAGTCAAAATTAAGCAACCAAGCTCTAATACCAATTGTAAATGACCTTAAGAGGGGGATGAATTGGGCTAATTAAAATTTGAAATTAAGATAAGAGAAGTATAGGAACAATATCACTAGAAGTAGGAGATGAAACAGAAGACCTTGCATAGATGATTTATCCTGGTTCAACTTCTACCACTTGAGTCTAAGTCCAGTTCCCAAAAACCTCTTGAGATTTCCAACCTTATCAACAAGATTGAGCTGGGCTCTTGGTTTTCTTAGTGTATTAACATATTTCTCACTAAATCTGAGCCTCTCCCCTTTACAAAGGTAATAGCAAATCCCCTTAAGCTCCATGAGCTTAAGTTCTCTGTCTAGCTTATGAAAAATAGAGATAAATAGAGTAAGTTTAAGAGATAAACACAGAGCCACATGCTTGACTTTTTGGTGTCATGCTTCACGGTATAAGATGCCATGCACCACGGCGCACAAGTCCTAATTTTCTATTGTCATTTGACAGCAAAAATAAAGAACTTCCGATGTGCACCATTTTCACATACAACGTCTGATCAGAGTGATTCAAAGACCTACACAAAGCTTATCTCATAAGCTAGCTAATGAGATAGGTTTGAACACAATCTAATGGTTCGATAAAAATTTGGATACCTGGGTGTAAAAAGTCACTTTTTTTGAAAATTTTGTGCACCTAACCACTTAAATTGATCCATTTCTCTCATTAGACCAAACAATGCCTTGAACTAAGTCTAAAAGGACCTATTACACTTGATTAACCATAATATAACACATATATACACATATATCAAAATTTGACCCCTCTACATTTCTCAACTTTTCACATTTTGTTACAATTTGGCACAACTTGGCCTACTTGGCCCTTTTCTCACCAAAATCACATCTATCCACATTTCATAACATAATCACAACTCAGTCTTAGCCCCAAATTACTCATTTCATCATAATTTCACATATGGACTAAGATTCACCATAAATCTCTACATTTTCAACTAAAAACCTAATTCAAAACATGCATGCAAACTCCTATAGCAACTTATCTAGATATATACATCATTACACAAAGCTTTCATACAACCATAGCACCACTATGCTAGTCCAGACTCTTTCCTTGCCCTGATCACTGCTTTGTCCTGTAAAATGTAACCATGGGGGTGAGATAAAAATCTCAGTAACAGAATAACTCACTCCTATTGACTATCACATGCAACTATATGAAAGTAAAGTATAATATACCATTTAACATAACATATATCACAAGTTTCACTTAAATCACATTAATATTTCACATTTCACCTCTTTACACCACCTTTTACCACTTTACTAACACAAGCATGATCTCTACCATCCAAACCTCAAAATCACCCCTACTCAAAACTATAAGCTCACCTTAGACCAATATGCACTCTGATTGACCTTGAGCTAACCTTCAATGGTAGAATCACCCGACCAAAAGTGTTCTATCTTACTTCCGAACTATGGTATCCCCTAATACACACAATGAGGTGTCATTGACTACAACACTGTATAACACAGACACTAAGAAGTCCAAATCTCTAACACCATACCTTAGTAGGCACTAAAGAGGTATAATTCTTCAACGCCGCACCCCATAGAGCACTAAGAAGAATATGCCATATGGTCTTATCACCACACTCCATATAGGTGAACTCCTACCCCTATGATCATGGTTTTCGAACCAATCATAGGTTCCTTATTCGTACATATATCCTCAATACATAGCATATATTTATGTAAAGTATGAAATCACATGTTCTTACTCATTTATCTGATCAAAAGCCATTTTCATACAACATTCATGCAATGCTGTGAAACATGCTTAGTTTAAACAATTTCATGCAATAGATAGCATACTCACATACAGTTACAATAAATAGCCAAACAAAGGAAGTTATCCAGTTACTTTAACCTTTCTGTCTCTAGAAAGGTTACTTAGGGATTTCAACTACAATTATAGCTTATCACAATCTTCCTTTCTCAACTCACATGCATGATTTGCCGATCTAAACACAATTAGCACAATTTAGTCAATTGGTCCAATTTGACCAAAAAGTACATAATTACTACTTATGGGTATATTTAGTCGTTTATTCTTTTACATTTATCCGTTCAAGGTCCATCACTACTTAATTACTACTTTACATCACCTCAATATGTCTCATCTTACTCAAACATGATTTTACTCAAACATGGTTCAAAGCTCTATCGTTCAGCTCTAAATCAGTCGCAAAGCTCTAATTTAACTCTCAAAAACCTATTTATTACATAGGTAAGAATCAAACCCCTAAAATTTCACTGATTCAATTTCTCTATAACTCATGTTCAGAGAAATTTGGGTAGAATGAAAGGTTATATGTAGCTTACCTACTAAATTATTGATTAGAAGCACCTTCCACTACTCTGAAATCTCTTGTCCTAACACACCAGCCCTTCTTTATTTCTCCTTTCATGTGTTTTTTGATTTCTCTCTCTAAAATTCACCCAAAATTCATGACTTAAGAGGTCACTTTCTAGTCCATGCACTACGGCCCATACAGTATAAGCCACAGCACGTGGCATAGTAAGAAGAATTCTCACCACGCGAACTTGTTTTGACCTGAAACGCAATCCTCTCACCCCTATCTGCTCATACAACACCCTAACAAGTCAAACAATCAAGTAATCATTCAAATCTCTAACCCCAGACCACTTTACCCTAGATTAACAACTAATCACAAGATTAAAAAATTCAGGATGTTACACTAAGGATTACTAATCGTAGGCGTAGATTCCATGAGCAATGTAACAAGTGCTCAATCTACATAATGCAGTGTCCCTCAATCAATTATTAATACTCAATATAGGTATTGATTTGGCTAAACCGAATCCCTTAGCACATAAAACAGTTTAATTAATTGCTTTTGAGTTCATAAGTCCTCCATCTAAAGTCATTAGCCCTATAGGCTATCCAAATGACCATAACAACCTCCTAACTCATTTATTCACCTAATTTCATCATTTTTAACCTAACTCTTTAGGCTAATTGAGCCTAAATCATTAAGGTTCAACCATGTAACTCTAGATTAGTCACAAAACCTTAGTTTTGTATTTGAAAGACCTTTTTAAACCTTTCTTTTACATTCCAACAGCTTCAAACTTCCTTAATCAATTTCTCAACCAATCAAATTCAATGGAAATGGGGTAGAAATAAAGCCCAAGACTGTATGATACTTACCTGATAAGTCACTAATTAAAGCAGACTCCCACAAATTAATGCCCTAATAGAGCTAAGTCTTCTCTTCTCTTCAGATACACTTTCCTAACTCTTCCCTTCTATTTTCACTAGCTGATCACGTCAGCTTTAAACAATTTCTATGCAATGTGTTGCGGCGCGTGCAGCTTCCATTGCAGTGCGTGGCACAGTGAGTTCAATCTTACTTATGCTCACGCGTTTCATCTCGAATTGTAACTCTACCCTTCAATCCTATTAGCATAACAACCAATCAATACAAAATATTAACTTAACATCCCAACCATGATCAATCCACTAATTACTAATTTATCCTTACTTAGAATCTAGTTTTCTTGGATTGAATTTGAGATGTTACAATTCTCCCTTCTTTAGAGGAATTTTGCCCCTAAAATTCAAACACAACTATAACTCACCATATGAAAATAAATGTAGGTACTGCTTCCTTATACTCTCCTTCGTCTCCTATGTCACATTACTAAGAGCTATTCCTCACCAAAACACCTTCACCAATTGGATAGTCTTGTTACACAATTGTTTCTCTTTAACATCCACTATCCAATCTAGCTTTTATATATTAGATTCTCTTTTCTTCAGGTTCAATCACATACGACAAATTCAGTTGATATTTTTTCAACTGTGACACATGAAACATGTCATGTATCTCAGAGAAAGGCAGAGGTAAAGCAATCATGTATGCTACAAGACCCATTCTACTTAGAATCTAATATGGTCTCATATATTGAGGCAATAACTTTTTAGCTCATATGGACCTACCAATACTAGTTAATGGGGAAACTCAGAGAAATGCATGATCTCCTACTTCAAATTCTAACGATCGATGCCATTTATCAACAAAACTCTTCTGACGGCTTGGGACAGTAAGAAGCTTTTACCTAGTAACTCTGATCTTCTTTATGGTTTGATCCATAATATCTAGACTAATCACACTTCTCTCATTCAACTCGACCCAGTATAAAGGAAATCTACACTTTCTCCCATATAATGCCTTGTATGGTGTCATTTAAATACCTAAAGGACAGCTGTTATTGTAGGCGAACTCAGCTAAAGGCAAATGGTTGTCCCAGCTGCCTTTCCATTTAAGGGCACATGATAGAAGCATATCCTCTAAATTATATATCATGCATTCGATCTATCCATCAATCTGTAGGTGATAAGAGGTACTAAACCTCAACTCAATACCTATAGCCCTCTACAGTGCTTTCCAAAACCTTAAAGTAAAAAGAGGATCTCGATTTGAGACTATATCATTAGGCACACTGTGAAGTCTTACCACCACTCTCACATATGCCTCTGCATACTTTCCCATATTATAAATGGTCTTAACTAGAAAGAAGTGCATCGACATCGTCAACCAATCTACAATAACCCACATAGAGTTACACCTTAACTGAGCCTTCGATAAACCAGGCATGAAGTTTATTAATATACTGTCCCATTTCCATTGAGGAATTTGTAGAGGTTATAGCATCCCAGCTAGTTTCTAATGCTCGATCTTCACTTTTTGACATGTAAGACACCAACTCACAAACTCAGTAACATCCCATTTCATGCCTTACCATCACCAATACTTCTTCATGTCATGATACATTTTGGTCACATCAGGATGCATCGTATATCTGGTCCGATGAGCTTCTCCTAATAGTTTCCTTCTAATTGCCTCATCTATAAGTATATAAATTCGATTTTTATAAAGGATGAATTCATCATCACTAAACTAGAACAAGGTAGTATGACCTTCTTCAACTGAGCTTCCCGTATTTTTTTTTTTTGCAAAATTTATTGGAAATAGTAGTTGAGTGAACTTTATTTAGAGCGCAATCTGATGCTTCAAGTTGCACCTTCAGTAAAGACAACAATAACTAGTGCTCTTAAACCATTAACCCAACTACATGTAGCAACTTCTAACTTAAAGCATCAACTACTACATTGACTTTTCCTAGATGGTACTAAAACTCAAAGTTATAATCTTTTAGGAATTCCATCTATCACCTTTATCTAATATTAAGCTCTTTCTAATCCACAAGATATTTCAAACTCTTGTGATTACTGCATACATTAAACTCTACTCCATAAAGATAATGTCGCCAAATCTTAGTGCAAAAACCACGACTCAACTGCTAACTCTAGATCATACATCAAATAACTCTCCTCGTGAGGTCACAACTATCTAGACACATACACCACTACTTAGTCTTCTTGCATTAACACGCATCCCAGACCTTTCAAAGAAGCATCTGTATAAACCTCATAAACCAACTGTGGATCAGGAATAATCAACATCGATATTGAGGTTTCCTTTTCCTTAAGCTTCACAAAAGCAGCTTCACACTAATCATCCCAAATGAAAGGCTGATCCTTTCTTGATAATCGAGCTATAGGAATAATAATCTATAAAAATCCTTGAATGAACCTTCTGTAATATCCAGCCAATCCTAGAAAACTACACTCCTCAGTTATTGAACTGGCCATTCCCATTGTAACACCGCATTCACTTTGTGAGGATCCACTGAAATACCCTCAACTAACACCACATGTTTGAAAAATCTTACCTCCCATAGCCATAATTCACATTTACTTAACTTGGCATACAAGTGGTTATCTCTCAGAATCCTTAGCACAGTTCTCAAATGCCTCGCGTGCTCTCCCTCATCCTTAGAATATATCAATATTTCATCCAAAAGAATGACAATAAACTGATCTAAGAAGGGACGAAATATACAGTTCATGTAGTACATGAAAACTATAGGCGCATTCGTCAACCCAAATGGCATCACCAAGAACTCAAAGTGACCATATCGAGTACCAAATGTTATCTTAGGCATATCCTCTGCATTCACTCTTAACTGATAGTATCCAGATCGCAAATCAATCTTAGAAAACATTGAAGCTCCCACCAGTTGATCTAGTAAATCATCTATCCTTGGAAGTAGGTACTTGTTCTTTACTGTCACCTTGTTCAATTGCCTGTAGTTAATACGCAATTGTAAGCTAACATCCTTTTTCTTCATAAATAGGACTGGCAAATCCCATGGCTATAAAGCCCTTCTTTAACAACTCCTTGAGTTACCTCTTGAGTTCCACTAATTCAGACGAAGCCATTCGATAAGGTGCTTTTGAGATAGGCTTAATACCAGGTACCAAATCAATAGAGAATTTCACTTTTCATTCTAGTGGCAAACCTAATACCTCATTCCCAAATACCTTAAGAAACTCACTCATAACTCAAATTTCATCCACATTACTATTGCCACTACTTTCTATTGTAAAGAAAACTAAAAAGGCTTGATAACCCTTAGAAACCATTCTTTCAGCTTGAACTACTAACAACAATCTTGACTGATTGGTAGTTACTGTGGAAGTCACAGTAGGTGTCACATGAACAAGTAGTAACATCAATTTTTTGGCACAATCCAGAGTAGTATTATTCCCTACCAATCAGTCCATCCCAATGATCACATCTAATCCTTGCATAAGAATCAGGATTAAATCTATCACAGAAGTCCTGCCCTCAAAGCTCAACTCCACTACTTCACATATCTTATTGGTCTTATCTAGTAATCTAAAGGGCATGATACCTTAACTATATAAGACAACTCATGCACCGGAAACTCTAACTTCTTCACATAATCATGCAACACAAATGAATGAGTAGCTCTTGAGTCAAATAAAGCCTCCACTCTTTACTCGTGGATAGAAATTATACATGTGATCAGATTCAGTGCTATTTGACCCTCCTCTTAAGAAACTGTATACACTTAACCTAGTACTGTCAATTTTTATTCATAAGTTCCCCCCCGGTTGATAGAACACATTTGTTACCCACTTTTATTTGTCAATTAGGACCCTTTTATTAATGATTTATCACCTTCAAGTGCACACATTGCATTAGATTTGTAATTTTGCCTAAGTTTCTAGGTTCAATGCACTAGGGGCATTTTGGTCTAAAAAATGAACTTTTGAGAAAATGTACAAGAAAAATTGACAAAGTGCATTTTATGTCTAGTTGATGAATGGTGAAATTATATTTTTAAAATTCATTTTAGTTTGGGAGTAATTAAATAAAAAAGTCAACACTTTCTTAAGTGTCTTGGTTTGTCCTAGTTTTTGGTTTGCCTTTGTGTGAAAATTTTTATATAATTTTGTACAGCCTGAAACTTGGTTAATTTAATAAATTCTCCCTTCTAATTATGAATTTAATTCTGGACATGAATTAGATTTTATTATATCATATGCTATTTAATTGATTTATGTGATTTATGTGACATAGGTGGCATGTGACTTGTGCATCAATTGGGCAATTGAGGTCAACACTCCTTGAGGTTAATGGCTGATGGTTTTCACGTGAATTATGATTATTTTGAGGGATTAAATCAGCTAAAATGATGTGGATGACACATGGAAAATTAGGCACACATTGGAATCATCTACAAACCAATAGGAAGTTGACACCTTGCAAGTGTGACAAGGCTCCCATTTACATTTTAATTTCTTTTTCCTTATTTTAATTAAGCTTCAGCTGATGGGAGACACCAACGAGCACGCCATTTTAAGCCCCAAATGGGATCCAACACATATCTCATTCATCTTTCACATTCTCTCTCTCTTGTTCATAGTGTTCTTCATTTTCTCTCTTTTGTTCTTCATTTTCCAGCACCCTAACCTACATTTTCAGCCACCAAACCTCCACAAAACTCATACCATTCTTCTCCTCTCTTCATTTCCGTTCCATCCTTCCATTTTCACAAGGATTGAAGCTCATTTCCATCATTCAAGAGCTATGGAGTTTGGCCTTCACAAGTAATCACTAAGGTTCTTGAAGATGAAGATTGGCTAAGTTTCTTTGTGGAATCCTAGAGAGATAAAGATGGAGGATGAGTCTTGAGCTTCAAATTGGCTAAGTTCTTTTGTTTCCTATCCTCTTCTCTTTTTACTAGATGGTTAGATTCCTTAATCTAGGGTTTAATCATCTTAGCTTATAAATTCTAATTTGAATTTGATGTTGATGTAAAGAGAGAGGATTGTTTCATTTAATTTCTTCCTTGGACAGCCATGACTGAATTTTGCCACTCTTTGTTTGGCACATAATCTTGTGTTTTTCAATTAGTGAATATGTTGTGTTAATATTGCATAATCTTGTGGTGTTAATGCTTGTGTTGTTGAGTAGCTTGACATAATCTTGTGGTTGCTCAATTTATGTGTTTGACCATGGCTGTTGAGAGAGGATTTTGAGTGAATCACTTGGCTAATGTCTTCACCAATTTGGTTAATTGAACTAGGGACTTTAATCTAAGACCTAGGGAGGTTAGCTAATTAGGTTAATTAGCTTAGGATAATTTTCTTAAGTCATGACAGCTTTAGTCAAGAGAAAAGGAAAGCTAAACTTAGCCTAATCATGAGAAGATAATGAGTCCAAAATTAACTAATCTCTAAGGTTCCATTATTGTGAAAAGGGAAGTTCATTTCACTCACTTTCACTAGCATTTTAATTACTTACACATTAGGTAATTAGTTTAGATAATTAGCTAGGTAACTAAATTCCTACAAACTTTGGTTGATTTATTTCACTAGATAACTTTCAATTAGACTTAAAACTATTCCTTGGGAGATGACCTAGGGTTGGCCCTATATTGCATTAGGGTTAGCTTTAGTGTAATTTTGAGGATAAGCGACTAATTTCCTATCAAAATTCTTGGGAAAATCCCTCACAAAATGGCCTATGCCATCACAGATGTAACATGACCAACACCTTCTAGGATAGTTCTTCCCACAGATTGCATACACAAGTGAGCATGCAATGCTCACACGAGATGTAAGGGTGATAGCAATCTGACTCAACTACTGTGGAGCTCTAGAATCTCTTGCTTTATGAAACCTCATACTCTGGCCAATTACTCCCCGAGATTGTGATCTTTTACTTAAAATTCTCCTAGTTGAGAATCCAAAACCATTGGCACCAGAACTACGTTTCTTTAATATTCCTCCAATTGGGTCTAATGGAGAAAAAAATTGTCCATAGTTGTCTCTTCTCTTTTCAAAATCTTCCTCTCAACCCTGTCTCACAACTATATGAAGTTGGTTACAGGTTTCCTCATAAGTAGCCTCTCTCAATAAAGTAATCTATCTTCTATATTTGGGTTGCATCTTCTCAATTAATCCCTTTGCTTTCCACCTACTGTCATCTCTCTCATGTAGGTAAGTCACAAACTTAGAAAGCTGGTTAAATTTCTTCATAAATGACTCTTTATCTATATCCCTTTGTTGGAAAGCATAGAATTCAGCTTCCTTTTCGTCTCTGAATGCCATGGGGAAGTGGTAGTCAAAGAATTTCTCTTTGAATTGCTTCTAATTGAGCCAACTACCCCTAAAAGGTCTTATCAAATTCCACCAATGTTTGGCATCTCCTATTACCTGCACTATGGCCAACACAACCTTCTGCTAAGAGGAACACAAAGTGACCTTAAAGATCATCTCCATTTGCTCAACCCAGTTCTCCATATCTCCCTTTTTCATACTGCCATTAAAGGTTGGTGGATTCAATTGTGAAAAAGTCCTCCAAACCTAGTCCATAGGAATCTCCTAATCTTCCCTACCAGTCACTAGCCTGCCCCTATAAGCATAGGAGGTCGTTGGCCTACTAAGCTGTGCCTCAGGTTGTAGCTCAAGTTATGCCCTCTCTTCAACCTCAAGCCAAAGCCTCTTACTCTAGCCTTGGCTCCTCATGATCCCTATTACGATTCAGGGCATCATGGCCAGTTAGACTTCACTAAATGTCCAACATCACTTCTAGCATCCGTGCCATTATAAAGTCATTCTCTCAAGGTTATTCCAATGGCACCTTTAGATTCTGCTCATCTTGAGCATTTTGTCCCTAAGTGCGTTGTGAAAATTTACCACATCCCCTCATAGTTACTACAAGTTAATTGTAGCTCTACGCACCTTTCTCCCCTTCTTTAGAGTAATGTCAAATAAAGTTAGTAAACAGATGGTTAGAGGCTGGAAAGAGTATAATGAATGTATAAAAGTTGCCAACTAATGTGATGCAATGCATAAAGAGACCAAAACCAAAGAAAACTGATAACAAACTGTAAAGTCCCTTACTTAATCCGAACTTTACAATTCCTAACACACAAACATCAAACAATAATAACACAATATCAAAGTAATAACCCTTGAATTGTTTTCAAAATGTAGGATCCCGACTTCATTAAATACATATTCAAATAAGAGGGCTAATAGAAGTGTAAACATATAATTTATGACTCAATCAAGCACAATTATTTTTCTTGAAAAGTGTCATGCACTGTGGCTCATACCACCATGCTCTACAACATGTGGTACAGAGCCACAAGCTCTATTCTTCTTTATGCCATACACCGTGGTGTGGCACACAATGCGCTGTGGCACATATGACAACAAAATGATAGCCTAAAAGGTGAACTTCCACCACACGCCATTTCCACATCTGATATTCGATTGGAGTGATTTAAGCACCTACATGAAGCTTAAAACGTATTCTATCTAATGAGATAAGTTTGGACTCAATCAGACAATCCAATCTAAAATTAGGCACTCAAGTGTAAAGAGCTACTTTTTCTTTCAAAACTTGTACCCTAAGTACCCCATTTTCAACCCTTATCCTATTAGACCACTCTGGGCCTTGAACCAAGTCAAAAAGGACTATATACACCTGATTGACATTCAAATCACATATAACACATCAATAACTCATTTTGACCTCTCAATGCCACATCACACACTTATAAACTTACATGAGGCAGAACCTATATAATACATATATACACAAACTTGTTCCACTTTCAATCATCTGACTCTTACATAGAGAGTTATTCCTCACCATACGATTGAGAATCACAAATATATTTGACTCTTTTAAATAGGGCTCAGCCTCACCATTTGTGTCAAGTTGTCACATATATATATATAATTTCACAATCAATTCACATTCATACAAGTGGAATGAGTTACATAATAGCATACACTTGCTTAATGAGCATCTAGGCCTACCTACATACCCACTATTGTGGTACCCTCAACAAGATGCAATATCACATATCTAAGTAAGTTTTTAACCACAAAACACATATACACATCACATATTTATATTCACATACACTTGTGCGTCTTAGTTGGCAACTCAATTCAAAAAACAACTTTATACATTCCTTCTACACAATTAGTAGTCATACCACTACTAAGTGAGGCTACTCTTTCCTCGCTTCCTTACTCGACTTTCTCATGCTATCTTCACCTGTGTATAAAAGTAACGGAGTAAGACATATGTCCCAGTAACTCAAATATAACCCAAGTACTGGCTAGAAAGCAAAATCATAAACAAGAGATAAAGTAACATGTGTTTCAATAAAAGCAATATAATATGCATACACAAGAATTCATCCATAACCATCCATCATGTTCATGCTCATACATCCCTAGTTCCACCTAGCAGAGCAATGCTCTACGCTCAGATTAAGACTTTCAACCTTACATGAAATAAGGCCCATCATATCACTGTTTAGACTAGGTATCCTTTTCATTTATGGGTGGTCTCCTAGGTCCTTCCTAGCGGAGTCAAGCTCTATGCTTAAGAGTTTCAGGACTTCCTAGCCTTACATAGAGTAGGACCATGACCCCTACCCTAGTCTAGGGTGTACTCGTGGATCATTATCCTAGGTCCATCATAGCAAAGTCAAGCTCTACATTCGTGACCTTCAGGATCTCCCAGGTCCTTCCTAGCAAAGTCAAGCTCTACGCTCAAGACCTTTAAGATTTCCTAGACTTGCACAAAGTAGGGCTGCGACCTCCTACTTTAGTCTAAGGTATACTCGCGAATGCAATGGACAGGTCTATGCATGTCTCTTCTTCACATTCATTTCATACATAACTCACACACCTGCATGCGTATTCCTTTCACAATATTGCTACTCTATCAGTTCATAAATCATAATGCATAAGTTATACAAAATATTTGTAAACAATTTCACAAAGGAATGAGTAAAAGGATTACTCCAGTTACATTTTACCCTTACTACTGAGGGTTACCAATCGTACTGAATTCCCAAAAGTGTAGATTCCCACGAGCAATGTAACAAGTGCTTAATTTACACAATGCAATTTAATTAATAACTTTTAAATTCATAAGTATACCATCTATAGTCATTGGCCTCATAGGCTATCCAAATGACCATAATAATCTCCTAACTCATTCACCCAATTTCACCATTTTTAACCTAATTCTTTAGGCTAATTGAGCCTAAATCCTCAAGGTTTAACCATGTAACTCTAGACTGGTCACAAAATCTTTGTTTTATGTTTGAAATCTCTTGTTAAACCTTTCTTTCAAATTTCAACACCTTAAAACTTCCTTATTTGATTTCTCAATTGATCAAATTCAATGAAAATGGGGTAGAAATGAAGCTTAGGGTTGTACAATACTTACCTAACAAGTCATTAACCGAAGCAGACTCTCAAGCTCTCATAAATCAATGCCCTAATAGAGCCAAGTCTTCTCTCCTCTTTAGATGCATTTTCCCAACTCTTCCCTTCTATTTTCATAAGCTAATCACATCAACTTTAAGCAATTTTTGTGCAATGCGTCGCGGCAGCACAGTGAGTTCAATCTCACTTATGCTCGCACGTTTCATCCTGAATTGCCACTCTACTCTTTAATCCTATTAACATAACAACCAATCAATATAAAATATCAACTCAAAATTCCAACCATGATCAATCCACTAATTACTAATTTATTCCTAGTTAGTAACTAGTTTTCCTGAATTGAATTTAGGATGTTACAGTTGTGTAGTGAGTAACGTGGTAATATTCAGCATGATTAAGAGCATAAGCTATAATAAGCTTTTCTTGCTTGTCTTCTTTACTCCGTTCATCTTTTCTCTTTCCTATCATCAAGCCACCATCTCCGATAGTCATATGGATGTAAGGACCCTTAGTAACTATATGTAGCATCTCTATGTTTAGAGCTTACATCATCATCCACCTCTTCTAGAAAGGATAGCCTTCCCTTTTGAATGCTGGTGGTCAAGAGGTATAAAATCCTTTGCCAAGATTGTCATCTAAATAATTTTCCATTAGTAAGATCTTTGAACTCAGATGATTTAGTCGAATTTGATCAACCAAGTTTTAATACCAATTGTAAAGGTGCCTAAGAGAGGGTAAATTTGGCCAAATAAAAATTTACAAATTTTGCATAATAAAAGAGATTAGTTAAGGAACGATATCCTACCTTACTGCACTACTACTTAGTTATGGAGGATAGAGAATTAGTAAAATCTAATACCACTATGGCTATAGTAATCTCCAATAATTAATGGAATCTTTTTAGTGTGAGACATTTAATGGATGAGAAGTCTATAGTGGCAATCCAACATATCCCTCTTCTTGCAAATGGCACTTATGATCATGTTTTCTAGAAAGTGAGTAGTAATGGATTATATAATGTGAAGCAAGGCTATGTTTGGGCTATGAGAAATAAAAGTGACACACAGTTGAAAGCTGGTTCATCCTTTATTGTTATTGAAGATTTTTAGAGGTCTTTGTGGAAGACAAAAACTATCCTAAGAATTAATCATTTCTTATAGAGGGGCATCTGAGGCTCTTGTGACTAATGCAACCCTAGTTAGATGTCATAGATGGCATTATAGTCTTTGCCCTATGTGTGAGAAGAAAGTTGAAACAATTGAGCATATGTTTTTCTTGTGTTCATGGATCCATTGTGTTTGGTTTGATAGTGGTCTAACTCTAAAATTTAATCATTATAATGTCGAGCACTTTGGACAATAGTGGTTGGAGGTCATGTCTTTCGAGAGTGAATATACAGACTTGGACATTGCACACATAAGCTGGATCTAGTGGCTAATATGAAAGGCATGAAATGCTAAGTTTTTTAATCATGTGGATCTAGATCTAGCTTCAATCATTAATTTGGTGGCAAGAAGATCAGCATTGGAATTCTGGACAATTAGTGTGTTAGTCACTAATTTTGATTTAATTTTGAATAGCCCTACTAGGGCCCATACTTAGGTGTCCCTCCTTTGAGCTATTTGAAAGTAAACTGTGATGGTGCACTCTTTTAGATAAATAACAATCTTGCATTCAAAAAAACGTCAAGCAGATTTGGGTGATTGAAGGTATAGAGGCATTATTGAAGATATTATAGCTTTATTAGCAACTAAAGCTGGGTTTTCCATCTCTTTTGTCCCTTGCAAAAGGAATGGTATAGATGATCTAGTTGCAACTTTCATTTACAAGGGGGTGAATCCCATTAGATGGATGGAGACACTATCACTCTCCCTTTTGTTGGCTTTACTTAGGGTCCCCTATATTTGTTTCTGGAATGAAGTATTTGTAGTTGGCCAAAACAAGTTTGAATTTTGGGATGTTACTTTAGCCATCCACATTTAAAATTTCAAATGCATTTACTTAATTACCATCCATTAGCTCACTTAGTCCGAAATTTAAATTATAGGATGTTATAATGGTAATATCTGATTCTCATGATTTCAAGAAATGGTTTTTTTTTCACTTGAGTCATCTCTCCATTGTCACTTTTTTTTTTTTGTAAGCATAAGGAGCACACTTTATCGACAATAAAGATTATCTCTTTAGAGATATTGAAAACAAATGGTAAACATCTTTCAACTAAATTGCTAATGAGAGTTAAGATTTGAACTCCAAATTACTTGCTTAATTGATGAAAGCCCTTGTCACTCATGTCAACTTTAGTTGATCTCACGGTCACATTTTGAGTAACATGAGTGGAGTATGAAATTAATGTCCTTTACTTGTTATAATATTAGTTAAGTTATAATTATTTTAAAGTCTTTTGATTAAGTTGGGCTTGCATCTCAAAAATCAAAATTATGACATAAATAGTATATTCTTTTTAAAACAGGTGGAGGCTTATGTGATTAATAAAATACATGGAAAGTCTGTGTATTTTAGCTTATGCATGATTGTTCTGTTTATCATAAAATTTGTTTCTATTTTCATTTGTATTTTTGTGAAACTTACAACCTTTAGTTCAAAATATAAGATTTATTTCTCATTTAACCTTGGTCCAAAATATAAAAAATTTTAGTATTTTTAGAAATTATTTTTCTCATTTTACCCTTGCATTTATTAACCTAAATTTATTGTGTAAAATGAGAATTTATCACATCCTTTTCAATAGCTCTATCATTAAAAAAATTATTGACATAAATACTCTTTTTCTAATTGAATTCGTCATTCGTAGTTACATTAAGGATTAAAAAAAATTATAGATATAACTAACTTTTATTAGTATGTGAATTTTTAGTTTAAAGTTGCTTATAATTTGAATTAGAGGGCATTGTTTTTAAAAATTAAATAAAAAATTATTTTCATGATTAAGTTAGGTTGGATAGGAGTTGAGTAGTTATTGAGGCAAAAATGAGAGTTAAATAGCTGAACTAGTAACCAAAACATTTTTAAAAAAACTGGACAGCTCAAAACATAGTATTTAGAAAAGCTAAAAAATTTTTATAAATAAGAAAAATCAAATAAAGATGTTGACAATTTACATGTATATAATATAATTTGAGATCATTTTTTTTATAAAAGATATTAACATTTATAATTGCAAATACAAATACTTTTGAGTCTATGCCTATCTAATTTAAGCAAGTTTTACCTATATTTGATAACTTATCAGATTATAATTTATAATTATAATATTATTAATTTACAATTATATTGTGTTATTTTCTTAACAATAGACAAATTATAGATTTGTTTCTTATATTTATTTTATATATGCATTTAATATTATTTTTTATTAAATTTTTTATCTGATTATTATATCATCGATTTAATGATAAATTAATTATTTAAATAATAAAAATTAAAAACAATTAACTTTACAGTTGACATCTTATTCGGTTTTTAAAATATAACTAGGGAGTAATTCAATAGAGACTTTTCAAGAGAATTTGAATAAATTAAAGGACATTTAACCAAATTTATTTACATTCAAAGCTTCTAAATTTTTAAAATTTCACTGCAATCTAAGGGTACTAATTTGATATTAAATTATTAAGAGAAATGATAAAATTGTTCCTGTTTTAAATTAATATCAAAACTTTTCTACTTTACTTGTTAATTGTCCTACTTCATTTGTTCATTTACTTGTGAAATATTGTTATTTGCCCTATTTAACTTGTGTTTATTTTATGTATCTAAATCATCTTAAGACCACTTATTGATTCCTATATTGTATGTTATTTATTTATTTATTTATAGACTATTATTAATTGTCTTACTTTACTAGTTTATTGCCCTATTTCACTTGTTGATAACCAGACTTTCACTTGATTTTATTCGAGAAAAATAAACAAGTGAAATAAGATACTTAACAATATTCGGTAAGTAAATAAACAAATGAAGTAATATAATTGATAATTGAAATAGAGAAGTTTTGATATCAATTTAAATGAAGGGTAATTTTGTTATTTTTTTTTAAAATTTAATATCAAGCCAGTATATTGGACTGTGATAAAATTTTAAAAATTTAAAAATTTTGAATATAATTAAGTATGATTAAAAGATCTTTGTTGAAACTCTCCCCTCTTTTTCCTTCGGGATCAGATCAACGGATCATAAATTAGAATAGGCTATTTTCTGTCCATTATTCAAGTATTCTCGTATCCAAACAGGCGGTCATCCGTTATTTCATTGGTTTGGTTCGTGTACTGTGTTGAAAATGGTTAAAACCCGTAAACCCTAATACTTTAAATAGCCTCCTTCTCTCTCTTGCACTTTCTCCCCGCAGTCTGGAAGCTCTGTTTCATTGTCCATTGCTCACACTGCTCTCTAAACCCTGTGGGCTGTGGCGCACTTAATTTCCCATTCTCAATTGGGATTGGGGTTTAGATTGCCGATCAAACTCCCAATTTCCGTTGCTCATTATATCATCATCATACGGTTGATTTTGTTCAAAGTTGGGATTTTGATCCTGGTGAGATAATGGATCTCCCTAGTCTGGCTGTTGTACTCCAAGCTGCTCTTAGTCCGAATCCTGATGAACGCAAGGCAGCTGAGCAAAGCTTGGATCAGGTTCGTCTGTTTGTTATTAGAATTCCTCTACTTTGGTTTAGGAACAATTCGAATTTCACTTTTTGATTAGAAGTGTTGTTTGATTTGACTTGATTCTGAATGTTGACGCTCCTTGTTTTGCTACATATCTCGACGCTGAATGCTATTTACTTTTGTTGATTCACTTCCACGGCAGTGTTGCTCTTTGTGACTTGAGGATTCTGGTGTTACGGGAATGATTTGAATTCAATTGTGGATTGGTTTAACATGGTTCTGAATTATATATGGTTTTATCTTGTTACAGTTTCAGCATGCACCTCAACATCTTGTGAGGCTGTTACAGATCATTGTAGACAACAACCGTGACATGGGCGTGCGCCAAGTTGCGAGCATTCATTTCAAAAACTTCATTGCCAAAAATTGGTCTCCCCATGATTCTGGTATGTCCTTATCGTTGGTGGGAGTTGAAAACTGAATCCCTTGTTTGCTGATCTTTGTTTTCGGCGATGATGCAGAGTCCCAGCAGAAGATCTTGCAGAATGATAAAGACGTAGTGAGGGATCACATTCTTGTGTTTGTAACTCAAGTTCCTCCCTTATTAAGGTACAGTTGTTGAACCGTGACTACTATGCATTTCGAAACTCTTATGATTCAAAAAGCAAGAAAGTGCAATCTCATGTAATTACTTGCATTTTATTAACTTATCTTACTTGACCACATTTGTATAGGGTACAACTTGGTGAGTGCCTGAAAACAATTATACATTCTGATTATCCTGAGCAGTGGCCACATCTTCTTGACTGGGTGAAGCATCACTTACAGGATCAACAAGTCTATGGTGCCTTATTTGTTTTGCGGATTCTTTCTAGGAAATATGAGTAAGTTAGCGCTGGTAATTATGAAGTATAAAATATTATTTTCTAGTTGAAAGAAACTGGACTATTATCCTTGATTGTATTTCATTTTACATAACTATTTATTTATAATATAATTTTGGTGATTGCTTCCTAGCACTTGGTGCTAGTTATATCCAATGGGTTTGGTGTATCTCTTTCCGTCCAAAGGAGTATTTTAGTGTTGTAAATAGTGTGTATTTGAAATCTTATGTAGCCCCAGGACTTATTCAATATTATATACGAAAGTTCTATATGGGAATATTACTAAAAGCTATATTTCCCCCAATCCTCAGGTTCAAGTCAGATAATGAGAGGATGCCGGTTCATCGAATCGTTGAGGAGACATTTCCTCACCTTCTCAACATATTTAACAGGCTTGTTCAGATTGCCAATCCATCACTCGAAGTAGCAGAATTAATAAAGCTTATCTGTAAAATCTTCTGGTCCTCCATATATGTATGTTCCTTTACCTCTCTCTGAATATTTTTTGCAGCAAGAGTTTATTGTATGCACTATGCAGTGAATCGAATAGTAAGTGGACAACTGCTGCATTTTTTGAGATTTATCTTAATCTATGATCTTTTCACCCTTTGTACTGTATGATTCTGTTACAAAATTTGTTGTTTACCATGCTCATGCTGCAATATGTATTATACAATTTAACATCAATTTGTAATGGCACACTATCTTTCTTCATATTAATTCAAACATCCGAAGATTGAAATCTCTTATAGGATCCTTTATTCCTATGAAAATTTGTCATCCAGAACTCTTTTAGTCTTGTTTGATTGTACTGTAGCAAGTGTTCTCTGATTTCATGTACCGGTCCCAGAAATATATGAAGTCATCTTAATGAGCTGTGTAATTCCTAGTCTTGGTTAATGTGATGTGTATTTGAATGATTTAACCATGCTTCTCCTGAATATGGTCTTTCATTGGAGTTATTTGCAAATGAATGTGAAGATAGAAATTTTAATTGACAATTGAGATAGCATAACTGTCTTCTTGTGCATTTTCTACTTTAGCTAATGGAAATTACTCGGGCATTCATTGGTTTATTATTTGTTGGAGAATAAGGCCCTGTATTCATTCTTCAATCTCAGATTTATTAGTTTACCAGTATCTGTTATGATTTTGTTTTAATTATATGAGATCATCATAAGAGGATTAGATTAGATTACAATCTTTTCTGGTTTCGACGGTTAGAGTAGCTAAGGATTTTTGTAGCTACCAACCCAATGAAATGCCATGTACTACCTATTCAAAATTTATGAAGAGATTCCCCTGAAATTTATTTGAATTTATTCAGTTGGAGATTCCAAAGCAGTTGTTTGATCACAATGTCTTCAATGCTTGGATGGTGCTATTTTTAAATGAACTAGAGAGGCCTGTCCCGTTGGAAGGTCAGCCTGTAGATCCTGAGTTAAAAAAATCATGGGGTTGGTGGAAGGTGAAGAAATGGACAGTTCATATTTTGAACAGGCTGTATACTCGGTAGGTTTGATGTCTGAACAGTTTAATTGAGAAATATGCACTGTTCTGCCTAAATAATTGAATTGACTTTTCTTTGGGTGTTCATTATTTTAAAGTTTTGGGGACTTGAAGCTGCAAAACCCTGAAAACAGAGCTTTTGCCCAAATGTTTCAAAAGCATTATGCAGGGAAGATTTTGGAGTGCCACTTAAATCTGTTGAATGTTGTTCGAGTTGGTGGTTATTTACCTGACAGGGTTATCAACTTGATTCTTCAATATTTAAGCAACAGGTGGGGTCTTTTTTTGAAAAATGATTATCAATCATTTTAATTGTTTATCCATATCTTTCAGTGGCACTCACATCATATGTTTCATGTCCAACTTTTCTGTTGTAGAGTAAATTCCTATTTTATCCATAATTTATGGTTTATTTAAAGTTATAGATCGGTAGGGAAACACACTTGCTGTACATTAAGCTAGCTGGGATGGTTTATGAATGGTTATGTTTTTTTTTTGTTTTTTCTTTTTTGGGACTAAAAAAAGCAGAGTCAAGTTCGTGCCTTTTCCTAACTAAGCAGTTTGCAATACAGTTTAAATTCCTACACACAAAGCTAATGGAATCATAATGGTTTTATGTGGGAGTAACATGATTCTTCATAAATAATTTTATTATAATTTCCAACACATCCAATTGCACTAAAGAGCTTAAAGTTTGAAATGATAATTAGGCGTAGGCTTCCAAACATTTTGTTGGAATCCTAAAACTTTTGATCTTGATTCCATGTCTATAGAAGTTTAAAGTTTTAAGTTGAAATGGTTCTTGACAAAGAGCTATTAATAATTTTGGAAAGTTTTATAGGTTAAGAGTAAGGGAGCTTGCTCCTAATAATTTAGGCAAGTCTTGTAGGCTTTGGAAATAGTTACCTTGTAGTGCTCCCAAATTAAAGAGTAGAATCTGTTTGTGCAGCAATAAATAAATTTTTTTACGGTATTTTCTTTGATCTCTTCTCTCTCTAAACTTCAGTCCTCCAATTTTCAAAACAGCTATGGAGAGAGCTCAAGATAATTTTGATGAACTACTTTATTAAATTTTTTATTTTCTGTTGCTCAGTTGTCAACAACATATATGGTGATTCCAAAGTTAGTTCATTTTGTCTGAACTTCTGCTTTTAATTTATATGTGCAGTATTTCAAAGAATAGCATGTATTCTTTGCTTCAACCTCGGCTAGATGTTCTTCTTTTTGAGATAGTGTTTCCCCTCATGTGCTTTAATGATAATGATCGGAAGCTTTGGGATGAAGACCCCCATGAATATGTAAGGAAAGGCTATGGTAAGTCTTATTGGTATGAAGTTGATATTTAAGGAAGTTTTTAGTTGTATTTGTGCTTATAAATTCTTATTCTTTTCTACAGACATTATTGAAGACTTGTACAGTCCTAGAACTGCTTCAATGGATTTCGTGAGCGAGTTAGTTCGGAAACGTGGGAAAGAAAATCTTCACAAGTTTATTCATTTCATAGTCAAAATCTTCAAAAGGTAAAATTTTTTTCTCACTTTTTTGAGCAGATACTTCATGAATTGGGGATCATATTCAGGCTTCTGCTGTGCTAGGTATGATGAAGCTCCTGCAGAATACAAGCCCTACAGACAGAAAGATGGTGCTCTTCTTGCTATTGGGGCACTTTGTGATAAATTGAAGCAAACTGAGCCGTACAAATCTGAACTTGAGCCTATGTTAGTGCAACACGTCTTGCCTGAGTTTAGCAGTCCGGTTGGCCACCTTCGGGCAAAGGTATCACATCTATCTCCATGTTGGACAGTGTCTCTCTCTCTCTCTCTCTCTCTCTGTTTTTTTTGGTAAAGACAGTGTCTCTCTTTGCTCTCTCTCTCTCTCTCTCATCTCTTTTGGTGTGCTGGGGGAAGGGTAATAAGATTGTGATAAATTTCAAGACTAAATTATCCTTTGAGCATGATGTCCATGTCCAAAGTGTATCCTTACATTGGTGTCATTATTTGATTAAGTGTTCTCTAAGCATAAGAATGAGCAAAGTAGTGGAGATTGGGGCTGTTGGTTTGGCGTCTCCACTCTGACAAAGTGACTTTTTTTATTGTTGTCATAATCGGATCAATATTGTTTTCTATAGAGGGGAATACAATCACACTTTTTTTGGGTTTGTTTTGAGTGATTCAGATTTCATGTTGATACACTGTGTGAAAGACCTATCCTCTCCAAATGATTCTGATGTGTAGTGGTAGAAAGAGGGAAGAAAGAAATAAGAAGGGAGAAGAGAGGAGAGTGAGAGAGAGAGAAGTTTCTGAATAATACTCTGAATTTCATTAAGCATATCTTCAGATTACCACAACCTTAAATTTATAGGTACTAATCTGATCCTTTTATTTCCCCGACAGACATAACCAACTATCTACCTATTAACAACAGTCTCAACCAGCTAACTACCTACTAACCACTTTTGAATATCTATTTTTCTAATTACATATCAGATTCATTATTTGATTTTGTTATAAAGAATGAAAAATTAATCATTTGATTCCTATACTTTTGACTTCATTGTAACTAAGTTTCTAATCTCGGTACAACTTGATTTTCATATTTTAACTCAGTCCCTGAATTTCAAGTCAATACAACTTAGTCCCTATAGTTTTAGCTATTTAAAACATTAGTTCCTGAGTTTAATGATAACTTTATTCTTTATAATTTCAATAGATAAAACTATAGGCATGGGTTGGACTTAGTCAGAGTTCAGGGGCTAAATGTTGACTCCGTCATAACTGTAGGGATCAAATAATTAATTTTTCCTATGAAGAAAGAATGAATTCTTTTGTTCTCAAATAATTTTTAAATTTATAATTATAATTTAAAATGTTACTATTTAAGGGTGGCATAATGAAGATGATGAATTCTTTTTTTGGGAGATTAATAAAGAAGGCACAAAGCCTTGAGAGCTAGGAGTCAGTAAGGGGTGTAATATATTTGGATCATGCTCACTTCAATCTTAATGGCGGTCGTTGATGTCATGTTATCTATAAGCTCAATAGTAGATGTGAAATTTAACTGGCTGTTGATGGACCAATTGAACTAATATTCTAGTAATTTCTTCCTCCATTCTTTTTGCAAGACTGGATTACATTCTCTCCTTTCCCTTCACTAAAGAGCATAACCATGCAATGAAACATTGAATTTCATTTTTTTTTTAATTTTTATTTTGGTCTGATAAATGAATTTCTTAAATTTCTTTTTTTATCCATTGACTTTCCTCTAAACAATCTAACCATTACCTTTTGCTACATGATGTGATGATATGACTGGATGTAAACTAATATTTATTTTAATAAATCATGTAAGTCTCAATTATCTATTCAGGAAATTCTGGTGCTTAATATTTTTTTATCAAAACAGGCCGCATGGGTTGCAGGACAGTATGCTCATGTCAACTTCTCTGATCAAAACAATTTTCATAAGGCATTGCAGTGTGTTGTGTCTGGGATGAGAGATCCAGAACTTCCTGTACGGGTTGATTCTGTTTTTGCTCTGCGTTCGTTTGTTGAAGCATGTAAAGGTGATCTATATATATTTTGACTTTCATGTCCGTTTGTTCTGGTTTGCTTCATTGTTTTTTATGACTAATTTTGATCATGCTTTTTTCCTTGTTTATGTGCAGATTTGAATGAAATTCGTCCTATTCTTCCTCAACTCCTTGATGGTGTGTTATGTTAAATGTTCTTAGCTTATACATTAAATTTATTAATTGGCTGGCTTATTAAACAAGTTTTACTAAACCAAAATCTTTACAGAGTTTTTCAAACTCATGAATGAGGTTGAGAATGAGGACCTCGTATTTACTTTGGAGACTATTGTGGACAAGTTTGGGGAAGAGATGGCACCTTATGCACTTGGGTTATGTCAAAATTTGGTAATTGAATCTTCAATTTGTCTTTGACAGGTTTTTTTTTTTTTTTTTTTTTGGGTCTCATTTGAGAGCTTGTCTTCTCCATGTAATAAATTGAACTTATTGTTCTAACAACAGGCAGCTGCATTTTGGAGGTGTATGCACACAGCTGAAGTTGATGACGAAGCTGATGATCCAGGTGCGCTGGCAGCAGTTGGTTGTTTGCGTGCTATTAGCACGATACTTGAATCAGTGAGCAGGCTTCCTCATCTTTTTGTTCAAGTTGAGCCAACTTTGCTTCCCATAATGTGCAGAATGTTAACAACTGATGGTCAAGGTACTTCACCTTCAATCATGATTTCTTGGATTATGTCTAAGGGTTTTGTTTCTCCATTTTGTTCCACCTTCTTTCATTGTTCATGCCTTTTTTCCTGTTTTGAATAGAATTTCTTTGACATTAGTTAGCTTATTGTTTTTAATACATCAATATAATGTTTCACTGGGTCAAAAATGTCATACTAGAAGCCATACTTGTTTAATTTGTGCCTTGAACTCTGGATTTTAAGTGGGCAGTGTGTTGTTTAATGCTTGGTGTTTGGGTGAAGATTAGAGTTTTCAGATACTCAGATTACTTTGCATGCCATTAATTTCTTTTCGTTTTTTGTGCATACCTGCAGAGGTATTTGAAGAAGTTTTGGAAATAGTATCATACATGACTTTTTTCTCTCCAACAATATCGCTGGAGATGTGGAGTCTTTGGCCACTGATGATGGAAGCACTGGCAGATTGGGCCATTGATTTCTTTCCAAGTATGATGCTCAACTTCATTTCTGTTACAGTCTATTTTGATTTCTTTTGGTTACTTATTTAAGAATCTGGTTCAGAACGTTTCTTAATTGGCCTTTCTAATTTTCACGGTAAAGCTTTGAGTTGGTGTCTTCTAGTTGATTTGAAGATAAACTCTTTATTCCTGCAATTGGAACAAATAAAATGATCTAATTAATATTTAAAAAAATGAACATGACAAATTTCCAGTCAACCATGGAAAGTTCTATCCTATCTAACTATTACACGAGTATGGATAGTTATAATTGGCGAGTTTACACTGGTATCCCTCCCACTGCCCTCCCAAAATGTTTTAAGCCATTATACAGCTAGATTTAGTCCATGTGCTTTATTCTTGTTTTGATATGCTTTTTTAATGGGAAGGAGAAGTTGAGTACTCAATCTCAGCTAGCCACTTTGTATTGCTGGAAACAGTTCCAGCACATATGCTACAAGATATATGCGTGTCATAAAAGCCTCAAACAGAAGAACCCTACACATGCCTAATATAGCTATTTACATAAATGGGAGAAATATATAAATATAAGAGCTATTATGTGTCAACTTTTTGCAAGAAAGAGCTCCCATTGTCACAGTGGTGTATTATGTGAGCATCTTCTAGGAGCTATTTCTGTGCATGATTTGTCAATTGTTTCATAATCTCTAGTTGTTCTCATGCAACTGTTTTCTACTAGTCTGGTCTGAGACTTGCATGATGTTTGTATGAACGTTTCTTTGTCTTTTCTTGGTATCCTTCTCCAGTTGCTCTAGCTTTTTAATAAAGGTTCTATATGTAGTGAGCTGGTATCTAAGCTTTTTTGAAGACATGGTAAATGAAGACTAGCATGGTCTTGTTGTATATAGACATAAAATCCCTAGAATATTAATAATCAGGTTTTTGACTTGATTAGTTTGCTTTAATCTTTCAATGTTTGTATATAGTGGCATAATCTTCAAGTATAATTTTGTATCTGTTACATACATTTTTATTTACATGGTAATTTTTATATTTCTGCAGATATCCTAGTTCCTTTGGACAACTACATTTCAAGGGGAACTGCATATTTCCTTTCTTGCAAAGAGCCTGATTATCAACAAAGTCTATGGAACATGATTTCATCTGTGAGTTATTTTCATGTTGAAATTCTTTCTAGTTACTGCCTGTTAGGTTTGAGCTTGTTACCAAAAACTATGGTTAATGTTTCCATGTTATTGATGCCTTGGTTCTTTGTATTTCTATTTCAGATTATGGCAGATAAAAATATGGAGGACAGCGATATTGAGCCAGCTCCAAAGCTTATTGAAGTTGTTTTTCAGAATTGCAGAGGGCAGGTGGATCACTGGGTTGAGCCATATCTCAGAATAACAGTTGAGCGTTTGCGTCGAACTGAGAAATCATATTTGAAATGTCTTCTCATCCTAGTGGTAAGGAATTATTAGAAATCATAATTAAAATGCCAGAACACTTTCAAAGTTAGCTTGATTTTTCTGGGTTATTCATGTACTGCTATTCACTCTAGAGCTCCAATGTTATGGAGATTGTTTGTTCAAGGCTACGCATATTAAAACTTGTTTGGACTTGCAATTGGCTAGGCATTTGTTTTATTCCTGTAACTTGTGTGTAAGTTTGCTGTTATTCACTGGTGTTGTATTTAAAAAGTTGATAGGCATAATATTTATAGTTCAGAGTAATCCTTCTTTTCTGTGAGTTGATATGGGTGTACCTCAGGGCTACAATTAGTAAATATTACTTTTTGGACCAAAAAGAAATGAACATTATTATTTGTCTGATTTATCTTTTTTTTTTTTAATTTATAACTATTAGTTTAGTAGTCTAGTTTTTCTTCTAGTATGCGAAGGTTCATGTGATCATTTGTTAGAGAAAATAAAGATTAAGGCTGCTTATAAGAGAAGAAATCTTTTTGTAGATTGCAGATGCACTTTACTATAACGCAGCACTAACTCTCAGCTTATTGAAAAAGTTGGGTGTTGCATCAGAAATATTCAATCTTTGGTTCCACATGCTACAGCAAGTCAAAAAGAGTGGTGTTCGTGCTAATTTTAAAAGGCATGCACATGTTCTTTTCTCTCCTCTGCTTTCCCCTGTAAGACTATACTAACAGTAACATTATACCCTATGAAAATATTGTCGCAGGGAACATGACAAGAAAGTTTGCTGCCTTGGTTTAACATCAGTATTAGCAGTTCCAGCTGATCAATTGCTAGGAGATGCCTTTGGTAGGGTGTTCCGGGCCACACTTGATCTTCTGGTTGCATACAAGGATCAAGTTGCAGGTTTTTGATTTGGCCTTTCTCTTATTTGACAATTTTCATAATTATTTATTATAATTTGACCTACAGATGGTATTGGTTTGTCATCCTTAACCTGATTTGTGGTTGCCCAATTCTTGGTCTGTTTTACTTTCTGTGCAGAAGCTGCAAAGGAAGAAGAAGCTGAAGATGATGATGATATGGATGGTTTTCAAACTGATGATGATGAGGATGGCAATGGTGACTCTGACAAGGAAATGGGCGATGATGCTGAGGATGGGGATGAAGCTGACACAGAAAAGCTTAGAAAGTTGGCTGAACAGGTGTGTAGACATGATCCCTTAAAAAACCTTTATGTATGCTTGTTTATGTTTGCAAAGAATCAAATTGAGAACGAGATTATGCGCAATATGAATGCTGTAGAGGACCTTTATGTGAACTTATAAGCCATAACTAACGCAAACTGCATGTTTCACACACTAGTTAGTGTACGTTAGGATTAAAAAATCTGTAGCTGAGATTGAGAATTAATTGAGGTTAGAAGAAAAGTCTGTAATTATAATGTGATTTATGTTTGGATACGTTTTTTTTTTTTTTCATAAGTTAGTTAAGTATACTAAAATTTGTTTGAATAATTTAATTCAAAAGCTTGTTAAAATGTAGAATGACAAAAATGGACATGAGTTTTCTTATATATATTTTTGTTACTAATTTGATATTTAAAAAAAAAGTATTAAACTTACAATTACAATTTTTTAAAAAATAAATTACAAATATAAAATACAATGATAAATCAAAAATCTTAATTTTTAAAAAGGTAGAATTAAATGATAAAATTCAAAATATTCAATTAAAAAAATTCATTATTATAATGATAAAAAAGATATGATTTTTTTTATAAATATTTTTGTGACTAATTTGATATTTTTAGAAAAAATATTAAATATTAAATTACAATTTTATTTTTAAATGGTAGAATTGAACAATTTAAAATGATTCCATAAATTATAAAACTTAAATTTTATAAATGTGTTGCCCGGATTTTAAAAAATAAATTACATTGCTACTAACTTATAAAAATTATGATTTTTTGATTATTTTTTATTATGCATTAATATAAATGTATTGACTTCATTGATTAATTTATTAGTGTTTTTATTATGAATATTTTATGATGAGAGATGATAGATGAGAGATCAGTGAAGCTTCGCGCCTATCACGAGCCAAATATGAGAGGGTGAGGATAAGGGAGACAAAAACCTTGTAAAATTTGAAAATAGCAAATGCAGACTTCACTTTTTTCAACGAGCGTTACTTTATAAGCTTCTTTTCCTGGCTTCAGTTTTAACGCACATTTTTCTTAAAAGATCTTTTCAAAAATTTTGTATCCAAACAAAATTAGAAGGCCGCTAATGAGCTTTTTTATCCTTAAATGAGATTGGAGTCCCCTCAAACATACCCTTAATTATTATCCTGAAGATTTTATGTAATGTACAAAACATTGTCTGTTGAACCAGTGCAGTATTATGTCTTATTGTCTTAATTTAGGTATTGGAATATTGAGATCCTTGGTTGTTATTGCATCTTGATGTATTTTCATCTCAAATGCTATACATCCATCATCGACAGTTTATATTTATCCTGTTCTGTTCGTGGGGTTGTAGGCAAGGTCATTTCGACCCGATGACGAGTATGATGATGACTCAGATGATGGCTATAGCGATGATGAAGAGTTGCAGTCTCCAATAGATGATGTGGATCCTTTTATTTTCTTTGTTGATACAATGAAAGGTATGCTGACGACACCCTTCAAAGATATATCACTTGGTTGTTTTTATCTGAAATGCACCCGTCAAATATAAATTTGTCTGCAGCGACGCAAGCATCAGATCCAATGAGGTTCCAAAACCTGACTCAAACCCTTGAGTTGCAATATCAAGCTCTTGCCAGTGGTGTTGCCCAGCATGCTGAGCAGAGGAGAGCAGAAATTGAAAAGGAAAAACTAGAGAAGGCACAAGCTGCCACAGCTTCATAAGTCTCTGGATGTACATTCTTGGTCATGTTTTTCTCTCTTTTTTCTCAAAATGCTTAATGGAAGTACAGGAATGCCTCTATATTTGAGGTACTGGTCAAAAGAAGTCAAAAAAAAAAAAAAAAAACTGTCAGTTTTGATGTTCTCTCATAGCTCTGGGCACACAAGTTCCCTTTGAAATCAAAGAATGTTTGATTCAGGGAACGTTGGGGTCGGCTTTTTTTGGTGAGCGTGCCCATTTTTGCATGCCTATGTTGTCTTTTTCTTCTCACACCGGTCGGTCTTCCTTGTTCAGTCAGCAAGAGTGTGGTCCGTACAGATTCGGCCTGTCACATAGATGGGTAGTGTTGGGTGGCCAATGGATGTATTGGTAATTTTTGGTGAGATTTTATTTTTATCGCCATTGAAAGATCTGTCATTATATATATATATATATATATATTACAGTGGAGCATAGTCTTCAAGTATTGGCTAAGGGATTATGCAGAGCGTATGGATGGTGTCCTACGAAGGTTGTGAAACAGTTCTTTATTCTTTTATGATATATCAATTTTGTGGGATTATTTTATCTCGATGCATCGATATTTATTGTGATTGAGTTGTATATCATTATTATTATTTTTTAACTGAAACGTGGCATCATGTTTAGAATGTTTCCATTCAAGTATTTATCTGGTGCAAAATTAACGAGTCCAAACTAACTGTCAATTCGTAAATGCTGTTACAAGTTATGTGTCCAACCTGACTTGTTAATTAGACATTCTAATTTTAAAAAATAAGAGTAACTTTGCTTATCAAATCGGCATTCATTGATCAAAAGAAAATTTATTTGAATAAGAAATTAACAAATGCTCTCGCTAGCAGACTTGATGGACGGCACAAGAGGTAGATTCGCTTCCTTGGAGTAAGTGGAAGATTAAGTTCTAGTTTGGTTTTATGTCGTCAAAAGTTAATTTGTTAATAGTTAATTTGATAATAGGAAGTTTACTAAATTTTTAATTATTATAATAAAATTTGTATTTGCATGCATGCATGCGCATGTGTGTTAAAACACATGTTATTTAAGTCAATTTAGTATACTAAAAATTATTTAAATACATATAATCAAGGTTAAGAAGTATGTTAGATCTTGAAGTATTACATGAAAAATGTTTTAGATTTTGAATTTTTAAAATGTGCAAAATAAATTTTAAACTTTTAAATTCATAGCAAATTACTTCACATCATTAACTCACCATTAATGCCATTATTATTCACTTAGTAGGGCCTAGTCGAAATGCTAGTATGGCAGTCCCTTGTTAATGTGTCACTTGTTAACAAGCATTATAGACCTTGAACTATTGCATGAGTAGCAACCTAGACTTTGAATTTATGTATAGAACGCTATTATTATATAGAGCAAATTAAACTTAGCGTGGTCTACTGTGGTGAACACATTTTTGACCGTGGCGAACATCCCATAATTTTGTAAAATGACTTTTTTGTTCTCTTTTTTTTGCAATGTTTTTGCATTATTGGCAGTGGCGAACGATTCATAATTTGGTATTAAATAATGTTTATTTATTCAAAATAAGAGTTATAGAGTATATGGAAGCATAGAATACCAATCGTTCAGAAAACATTACAAAAAATGGGGGAAAAAGTCATTTCACAAATTATGGTTTGTTTACTATGGCTAATAATGCATTCATCAAGGCAAACCATACTGAGATTAATATGGTTCACATAATAGTCAGCATTCTACACATAAAAAATAGGGTACTTTGCTTTGAATTTTAAAGTTTAGGGTCTAAGATGCTACTTGTACAATAGTTTAGGGTCGGTGATGCTCATTAACAAATGAAACATCAGTAAGGGACTGTCATAATCATCATTTTGATTAGGTCCCACTAAGTGAACAGTAATGATGTTAATAGTGAGTTAACGATAGGGGGTAATTTGCTATGAATTTAGAAATTTAGGATTCATTTTGCATATTTTAGGAGTTTAGAGTTCAAAGCACTTTTTGCATAATATTCAGGGTCTAGAATGCTCATTAACCTTGTAATAAAAAGTTCTCTTCAATGTATTATTACTGAAACTAGATGTTGATTTTTATTTGTAATATTTGTTATACATATGTAATATATAGGAAATGATCAAAAAGCAAAAAATTTTAATATCATAAAATTTAATATATTAAATAGTAGAAATATAAGATACGAAATTTGATATATGACTAAAAAGTTATATAGATAATTCATTATATAAATAGTTTAATATATATTAATTGTTTAGTCTATAATACATAATTTGATCTTGGGCCAATGTTTAATTCATCCATCAAGGCCCAAAGATTTGCTTGTAGAGGCACATTGTTTCAATTGTGTCCATGGAGCTTCACATTTGGCTTTAGGGCTCAACACTTGATGAGCATTTAGATTGTAACATTCAGAATTTTTAAATATGGAATAAATTGCTAATTAAGGGATAATAATTTAATTATATTTTCGGGTTGTTAATTGACTTTTTAGGTCATATTTAGCTCTAAATTGATTTAGGATGAAAGCTAGATCAAGTTGGGTTGCATCAGGTAGAGCAAAAGTGAGTTTTTGCTCTCTACATCGTGAGCTGTAGCTTGTGTGCCATGAGTTGTGGCGCATGGCATAGCACAACACAAACAACATAAAATACAAAAATCATCAAAAAAGGTAGTTTTGGTGAGGGGAAGCCTAGAACTCGAAGGAGAAGGATTTGGGCACCGCTAGGGCTTCAATTTGGGTGGTTTTAGAAGCTAAATTGGATCCTTAAACTTTTAGGTAAGTTTATCACTTCTCTCCTCTACCTTTTCGTCTCATTTTCATTGGATTTGGAAGGTGAATATATTTGCTCTGAATGGATTAACCTGAGTCTATGTTTTAAAGACTTCAAGTAACTCTAAAGGTTTAAATTTCTTAACCTTAGATAAGTGATAATATGAACCTTAGGTATTGTTTGGAATGAATTGGATCAAGCCCTAGCTTAATTATAGGGTTTTGAAATATGACAAATTGAAATATCAAGTGTTATGTTTTAATAGAGTTAGAGGGAAGCTTTAGAGGATTGTGTGAACTATTTGTAACCTTGATTAGCATCTTTGTTGAGAATAGGAAGTGGGAGAATTGGGGTGATATTAATAGCTAATAGTGCTTGTGTTAATTAAAAATTAACAAATAGTACTTATTATTGTATATTGAGGTGTGGGGAAATTTGCTTTGACACAAGAGAAAATTTTGTACCATGAGTAACCCTTTTAGTAATAAAAGGATTGAGGTAACTAAATAATTTACATTATTTATTATCTTGTATAAGTTATTCATTAAGTTGTTTTTGTATGATTGGATATTTATACATATATAAAATTTGTAAAATTTAAGTATTTTAAAAAATATGTGGAGTATTGATTTGTGAAATGTCATGTTTTTGAAGCAAGTGGTAAGATCCATTATATTTGTTTAGAAAGTGGTTATGCATGGTCAAGTAGAGATATGCAGTGAAATGTGGCATGTTAGAGAGTGCGAGGTCACCCTAGTAGAGTTAGTGGAGATTAAGTCCATATGACACTGCTGGCACCTCAAGACGTCAGGTGCAGCTCATATTTCTCCTCACTGTTCGAAAAGGGTGCAGTGTTGAAAATTTACTCTCCTTAATACCTAGAAGGGTATAGAGTTGGAGACTATGCTCCTTAGCATCCATAGGATGTGGTGTGGGAGTAACAACACCTCAATTACTTATAATAGGGGGAACCTGTAGTTCAGAAGTGGCTTGGGATGCATTGGCTAAGAAGTCCTACCATGGATGGTGAGCTTGAGGACCATACACGTGGTTTGGTTTTGTGAAATAGCCTATAAATTTGGTTGGGAGTATTGGAGGATCAGATGATTAGCAATCATGCATTGTAATTGTGGCGATTTGTTTATGATATGTTTGTTATGCATATTTTAACGTTTGTTTATAACTTAACATATTAATTGGTAATGTAGATTATCTTAGTTACTGAGATTTTTATCTCACCTCGTGGTTATTATTTTATAGGTTCTACCATCGAGTTTGAGCAAGGGAAGGAATCAAGCAAGGATTAGATAATTAGCACCACTTGTACTGGTAATTTCCAATTTTATTTTAAGTTGTGTACGTAAACTTAAATGTATGATAATATGAGTTGCTAGTTAGAAATGCATGTCATTTTGATTCATTGCACTTATATTATACTATGCTATTCTGTATTTTAGCTTAAGGTTGTATATAATGTGAATATGTGGTAATTTTTGTGGTGAATGACTAAAATGCTAATACAAATGAAAAAAATGTTGTATACATGTGGTGATAACGAATATGTGGCAATAGAGGGCAAATGATATGTGATTGTGATTTTGTGACTTTGGTCATATTAGGTGAAACCGGCATTAAGTGGCTAAATTTTGTGTTTGGTATGTTATTGTGTGTTTAAATGCTTAATCAGATGTATATTGGTCCAATGGTCTTGATTTGAGCCTCAAAATGGGTTGATGATATAAGTTTTGAGTTTTGGATACTTGGATGCTTGAAAATCATTTTAAAATTTGACTTTTGCTTCCAAATGTCTAAAATTCTCATATGGTGTCGGATCGTAATAAAACTTATATCATTAGTTAGCTTATTGAATAACTTTGCGTGGGCACTTGAATCACTCCAATCAAATATCAGATGTAACAATTGGCCTTTTTATGCCATATGCCATGACGCATGGATCATGAGCCGCAGCTTATGTGCCAAAATGCACAAAAATGATATTTTTAGCTTTGTTTTTAAGTGTTTTGCTTTTCAAACTTTTTCATGCTTCACATATATTTAAAAATCATTAAGTTTGATCTTAAACTACTTATTTAAAAGGTTTTTATGGGATCCCAAATGAGTTTTGAATTAATTGTAAATGTATCATTGTTTTAACCCTTCTGTGTTTATAGTAAGCTTAAGAGTGACCTGTAGCTCCTAATTATCATTATGATGTAATAGAGTGGTAATTTTTAGTAATGTCAAGAAGAACATTACATAGACTATTAGATTAAAAATTTGGACAGTCTAGACTTTTAGATTTTATTTTTTATATTTATATTTTATTTTTATTATAGAAAAGCATAAAATTTTAATAAATCTATCTCACCATCAATATGGATTTAGTTTGAATGATATAATTTTATATTAATTTTTTTAATTTTTATAAATTGATTATCTAGGCATATCTTAAACAGTCTAGATTTAATAATAAACTTTTTCTAGAATTTTTATAAATTTTTATTTTAGTAAATATGATAATAAAAATAAAAATAAAGATAATTGTCAGATTGACACTTTAAAAAAATTAACAAAAAGTTGCAACTTAAAAATTTTATATCTAAATTGTCTAAAGTATATTTGGATGATAATTTTTAAAAATTATAAAATATTTAATAGTAAATTAGATCATTCATATTAAATTTTTATTATTTAGATTGATGATGAGGTAGATTTATTATTTTTATAATTTTTATTTTAATAAATATAAATAAATTATAAAAATAAAACTTGTAAATCTGGCTGTCCCTTCCATATAACAGTCAACCGGCACTCACTAGGCCATTTACGTTCTCGACAGCACAATCACATTTCAGTTAGCCAAGCCAAGCTATGCTTCGAGAGACTTTGTTGCTTCCACTACCCATACTTTTTGCAAAGATGGTTTTGCAATGGCTGCAAATTTCGCAAGCATTCTTCCTTCCACCACCACAACTAACCATTGTGCACGGTGAAAATTTGAAAGATGAATTTGTTAGTTACATGCACTCCAAAGCTCCCAACAAATGAGTGCAAAGAGAGAAGCGCAAGCTGAGCTTATCGTGTTATTTGCAGCACGACCAAGGTTTTGCCACAGCCAATCTTCAAAAGGTTCATTACTTACCAATTGGTGCAGCTTGTTCTGAGGTATAAGGGCCTCCCAAACATCACGTCCCATCTGGATTACGTAACAGGAAACCGGCACTCGCTGGGCCATTTACACTTTTGACAGCATCATCACAGTTCAAAGTTACCCAATTCAGTTTGCCAGGCTATGCTTCGAGAGATTTTGCTGCTCCTACTACGTGTTTTTTTTTTTTGGGCAGAGATGACATAGCAATGGCTGCAAATTCCGTAAGCATTCTTGCTTCCACCACCAACTGACCACTGTGCACAGTGATATTTGGTAAGACTAATTTGTTACATGCACCCCAAAGCTTCCGGCAAATGAGTCCAAAGAGAGGAGCCCAAGACCCTAAAGGTTTTGCAACAACCAATGTTTGTAAGGTTCATTTAAGAATTGGTGCAGATTGTTCTGTGTTATGAGGGCCTCCCAAACGTCACGCGCTAGTTTGCGTATCCGTAGAACATGGTTCACATATTCTCCTGTTGTGCCACAACTGGTTCAAATGTCGCTATTAGATATGTGGCGTCTCACTCGTTCATTGTTCGTAAGTAGCGCACCCTTGGGAGCTTACCAAAGGGAAGGTTTGAATACGTTGACCGCTCTCATGTTTCCAGATAACATTCCATTTCTTGTCCTGCACGTTCCATTTGTCCCCCATAATCAGATCGTAAGTAGGGCTGACTAAGAAAGTGCTACTTGAGGTTCTATTCCAGAAATGTTTAGCACATCCATCGTGTGAGCTTGGTGGTTTTTGTACCTGAAAAAAGAGAAATGACTTGGTTTGAGAGGTCCTTGTCAAAGAGCCTCCAATTCCAATTTCCATCAATTCCAACGAAGTTACAAACGGGAAGAGCAAGATCTTGCTCCATTATATCGCAATTAGCAAGAAGCATTAAAGGACCCACATTAGCAAGCCAGTAATCCACTCAGAAATGAACCTTTGTAATACTCAAGAAGTGGTAAATTGGGTGTTAATCAAAATGTTGACACTTCAAAACTTATTTAACAAAGCAAAGTGTAGGCAAGTTAAGCAAATTTAAGTTTTAAATTTTATTTGCAAGAATGTTAATGTGATTTTCACAATCTCAATAATGTAAAAATGATTAAAATCAAGTTATAAGTGTAAGCTTGAGTAACAGCTTGTAAATATTTCAAGTTTAATGTTTAACAGAAAAACATAGCATAAATTATAGTAGTTGGAAAATAGAGAATTGAACGAACAGAGAATGCAATGTAAGATTTATCCTAAATTAGCTCAACCCTTGAGCCTACATTCATTCTTTAGGCATACTATTTAAGCTACTACAACCCCTCATTATCATAGTGAGTTTGTTTCTTTCTTTTTTTTTTTTTTTTAACTTCAAGATAACACCATTTCTTGAATTATGAGGGAAATCTCTTCCTCACTTTTACAACATGTATACATAAGATTATGCTCACATAAAACTCTCTCTAAGAGTATAATGAGTACAAGTAGGCTCTAATACTCAAATGATAAAGATATTGAAGATATTAACTCAAGAACATTGTTCTTTTGTATAATAACAATAGAAAGAATATAAATCTCATAAATCAATAATTTCCAAGCTTATCTCTTATTAAAAAAAAGTTTTGATTGTTATATTTGCCACATCTCACATATTAACACTCTAAGTATGCCATCTAATAGAAGGAGGAACCAATGTAGCACTATCAAAGTACTTACAATGAAACTTTTTGCTACTCTTTGAAAACATAACTCCTTCGATTCTTGAACCGTAGATATAGATAAGGAGATATTATTCACTAATAAGCTCAGAATGATTTTAATTGAAACTTTTCTTTACTTTAAATCATGTATGTCCTTAGAACTGTAGTGAGATCTCAATCCTTACCTTTTTTGTTTCTTTCTTTTCTTTAACCTAGCACGGTTTTACTCTTCAAGTTTCACCACACATCATAAAACTTAAATAATAAAAAGTGTTCGAACAACATTAGAGTCATCCATAACATTATATACAAGATATGCCATATACTATATGGCCTTGAAAATATCCTCAAAATATTAGTGGACTAAATGTCCACTATATGTCCATATATATATATACATATCTATAACTAGTCAAAAAAATCACTCTCTTGTATGCCACCCTTCTATACATTGGCCTTTCCTTTGTCAATCCCACTTGTGCCTAAAAAGTTAGTTAGAGATACTAAGATTTGGAGAATCTTAACAGCAACTATACTACTCATGTATTTATAGCATGATATATATATATACACACACACCTTTTCATAAAACATTTAAGAAAAACCATGTATATAAACATCATAACTATAGTATGGAAATTCACATTGGCCAAGAAATCCAGCATAACATCATCATCATCATAAGCATATATGGCAAATACTTCATCTTAACATGCTCAAAAATAAGTATAAGAGTTAGTATTAGTTAGCTACCTGTTGCAGCTTTATCTCTTAAAGTCTTCAACCTTGGGATTCGCTCACAAATACCAGCTCTTATCATAGGATAATACTAGGGTTAACATTCATATAAAGCTTCTTTTATAAATAAAGAATGTACCTTAGCCTACCCCGACTTAATGCTAGACCTCGAGACCAAAGTATAACATATAAATTTAAACTTCTTCGGTCCATAATGACCAGATTTAGGTGGCAGCAAGTTCCTTATACAACCATGCCTAGTCTAAGCCTAAACATGAAACATACATTTAGTAACTTTAGACTTTGGGAATTCTCAAGTTTCTGCCCCTTTCATAAATTTTCCAGAATTTTGTATTAACTTTGAAAAATCATAACTAATTCTAGACAAATCATTTGGTCCTGACATTGGTCCGTAAATTAACCTTGAGAAGTTCTCTGCAATGAAAAATATTTATACAACTTCCTTTTGCTATAGGAACAGCTTATAGCCTCAAGATCCCCACTGTTCCAGATTAAAACATAGCTATTTCCAGTTTTTATATCCAAACTTTAAAAATTCACAACTCATTCATTAATAATCTTATGAGCATGTTTTTAGCGTCCATTAAAGCCATTTTTAATATAAAAATATCATGTGGGCCATTCTGTAAACTTGTAATTCCAAAATCACAAACAAAGTTCAGTTTAGCTAAACTCGCTTCCAGTGACTTCCAGATTCCTGGCCTTAACTTAGAGATATCATAACTTTTCCTATATTTATTTGTTTAACACAAAATAGGGCTCATTTTAAATCCTATTAAGTATACTAAAACATATCCAAATTTCGTAGCCAGAACAAAAGTATACAATCTGGAAAGTATCACGCAACCAACCAGACTGTAAATTAAACTGTGTTGAACTTATGCTTGTATCTCATAGACTATCCTTTGGGTTTGAAACTATAACTTGTTTTTAAACACTTACAGCCTTTAATACACATATAAATAAAAGTTAAACAATGTTTCTCAAGCTTTTTAAGACTTCATACATGTCCAGAAACTTAATAGAAATTTCGGACAGAACACGTTAGAGAAAAATCACATGCATGCTTGCTTCCTACTTGATGCTTTCTATCAAGATCATCAACATACAAGACCATAATTGCTCAAAACTCAAACATTCCTCCCAAGAACAGCCCTTCTAGGTTTTGGTCAAGTGGAGAAGAGAATGATTCAGCCATTAAAACACACATGCAATGGAGGAATCAGAGAAAGAATGGAAGGAAACCTAAAGAAATCACATTCACCTTTAGCTTTTGGCCTTGGATCTTCAAGACAACTCTTCCACCTTCAACTACTCTCTCTAAGCTTCTGCAATTTCCTCCCTCCCTCCCTCCCTCCCTCTGTGTGTGTGTGTGTGTGTGTGTGTGTGGCTGAAATGAAGAAATGAAAGGCAAAGGCAAGGGAATGACTTAACCTATAAGTAGAGAATAGGTAATTGCACTTGTGTAATTATGGTCTTGCGTGGTACCCAATTATGAAGCTATTTTCCTCTTGCATTTTCTTAATTGAATAATTAGATTCAAGTCATCTTCTACCATCAAATGACAAGCAGCCCACTTTGATTTCTTAACACACAAATTCCAATTGTGAGGTTGACTGTTATCTGTTACTGAATACCTTGGAAATCGTGTTTACTGGATGCATGATTCCATTTACTTCTATAAGTTTGATCTGGATAATATATCCCCAGACATTTTACTCTATTAGGCTTCTCCTCGACTTGCATGTCAAAACACTGCATTAGTGCAAATCCCCTCTGGGACGATTAACTGTCTTGAAATTTGTGCCTTTACTTTTTGTGCATAATAATAATAATTATAATTTCTCTTTATTTATGCACATATTTAATTTTATTCATTGCATCATAAATCATGCTATAACTCTTTTCTCTTCTCAATAATTGCTCACCTTGTAAAGCGTACAGTTGGCTATAACTTCTACAAAGGTAGTCATTGACTTAAATAGACACCTTTGAGTTCTAAGTTAATTCATGAAATGCATGATGTTATAATATTTATAATCCATGGAGTGAAATAGCTGTTGGAGACATAATATAGACGTTTATAATAGTTGGATGGGGTATGGAAGGAGTTTTATTATATAAGATCTTTTTTTTTCTAGAAAAGTTCATTTAATGTGTGTTAGAAATAAAAAACCTCACGTGGATTAGGTTGGCCCTCATGAGGATTAGACGGGTAGAAGCAAACTCCTCTCTATCTCTCTAAAACTTGCATGGATGCTTTTTGAAACTAGCTAATGAAGATGAATAAGGTAGAAGCACAAGTTTCTTTAGAAATCTAGAACTCATTTAGGTGCTTTAAGGAACTCATGAGGATGAGTTAGGTAGAAGCACAAACTTCTCTGAAACTCTAAAACTCATGTGGGTATAATCTAGACCATGTGAGGAATATGTTTAAGAAATGAAAGATGTAATGGCCTCAATAACATTACTATACAACCCTCTACACAACTACTAATCAAAATAATTAACATGAAAACATTGGGATTCCAATATAAAACTTTTGTAAATCTCTAATAGAAATCATTTATGTTATTTTAAATAATGTACAGTGAAAGTATTTGATATAAACACATTAAGGAGTAACTCAAAACCTCTCAATTAGACAAAAAGTGGGCCATCATGCCACATATGCCATGGCATGTGGCGTAGAGACCTCAATGTCACTGTCTGTACCATGTGTTGTGGCATATGGTCCTTCATTGACACATGTGCCGTGGCGCATATATCAAAATCTGCTGTGAAATTTTAGATTCTAATACAAAATTTGAAAGTGCGCTATTTTTGCTTCTGATGTTTGATTGTGGTGATTCAAGCGCCCACTTAAAGCTTGTTTCAAAATTTAATCAATAGCGCTAGTTTAGTTTCAATCCAATATTCTGTTCAAAAATTGAACACCCAAGTACATTTTGACCATTTTAAGTCAAAATTTTCCACTCAAGCATCACATTTTGAAACCATACATCATTAGCCACTTTTTAGGCTTTGACCACATCCAATTGGACAATGTACACCTAATTGACCAGCTATATACACAATATATCACACATACACTTTTGGCCTTCAAACTACCCATTTCACACTTCAGGCATATTTTCACTTCTTTATAGTTATTTTCATACAAGGCCAAGTTCCATATACATATTAAGTATACTTCATGTCCACACATACACACATTCATTCACTAGCCCACATTGCCATTTTCATCACATATAAACATGTACATAAGTTCAGCGAGCTATGATTCAAAAATCATACACATACATACATTTACAATTTCATGCACCAAATGACCATTCTTATGGCAATTTATACACCTATTCCACAATATTAACAAACATATTCATTACACCATCTTACAATAGGCTTATTAGAAGAGTCTATAATTAGCCCATTTCCTTTCCCTTAGCTCCACTGTAACTGCCAAAACCTAAAAAATATAAACAACCATGGGTGAGATTGAAATCTCAGAAATGAATATAGTTCATTTAATGTCTATTACCATAGAAAACCATGTCAAAGTAACAAAACTAGAATAATAGCAATTATATATCAAAGTACATAGGAATTTCCTCTTTTTAAAGGAATTCCACATAAATACACATTAGTATGATCATCTAGCCACCGAACCTCTAATACTTCCCGACATGAAACCATAAGCTTTACTGAATCAATCACTCATTGACCCGAGCATACTTTCAATGGTAGAAACACCTGGCCAAAGGTAAATCTATTCTACTTACGGACTATGGTTTCCCTCATCATACATTTATAATAGAGGCATTGTTAACTCCTAATTGCACCCTAACGAGCATTATGGAGTTGCCAGATTACTTGAATGTCCCATGGTAATAGTCCCAATATAATGTTGTACTAGATTACCCATGGTACTAGCCCATAATATGTTGTACTGGATGTCCCATGATGCCAACCTGACCATATGGATTTGTTCACTCACATTTCCACACACACACACATCCACACATAACCTAGGTGAACTCCCACCCTTTATGATCATGCTTTTCATACACTTTTCAATGCTTTCTTTCCATAATTTCTACCACAACACAACACACACACACACACACACACATTTATATAGATCAATCCAAACCAGAAATCATTGAACTTCCATTTCCAAATCATTTTCATGTTAAAGCTATTCGCAATGTAAATTCATGCATAAAACTTCCCAAAACAATAATACATTTACTTTTACATAGTTATATGAGTTAACAAACACAATAAATGATATGGTTACCTCAACCCTTCTATTCAATAGAGAGGGTTACTCGTGTTCCACAACCCTATTCGAGCTTCTTTTTGCTATTTATACATCACATGCTAGAATCTACACAAAATTGGCAACTAAAATCAATTATTTTATCGACTAAAAGTGCCAATTATAGTAATTAAACATCTAATCACAACTATTCCCCTTATTTATGCCCCTTTTCATGCTCTACTTCTAATTACCATTCAATTTAGGCATTATACACCTATTATCAAATTTTTCCCATTACTCTCTCTTTAGCTTTGGTCAAATTATGCCTATAGCTTTAAAGCTTAATCGTTCTAATTCAAACTAGACACAAAGTACTAGTTTAGTCCTAAAGGACCTTTCTATTACTATAGGGTAAGAAATCAACTCCTTAAAACATCTAAATTCAATTTCTCGATAGTTAAAACTAAGAGAAAACAGGGTAGAGTCAGAGGTTAAAGCAATACGAGAAAGTAATATGTCAAAAACATCATACTTTCTCCCAGAATTACTTGCCCTAGCAGAGACTGGCTCCTTTTCCACACTTAACCCCTCTAACTTTGTCTCTCCTTTTATTTTTCACTAGTAGACACAAAGTCACTTGCCAGAGTTTTGTATCCTCTATCATGATGCATGGCACAATGAGGAAAAATCTCACTAGACTTACATGCTCTGCGTTGGGATGCTATTCTTTCGCTCACATCTATTCACACATTATCTCAATGAGTCAAAATAACACTTTACTATCTAGAATTCTAATCTTGCTTTAAATCACTAATTCATTCCGTAATCAGTATTAATGCATTAGTTAGAAATTTAGGATGTTACAAAAGAACTCTCGAACACATTAAAAAAATGCATGGGTAACATTCAAACCTCGTGAATGTAGCCATGACAAGTTTTGAACACTTAGAAATGAATTGACATAGTTTAGGTTTCGTTCAAGGATCAAACTTAGGTAGACTTCAGTAACATTCTAAAACTTGTGAGGGTGAAAATATCAACCTCGTAAGGATGAGAGGTTTAACACCTTGGTTTGGATAGGTATGCTAAAATTCACAAGAGTGGGCTTAAAACTTGCAAGGATGAGATCAGAAATGATTTTAAGTTTGAAACTTGCAAGGGAAAACCTTAGACACATATGAAGACAAGTCAAATTACAGCACAAATATTCTAAAGACTATAAGTCTATAACTCATTCAATACACCTCTAACTATAGCAAATTATATATCATTGGAAAGCTCTTAAAGTCTAGTTTCAATAAAATAAGTTTTGCAACTTGTAACTATTGGAAATTGTGCCCTAGGGCCATCATTATACTATGAACATTATTTTTTAATAAATTTCTTTTTTGTTATCATATTAATTGCAATATCATTACGATAACTATATCCTTAGACAAACTATAATGATTGTCCTAAATGTCCCTGGTCGATCATTTATGAGAGATCATAGATGAAATAAGACTAGTATGATTTTAATTAATTATAGAGATATAAATCAAAGTCATAAGTACTTGAAAGGGTAGAAGGTGCTAGATTGATATGCTATCAGGAAGCCATATGGTACAAGTCATAAGCTTATCTCATATGTAACCATGTCATTAAGCCCTTTGACTTGAGATTATCATGGATTCCTACATGATGACCACTGTAATGTCCACCTTGCTATTACAAGTAATTGGGGTGTCGTTACTCCAACACTGCATCCTGCATATGCTAAGGAGTATAGTCTCCAACTCTGCACCCTTTTGGATACTAAGGAGAGTAAGTCTCCAATACCACACCTAATTTTGGGCACTAAGGCGAGTAAGTACTGCACTTGGCATCCTAAGGTGCCAGCAATGTCATATGAATTTAATCTTCACTAACTCTACTAGGGTGACCTCCCACCCTCTAATATGCCACAATTCACTACCTATCTCCACCTGACCATGCATAAACAACTTTCCAAACAAATATAACAAATCTTACCATTTACTTCAAAAATATAGAATATCACAAACCAATACTCCACTCATTTTCTAAAATAGTTAACCTTTAAAGAATTTATACATATATACTCAACAAAACATAGAAAAGAAACTTGAGAATAACTTATACAAGGTAATAAATAATGTAAATTATCTAATTACCTCAACCCTTTTGTTACTAAAAGGGTTACTCGTGGTACTAAATTTCTTCTTGTGTTAAGGTAAGTCTTCCTACACCACAATCTACATCAACAAGTACTATATGTTAATTTTCAATTAACATAAGCACTATTAGCTACCAATAACCTCCCAATTCTCTCACTTCTCACTCATATTCTAAAAAAAAAAAATAGACTTGTCAAGATTAGAATTTGTTCACACAATCCCTTTAAGTCTCCTTCTAACTCTATCACAATATAAAACTCAATATCTCAACTTATCTCACTTCAAAATCCCATGATCAAGTTAGGGCTTGATCCAACTTTCACCAAATAACAAAGTAGCTTCATATTACCATATATCCAAAATTAATAAACCTAAATCAAACTTTTAGAGTCAATAAAAACCTTTAAAACATAGACTCATGGATTAATCCAATCAGACCAAAATCTTACTCTTTCAAATCTTATGGAAAATGAGATGAAAAGGTAGAGGAGAAGGATCAAAAACTTACTCAAGAGTTTGAAAGCTCAATTTGTCTTCAAAATCTTCCCAAAATGATGCCCTAGCAGTGCCCAAAGTTTCCTTTTTGTTCTCTATGTTTCCCACCACAAAATTTGAATTTTTCTGATCATTTCTAAAATTTCAAGTTGTCTACTGTACCGTGCACCACAGTGCACGCCACATAAGCCGTAGCTCACGATATAGTGAGTAAAATGTTGATTTTGCTCCTCTCAATACCACCCGACTTGATTCGACTTTCATCCTATCTCAATTTAGAGCCAAATATAACCCATAAATCCAATTAGCAACCCAAAAACATAATTAAATAAATTAATTATATTTTTAACTAATTTATCCCTTAATTAATCAATTTTCTCCAGATTTGAAGTTTTTGAATGTTACAACCACTAAACTTTAACCTAGTCAAAAGTTACCTTTAACCAGGTGATCATAACGCTATGATTGAGTTTAGTGATATTCATACAGAAGAATATGAGTGATTAAGATGAAATTTATCCTTTATATTAATTGAGAGATATTGCTGAGCCCCTTGATGAGGAAGATTGAGAAAATGTATGGCCACACTATAATGAAAAGGGTTTTTCCATTGTTATAGTTAGTCCACTTAGAGATTGAAAAAATAATGGTTAGTTAAAGGAAAGTGACAATTTCATATCTCACACTTGATTGAAATTTCATGTGACAAAAGGGATGTGATATGGTTACATGATAGGTTACATCGGATTATCGATCCGTATGTGAATTAGGTGGTTGCAATGTCTTGCTAGAGGCCACTTGTGACTTGTAGGCTAATAGCATAATTAGCCTACTGCCAATTTCATATGGGCCTATAGGGTCGCACACAAGAACAACCCAACTCGAGCTACAATGTTCAAGTTCATTGAATCTGGGATATGTTTAGATTCAATGAATGTAATCTTTATTGAGGGTGAACAAGTTTTATATATATATGTTTGAATATTATTTTGATAAATATTTATATATATTGTTATATGAAATATAAAATTCAAAATATAATATTATATATATATTTAATATATATATATTTGTATATATATTATATTATATTATATTATATTGTGTTAGTTTTAAATTTAATTTTATATAATAAATTACATTTAATAACTAACATGATTTGAGAGGATATTGTATCAGTTCTATAATTTAAATTTATGAGATAAATTCAAATAATATATGATATTATAAATTTAATTTATGAGATAAATTAAATTTTATTTCATTGGCTCAAGATATAATTTTTTAAATGATTATATTTTTTTTGAAAATTCATAAGAGAAGATAAAAAAACCTTAATCTATATATAATATAGAGAGGGATGTGCTTCCTAAGTGTGAGAAAGAGTCTTGACAGCAAAACATAGTGAGAGCCTCGAACATACCCTATAGAAAAAGAGAAGTTCGATGTTTAAAAGGACAGACGGACATTTGGACCACTAGCACGTTGTTCATATTGAAAGTTGCTTTTGTGGATACTAGTAGAAGGAGCTGATCTATGTTGTCAGCTCTTGAGGTTCAAACGCTTGAAGGGAGCTTGAGAAGTTGAACGTTTAAAAAGGCATTTTTTTATCTACCTTAACTTCAATGAATTTGATTAGTCCGTGATCGTGATTGGGGTTTCTAGATTTTAAATTATTCTTTCGCTATGCCCCTTCCCAATCCAATAGTAACATCCTTACTAGTATTATTTTTGCTTAGTTGATTGTTTGATTATTATTGTGATTGTATAAGTATAAAATAATAATTAAATAATCAAATAAATGAAGTATATATGTTCCTCTTCACTTAATGGGGATAATTGAAAATTAAAGTAAATTAGAAGTGTCACAATATATTTGTCACACTTTAACCTCCTTATAATACTACTTAGTCCTTAATGTTTAAACTATAACATCTTAAAACTTTATATCTAGAAAAGTGAATTAATTAAGGGATAAATTAGTTAAAAATATGATTAATTTATTTAATTATGTTTTTGGGTGGCTAATTGGATTTTTGGGTTATATTTAGCTCTAGATTGAGATAGGATGAAAGTCGGATCAAGTCGGGAGGCATCAGGGGGAGCAAAATCAAGTTGTTGCTCGCTACGTCGTGAGCCACGGCTTGTGTGGCATGTGCTGTGGTGCACGGCACAACAAGCAACTTAAATTTTCGGGAATCATAAAAAATTGACAGATTTTAAGGTAGAAAACCTAGTGCACGAAGGGGGTAACTTTGGGCACTACTAGGGCATTAATTTGGAAGGATTTTAAAGATCATTTGAGTCTCCAAACTCTTGGGTAAGTTTCCTACCCTTCTCCTCTATCTTTTCATCTCATTTTTTATGGGATTTAGAAGAGTGAGAATTTGGTCTAATTGGATTAAGCCATGAGTCAATGTTTTGAAGGTTTCTATTGACTCTAAAGGTTTAATTTAGGTTTATTGATCTTGGATATGTGGTAATAAGAAGCTACTTTCTTGTTTGGTGAATTTTGGATCAAGCCCCAACTTGATCATAGGGTGTTGAAGTGTGATAAGTTGCGATATTGAGGTGTATATTGTGATAGAGTTAGAAAGAGACTTAAAGTGATAGAGTGAACAAATTTTAATCTTGACAAGTCTATTTTTTGAGAATTTGGGTGAGAAGTGGGAGAATTGCGAGGTTATTATTAGCTAATGGTGCTTTGTTAATTAAAAATTAACATATAATACTTGTTGATGTACATTGTGGTGTGGGAAGACTTACCTTGACACAAGAAGAAATTTAGTACCACGGGTAACCCTTTCAGTAACAAAAGGGTTGAGGTAACTAGATAATTTGCATTATTTATTACCTTGCATGAGTTATTCTCAAGTTGCTTTTCTATGATTTGTTGAGTATATATGCATAAATTCTTTAAAGGTTAACTATTTTAGAAAAAGTGGAGTATTGGTTTGTAAAATTCTATATTTTTGAAGTAAATGAAAAGATTTTGTTATATTTGTTTGGAAAGTTGTTTATGTATGGTCAAGTGGAGATATGTAGTGAAATGTGGCATATTAGAGGGTGGGAGGTCACCCTAGTAGAGATAGTGAAGATTAAGTCCATATGGCATTACTGGCACCTCAGGATGCCAGGTGTAGCACTTACTCTCCTTAGTGGCCAGAAATGGGTGCGGTGTTGGAGACTTACTCTATTTAGTACCCAAAAGGGTGCGGAGTTGGAGACTATGTTCCTTAGCATCTGTAGGATGCGGTGTTGGAGTAACGACACCCTAATTACTTGTAATAGGGGGAATCAATAGTCCAAAAGTGGTTTAGGACACCTTGGTCGGGTAGTCCTACCATGGATGGCGAGCTTGGGGACCATACATGTGGTTTAGTTCTGTGAAATAGCCTATTGATTCGGTCGGGAGTATTGGAGGACCAGATGGTTAGGGATCATGCATGCAAACTTGTGGTGATCTTATATGATGTGATCATGTTACTTATTTTAATGCTTGTTTATAACTTAGCTTGTTAATCAATAATGTAGATTATCTTAGTTAGTGAGATTTTTATCTCACCCCATGGATTATCATTTTATAGGTTCTACCTCTGAGACTGGGCAGGGAAAGGAATTGGGCAAGGACTAGTAGATTTGCTACATCAAATAGTAATTCCCAATTTTAGTTTGAGTGGTGTACATAAACTTGTTATATGATATTATATGTTGCCAACTAGGAATGCATATCATTTTAATTAGTTGCACTTGTTTCATACTATGTTGTTGTGTATTTTGGCCTAATATTGTATATGAGGTGAATATGTAGTAATTTTTATGGTGATGGGCTAAAATACTAATACAAGTACAAAGACTGTTTTATCTATGTGGTGACAATATGTTTGTAATGTATTATGTGGCAATAGAGGCCAAATAGCATATATGATGTTGATTTGGTATTTTGGCCATATTGGGCAAAATGGCCATTGAGTGGCCAAATTTTGTGTTTGGTCTGTTTTTGTGTGTCTGATTGGTCACTCAATTGTATTTTGGTCCATTGGACTCGGTTCAAGCTTCACAATAAGTTAATAGTATTAGTTATGGGTTTTGGGTACTTGGATGGTTGAAAATTTCTTTAAAAAACTGACTTTTGCATCTGAGTATCTAAAATTCTCATATAGTATCAGATTATAATGAAACTTATACCATTAGTTAGCTTATTGAATAAGCTTTGAGTGGGTGCTTGAATCACTCTAATCGGACATTGGATGTGAAAATGGCGCACGTTCGAAGTTCGTCTAGAAAAGCTATCATGATAGCATTACTGTCACAGACAAGTGGGCCGTGGTGCATTTCGCACAAGTTGTGGCACACGGTACAGTGAGAAAACATGGCATTCTGTGCTACATGTCATGACGCACAAACCACGAGCCGCGGCGCATAGACCAAAACACTCAAAAATGACATTTTTGGCCTTGTTTTGAAGTGGTTTGCTTCCCAAAACTTTTCCATACTTCCAATACCTTTATAAATCATTAAGTTTGAGCTCAAACTATCAATTTAAAGGGTTTTTATGGGATCCTAATTATTCCACAATTATTTTTAAAATATTATAAATTTAAACCCTTATATGGATAATGTAAGCTTAGGAGCAATCCTTGCTCCTAATTATGATTGTTTGTTGTGATTGTGTGGTGAATTTTGGTAATGTCAAGGTGGACATTACATAAACCATTTGGAACATGAATTAGGACTTGAATTTGACCGAAATGGGCTGTTGAAAAGTGCTTAAAGTGTGGAAAAATTGATGATTTAGGATGATGTGTCGTCATGGGAAAGAAATTAAGAGAAGAAACTAGTTGGTAAATAGAACTTAAAATGCATAAAGTATGGAAAATTTGATAGCTTAGGATGATGTCATTATGGGAGAAAAAAGTAACAATTGGTGTGTTGACAATACAAGAAAGAGGAGATGATAGGTGTCAACTTGTGGAAAGCCTAAGTGATGATGAGGATGAATTAATTTCCTCTATTTAAAGGCTACCTTCAGCATTTGAGAGCTCATATTTCTCTTAGAAAAACTTAAAGAGAGAGAGAGAGGAGAGGAGAGAAAAAAAAGAGAAGAGAGGAAAGAAGGAGGGGTTCAGTCATCAAGGAAGAAAAATGGCAAGTTGTGCTAGCTAGGATTTAAGGTAGTGCTTATGCTTTGCTCTTTATGTAATTGTTTTCTTAAGCATATTGGCATGTTGTTATGATAATGCTTGCCATTTTGTTTTTGTAAAATGCTAACCGAAAATCATCTTCAAGATTAATGTTACATGTAGCTTCCAAGTGAAAAATTTAAGCTTGCTACTTCCTAATTGACTTGTTTAGTGGTTGTTGTAATGTTTGTATGTTAATATTCTTGGGTAAATTCTTATATAATTTGTAAAGTGTAAATCACTACTAAGATTGTCTCAATCTCACTCCCCAAATCACTAACCAACATGCTAGGTCCAAGTTCCAACAAAGACAACGACAAGGTATTTGATGCTTGAGCTTTTGGAATGACTTTTGGTGCTATAAGTTTTGGCCGTACATGCATGATATTTTTAAGTTCCTTTGGATTATTATATATATATATATATGTTATCTAGCCTTTTTGTGTATTTGCATGTGCAAATGTTTGGGTTGCATGTGAGTTATAAGCACAAAAACTTTGGTTATCCTATTGAAAAAAAGTCTAAAGCTAGTTTGGGCAAGTTCATTTAACTCTATCTATGTTAAACAAGGCATTATAAGCTTTAAAATGAGTCCTAGATCACTTAAATTGGTTTTGTAAAACTCGAGTTATGATTTTTCAAAGAATGGTTAATGAATCTGAAAACTGGACATAGATAGATTGGAGTGATGGTGAGTTTCTGAGAATTACATCATAATAATAGGCTAAATAAAGTTACTGGTAAATATTTTTATCACAAAGTTCATTTATGTAGGTTTCCAAAAAAACCAAAATCATAACAAAATGATTTCTACAAAAATTATGGTGAATTTCTAAAATTTGCTTGTCATTTCTAGATAAGGATTTGAGGCCCAGCTAAGTGATCCTATCTTTTTAATAAACTATACCAAATGGTTTATGTTATGCCATGATTAATATTTTTAATTTATCAAGGAAACATTTAGGTTTCCAGAGAGCCCAAGAATATAATTTTTGAATTTTTAGAACTTAATATATGAATTTCCAAAGTAATAGCTTTAATATTTGGATTTCCAAAAAGCCCATAGTATATGATTTTTGTAAAACAAGTTTTTGGGCTATAGAAGGCTTATTTAATTTCTAGGAAAATATTTTAAAGTGATTAAGAACCTCTCAACATTTAATCCAAGATAATTTTCACCCTCAGATTATTTTTATTTAGTTACTTATGTTTTTTTTAAGTGGACTTAGAATCTAGAAAAAAATTCTAGAACTAGATTATAGTTAAAGAGCAAAAATTTTTCCAAAGTACCTCCGAAAGTTTTTCCTAGAACTTATATCCCAAAATCATACCTTATGAGTAAAAAACTAAGATATGTCACAGCTAATGGAAATGTATTCATTGAGATATGATGAAAAGAGTGACCAAGGGATATGTTCAAAATAGTGAGATTCTGAACACTGTGCATAATCAATATCTCACTGCTCAACTTCAAAAAGTCATAACCTTCTTAATAGAACTCCATTTTGATTAGATTAACTATAATTGAAAAAGATATTGGAGTCTACTTTAAAATGAATGATATTTAATATTAAAATGATCTGTATTATAAGATATATGATTAAAATCATAACTTAAGGTCAAATCTTATTTTTTGCACACTTCATATTTGAAAGCTTAAGATTCAAGTGTTTCTAACCTTTTTAACTTAACTCCATTTTGTGTGAATGTCTTCATACTTCTTAAGCTCTTCTTGAATCATCCTTCTCTCTTTGTGTTCTTCCATCTTGAATGTAGATGCTAATGATAACTTCAGTTTCTTCCTCTTTACGCTCACTCTTATTTCTACAATAGACAACCTTCAATAATATGTCATGAATAGAGTGATTAGTCTAAGTATCAATATGTATAAGAATAAATATAAATATTATTATGTCATATGTAAAGTCGCTTACTTAATTTGGACTTTACCATTGCTAACACATAATCATCAAACCATAATCACATAATATCAAAGTAATAGCCATTTATTTGTTTTAAAAAAATGTAGGATCTTGACTTCTTATAAAATGTATTCAAATAAGAGGGCTAATGGAAGCACAATCATAATTCTATAACTTAAAAGACAAATATTTTTCTAAGGAACGTGCCATGCACCGCGGCTTACACCACTATGTGCTACGGCATGTGGTACCGAGCAACATGCTCTATTTTTCTCTTTGCCATGTGTTGCGGGGTAGCACATAATGCACTGCGATGCATATAATAGTAAATTCTGCTATCATATGATAGCTAATAACATGAACTTTTGCTCGTGCCATTTTCACATTTGATGTCTGATTAGAGTAATTCAAGCACCCACATGAAGCTTATAACATATTCTATCAAATGAGATAAGTTTGGACCCGATCTAATGGTCTAATCTAAAATTGGACAATTAAGTGCAAAAAGCTACTTTTTCTTTCGAAAGTTGTACCCTAAGTGTTCAGTTCTCATTCCTTATCCCATTAGATTACTTTGGGCCTTGAACTAAGTCCAAAAGGACTATGTACACTTGATTAACTCAACAAATCACATATATCATATCAATTACTTGTATTGACCTCTCAATGCCACATTACACACTTGTGGACTTATATGAGGCATAACATACATACTACATACACATATAAACTTGTTCCACTTCAATCATCTGACTTCCTTATATAGGGTTACACCTCACCATATGGTCAAGAATCATAAATATATTTAGCTCTTTTAAATGGAGCTCAGCCTCACCATTTATATCAAGTTCTCACATATACACATAATTTCACATAATAAAATCACATCAATATGTAGTGCAACCAGTTATACACTAACATATATTTGCTTGATTGGCATCTAGGCCTATCCACATACCCATTATTGTGGTACCCTTGGAGAGATGTAGAATCATGAATATGAAAGCAAGTTTTTAACCATAAAACATATACACATTCATGTAATCATTTCACATACACTTATGCATCCTAGTTGGCAACTCAAATCTTTAGCAACACATTTATACATTTATTATTTACAAGGGTAGTCATACTACTACCAAGCAAAGTTATTCTTTCCTTGCTTCCTTTCTTGTCCTTCTCGTGCTTTCTTTACCTATGTACAAAGGTAACAGAATGAAACATATATTCCAGTAACTTTGATAAACCTTAAACACCGATTAGTAAGTAAGATCATAAACAAGTGATAAAGCAGCAGGTGATTCAATAAAATAGTATAATATACATATACACAAATTCATATTCACCCATCCATCATACTCATGCTCATGCATTCCTGGTTTTCCCTAGTGGAGTAAGCTCTATGCTCAAACCAGGACTTCCAGTCTTATATGAAATAGGGCCCACCAAACCTCTATGTCAGACCAGGTATCCTTTTCGTGTATGGCTGGTCTCCTGAGTCCTACCTAGTAGAGTATTCTTAATGCTTAGATTGTTAGGACTTTCTAACCTTATATAAAGTAAGACCACAACCCCCTACCCTAGTTTAAGGTACACTCGTAAATCATTATCTTAGGTTTGTCATGCTGAAGTCAAGTTCTACACTTGAGACCTTTAGGATCTCCTAAGTCCTTCTTGGCAGAGTTAAGCTCTACACTTATGACCTTAAGACTTCCTAGCCTTACACAGATTAGGGTTGCCTACGCTAGTTTAGGGTACACTCACAGATGCAATTCATATATCTCATCTCATACATTTCAATCAATACTCACACACCCGCATGCATATTCTTTCATAATACTGCTACTCTATCAGTTCATAACACAATGCATATAGTTATACAAAATACTTGTAAATAATTTCACAAATGAACAAGTAAAAGGGTTGCTCTAGTTACCTTTCAACCTTATTATTGAAGGTTACCCTTTGCATCAAACCTCTCAAGTTAGTCTAGCTTCCTCAAGAAACCCTCGGATGGTTAATCTACATAATGGAAGGTCCCTCATTCAATTTCCAACATTTACACAAGTATTAATTTGGCTAAACCAAATCCATTAACAAATGAAATAGTTTAATTAACACCCTTTAAATTCATATAATCAATTTTTTATAGTCGTTAACCTTACAGGCTATTCAAATGACCATAACAATCTCTTAATTCACTCATTCACTACTTTCACCATTTTAACCTAACCCTTTTTAGCTAATTTGAGCCTAAATCCTTAAAGGTCAACCATTTAACTCCAAACTAGTCACAAAACCTTAGTTTTGTATTCAAAAGCCCTTTTAAAACCCTTCTTTTAAATTCTAACACCTTAAAACTTCCTGATTCAATTTCTCAACTAATCAAATTCAATGAAAATAGCCAAAAAGTTAGGTTGAAATGGTGTTAATTGGGTGAATAAATGAGGTAAGAGGTTGTTATGGTCATTTGAATAGCCTATCAAGCTAATGACTATAGATAATGGACTTGTGAATTCAAAAAGAGTTATTTGAGCCATTGTAAGTGTTAAGGGATTTGGTTTAGCCGAATTAATGCCTGTGTTAAGTATTGAGAATTGACTGAGAGACACTGTGTTGTGTAAATTGAGTACTTGTGATGTTGGTTATAGGAATCCACACCTCTGAGAGCTTAGTGTGATTAGTAACCCTTAGTAGCAAGGGTTAAAGGTAACTGGAGTAACTCTTTTACTTATTATTTATAAAATTTTTTTCAAGTATTTTTATATAACTATGTGCATTGTATTGTAAACTAATAGAGTAGCAGCATTGTGAAAGAATTTCCATGCGGGTGTGTGAGTATTGATTGAAATGAATTTGAGGTGGCATGTGTGTTGACATGTATGGCATCCGTGAGTATACCCTAGATTATGGTAGGGGAACGTAACCTTACTCTGAGGAGATTTAGGAAGTCTTGATGATCCAGAGCATAGAGCTTGACTTTGTTAGGATGGACCTAGGAAAATCCTAATGATCCTAAGCATAGAGCATAACTCTACCATAACAGACCTAAGATATGGAATGATCCATAAGGTTACCTAGGCTAGGGTAAAGGGTTGTGGTCTTACTCTGTGTAAGGCTAGAAAGTCCTGATGATCCAGAGTGTAGAGTTTTAACTTTGCCATTATAGACCTAGGAGACCACCTTTACATGAAGAGGATTACCTAGTTTGAGCAGTGGTATGGTGGGCCTTGTTTTATATGACCGGAAGTCCTAGTTTGAGTATAGAGGTTACTCCGCTAGGTGGAACTAAGAATGCATTAGCATGACCATAATGAGATTGATGAGAATGAATTCCTGTATATGCATACGATATTGCTTTTACTGAAACACAAGCTACTTTATCTCTTATTTATGATTCTACTTACTAACTAGTAATGGGGGTTATCTTCGAGTTACTGAGACATATGTCTCACTCTGTTACTTTTGTACATAGGTGAAGAGAGCACAAGCAGGTTGGGAAAGGAAGTAAGGAAAAGTAGCCTTGATTGATAGTGGTATGACTACCATTAGTGTAAATGAATGTACAAAGTTATAGTTAGAACTTGAGTTACCAACTAGGATGCATATGAGTATGTGGAAATGGGAATATGAATGTGTATATGAATTGTGTTGTGAAAACTTGCTTGTGTGTATATATATGATGTTGCATCTCGCCGAGGGTACCCAGTAAGGGGTACGTGGGTAGGCCTAGATGCAAAACAAGCAAGTATATGTTGTTTTGTAACTTATTCTACTTATATATGTGTTAAATATGAATTGATTGTGAATTGTGTTTATATGTGAGAACTTAACACAAATGGTGAGGCGGAGCCCCATTTGGAAGAATTGAATATCTTTGTGATTCTTAACCATATGGTAAGTCAGAGCCCCATATGTAAGAGTTGGATGATTAAAAGTGGAATGAGTCTATGTGTATGTGTGATTGTTTGTGTATTCCTTATATAAGCCCACAAGTGTGTAATGTGGCATTAAGAGGACAAAATAACTTATTGATGTTATATATGTAATTAGAAGTGTCAATCAAGTGTATGTGGTCCTTTTGGATTTAGTTCAAGGCCTAACATGGTCTAACAGGACAAGGAATGAGAATTGAGCACTTAAGGTGCAAGTTTTTGAAAGAAAAGTGACGTTTTACAATTGACTATCTAATTTTAGATTGGACCATTGGATCAAGTCAAAACTTATCTCATTAGATAAAATATATTTTAAGCTTCATGCAAGCAATTGAATCTCTCCAATTAGATATTGGATGTGAAAATGGCATGTGGCAGAAGTTCACTGCTTGGACTGCTATATGATGGCAGAATTTGCTGTCATATGCTCCTTGGTGCATGGTGTGCCATGTCGCGATGTATGGTACATAAAAGAACATAGTCGTGGCTTTGTACCACATACCACGATGGATAGTGGTGTGAGCCGCAGTGCATGGCCCTTTTTCAGGATAATGATATGTTTTATTGAGTTGTATGATTGCATTTACCCTTTTGTTAGCCCCCTTATTTGGGTATATGTTTTAAGAAGTTGGGATCTAAAGATTTGAAAATAAATAAAGGGCTATTACTTTGATATTATTATTCTTGTGTTTGTTAATTATATGATTGGAAATGGTAAAGTCTAGAATGTGTAAGGACTTTATAAGTTTAAATCTCCTAACATCGCACCCCTATAGGCACTAAGGAGATAATTTCCAATAGCACACCTTAAAAGGCACTAAGGAGATACAATTCTCCAACACTATACCCCATCGGGCACTAAAGAGAATGATGCCATATGGTCTTATTACTACCTTCCACACGGGTGAACTCTCACTTCTATGATCATGCTTTCCAAACCTTGGCAACTTATATATTGTTCATTACACCATTCTTTCCTTTTTATTCTTTTACTTTTATCCTTAGGATAGGAGAAAATGAGGAGAAGAGGTACTTGAGCTTTGAGAAGTACTCGAGTGTCACAATGTCTAGTTAAGGTTGAGGTTGTACTAAAGGTTCAACCGAATGAATCCTAACAAGCTGATAGAAGGGATGGTTTGTTGGAAGAGCTAAGAGACATGATAACTGATTAGGAAAATAGTGCGAGATCATGATGTATTGCTAAGGGGTTGAAAGCAGGCAGAAGAGAGGGTTAAGATAGGCCAATACCGGAGGAAGCTTACAGTAGACCTAAGTTGTCTCAAGCCTTGGGTGGTAGGTAGGCTATAGGAGTTATGGGTGACCTATCTATTGACCGAGCTTGAAAGACGTTTATAAGGTTCACTCTATCGACCTTTGATGGTAGCATGAAAGAAGGTGAAGCTGAGTAGTAGATTTAGTGCCTCGAGACCATATTCGAGATAGTGATCTGCGTATCAGAGTAGAAGATGACTTTGGCTATAATGTAGTTAGTTCGAGCGGCCAAGAGATGGCAGGATTCAGCGATACTATCTGGTAGTGTGAGGTATTCCTAGAAAGAATTTAAGAGGGTGTTCTTTAACTACTACTTCCCAACATCCTTTCATACTAAGAAAGAGGAAGGGTTCCACTCATTTAGGCAAGAGGATTTGGATGAGGAAGATTTCATTAAGAGATTTAATGATTTTTTTGTCTACTTGACTTATCTACAGCACCATAATGACATGAAGTAGAAGGTAGAGTGATTGTTAGAAAAAATGCTTCTAGAGTATCGATAGTAGATTATTCTGTTTGATGTGACTACTTATGAAGAGATGTGTCATAAGTTAAGAATGGCCATGAGAAGAGGTAGAGTAGCTAAGGCTAAGAAGAAGAGAGATAGTATAGGAAGATTTACATCTTCTCTGGGTCCATTGGATGGTGTTTTGAAGAAGCCCATTTATAGCTCAAGTAAGAAGAGGAGCTTTACTAGAGGTTCTCAGACCTGGATTATTCAAAGAGGTTCTATGCAATGAAGTGCTGGGGTTAGAATTGGGCCTCCGCAACCTTCATGGCAAGCTTAAATACACCAACTCCTACTTTTAGTACTGAAAGATTCCCTTATTGCAGTATCTATGGTAGATTTCATACAGGTAAGTGCTACTCCTATTTCGAGTGTGGAAAGCAAGACCACATTGCCAAGTATTGTCCCAAGGGTGGAATTGAGGTGATAGAGTAATGGTCGACTATTCCAAGGCGAGTCTTCAAGGTGATGCAAGAAGAGGCCAGAGCATCTCCAAACCTGATCATAGGTATCATTTCTATTTGTGGTAATAGAATAGAAGCATTATTTAACTCTAGAGCTACACATTCTTTCATCTTGACAAAATGTGTAGATTAATTAAAATTAGAGTTAAAAAAGTTTCTTGTGTTAATCAAAGTGACTACACCTTCAAGATCTTCAAACATTACTAGTGAAGTTTGTTAGAAAATAGAAATTTTATTTAAGGATTGATTATCTATGATCGATCCGATCTGTGTTCCCATAAGAAGGATTGATGTGATTGTTAGTGTAGATTGGTTATTAGTAGCTAACAATGCTACACTAGACTGTGCTAGGAAGCTAGTGTCTATACTAGTATTGATGGCAAGAACTAGTTCTACTAAGCAGGCCAGATTTTTATCAATTGTGCAAGCTGAGAAGTTGATCAAACTAGGATGTTGGGGGTATTGAGAAGATTAGAGTTGTGAGTAAATTTCTTGAGGTATTTTTCAAAGAGATATCTATATTACCTCTGGAAAGGGAAGTTAAATTTTTAATAGATTTGGTTCCTAGTACAGAGCCAACTTCTAAAGCTCCATATCAAATGTCACCCTTAGAGTTAAATAAGTTGAAGAAATAGATTGAAGATTTGCTTGATAAAGGGTTTATCAAGCCCTGTGTATCGCCTTAGGGATCACCAGTGTTATTTGTGAGAAAGAAGGATGGTAGCTTAAGGTTGCGCATTGACTACTAGCAGTTGAACAAGACGATAGTGAAGAATAAATACCCATTGCCCAGGATTGATGACTTGTTATATTAGTTGGCTAGAGCCTCAGTCTTTTTTAAAATTGACTTAAGGTCAGGATATCATCAGTTGAGGATCTCTAAGAAAGATGTACCCAAACAGCCTTTAAGACATGTTACAGGCATTATGAACTTTTTGTCATGCCATTTGGTTTGACTAATGCGCTTGTTGCATTCATGGATTATATGAACTATATCTTCAGGCAATATCTTAATCAGTTTGTTGTAGTATTCATTGACAGCATTCTGGTTTATTCTAAAGATAAGGAGCAACATGCAAATATCTCAGGATTGTACTTCAAATCCTAAAAGAGAATAAGTTGCATGCCAATCATAGTGTGAGTTTTGGTTGAGGCAAGTCAGATTTTTGGGCTATTTGGTGTTAGCAAATGAGATTTATGTTGATCCTCATAAAATTATGTTGTGTTAAAATGGGAATGACCCAATTTCGTTATGAAAATTTAAAATTTATTCTAGTTCGACTCCTACCACTTGAGTTTACATCCAGTCCCCAGGAACCCCCTGAGATTTCCAATTATATTACTAAGATTAATCTAGGCTTTTGTTTGCCTCAGTACATAAACATATTTCTCAATAAGTCTAAAACTCTCCCCCTTACAAAGGTAATGATAAATCCCTTTAAGCTCCCCAAGCTTAAGTTCCTTTGCTTTGAAGATGTAACATAGGGATAAATAGAGTAAGTTCAAGAATGAACTACTACTGCTTTTAAACTCTATTTTAAAGTAGATGTATAATTAATAAAGCTGTCTAACAATAAATGATATATAGAAAGTAGGTGAGCTTTGATGCTGAAATAAATGCAGAATGTTCTTATTGTTCTCATTGTTCCTCTCCTTTTTTATGTTTTATAAATTAGTCTATTTATAGTTGAGGATCATAAATGATCCTTTATATAACATCTTGAATTTTATAATCTTAAGTTTAGAGGTTAATTGAGGGTGGAGTAGCAATTAGTGTGGGATTAGATATTTGGATGATTACTTAATAAATTGACTTGTTGGTGCGTTGTATGAGTAGATAAAGGTGAAAAGAGTGCATTTTGGGTCAAAGCAAGTATGTGTGTTGAGAATAAATCTCATTATGCCACGGACCACAGCTTGTGTTGCATATGCCGTGGTGTATAGACCAAGAAATCACTTCTTAAGTAATGAAATCTAGTGATTTTTAGAAGTAAAAATTGAGAAACACATAATAGGAGTAAAGGAGCAGGGCTGAGAAGTTAGAGCAAGGTATTTCAAATCATTGGAAGGTGATTCTGATCGATTACTTGTCAGATAAGCTATGTATAACTCTTACATTCCATTCTACAAAAATTTCTCTGAAAATGAGTTATAAGGAAATTGAATTAGTGAAATTGGAGGGGTTTGATTCTTTTTTAATAGTAATAAAAAGGTTCTCAAAAGTTAAATTAGAGCTTTATGACTAGTTTAAAGCTGAGCGGTGGAGCTTTAAACTCATAGGCTCAATTTGACCATAGAGAGAGAGAGTTTTAAGGCAAAAATCAAATTTTTGTGAAATAAGACCGGTTGAGGTGATGTAAAGTAGTAATTGGGTAGTAATGGACCTAAATAGATAAATTGGAAAGAGTTTATGAATGAATATAGCCTTAAATAGTAAAAATGAGTTTTTGATCAAAATGGACTAAATAATTGAAATGATTCAAATGTGTTCAGATTAGCATATTGGACTAGTGAGTAGAGGAAGGAAGATTGAGATAAGCAATTGAGGTTGTTAAAATCTACAGGTAACCTTTCTAGTGATAGAAGGGTTACTAAATAACTTTCTTTATTTGACTGTTTATTGTAACTATATGTTAGTATGCTATGTAGTACATGAAATGGTTTTAAATTGATCATGTTTTATAGCATTGTGTGATTATTGTGTGAAATGGCTTTTGGTTGAAATAAAGCATTGAAATCTGTGACTTTAAATAGAATATATTATATATATATATATGCTATGTTTGAGAAATGAGTAAAATGGTAAATAAGAACCTTAAATGATTCAAAAAATATGATCATAGGGGTGAGAGTTCATTGAATAGAGGGGATAATAAAGACCATATGGAAAGGTTTCCTTAGTACTCGATAGAGTGTAATGTTGGAAACAATTCTCTTTAGTGCCTTGTAAGGTGTGGTGTTGGAGAAGATCTACTTAGTACCTATTAAGGTGCGGTGTTAAAGATGTAAGACTCCTTAGTATTTTTGTAATATGGTGTTGGAGTTAATAATGCCCCATTATGTGCATTAGGGGAAACCATAGTTCATATGTGCGTTAAGACATCTTTGGCCAGATTATTCTACCATTGCAAGTGAGCTCAAGGCTAATGAGAGTGTGCATTGGTCTAAGGTGAGCCTATGGCTTTGTGTCAAGGTGATTTATAGGTTTGATCAATAGTGATCATGCTATATCATACTATATGATGATGTGATATGTTATGGGATGGCATGGAATTCTAAATGAATGTTGAAAAGTTGAGAATGGATATGTGTTATGTGAAAAGAAATGGAAATGAGATATGTGTTGTAGATGTTATTTTAATGACATTTGAATGGTATAATATGCTTTACTTTCATATTGTTGCATGTGATAGTTAATAGGAGTGATTTATTCAGTTATTGAAATTTTTATCTCACTCTTGTGGCTACATGTTTATAGGATCGGGAAGTGATCAGGGTAAGGGAAGAGAGTCTGGATTGGCTTGAGTTGTTAGAAGCCATGTGGACTTAGAGTTTATGTAATGAATTGGCTAACTTGTGTATATATGTGTAAATGAGTTGCCATAGGATTGCATGCATAACTTGAGGAGTGATTTTTGTGGAATCATAGCCCAATTATGTGTATTTGTGATGAAATAAATCAAGGGGCTATGATTGAGTATGTTTGAGTTGAAATGATTGTGATTTTTGATAAATCTTAAGCCAAGTGAGAAATTTGATGAAATGCATAATTTTGGGCTAAAATTGTGTCAGGAACATGAACGTATATAAATGTGATTAGAAGTAGCCAAGTGGGCTAAGTTATGCCAATAAATGGTAAAGTGTGTGATTATGTGAAATGTGTAAATTAGCCGTAGAAGGGTCAAATTTTGATATATGAGTATGATTGAGATAAATTGTGGTCAATTAGTTGTATTAGGTCCTCTTGGACTTGATTCAAGTCCTTGTGTGGTCTAATAAGAGAAAGGGATTGATTTGAGTGCCTGGGTGTGTAAATTTTTCAAAAAAAGAGACTTTTTGCTCCCAGCTGTCCAAATTTTGATTAGGCTATTAGATCATGTCCAAACCTATCTCATTAGTTAGATTACGAACTAAGCTTCGTGTGGACGCTTGAATCATTCTAATCGAATATTATATGTGAAAACAACACACGTTGAAAGTCTATCATTTTGCTATCAAAATAGTAGCAAAAATTTAGATAGGCGTGCTGTAGCACTTGGCGCCATATGCACCAATCAAATCCCAACTTTATTTTGTGATTGAAATGCATACAATGGAAATGAGATGTGTCCATTATGCATTAAAGAAATGTGTGATTTGCTTCCATAGTGTATTTCTTTGATTGTATTATGATTTGAATGGTTTTATAAAATGAGTCTTGGGTCCAAGCTTTTCAAATAAATCTTTTGATTTGTAATTGAGTGAGCGATGTGGTAACACTATAATCTTATCCTATATTGATTAGATATAAGAGGACGTTACACGTTAAACTCATAAATTTTTTTGTTGGAGGTTGCTTGTGATTTATTTCTTTCTTGCTTTGTGTTTCCTCTGATATTCGAGCTTTTTGAGGTTCTCCAACATATTAGTCAACGGAATAGTGCTTTATAGCAGAGACTTCCTATTTTGTATAGTAACAGCTAAAAACATTAAATGCTCTTGACAAAAGTGGTTAAAGCTTACACGTTTTGGTACAACAAAAAGCAAGCTCAGTGACCAAATCAAACATGAGCAACAAGAATAACTTCAAGTAATAATTATGTTTAAATATCATTTGAACAAGATATAGAGTGAACACAATGGATTTTGAATGAAAAAAAGGATTGAAAGATGAGTTCAAATGACCTTTGAAAGAGATACGAAAAATAGAACACAAAAATTCATAGTAGTATTCGATGTTATTATGTTCTAGCACTGGTGTTACACTGATAAGCAAACACAGAGGGAAGGTCACAGCACAGGTGTTGTCCTTATAGTACCGATGTAATCTAATGCGTAAAATATAAAGATTTTTGATATTTTTGAAAGAATTAAAATATTTTGAAAAGATTATTTAGCACCAGTGTTAAAAGAAAATAACACCGAAGTAACATATCAATCACATCTTTTCATAGGATAGAAGAAAGGATAGTATCAGTGTTGAGGTGTTAGCACAAGTAACACAAGTGTTGACTTAATTCAACCAAAGATAATTGAAGAATAAGACTAATGTTGAAAATATAGTACCAGTGCAAGGAAAAAGATTCAAATAAGAGAGACTCAATTGCACAAGTTTAAAGAGATAACACCGGTGTTATTATAGGTAGGACCAGTGTTATAAGAAACACAAAACAATAACAGTGAAGATAACGAAGGTAACACTGGTGTTAAGGTTTCTAATACTGGTGTTATCAATACTTAAAAATATTTTTAAACAAGACAACTTTAAGCACAGGGATTATAGTTAAGTTAAATACTTAACTAACAAGATAGCATACCTTCTATTACGTATAAGCTCTCACTTAGTCATATTTAACGTTAAGCCAATTATTTTAGTTTTAGTTAAGAAAGCCTAAAATACACAAAACTTCTCTTTATTTTATAATCATCAAAACCAGGGTTCAGCAAGCTGGATATTACCGACGGTTTATCTAAGGTTTCTCTTAGATTGCTTCCTCATTAATGAGATTGACCTATAAAGATCAGCCTTTTCTCTAGGATGACAAGTGTGAAACTACATTTCAAAAGTTAAAAGAGAAGTAGACTATGGCACCTGTGTTGATAATTCCTAATCTAAGGTTACCTCATGAGGTATAAATGGATCCTTCTCTGAAAGGTTTGGATTGTGTGTTAATGTAAGATGGAAGAGTAGTAGCCTATGCATCAAGACAATTGAGACTACATGAAGAAAATTATCCAGCTCATGGTTTAGAACTTGCAGTAATGGTTTTTGCATTGAAGATTTGGAGTTATTATCTAAATGGTTCTGTGTTTAGCGTGTTTAGTGACCACAAAAGCTTAAAGTATTTGATAGATTAGAAAGAGTTGAACATGAAATAGAGAAGGTGGATGGAATTACTCAAGGATTATAACTTTGAGTTGAAATACCATCTAGGGAAAGCTAATGTAGTGGTTAATGCATTGAGCAGGAAGACGCTGCATATAGTTAGTTTGATGGTGTAAGAGCACAGCTTAATGGAGTCTTTATAGATTCTCAACAAGATACACCATTGAAATCTTTAGTTGGTGCCTATACTATTGTGATTAGTAGTGAATTTGGAAAAGAGTTAACAATGGCACAGCTAGAAGACAAGTATCTTCTTAAGATTCGAGAGGAAGTTGAGTCGAATCTGTCTAAAGATTTTAGTTTTAATGATGATGGATTTGTGGTGTACCAAGATAGAATTTGTTTCCCTAACAATATGGACTTGTAAAAAGTAATTTTAAATAAATCTCATTACAGTAAGTACACTATTCGCTCGAGTGCTACAAAGATGTATCAAGATGTAAAGCATCATTGGTGATGGCCAAGAATGAAAGGAGAAGTGATAGAGTTAGTGGCATGATGCTTGACTTGTTAGAAGGTTAAGATCAAGCATCAGAAGCTAGCTGGAACATTGCAGCCACTAAAGATACCTAAGTAGAAATGGGACAACATTTCCATAGATTTCATCTCTGGATTGTAGACTAATGCCATTTGGGTGATTATAGACTAATTGACAAAGTCAACTTACTTTCTAGCCATTAAGATCGGTGATTCTCTAGAGAAGTTGGTAGAGACTTATATTGAAGAAGTTGTGTGTTTGCATAGAGTACCAAAGGATATAGTTTTTGATCAAGATCTAACATTTACATCCTCATTCTAGGGAGCATTACAAAGAGCCATGGGCACTACATTGAAGTTTAGTACTGCTTATCATCCTCAAACTGACAAGTAAATAGAACAAACTATTCAGACTCTAGAAGACATGTTGCAGTCCTGTGTGTTGGAATTGCATGGTAGTTAGGATAGCCATTTACCATCGGTTGAGTTTGCATATAACAATAGCTACCATTCCATCATTCAAATAGCACTATATAAAGCTCTGCATGAAAGAAAGTGTGTACCATTGTGTTGGACAGAATTGAGTAAAAGAAGTATTATAGGGCCTGATATTATGGATCAAACTACTCAGAAGATTGAGTTAATAAGGTAAAAATTGTTGACAAGTCAAAGTAGGTAAAAGAGTTATGCTGATCGACGAAGGAGACTGTTGGAGTTTCTAGTAGGAGATCATATATTTCTAAAGGTTACATCAGTAGCGAGAATCAGGTCAATTAGAGCCAAGAAATTGACTCCTAGATTCATAGGTCTGTTCGATGTCTTAGAGAGAATCAGGCTAGTTGCCTATCAAGTGGCCTTACCTCCATAATTATCTAGGCTTATTGATGTGTTTCACGTGTCACAAATTAAGAAGTGCTAATTGGATCCTTCTCACGTGATTGAGCCTAAAGAAGTGAAGCTATATGAAAACATGATTTACAGAGTAGAACCAAAACGGATAGTGGATGTCAAGGATAAGCAATTGAGAAGTAAGACAATTCAACTGGTGAAGGTGTTATAGAAGGGTATGACTCTTGTTGACACAACCTGGGAGACGAAACCTAAAATGAGGCAATAATATCCTCAATTGTCCCCTTAGGTATGTGTACTAATAGTTGTTTCAATTTTGGGGAAAAATTCTTAAAAGGAGGGGAGAACTATAACATCCTGAATTTCTAACCCTGCATTAATAACTAATTACAGAACAGATTAATGATTCAATATAAGATTAGGATTCTGAATAGTGAAATGTTATTTTAACTCATTAGGATGTTACATGAACAGACATGAGTAGAAGAATTGTGTTTCATAGTAGAGCATGTGAGTATAGTGAGGATTTCTCTTACTGTGCTATACTCCATGGCTAAGGCTAGATACGTCGTAGCGAATGGTAAAGAAATCAGATATATGTATAGCTTGTGAAACAAAAGGAGAGACAAAGAGAAAAGAGATATGGCATGGAGGAGAGAGGTTTCTCTATTAGGGCAAGTGATTTCGAGTGAAAGAATGACATTTCTAACCTGTTACTTATCAAATAGGTCTCATATTGCCTTAACATTTGATTTACCATATTTTCTTTTGGTTTAAACTATTAAGAAACTAAATTCAAAAGTTTTAAGGGGATGAATTGTTACTCTATAGTAATAAAAAGGTCATCTAGGACTAAACTAGTGCTTTGTGACTAGTTTAAGTTGAAATAATAGAGCTTTGGAGCTTTAGGCTCAATTTGACCTAATTTAGAGAGAGAGTAATGAGAGAAGATTTGATAGTGAGAAGGATAGTGCTTGTAGTGAGTAGTAATTGGTACTAATATGCATGAATGGATGTGAATTGAGAAATGATAGTGATTGGGTATTTAATTATTGTAATTAGCATTTTTAGTTAATAAGACAATTGACTTCAGTTGCCAATTTTATGTAAATTCTAGTGTGTGATGCGTAAATAGAAAAAAGAGACTTGAGAAAAGATATAACACAAGTAACCCTTTCTATTAGACAGAAGAGTTGAGGTAATTATATCGTTTGTTATTTTTATTAGCTATTGTAATTGTGTAGAAGTAAATGCATGTTTTTTGTATGCATTATTTTGAAAGCTTTTATGCATGAGTTTGCAATATAAACAAGTTTATGATGAAATTGAATTATGAAATGAAAGTTTAATTTGTATATATATTTGTTTTATATATATATGGTATAAAGTGTGAAGATGTATTGAAATATGTGTGGAAAGCATGATCATAAGTGGTGAGAGTTCATCCAGGGAATGTAAGGGATATGTGTGTGTGAAGATATGAGTGAATAAATCCATATAATTGGGCTAGCACAATGAGACATCCTATGAAACATTATATAGGCTAGTACCATTAATAATCCAGTATAGCATTATATTAAGACTGTTACCATTAGACATCCAAGTAGTCTGGTAACTCCTTAGTGCCAATTAGGCTGCAACTAGGAGTCAACGATAACTCTATCACAAGTGTGTGAGATGAGGGAAACTATAGTCTGTAAGTGAGATAGATTATCTTTGGCTAAGTTTTCTACCACCGAAAGTGTGCTTGGGTTAATAAGTGATTGATCCAGTAGAGCCTATAGTTTTGTGTTAGGGAGCTTTAGAGGATTGGTGGATAGATAATCATACTATTGTCCTGATTGCAAGAAATGATTTGTGATAAGAAGAGAAATTATGTTATTTTGACTATATAAACTATTGAAATGGTTTTTGTTACTTTCATGCGGTTATATGTGCTAGTGAATATTTATGAGCTATATTCATTACTGAGATTTTGATCTCACCCATAGTTCTTTACATTTTTCAAGTTCTAACAGTTGTAGTGCTAAAGGGAAAGATTTAGGTCAAGAAATGTGATTTTATCAATAAGGTCTTGTAAGAATCGATGTAATGAATTTGAGTAAATAGCAGTGGTTAGGTATATAAGTTGCCATAGGAATCCATACTTGTGTATAAGCTTATGAATGTGTATATGTGTGTGATTTTTGAGTTCTAGCCTACTAATCTGGTATATATGTGTGTATGTGGCAAAAATGGTAATGTGGACTAGATAATGAATGTTTGAGAATATAGCTTTAAAGTATATGTGAAATTTTGCCTTGGATATAAATGAGATTGAAAAATGAGAATTTGACCAATTTATGTGTTATAGGCAACTTACAAGTCAATTGTGTGTATGCATTATATTATCTATATGATTGGTCAATCAGGTGTATATTATCCATTTGGACGTGGTTAAGGCCCTAAATGTTGCTCATGACTTATGGTCTTGATTGGTGATACTTAAGTGGCAAATTTTGACTTAAAACGAACAAAATGCACTTGGTTGTGCAACTTTTGAACAGAATATCGAATTGAAATAAAACTAGTGTCATTACTTAGATTTTGAAATAAGTTTCGTGCGGGCACTTGAATCACCATAATCAGACATTGGATGCAAAAATGTCATACTTCTGAAGTTCATATTAGAATATAAAATTTGACAGCAGATTTTAATATGTGCGCCATGGTGTAACATCCTAAAACTTCAAATATGGAAAATTTTATTAATTAAGGGATAAATTAGTTAAAAATATGATTAATTTATTTAATTATGTTTTTTGGTTGCTAATTGGATTTTTGGGTCATATTTAGTATTAAATTGAGATAGGATGAAAGTCAAATCAAGTCGGGTGGCATTGGGGGTAGTAAAATCAACATTTTGCTCACTGTATTGTGACCTGCGGCTTGCATGGCATGCGCTATGGCCCATGGCACAGCAGGCAACTTAAAATTTCATGAATCATCAGAAATTGACAGATTTTGAGGTGGAAAACCTAAAGCACGAAAGGGGGCAACTTTGCGCATTGCTAGGGCATCATTTTAGGAGGATTTTGAAGACAAATTGAGCCTTCAAACTCTTGAGTAAGTTTCCTACCCTTCTCCTCTACCTTTTCATCTCATTTTCCATAGGATTTGGAAGAGTGAGAATTTGGTCTGATTGGATAAAGCCATGAGTCAACATTTTGAAAGTTTCTATTGGCTCTAAAGGTTTAATTTAGGTTTATCGATCTTGGATATGTGGTAATAGAAAGCTATTTTCTTGTTTGGTGAATTTTAGGTCAAGTCCTAACTTGATCATAGGTGTTGAAGTGTGATAAGTTGAGATATTAAGTTTTATATTGTGATAGAATAGAAGGAGGCTTAAAGGGATTGTATGAACAAATTCTAATCTTAATAAGCCTCTTTGTTGAGAATATGAGTGAGAAGTGGGAGAATTGGGAGGTTATTATTAGGTAGTAGTGCTTGTATTAATTGAAAATTAACATATAGTACTTGTCGATATAGATTGTGGAGTAGGAAGACTTACCTTGACACAAAAGAGAATTAGTACTACGGGTAATCGTTTTAGTAACAAAAGGGTTGAGGGAACTAGATAATTTACATTATTTATTACCTTTTATAAGTTATTCTCAAATTGCTTTTTAATGAATTGTTGAGTATATATGTATAAATTCTTTAAAGGTTAACTATTTTAGAAAGTGAGTGGAGTATTGCTTTGTGAAATTCTATATTTTTGAAATAAATGGTAATATTTTGTTATATTTATTTGGAAAGTTGTTTATGCATGGGCAAGTGGAGATATGTAGTGAAATGTAGCATATTAGAGGGAGGGAGGTCATCCTAGTGAAGATAGTGAAGATTAAGTCTATATGGCATTGTTGGCACCTCGGGACACCAGGTACAGCATTTACTCTCCTTAGTGCTCGAAAATGGGTGTGGTGTTGGAGACTTACTCTCCTTAGTACCTAAAAGGGTGCGGAGTTGGAGACTACGCTCCTTACCATTTGTAGGATGTGGTGTTGGAGTAATGACACCCTAATTACTTTTAATAGGGGAAACAGTAGTCCATAAGTGGTTTAGGACACCTTGGCCGGGTAGTCCTATCATGGATGGTGAGCTTGGGAGCCATACATGTGGTTTGGTTCTGTGAAATAGCCTACTAGTTCAGTTGGGAGTATTAAAGGACCAGATGGTTAGGGATCATGCATGTAATTTGTGGTGATCTTATATGATATGATTATGTTACTTATTTTAATACTTTTTTAATAATGTAGATTATCTTAGTTATTAAGATTTTTATCTCATCCTATGGTTATCATTTTACAGGTTCTACCAGTGAGACTGAGCAAGGGAGGGAATCGAGTAAGGGCTAGCATACTTGCTACATTCTCATTGTAAAGCCCGATTTCATTTTGAGTCATGTACATAAACTTATATGAATGATATTATATGTTGCCAATTAGGAATGCATATCATTTTGATTGGTTGCTCTTGTTTCATACTATCTTGTTTTGTATTTTAGCCCAATATGGTATGTGATGTGAATATGTGGGAATTTTTGTGGTGATGGGCTAAAATACTAATACAAGTGCATGGAATGTTTTATCTATGCGGTGATAATGTAATTATAATCTATTATGTGGTAATAGAAGCTAAATTAGTGCATGTGGTGTTGATTATGTGTTTTGGCCATAATTGGTGAAATGGCCATTGAATGGCCAAATTTTGTATTTGGTATGTTTTTGTGTGTTTAATTGGTCACTCAAGTGTAGTTTGGTCCATTGGACTTGGTTCAAGCCTCACAATGGGTTAATGGTATAAATTATGAGTTTTAGGTAGTTGGATGGTTGAAAATTTCTTTAAAAACTGACTTTTGCATCCGAGTGTGTAAAATTCTCATACAGTATCGGATCGTAACGAAACTTGTACCATTAGTTAGCTTGTTGAATAAAATTTGCATAGGCATTTGAATCACTCTAATCGGACATCGGATACAAAAATGGCACGCATTCAAAATTCATCTAGAAAAGCTATCATGACAGCATTGTTGTCATGGACACGCGTGCCAAGCACGTTTCGCGCAAGCCACGACACATGGTAGAATGAGCAAACTTGGCTTTCTATGCCATATGCCACGGCGCAAAGACGACGAGCCACGACACATAGATCAAAACACTCAAAAATGACATTTTTGGCCCTATTTTGAAGTAGTTTTCTTCCCAAAACTTTTCCATGCTTCTAATACCTTTATCAATCATTAAGTTTGAGCTCAAAATATCAATTTAAAGGATTTTTATGGGATCCTAATTATTCCATAATTATTTTTAAAAGATTATTAGTTTGAACCCTTATATGGATAATGTGAGCTTAGGAGCAATCTTTGCTCTTAATTATGATTGTTTGTTGTAATTGTGTAGTGAATTTTGGTAATGTCAGGGTGGACATTACAGTTTTGTATCAATTTCTCGGGTTCTGAGATCTGGTTGTGGTGATGTGTCTATTGCATTCATTCTCATTAGTTAACAACTTTATGTACACAACTCTTTCCCTTTATCTCATTTCCTTTATTTCCCACTAATTCCCCTTTTTTACTTGATTTCTTCCTTAGGAGGGGTGAAAAATGGTTAGAAGAAGTACTTGAAATGCTGGTAATTTACTAGAGAATGATGGGCCTATACTAAAGGTACAGCCAGAGATACAAGTGGAACAACAACAAAGGCCTTAATGTAATGATGCAATTCTAAAGAATTGTGAGATATGATAAGGAATATTTAAAGAACTATACAAGACCATGACACTCTGTTCCGTAATAAAGGTCATGAGGAGGAACAAAGGAGACAAGAGGAAGCTTATGAGAGTAGATTGGAACCATCTCATGGTTTTGGTAGTAGACCTGGATCGTTTGGGATGAGAGCAGATGGAGATGTTTAAGGGATGGCTATTGATCGAGCATGGAGTACTTTCTCTCGGTTTGACCCTCCAACCTTTAATGGAACTATGGAGGAAGGAGAAACAGAGAAATGGATAGAGAGAGTTGAGACCATCTTTGAGGTGATACCATGCTCTATGGAATAGAAGGTGATTATAGCCACAGTATATGTTGTTAAAGATGCTAAACACTGGTGGAATTCTATAAGACTAGTAGATGGACGCCAGCTAACATGGGAACAATTTAAGGAAATATTTTTTATCATCATTTTCCTCCAGCATCTAGAGATGAGAAAGAGGCTGACTTTCATGCATTTTGGCAAGGAGATCTTGATGAGGAAGCATTTATCTAGAAGTTTAATCAACTATTAAAATTTTTTACTTATCTGAATGAGACTAATGATAGTGAGTGGAAGCCCAAGAGGCTTTTGGAAAAGATGAGGCCTGAATATAGACAACAAATTGCTCTGCTAGGAGTAACCACATATGGTGACATGTGTAATCGACTTCGAGTTACAGTAAGAAGGGGTCGAGAAGCAGAAGCAGAAAAGAGACGAGATAGTCATGGGAGGTTCTCATCCTCCTTAAGCCCTTCTGGAGGAGTCTCTAACAAGATGGGTTATAGCCCGAGTAGTTTTGCAGCACTAGGCAAGAAGAGTTTTGTTAAAGAATTACAGACTCAGGGAAGGGGTGGATTTAGGAGTTCTGGTGTTCCACAACCATCCCAATAGGCTTTTAATATGCCTGCCCCAACCTTGAGTACAGTTCGACGACCACTGTGTGCTAAGTTTGGGCGATCACATCTTAGGAGGTGCTGGGCATGTTTTAAATATGGGAAACCTGGCCATCTAGTAAGACAATGCCCCAAGGGAAGAGTGGAGATGGCAGAGTAGAGATCTACCATTCCAAGATGAGTCTACACACTATCTTAGGAGGAGATAAAAGCGTCGCTGAATTTGATAAAAGGTATTATTTCTATCTGCGAGCAAAAAATTAAAGCATTGTTTGATTCTAGTGCTACACATTTGTTTATTTCATATAAATGTGTAGAGAGATTAGGACTTCCTTTGCATGAATTGCCTTATGTGATTAAAGTGTCTACGCCATCTGGGTCATCTGATGTGACTAGTAAAGCATGTTTGAATGTTAGAAGTGAGGTTTGAAAATCATTCGACCACTCTAGATTTAATCTGAATTCTTATGAAGGGTTTAGACGTGATTATTGGTATGGATTGGTTGATGGCAAATAATGCCACCTTGGATTGTACTAGGAAGACAGTTTTCTTACCGATACATACTACACTGGCTAATATTCCTAGCGAGTCTAAATTCTTATCAGTGGCACGAGTAGAGAAATTGATGCAACAAAGGTGTATGGCTTATATGGTTTTCTTCTCAGTGCATGGGGTCTATGAAGGAAATATTGATAAGATTGAGGTAGTAAATGAATTCTCTAAGGTATTTAAGGATGATATGTCTAGTTTGCCTCCAGAAAGGGAAGTAGAATTTACTATAGACCTAGTGCTAGGAACTGAACCAATCTCAAAGGCACCATATCGGATGTCACTAATGGAGTTAGCTAAGTTAAAGAAGCAGATAGAGGAGTTACTTGAAAAAGGATTTATTAGACCTAGTGGGTCACCTTGGGGATCACTTGTGCTGTTTGTTAAGAAAAGGATGGTAGCTTACAGCTCTGTGTTGATTATAGACATTTGAATAAGGTGACGGTGAAGAACAAATATCTTTTACTAAGGATTGATGATTTGTTAGATCAATTGATGGGAGCTTCGGAGTTCTCAAAAATTAACCTGAGGTCAGGATACTATCAATTAAGAGTCCGCTTGGAGGATGTGCCCAAGATGGCTTTTCGTACCAGATATGGGCATTATGAGTTCCTAGTCATGCCATTTGGGTTAACAAGTGCACCTGTGGTTTTCATAGACTACATGAACCACATATTTAGGCCATACCTGGATCAGTTTATAGTGGTATTTATTGATGACATTTTGATATATTCTAAAAATGAGGAGCAGCATGCAAAGCATTTGAGGATTATGCTATAAATTTTGAAGGACAACAAGCTCTATGCCAAGCTTAACAAGTGTGAGTTCTAGCTACGAGTAGTCTAATTTCTAGGACACATTGTTTCGGTGGAAAGGATTGTGATGGATCCGCATAAAGTGGATGCAGTGTTGAAATGGGAAAGACCTAGTTCTATGACTAAAATACAGAGTTTTTTAGGATTGGCTGGATATTATCGTAGATTTATCTAGGGTTTCTCTCAGATAGCTTCATCATTGACTAGGTTGACCTAAAAAGATCAGTCGTTCATTTGGGATGACAAGTGCAAGATCGCATTTCAAAATTAAAGGAGAAACTGATTATGGCACCGGTGTTGATTTTTCCTAATCCACAATTGCCATATAAAGTGTATACAGATGTATCTCTAAAGGGTTTGGGATGTGTGTTTGATATGAGATGAGTGGGTAGTGGCTTATACCTCTAGACAGCTCAGGCCACATGAAGAAAATTACCCTACCTATGACTTAGAGCTTGCTGGAGTTGTGTTTGCACTAAAGATTTGGCGGCATTATCTGTATTAAGTAGTGTTCAGTATTTTCAGTGACCACAAGAGCCTAAAATATTTAGTGGATCAAAAGAAACTTAACATGAGGCAAAGAAGGTGGATGGAGTTCTTAAAGGACTATAGCTTTAAATTTAAATACCATCCAGGGAAAGTAAATGTGGTTGCAGATGCCTCAAGTCAAAAGTCATTGCATGTCACTTATTTAATGGTGCAAGAGCACAAATTGCTGGAATCCTACTCGGATATTCAGCATGACTCACCAAAATTTACTTTGTGTGGCCTACATTCCATAGAGATTACCATTAAGTTTTGGAGAGAGTTAAGGACAGCACAGGTTGAGGATGAGTATCTGTTGAAAATTCGAAAGATATGGAGGAAAGGCGAACCACAGACTTTGGTTTCAGTGATGATGGATATGTTGTATATCAAGATCGGGTTTGTGTACTAGATGAAGGTGATTTGAGAAAGAAAATTTTGAATGAGGCATATAAGAGTAGATATACAATTCATCGTGAAGCAACTAAGATGTACCAGGATATGAAGCGGTATTAGTAGTGGCCTAGAATGAAAAGGGATGTTATAGATTTTGTGTCTCGGTGTTTAATTTGTCAAAAGGTTAAAATTTAGCATCAAAGACTAATAGGAACCTTACAACTACTAGAGATACTGAAGTAGAAGTGGGATAGTATATGGATTTCATTTCGAGATTACCAAGAACCCAATCCAGTTATGATTCTATCTGGGTGATTGTAGATAGGTTGACAAAGTCAGCCTATTTCTTGGCAATGCGAATAAGTGATTCATTAGAGAAGTTGGTAGAGATCTACATTCGAGAAGTTGTGAGATTGCATGGGGTGCTAAAGGACATTGTCTCTGATCGTGACTCGAGGTTCACCTTGAACTTTTGGAAAGCATTGCAGAGAGCAATGGGTACTGAATTAAGATTTAGCATAGTGTATCATCCATAGACTGATGGACAGATAGAAAGGACTATACACACTCTAGAGGACATGTTGAGAGCTTGTGCCTTAGAACTAAGAGGCAATTGGGATAGCCATCTTCCTTTGGGAGTTTGCTTATAATAATAATTTTCACTCCAGTATAAGGATGGCTCCCTATGAGGCATTATATGGAAGAAAATGCTGATCTCCTCTTTGTTGGGTTGAACTAAGTGAGAGAAGCATTATGGGTCCTGATATTGTGGATCAAACAACGCAAAAGATTCAAATGATAAAGTAGAAACTTCTAATGGCTCAGAGTAGGTAGAAAAGTTATGCAAATAAACGGTGAAGGCCGTTAGAATTTATGGTTGGTGACTATATTTTTCTAAGGGTTTCACTTGTGACGGGAATCGGGAGGTCAATCAGATCAAAGAAATTATCTCCTCAATTCATGGGCCTATTTGAGATCCTCAGAAAAGTTAGGCCAGTTGCCTACCAAATCACCTTGCCTCCACAATTATCTAGGATTCATGATGTTTTTCATATTTCTTAATTGAAGAAATATCAACCTGATCCATCTCATGTGATTGAACTCGAAGAGGTAGAGCTGCAAGAGAATATGACTTATCGAGCAGAGCCAGAATGCATAGTAGATGTTAAAGATAAGCAATTACAAAACATGACTATTCAACTGGTTAAGGTGGTGTGGAAAGGAATGGCTCTTGGTGATGCTACCTAGGAGACAGAGGACAAAATGAAGTAGAAATATCCTTATCTGTTTCCCTAGGTATGTGTTGTAGTTGTTCTTAAACTGGAGGATTTTGAAGACAACTTGAGCCTTCAAACTCTTACCCTTCTCCTCTATCTTTTCATCTCATTTTTCATAGGATTTGGAAGAGTGAGAATTTGGTCTAATTAGATTAAGCCATAAGTCAGTGTTTTAAAGGTTTCTATTGACTTTAAAGGTTTAATTTAAGTTTATTGATCTTGGATATGTGGTAATAGGAAGCTACTTTCTTGTTTGGTGAATTTTGGATCAAGCCTAAACTTGATCATAGGGTGTTGAAGTGTGATAAGTTGAGATATTAAGTTTTATGTTGTGATAGAGTAGAAGGAGGCTTAAAGGGATTGTATGAACAAATTCTAATCTTAACAAGCCTCTTTGTTGAGAATATGAGTGAGAAGTGGGAGAATTAGGAGGTTATTATTAGCTAATAGTGCTTATGTTAATTGATTCAATTAACATATAGTACTTGTTGATGTAGATTGTGGAGTGGGAAGACTTACCTTGACACAAGAAGAGAATTAGTACTATGGGTAACCCTTTTAGCAACAAAAGGGTTGAGATAACTAGATAATTTGCATTATTTATTACCTTTTATAAGTTATTCTCGAGTTGCTTTCCTATGAATTATTGAGTATATATGTATAAATTCTTTAAAGGTTAACTACTTTAGAAAATGAGTGGAGTATTGTTTTGTAAAATTCTATATTTTTAAAATAAATGGTAAGATTTTGTTATATTTGTTTGGAAAGTTGTTTATGCATGGTCAAGTGGAGATATGTAGTAAAATGTGGCATATTAGAGGGTAGGAGGTCACCGTAGTAGAGATAGTGAAGATTAAGTTCATATGGCATTGTTGGCACCTTGGGATGCCAGGTGCAGCATTTACTTCCTTAATACCCTAAAATGGGTGTGGTGTTGGAAAGTTACTCTCCTTAGTACCCAAAAGGGCGCGAAGTTGGAGACTATGCTCCTTAGCATTTGTAGTATGCAGTGTTAGAGCAACGACACCCCAATTACTTGTAATAAGGGGAAAAAGTAGTCCAGAAGTAGTTTAGGACACCTTAGCCGGGTAGTCTTACCATGGATGGTGAGCTTGGGAGCTATACATGTGGTTTGGTTTTGTGAAATAGCCTACTAGTTCGGTCAAGAGTATTGGTGGACCGGATGGTTAGGGATCATGCATGCAATTTGTAGTGATCTTATATGATGTGATTATGTTACTTATTTTGATGCTTGTTTATAACTTGGCTTGTTAATCAATAATGTAGATTATCTTAGTTATTGAGACTTTTATCTCACCCCGTGGTTATCATTTTAAGTTCTACTAGTAAGACTGAGCCAGGGAGGGAATCAAGTAAGGGCTAGCATACTTGCTACATTCTCATTGTAAAGCCCGATTTCATTTTGGGTCATGTACATAAACTTATATGAATGATATTATATGTTGCCAACTTAGAATGCATATCATTTTGATTGGTTGCACTTGTTTCATACTAAGTTGTTTTGTATTTTAGCCCAATATGGTATGTGATGTGAATATGTGAGAATTTTTGTGGTAATGGGCTAAAGTACTAATACAAGTGCATGGAATGTTTTATCTATGCGGTGACAATGTAATTATAATGTATTATGTGGCAATAGAAGCTAAATTAGTGCATGTGGTGTTGATTATGTGTTTTGGCCATAATTGGTGAAATGGCCATTGAGTGGCCAAATTTTATATTTGGTATGTTTTTGTGTGTTTGATTGGTCACTCAAGTGTAGTTTGGTCTATTGGATTTGGTTCAAGCCTCACAATGGGTAAATGGTATAAGTTATGAGTTTTTGGTACTTCGATGATTGAAAATTTCTTTAAAAAGTTAACTTTTACATCTGAGTGTCTAAAATTCTCATACGGTGTCAAATCATAGTGAAACTTATACCATTATTTAGCTTATTGAATAAGCTTCGCGTAGGTACTTGAATCACTCCAATCGGATATCAGATGCAAACATGGCACGCGTTCGAACTTCGTCCGGAAAAGCTATCATGACAGCATTACTATCATGGACACGTGCGCTGCGGCGCATTTCGCGCAAGCCGCGACGCACGGTACATCAAGCAAACTTGGCTTTCTGTGCCACATGCCGCGGCGCATGGACCATAAGCTGCGGGGCATAGACTATAACACTCAAAAATGACATTTTTGGCCCTGTTTTGAAGTGGTTTGCTTCGCAAAACTTTTTCATGCTTCCAATACCTTTATAAATTATTAAGTTTGAGCTCAAACTATCAATTTAAAGGGTTTCATAAGATCCCAATTATTCCACAATTATTTTTAAAAGATTATTAGTTTTAACCCTTATATGGATAATGTGAGCTTAAGAGTAATCCTTGCTCCTAGTTATGATTGTTTGTTGTGATTGTGTAGTAAATTTTGGTAATGTCAAGGTGGACATTACACATGGCGCATATGTCAATAAAGGACAACATGCCATGGCACATGTCATAAGCCTGCAGTTGAGGTCTTTATGCCACATACTGTGGTGCATGGCTTACTTTTTGTGCAAATTTTAACATTTTGAGTTGCTATTTGGTGTATTTATGTTTAGTACTTTCGCTGTGTGGTGTTTTACAACTTGGATATTTTATGAAATGATTTTGGAAATGTTTATCTTGGGATCCCAATCTTTCAAAAATAAGTGGTTTTGAATGGATTAGTAGATTGTAGAGGGTTGTATGGTAATGTCAATGAGGGCATTACAACATACATGTGTGACTTGAGCAAGAGAGAGATAACAGAGTAAAGAATACCACAGGTAGCCTTTTTTAGTAATAGAAGGGTTGAGGTAACTGAATAATTCATTCTATCTGCAAGTTACATTAACTATTTATAAGTAAGTGTGTTAGGTATAGTGTGTGTGATTTATAATTATTGGCATGATTTATAAACTTGTATAGTTTTTGTATTGAAAAGAAATTTATTTACAAAGTGAATCATTTGTGAAAGTGGATTTAAAAGTAAACTAGTGATATATATGTCAAAATTTGGATATACATATAGTTTCATCACTTGCATTAAAAGGATAGAAGTTCACCCATATTGAAGAGATAAGTGTAAAAAATCCGTATAGATTACCTAACAATAGGGGACCCACGGTGTAGTATATTAGGAATGAAAAATTTTAGTAGTTTGGCAACTTCCTAATGCCTTGTGAATAGGAGTCAAGGACACCCCTAGTATGTGAAAGGTGGGATTTGCAGTCTTGAAGTAAGATAGACTGCCTTAGCCTGATAGTTCACTTACGGAAGGTTGGACAAAGACTAAATCCCTTAGGAGATGGTCAGGGTTGCCTACAAATTTAGTTAGGCATGTACAAAGGATAGATGGACTAAGATAATCATATGTGTGAGAAAATGATTTGATGAACATGGATATACATATATTATATATGTACTTTGAAATTGAGAAAAAAAATATAGTTACTTGTTTATGGTCATTCTCTTTCATAGATAGTTTTGAATTATCTTGGTTATTGAGAAATTTATCTCATCCCATGGTTAGCATTTTACAAGTCTTGAGACTGGTAGCTATAGAGGGAAAGAACTAGGCTAGGTCTCAGTTTATATGTTGCTATAAAAGGTTTCAATAGAGGGTCTCAGTCTCGATCAATGCATAGAGGATTAGTTTAGAGAAGTGGGGGTGTGAGAATTGGGTCTTTGTAGTCTTTAAGGCAAGCATCTAATGTCCCAGCACCAACCTTAAGTATTAGAAAGTCATCTCAATGTAGTATTTATGGCCGATACCATCCAAGAAGATATTGGGCTTGCTTTAAGTGTGGTAAGTCAGGACATTTAGCAAGATAGTACCCAGAGGGCAGAGTTAAGGGGACCGGGTAGAGATCTATGATTCCTAGCTGAGTATTTGCAGTTACATAGGACAAAGAATTTGCCAACTTAATCGAGGTATGATTTCTATTTGTGGTCACCGAGTAGAAGCATTGTTTAATTCTAGTGCCACACATTCCTATGTGTCTGAGGATTGTATGGATCAGTTGCATTTGTTGTTGCAAGAGTTACTCGTGCTCATTAAAGTGACAACGCCTTCGAGATTGTCCAGCATTACTAGTAGAGCTTGTTAAGGGACAAAAATTCTATTTAAAAGTAGAATTTATGAGGTTGATCTAGTCTGTATTCCTATAAATGGAATAGATATGATCATTGGCATGGACTAGTTAGCAGCAAATAATGTTACGCTTGATTGTGCTAAAAAGATGGTTTCATTGCTAGTGTTATCTGCAAAAGTAGATTCCTTTGAGCAGTTCAAGTTTTTATTGGTAATTAGTATTGAGAAGTTGATTCGGTAGGATTGTAATGCGTACATGGTGTTCTTTGCTTCCAGTACAGTCTATGACAGAGGAATCGAGATGATTAGGATAGTGAGTGAGTTCCCTGAGGTATTTTCAGATGAAGTGATTGGATTACCTCTTGAAAGGGAAGTAAAATTCTCAATTGATTTGGTTTCTTGAACTGAACCAATATTGAAAGCCCTATATAAAATGTCGCCATCAAAATTGGTAGAGTTGAAGAAGTAGATCAAAGACTTATTAAACAAAGGTTTATTAGATCAAGCATATCACCTTAGGGGTCACCAGTGTTATTTGTAAGAAAGAAGGATGGTAGTCTACATCTTTGTATGCTATTAGTAATTGAACAAGGTGACTGTAAAGAACAAGTATCCTTTACCAAGGATAGATGATCTTTTGGATCAATTAGCTAGTGCCTCAACCTTTTCTAAGATAGATTTGAGGTCAGGGTACTATCAGTTAAGAGTTAGTGTAATGGATGTACCCAAGATAGCTTTTAGGACTTGGTATAGGCATTATGAATTCCTAGTTATGCCATTTGGTTTGACCAATGTGCCTGTAGTGTTCATGGACTATATAAACTGAATCTTTAGGCTGTATTTGGATCAGTTTATAGGTCTTTATAGATGACATCCTGATCTATTCTAAGGATGAAGAGTAACATGTGAAACATTTGAGGATGGTGCTTTAGATTTTGAGAGATAAGAAGTTATATGCCAAGCTCAGTAAGTGTGAGTTCTGGCTGAAAGAAGTTTGATTTTTGGGACATGTGGTGTCGGTGGATAGGATTTCTGTGGATCCACATAAAGTTGATGCTGTATTGAAGTGGGAATGTCCTAGTTCAATCACGGAGATACATAGTTCTCTAAGATTAGCTGGATATTATTAATGATTTATCTAAGGATTTTCTAGATAGCTTCTTCCTTGACTAAGTTAATATAGAAAGATCAACCTTACATTTAGGATGACTAATGGGAAATGGCATTTCAGAAGCTGAAAGAGAAGTTGACTATCGCTTCGTGTTAATTATCCCTAATCTGAGGTTACCTTATGAGGTATACACAGATGCATCATTGAGAGGCCTTGGTTGTGTCTTGATGCAAGATAGTCAGGCAATAGTGTATGCTTCTCTACAGTTGAGATCACATGAAGAGAACTATCTTGCCCATGACTTAAAGCTCGCAGCAGTAGTGTCTGCTTTAAAGATTTGGCACCATTACCTGTATGGGATTTACGTGGATCTGCATAAGGTTGATGTGGTATTGAACTAGGATGTCCCAGTTTAATCACAGAGATACATAGTTTTCTAGGATTAGATGGGTATTATCAATTATTTATCAAGGGATTTTCCTAGATAACTTCTCCTTTGAGTAAATTGACAAGCCTTATATTTAGGATGACCAGTACGAAGTGGCATTTCGGAAGCTAAAAGAGAAGTTGTCTACAACTCCGGTATTGATTATCCCTAATCTAAGGTTACCTTATAAGGTGTATACAGATGCATCATTGAGAGGCCTAGGTTATGTCTTGATGCAAGACAATCGAGTAGTAGCATATACATCTTGGCAGTTGAGGTCGCATGAAGAGAATTATCCTACACATGAGTTAGAGCTTGTAGTTGTTATGTTTGCTCTAAAGATTTGGCACCATTGTATTTATGGTGTAGTGTTTAAGGAATTTAGCAACCATAAGGGTCTAAACGTGAGGCAGAGAATGTGGATGGGGATTCTTAAAGATTATAATTTTGAGTTGAAATACCATCCGGGTAAGGTGAATGTGGTTGCTGACACATTAAGTGAGAAGACTTTGCATGTGGCAAGTCCAATGGTGTAAAAGTATAGACAGATAGAATATTTCATAGAGTCACAGCAGGATATGCCATTAAAGGCGTAAGTTGGTGCCTACTCTATAGAGGTCAATAATGACTTCTAGAATGAATTGAGAATGGCACAACTAAAGATGAGTGTCTTTTGGAGATCAAAGATGAAATTGAAGAAAATTAGGCTAAATATTTTAGTTTCAATGATGATGGATTTGTAGTCTATTGGGATAGAATTTATGTACCCGATAATGCAGATCTAAGGAAAGTAATTTTGAATGAGGCACATTATAGTAAGTACATGATTCATCCGAGAGCTACAAAGATGTACCAGGACGTGAGGTGTTATTGGTGGTAGCCTGTATGAAGAGAGACATTACAGACTTTATGACTTGATATTTGACTTGTCAAAAGGTTATGGTAGAACACTAGAGGCTAGCAAAGATGTTGCAACTACTGAATATTCCTAAGTGAAAATGGGATAGTGTATCCATGGATTTCATAACTGGGTTGTCGAGAACTCAGTTAGGGCATGATGCCATTTAGGTTATAGTTGACAGGTGTAACATCTTGAATTTATTAATCCTAAGTTTAAAGGTTAATCAAGGGTGAAGGGGAAATTAAAGTAGGGTTAGAGATTCAGATGATTACTTGGTATTTTGACTTGTTTGTGTATTGTCTAAACAAATATGGGTGATAGGAGTGCATTTTGGGTCGAAGCAAGTGCGCATGGTGAGAATAAATCTCATTGTACTACGCACCGCGGCTTGTGCTGCATGGGCTGCGGTGCATGGACTAGATATTCACTTCATAAGTCATGAATTTCAAAAAATTTTAAAGGAGAGAATTTGAGAAACACATGAAATAGAGAGAGGAGAAGGGCTGAGGAGCTAGGTTAAGTCATTTTGGAGCGGTGAAAGGTGATTCAGATCGATAACTTGCCAAGTAAGCTACGTATAACTCTTACCTTTCATTCTACACAAATTTCTCTAAAAATGAGTTATAGGGAAATTGAATCAGTGGAATTTGAGGGGTTTGATTCTTGCCTAATAGTAATAGAAAGGTTCTTGTAAGTTAAATTAGAGCTTTGTGACTGGTTTAGAGCTGAACAGTAGAGCTTTAAACTCGGAGGCTCAATTTTAGCCTTTAGAGAGAGAGAGTTAGGGCAAAATCTATCTTGAGTGAAATAAGACCGAATAAGGTGATGTAAAGTGGTAATAGTTAGCCACCGGTTTTGTGTCGGAGGTATCAGGGGGATATAAGGTTGGCATATGATCATACATATAAGTCCAACCGTATGGTTGTTAGTTTTGTTGTCTGGCATGTGTTGGCGCATAGTTGTTATTTTTGTGACCTTGTGTTATATCTTTATGAAATAACATGATATAATATTATGTGACAAGCCTGGTCACATGTTTGTTAGTATTGTGAACCGTGGCCTAGTGTTATGTGATATATGTGCTTACTTTCCTAATTGCATCTATTTACAATTGATATGCAACTGTATGAGTTAAGTGAAACTTGGTTACTGAGTGGTTGTACTCACCCCTCAATTCTCAATATTTTCAAGACCTAGCTCATCGAATCTGAGTCGAGGAAAACATATAGAGGCTTAGAATTTATGGAGTAATCCTTTATATGCCTCTCTTTTGCTACTTACATGTGTATTTGTTAATGTAATTGCCAACTAGGATTAATTGACATGATTTGTGCACTACTTGCATGATTTTGTGTATAACTAGTATATTTTATGCCCTGGGTTAGTGACTTTTTGTTTTGAACCCGTGGATAGGGCCAAAATACTTGTATAAGTAGAGACATATGTATTTTGGACATTTGGAATGAAATTGTGGATTTTGTGCAACTTTTCCTCCCCTTTATGTTTTGTAAAAAACTGGGGTTGAGTGGTGATTTTATAATATAAGTATGTTTGATTGTCTGTGGTGCGTTGCATGAGTCTGTAAGAGTCTATTGAGTATGGTCAGAGGTGCAAGCTATTGGCATGTGTGGTTGAGTTGGGACATCCCATTTGTGAGATTTTATAAAAATGTGGTCAAAATGAGTTTTGGTGTCCAATTATTTATAGAAAACGAGTTTGAATGTGAAATCAATGCCATTAGTTAGAGCTAGAAGAAAGTTTCATGTGAACACCGAAACTACCTCAATCAGACATCAGACAAAAAGTTGAGACGCGTTAGAAGTTCGCTCCCTATGCTGTCAAATGACAGCACTGACTTGTCAAAATTTGTGCAATGCACCGCGGTACATAGCACAAAAGAGATATGCCACTGTGCATGAGACATAAGCCGCCGTACATGTATCATTTTCTATATATAATTTGTTTTTAAGTTCTAAAACTCGTTATTTGGATCCCAATTAATTTCTAAGCTTTCGCTTTATTTTCAAAACTCTGGTTTAGACTCCTTAAATCATGTGTGAGATTTGAATTGTCAAAAATTAGGATTCCTTTGAAATAATTTTGAGAAATTCCTTTTTATTAAGCTTTACAATTTGGTAATCCTCTGAGGGTTAAATCCCGAATTACCATAATTTGGAGCTAATTGTGGTTTAACCTCAGGGAGGTTATACTTTGGTATCAATTTCTATGGTTCTAAGAACCTAACTGTGGATTTATCAATTAGGTATGAGTTTCCTTGTGAATGGTGCATTTGAATATAGAAAGTTAGTAATTAACATTATACACATATTCTTTTCCCCTTTGAGCAAGTGTTAACTATTTTGCTTTTGTGGAATAACTTTCATCCTTAGGAGGGGAGAATAGTGCAACTAAGAAATACTGCTGGCAACATTATGATGAATGTATCAAGACAAGTGCAGGAAGTCTTGGTACAAGAGGAGAACATTGTCCCAAGTGAGCATGTTGAGTTGGGACAAGGCTCGAGTCAAGTTAGAGAGCAACCGAGACTTACAACGGGCAATGAGAATATTTTGCTTGAATTGAGAAGCATGATGGAAAGAATTGAATAGAGAATTGATGAGCATGATGAGATCTTAAAGAAAAGACCAAAATAGTCAAGCAAGACCATAGAAAGAGTTGGCGGTCATGGTGGAGTAAGATTAGATAGGGAAATACTTGACCAACAAGAGGAGGATTATTATGAAGAGAGCAAACTGAGGAGGCTTGAACCAGTGAGGCCTAAAGGAAGAGAGTAAGAGAGCTCAATCGATGTAGCCTTAAAGAAGTTTATAAGGTCGAATCCTCCATCATTTGAGGGTTCCATGGAGAATAGAGCAGCTAAGAGGTAGATAGATCTGTTACATTCCTTCTTGAGGATACTACCAAGCAGTAGTGGGAGAGTGTGAGACCAGTGAATGGGTCTCAATTGGCATGGAGTGAGTTTAAGAGGAGGTTTTTCTCTTATTATTTTCCTGCTTCCTTCAGAGTTAAGAAAGAAGCCGTGTTCTACCAATTGCAGCAACAGAACAAAAATGAAGAAGAATTCATAGCTAAATTCAACGAGTTGTCCAAACACTCAACTTACTTGAGGAACCATGATGATGAGTATTAGAAGGCCGAGCAATTGAGAAGAGGCAGCCTGATTATAGATAGTAGTTGGCACCCTTTGATATTGTCTTATATAGCGACATGTGCAGTAAGTTAAGAGCAATGGTCAGACGAGGTCATGAGGCTGAGGATAGCTAAAGGAGATATGGTAGGAGCCATTTCTCTATATATACGGGTCCTACTAGAGGTGTTGGCAAAAGGGCTGGATATAGCTCTAGACCATCTGGATTGGGTAGCAATGGTAGTAAGAAGAGAAGCTTCCAAAGGGGTTCACATTCTAGAGGTTCCCAGATAGGGAGTAATGCCCCTAGGAGTATGAGTGGGTGGAGTCAAGTTTTGAGATAAGATTCTGCTCTTACGGTAGCTGGGTCGATTAGAGCCCTTTAGTGTAGCAAGTGTGGGAGACATAATATTAGGGAGTGCTGAACATGTTTCAAGTGCCACAAAGTTGGGCACATCGCTTAGTATTACCTTGAGAATGGTCCTTACACTGATAAGAGGTTTGCTATTTCTAGTCATGTGTTTGCTATGACAAGGGAAGAGGTTGAAGCTTCCCTGAAGCTTATATGAGTTATGATTTCTTTAAGCAACTAATAAATTTTTACTTTGTTTGATTTTGGTGCCACTCACCCGTTTGTTTCTGATGAGTATGCAAAAAGATTGAGTTTACATGTTGTTGAAATGCCTTTTATGATGAAAAGTTAGTGCTTCAGTAGGAACTAGTCGGGCTTGTTTGAAAGTAGAGTTGAAATTTGGTGAAATAGTCACAAGTATTGATTTTATTTGTTTGCCCATGTTGGGAATTGATGTGATAATTGGCATGGATTGGTTGTCTACTAATGGAGCGATATTAGACTATAACAGAAAGACAATTTCATTACTGGTGTACACGACGACTACAACGAATGATGAGACTACATTATCTGTACCTGTTACTACTTCGGAGACTCCTAAGTTCTTATCAGCGATACAAGTGAAGAAATTAGTGAAAGAGGGATGTTAAATCTTTATGGTGTTTTGCTCAGTACACGGAGTGTATGATAGAGCATTAGACAAGATTGGAGTTGTTAATGAGGTTTTTGGGGTGTTTGCAGATGAAATGTTAGGATTGCCACTAGAGAGAGATTGAATTCTTAATCGACTTGGTATCTAGTACTGAGCCAATCTTTAAGGCTCCATATAGGATGGCTCTAATAGAATTGAATGAGCTTAAGAAGTAGCTAGAGGAGTTATTAGAGAAAGGGTTGATTCGGCCTAGTGTTTTACCTTGGGGTTTGCCTGTTATGTTTGTCAGGAAGAAAAATGGTAGCATAAGATTGTGTATAGACTACCGGCAATTGAATAATGTGACAATTAAGAACAAGTATCTATTACCCCAAATCGATGAGTTGCTAGATCAATTGACTAGAGTAGCGGTATTCTCTAAGATTGACTTGAGATTTAGCTATCACCAATTAAGAGTGAAAATGGATGATGTGTCGAAGACTGCTTTCAGAACGAGATATGGGCATTATGAGTTTCTTGTTATGCCCTTTATACTGACGAATGCACCCATAATTGTAACATCCTAAAACTTTAAATCTAGAAAAGTTGATTAATTAAGGGATAAATTAGTTAAAAATATAATTAATTTATTTAATTATGTTTTTGGATTGCTAATTAGATTTTTGGGTCATATTTGGCTCTAAATTGAGTTAGGATGAAAGTCGAATCAAGTCAGGAGGCATCAGGGGGAGCAAAATCAACTTGTTGCTTGCTGTGTCATGAGCTGCGGCTTGCATGGCGTGCGCCACGGTGCATGGCACAGCAGGCAACTTAAAATTTCATAAATCATCAGAAATTGACAAATTTTAGGGTGCAAAACCTAGAGTACGAAGGGGAAAACTTTGGGCACTGCTAGGGCATCAATTTGAGAGGATTTTGAAGATAATTTGAGCCTTCAAACTCTTAAGTAAGTTTCCTACCCTTTTCCTTTACCTTTTTATTTCATTTTTCCTCTACCTATGAGTCAATGTTTTGAAGGTTTCTATTAACTCTAAAGGTTTAATTTAGGTTTATTAATCTTGAATATGTGATAATATAAAGCTACTTTATTATTTACTAAAAGTTAGATCAAGCCCTGACTTGATCATAGGGTGTTGAAGCGTGATAAGTTGAGATATTAAGTTTTATGTTGTGATAGAGTAGAAGGAGGCTTAAAGGGATTGTGTGAACAAATTGTAATCTTGACAAGCCTATTTGTTATGAGTGAGAAATAGGAGAATTGGGAGGTTATTATTAGCTAATAGTGCTTGTGTTAATTGAAGATTAACATATAGTACTTGTTGATGTAGATTGTGGTGTGGGAAGACTTACCTTGATATAAGAAGAGAATTAATACCACGGGTAACCCTTTTAGTAACAAAAGGGTTAAGGTAACTAGATAATTTACATTATTTATTACCTTGTAAAAGTTATTCTCAAGTTGCTTTTCTATGATTTGTTGACTATATATATATGTATTCCTTAAAGGTTAACTATTTTAGAAAATGAGTGGAGTATTGCTTTGTGAAATTCTATATTTTTCAAGTAAATAGTAAGATTTGTTATATTTGTTTGGAAAGTTGTTTATTCATGGTCAAGTGGAGATATGTAGTGAAATGTGGCATATTAGAGGCTGAGAGGTCACCTTAATGGAGATAGTGAAGATTAAGCCCATATGGCATTGCTGGCATCTCGAGACACCAGGTGCAGCATTTACTCTCCTTAGTACACGAAAATAGGTGCGGTGTTGGAGAATTACTCTCCTTAGTACCTAAAAGGGTGTAGAGTTAGAGATTATGCTCCTTAGCATCCGTAGGATGCGGTGTTGGAGTAATGACACCCCAATTACTTGTAAATGAGGGAACCAGTAGTCTAGAAGTGGTTTATGAAACCTTGGTCAGGTAGTCCTACTATGGATGGTGAGCTTGGGAACCATACATGTGGTTTGGTTCTGTGAAATAGCCTATTGGTTCAGTTAGGAGTATTGGAGGACCAGATGGTTAAGGATCATGGAAGTAATTTATGGTGATCTTATGTGATGTGATTATGTTACTTACTTTAATGGTTGTTTATGACTTGACTTGTTAATCAATAATATAGATTATCTTAGTTACTGAGATTTTTATCTCACACCGTGGTTATTATTTTATAGGTTCTACTAGTGAGACTGAGTTAGGGAGGGAATTAGGCAGGGGCTAGCATATCTGCTTTATTCTTTGTAAAGCCTGATTTTAATTTGAGTGGTGCACATAAACTTGTTATATGATATTATATGTTACCAACTAGGAATGCATATCATTTTGATTGGTTGCACTTGTTTCATACTATGTTGTTTTGTATTTTAACCTAATATTGTATATGATGTGAATATATGGGAATTTTTATGGTGATGGGCTAAAATGCTAATACAAGTGCAAGGAATATTTTATCTATGTGGTGACAATGTATTTGTAGGGTATTATGTGGCAATAGAGGCCAAATAGTACTTGTAGTGTTAATTGTATATTTTGGCCATATTGGGCAAAATGCCCATTGAGTGTCCAAATTTTATGTTTGGTATGTTTTTGTGTGTTTGATTGGTCACTCAAGTGTATTTTGGTCTATTAAACTTGGTTCAAGCCTTACAATGGGTTAATGGTATAAGTTATGAGTTTTGGGTACTTGGATGCTTGAAAATCTCTTTAAAAACTGACTTTGCATCTGAGTGTTTAAAATTTTCAGACGATGTCGGATTGTAACGAAACTTATACCATTAGTTAGCTTATGGAATAAGCTTCGCGTGGGTACTTGAATCACTCCAATCGAACATCGGATGTGAAAATAGCATGTGTTTGAAGTTCATCCAGAAAAGCTGTCATGGACACATGCGTCACAGCAGATTTCGCGCAAGCCGCGGCGCACAGAACAGCGAGAAAACTTGGCTTTCTATGTCACATGCCATGGCACATGGACCAAAACACTTAACAATGACATTTTTGGCCCTGTTTTGAAGTGTTTTGCTTCTTAAAACTTTTCCATGCTTCCAATACCTTTATAAATCATTAAGCTTAGGAGCAATCCTTGCTCCTAATTATATGAATCGAATCTTTATGGCCTACTTGGACAGGTTCGTAGTGGTCTTCATTAATGATATCTTAATATATGCGGTTGATGAGGAAGAATATGCTATGCACCTACGGATCGTGTTGTAAATTTTGAAAGAGAAGAAGCTTTATGCGAAGTTGAGCAAATGTGAGTTATGGTTATGTGAGGTAAAGTTTTTAAGCATGTAGTGTCGGCCAATAGTATTACAGTTGATCCTCATAAGGTGGATGTAGTTCTACAATAGGAAAGACCGACTTTTGTGATAGAGATCTAAAGTTTCTTACGTCTAGCAGGATATTATAGGAGGTTTATTTAGGGATTTTCCTAGATTGCATCTACTTTGACCAAATTGACTAAGAAAGATCATCCTTTCATATAGACTAACAAGTGTGAAGAGGCTTTCCAAGAGCTAAAGCAGAGATTGATGACTGCACCTATGTTAACTATTCCAGATTTGAAATGGCCATTTGTGTTATATGCAAACACTTCACTTAAGGGTCTTGGATGTGTTTTAATGCAAGATGATAGAGTTGTGGCATATGCTTCGAGATAGTTAATACCACATGAGGAGAATTATCCTACCTACAATCTTGAGCTTGTGGCAGTGGTGTTTGCAATTAAAATATGGAGACATCACCTCTATAGTGCGCAATTTGAGGTATATAGTGACCACAAAAGTCTCAAATATCTAGTTCATCAGAAAGAGTTGAATATGAGGTAGCGGACATGGATGGAGTTCTTAAAGGACTATAATTTTGAGTTAAAGTACCATCCTGGCAAGGCTAATATAGTAGCTAATACATTGAGCCGGAAGACACTACACATAGCATTCTTGATGATACAGGAGCACAAGATGCTAGAGTATTTCTTTAATGAGCACAAGAATGTTCCCAATTTTGCTTCATATAACTTGAATGTCGCAGTGATTACAAGTAAGTTCTGAAAAGAGATGAGAAAAGCACAATTAGAAGATGAGTATTTGTTAAAGATCAGGGAGGACATTGACGAGAATTGAATGATGGCTTTTGGTTTTATGATGATGGTTTCATGTTGTATCACAACTGTATGTGTGTTCCTAATGATAAGGAGATTAGAGAGACTATCCTATCAGAAGCTCACAGGAGTAAGCTAACAATTCACCTTGGTGTCACTAACATATTATATTACATATATATGAATAAACATATATATGTATATATTTTGAATATATATATATATATATATTATATTTAATTTTATATATCGTATACACACACACACACACATATCAGATACACACACACATATAAATATATATATTTCAAATATATATATATAATTATATTTTGAATTTTATATTTCATATAATTATATATATATTTATCAAATAAATATTCAAATATATCTATACATTTATATAAAATTCATTCACTCTATATTAAATTCATTGAATCTAGAGATATTTTAGATTCAATGAACTTGGACATTATAGCTTAAGTTGTGCTATTCTTGTGTGCGACCTTATAGGCCCATATGAAATTGGTAATAGGCTAATTACGTTATTAGCTAACAAGTCACAAGTGGCCTTTAGCAAGACATTGCAACTACCCAATTCACATGGAGATCGATGATCCGATGTAACCTATCATACAACCGTATCACATCCCTTGTGTCATGTAATATTTCAGTCAAGTGTGAGACGTGGAATTGTCATTCTCCTTTACCTGACCATTACTTTCTTAATCTCTGAGTGGATTGACTGTAGCAATGGAAAAACCTTTTCGATTATAGTATGGCCATACATTTTCTCAGTCTTACTCATTGAAGGGCCCAGTAATATCTCTCACTTAATGTGATGGACAAATTCCATCTTGACCACTCATATTCCTCTATATGAATATCACTAAACTCAATCATAGCCTTTATAATCACCCGGTCAAAGGTGACTTTTGACTAGGTCAAAGTTTAGTAGTCATCATGTAGGAATCCATGATGATCTCAGGTTAAAGGTCTCAGTGACATAGTTACATATGAGATAAGTTTATGACTTGTACCATACAACTTTCTCATAGCGAATCGGTCCAGCACCTTATACTCTTTCAAGTGCTTATGACTTTGATTTGTATCTTTATAATTAATCAAAGTCATACTAGTCTTGTTTCATCTATGATTCCTCATAGATGACTAACCAGGGATATTTAGGACAATCATTATAATTTTTCTAAGGATATATTTATCAAATTGAACATGCAATTGATATGATAACAAAAGAGAAATACATTAAATAACAACGTGCATAGTATAATGATGGCCCTAAGGCACAATTTCCAACATATTATGGTATGTTTGATGATTTTGAGCTCCCTAGCCCTTGTATATGTGTGAATGATGAAATGATTGGATGGGCTAGTGGAGAAATGTATATGTGTGTGAATTTGAGATGTGTGAAGAATGTTTGGGATGATTTAGCAATGTAGGAATTAAAGAAATAAAAGTACGATTTTGGCCCAAAGTGTGAAATAGATGGTTTACGGGCCAAATATGTGTATGTGTGATATATTATGCATGTGTGTGGTCAATTAGGTGTATATCATCCATTTGGACATGGTTAAGGCCCAAAAAGTAGCTGATGACAATTGGTTTCAAATTAAGACACTTAAGTGGCAAAAATTTCAGCAAAAATGGTTAGAATCACTTGATTGTCCAATTTTTAATAGAAATATCGAATTGAGTTGAAACTAGTGTCATTAGTTTGATTTTGAAACAAGCTTCATATGGGCGCTTGAATCACCCTAATTAGATATTGGATGTGGAAATAGCGCTCATCTGAATTTCATATCAAAAACTACCATTTAATAGCAAATTCAGGTGTGTGCGCCACAGCAGATATACCCGTAAAATGATAATCCATGGGGTGAGATAAAAATCTCAGTAACTAAGATAATCTACATTATTGATTAATAAGCTAAGTTATAAATAAGCATTATAATAAGTAACATAATCACATCATATAATATCACCATAAATTTACATTCATGATCCCTAACCATCCGATCCTCCAATACTCCCGACTGAACTAGTAGGCTATTTTACAGAACCAAACCATATGTATGGTCCCCAAGCTCACTATCCATGGTAGGACTACCTAGCCAAGGTGTCCTAAACCACTTCTGGACTATTGTTTCCATCTATTACAAATAATTGGGGTGTTGTTACTCTAACACAACATCCTACGGATGCTAAAGAGCATAGTCTCCAACTCTACACCCTTTTGGGTACTAAGGAGAGTAAGTCTCCAACACTGCACCCATTTTCGGGCACTAAGGAAAGTAAATGCTGCACTTGGCGTCCCGAGGTGCCAGTAATGCCATATAGACTTAATCTTCACTCTCTCCACTAGGGTGACCTCCCACCCTCTAATATGCCACATTTTACTATATATCTCCACTTGAACATGCATAAGCAACTTTTTAAACAAATATAACAAAACCTTACCATTTACTTCAAAAATATAGAATTTTACAAAGCAATACTCCACTCATTTTCTAAAATAGTTAACCTTTAAGGAATAACTTATCCAAAGTAATAAAAAATGTAAATTATCTAGTTACCTCAACCCTTTTGGTACTAAAAGGGTTACCCGTGGTACTAAATTTCTTCTTGTGTCAAGGTAAGTCTTTCCACACCACAATCTACATCAATAAGTACTATATGTTAATTTTCAATTAACACAAGCACCATTAACTAATAATGACCTCCCAATTCTCCCACTTCTCACTCAAATTCTCAACAAACAGACTTGTCAAGATTAGAATTTGTTCACTTCATCCCTTTAAGTCTCTTTCTAATTCTATCATAACATAAAACTCAATATCTCAATTTATCATACTTCAACACCCTATGATCAAGTTGGGGCTTGATCCAAAATTCACCAAACAAGAAAGTAGCTGCCTATTACCACATATTCAAGATCAATAAACCTAAATTAAACCTTTAGAGTCAATAGAAACCTTCAAAACATTGGCTCAAGGCTTAATCTAATTAAACCAAATTCTCACTCTTTCAAATCCCATGGAAAATGAGATGAAAAGGTAGAGGAGAAGAATAGGAAACTTACCCAAGAGTTTGGAGACTCAAATGATCTTCAAAATCCTTCCAAATTGATGCCCAGTAGTGCCCAAAGTTTTCCCCTTCATGCTCTAGGTTTTCCACCCTAAAATCTATTAATTTTTGATGACTATAGAAAATTTGAGTTGCCTGCTGTGCTGTGCGCTGCAAAGTACGCCACGCAAGCCGTGACTCACAATGCAACGAGCAGTAACTTGATTTTGCTCCCCCCAATGCCTCCCGACTTGATCCAACTTTCATCCTATCTCAATTTAGAGCCAAATATGACCCAAAAATCCAATTAGCCACCCAAAAATATAATTAAATAAATTAATCATATTTTTAACTAATTTATTCCTTAATTAATCCATTTTTCTAGATTTAAAGTTTTCGGATGTTACACCTTTATCATACACACTGCAAACTGCATAAACCACCATGTACACATAACATCCCTACTTTATCAGCTTCTCAGCTTGCTCAACTAATAAAAATTTTAGCTTGCTCGGTTGAACTAGTTCCTACCTCAATACTAGTAAAGATACTAACTTCTTGACACAGTCTAGCATAGCATTATTAGTTGCTAGCCAATCCATGCTAAATATTACATCAATTCCCTTTATGGGAATGCGGATCCAATTGATTACATATACCCAATCCTCAAATGTAATTTTTACTTTCTGACAACCTTTACTAGTGATGCTCGAGGATCCTGAAGGAGTAGTCACTGTAATTAACACAAGCAACTCTTTCAACTCTAATTTTACTCTTTCTACATATTGCTTTAAAACAAATGAATGTGTAGCTCCAGAATCAAATAATGCTTCAATCTTACTACTACAAATAGAAATTATACCATTAATCAAGTTTGGATACACTCAGGCCTCTTCTTGTGTTGTTGTGAAGACTCATTAAGAAATAGTCCACTGTTTCTTTATTGCTTCTATTCCACCCTCTGGATAATGTTTGGCAATATGGCCTAACTTACAACACTTAAAATAGGAGCAACACTTACCCACATGAAATCTGCTGCATATGCTGCACTGAGATGATCTTCTAATGCTAAAAGTAGGAGTTAGCATATTTGAAGCTCATCTTGAAGATTATGAAGCCCCAATTTTGACCCTAGCACTATGTTGCATTGAACCCTAAGACTATATTATATCTTATGTTAATGATATGAATTTTGTTTTATGAAATGATAGAGTAGCATTTGTTTGAATGTATATAACTGTATATAAGGATATCGGTTTCCAACTAGGATGCATTTATGTGTGTTCATTCTATCTTAGGAACTTGCTTGTATAACCTAGATTGCATCTTGTCGAGTGCATCACAATGATGAATACATAGGTAGGCTTAGATGCTATTAAAGCAAGTATATGATTTGATGTATAACTTATTCCACTAATGATATATGTGAATTGTTGTGAGATGATGTCCTTGTACGTGTAAGACTTGGCTATATGGTGAGGCTTGACCCTATTTGCATAAGTCAAGTAGATTTATGAACCCTGATTATTTACTGAGGCTTAGCCCCATATATGTAAGTTAGATGCATGAAAGTGAACAAGTATAATTGTGTATATGTGAATATGTGTAACCCTCCCCTATATCCGCTCGATATAAGTAAAGGATTAACCTAATCACCACATATCAAACCAAACCATAAACAAATACTTTATTCAAAAAGCTTAAGCCCATTACTTATTTTGTAAAATCATCAAATTCATAAGACATTACAGCAATATGTAGTGGAAAAGAAATCATATGCATTCATATAAATCATTGCATGCCTTTAAAACAAGGGAAATAGGATAGATTAGGGACCATATATGGCGGCATGCAACACATGTACTGTAGCATGTGGCACAAAGCCACATGCCCTAACCTTCTCTGTACCGTGCGCTGTGTGCAATCAAACCCAATATCTATTCGATATTAGGAAAGGTTAACTTAATCACTACCATAACCAAATCATAATCAAATACTTTGTTTGAAAAGCTTGGGCCTAAGACTCGTTTTGCAAAATCATCAAAATCTTAGTATATCAGAGCAATACATAGTGGAAAGGAAACATATACACTCATACCAATCATTGCATGCATTTAAAATAAAGTATTAAGGTCGGATTTGGGCAATGCGCCGCAGTGGACAACACATGCTCTGCAGCATGTGGCATAAAGCCACACTCCTATACCTCCTCTATGTCATGCACTACGGCATGAGACGCCATGTGCCATGGTGCATAAGCTGAATTCTACAACTGTCATTTAATAGCTTAAATGATGAAATTTTGGCATGCATCATATTCACATATGACGTCCGATCAAAGTAATTCAAACACCTACACGTAGCTTATCTTATAAGCTAACTAATGAGATAAGTTTAGATACAATCTAATGGTCTAATTAAAATTTGGATACCCGAGTGTAAAAGGTCACTTTTTATAAAATTTTTATGCACCCAAGTGCTCAAACAATCCTTTAGTCTCTTTAGACCATTCCAGGCCTTGAATCATGTCTAAAAGGACCTAATACACTTGATCAACCATATTTCATCACATATATACACATATATCAAAATTTAGCTATTTAATAACCAATTTCACAAAACACCAACTGTACATCATTTGGCATAAAATAGCGCACTTGGTCTTTCTCACCACATAACCACCATAAATTTACCACCACACATATTCACAACATACACATAAGTAAATCTTAGCCCATAATACTCATTTTACCATATATTCACATATATAGGCTAAGATTTACAAAAACCACCACAAATCTATACAATTTCTCTATTTCACTACTCAAAACATGCATGCAATCCCTATGGCAACTTATGTACACAATATTCATAACAACTTTTAGTTTATTACATAAACTCAGGAATCTCCTCAACCATAACACGACTGTGCCAGTCCAAACTCTTTTCTCTTGCTCGGCTTACTACTTTGTCTTATAAATATGTCACTATAAGAAGAGATAATGATCTCAGTAACAGAATAACTCTCTACTATCAACTATCACAAGAAATTATAAGAGAGTATAGCATAATATACAATTAAACATAGCATTTATCACATGTTTTACTTCGAACCACTTAAATATAACATTTCACCGCTTTTAAACTTTTGTCACCACATTTCACTGCTTTTCACCACTTTACTAACACACAGTATGATCACTACCGACTTAACCTCTAAATTACCTCGACTTGGAATCATAGGCTCACCTTGGACTAATATACACTCACATTGGCCCTAAACTCAGCTTCAATAGAAGAATCACCTAGCCAAAGGTGTTCTATCTCACTTTCAAACTATAGTTTTCCCCAATACACACAACAAGGTGTTGTTGAATCTAACTCCGCATCACATTGATACTAAAGAGTCTAAATCTCCAACACCGTACCTCAATAGGCACTAAGGAGATAATCTCCAATGTTATACCTCAAAAGGCACTAAGGAGATACAATCCTCCAATACATCTATATGGTCTTATCACTACATCTCCACATGGCTGAACTCCTACCCCTATCACGCTTTTCAAACCAACCGTAGGTTCCCAATCACCAGCAAATCTTATATATACACACATATACATTTATATATCAAATTACACAATTTCATTTACTTATTTAACCAATGTTCCTTTTCATGCAAGAAACATACAATGCTATAAAACATGTGTAGTTTAAAATGATTTCATATACTACATAGCATACTCACACATAGTTACAATAAATAGTCAAATAGAGAAAGTTATTCAATTACCTCAACCCTTCTGTCACAAGAAAGATTACCCATGGATTTCAATTACCACTATAGCTCTCTGCAAACTTCCTTTCTTAATTTACACGCATAATATGCCAATTTACATATAATTGGCACTATTTAGTCAATCAATCCAACTGACCAAAACACTAATTTGTTGCTTATAGCTATATTTAATTGTTTATTAATTTCCACTTAGTTCATCTAAATTAATTATCATTCAATCACCACTTTCGATCATTCCAAACAATCCCATTCCACCTAAGCATGATTTCGACCCTTCTTTTCCTTTAAATTAGAGCCAAATAGAGCCTATGGATTCAAAACTCTATCATTCAGCTCTAAACCAGTCACAAAGCTTTAATTTAACTCCCGAGAACCCTTTTATTACTATTGGGTAATAATCAAACCCCTTAAATTTCTCCAATTCAATTTCTCTATAACTCATACCAAGAAAAATTTAGGTAGAATGGAAGGTAACGATTATATGAAGCTTATTCAATAATCTACTGATTTAAAGTACCTTTCAATGCTCTTAAACCTCTTGCCCTAGCCAACCTTGGCTTTCTCTCTTCTCAATTTGCATTTTCCTCTTCTTTCTTCTCTGACTGTATCAGCTAATCCATAACTTTTAAGGTCATTTTTTAGTCCATGCGCCACAACGCAAGTAGCCTATACCGTGGCATGTGGCACAGTGAGGAGAATCCTTACCACACGCACTTATTTCAACCCGAAACGTGATCCTTCGATCCATATATGCCCATTCAACATCTAAAAGACACAAATCATCAACTAATCATCCAAATCTATAATCCTCTATTAATTATCACTTTACCTCTGATTAATAACTAATCATAGGATTCAAGAAATAGGATGTTACAATATGTGTGTTACCTTATATAAGACCACAAATGTGTAATGTGGTAGTAAGAGGTCACATTGTTCTTAGAGTGTATTGTATGTAATATGATGTGTCAATCAAGTATATTTGGTGTAACATTCTGAATTTCTAAGCCTGTATTAAGAACTGATTTTGGAATAAATTAGTGATTTAATGTGAGATTAGGATTCTAGATAGTGAAATGATATTTTGACTTGTTAGGATGTTATATGAACATATATGTGTACAATAATGGTGTCCCGAAGTAGAGCGTGTGAGCGTGGTGATTGTAACCTCCCCTATATATCCACCCAATATAGGAGAAGATTACTGTGTTACCATATTATGCACAACAATTAGTAAACAAAGGTTTTGTTTGAAAAGCTTGGGCCCAAGACTCATTTTTCAAATCTATCCAAAATCACAATACAATCAAAGAAAAACATAGCGGAAGCAATATGCATATTAGTCTAACACATAGTGGACATAACCCCATTTCTATTGCATGCATTTTCATCAAAACAAAGCTGAGATTTGGTCTGTATGTCGCGGTATGTAGTATGTACACAGCGGCATGTGGCATAGAGCCACATGCTCAATTTTTTTATGTTGTGCATCGCAACATGTGACACCATGCACCGCAGCATGCCTATCTGATTTTTTGCTATCATTTTGATAGCAAAAATGATCTTCTTCCAGCATGTGCCATTTTCACATATGACATTAGATTGGAGTGATTCAAGCGCCTACACGAAGCCTAGCTTGTATGCTAACTAATGAGATAGGTTTGGACACGATCTAAAGGTCCAATCAAAATTTAGACACCTAGGTACAAGAAATCACATTTTTCAAAAAATTTGCATGCCCAAGTGCTCAAATCGATCCCGTTTACTCATTAGACCTTACTAGGCCTTGAACTAAGTCCAAAAGGATCTTGACAATAATATATCTCAATCATACTCATACATCAAAATTTGACCCTTCTACGGCCAATTTTCACAATTCATTAATTTTACACACTTTGCCATTTCTTAGCATAACTTAGCCCACTTGGCTATTTCTCATCACATTCAAACATATTCGTATTCACAATATAATCTTAGCCCCCAAATTACTCATTTTATCATAATTCATCCTTGGCTTAAGATTCATTAACACACATTTATTTCAACATAATATGCTTAAATCATAGCCCTTTTATCTCAATTAACACATATAGATATAATGGGCTTGATTTCACAAATCTCTATTCAAAACATGCATGCAACCCAATGGCAACTCATTTATACATATACATATAATCTCAGTTCAATTCATTACACAAACTCAGAGTGCACGGCTTCATAACTCAAGTCGGACCAGACTCTCTTCTCTTGCCCTGATCACTTCCTGATCCTATAAACATGTAACCATGAGGGTGAGATAAAAATCTTAATAACAGAATAACTCACTCCTATTGACTATCACATGCAACAATATGAAAGTAAAGCATAGTATACTATTCAAATTTCAATAAAATAACATTTATATCACATATTTCATTTCTGTTCCTTCATCACTTTCTATCAATCACATAAGATTCCATGGCATATCATAACATATCTCAACACGTCACCCAGCATGCTAGTATGATCATTACTAACTGAACCTCTAAATCACCCCGACATGAAACCATAGGCTCATCTTAGACTAATGTATACTCTTTTTTGCCTTGAGCTAAACTACAATGGTAGAAACACCTGGCCAAAGATGTTCTGACGCACAATACGGACTATGGTTTCCCCCAATACTTATAATGGGGCATCATTGACTCTAACACCGCATCATAAAGATACTAAGCAGTCTCTCATCTCCAATACTGTACCTTAATAGGCACTAAGAAGATCTTCTCCAACACCGCACGTTACAAGGTACTAAGGAGAATTGTTTCCAACACCACACCCTAACAGGTACTAAGGAAACCTTGTGTAACCTCCTCTTATATATCTACTCAATATGAGAGAAGATTACGGTGTTATTACTACTCACATCAATCATAATAATCACATTTTATTTCAAAAGCTTTAGCCGAAGACTTATTTTGTAAAATCAATCAAATCACAATACAATTAGAGAAAAACACAGTGGAAGTAAATCATACATTTCTTAAATACATAGTGGACATAACTCACCAGCATTCCTATTCTAATTGCATGCATTTCATCACAAAAATAAAACTGAGAAATGGTAAGTGCACTGCAGCATGTGGCATCAAGCCACATGCTCACCCTTTCTATTTCATGTGCCGCAGCATGTGTCACAATGCACCGCGGCATGCTTGTCTGAATTTTTGCTGTCATTTTGGCAACAAAAATGATGAACTTCCAACATACACCATTTTCACATACGTCATACAATTGAAGTGATTCAAGTGCCCATACAAAGCTTAGCTTGTATAGTAACTAATGAAGTAGGTTTGGACATGATCTAACAATCCAATCAAAATTTAGACACCTAAAAAGTCAATTTTTCTAAAATTTTTTTGCACCTAAACGCTCAATTCGATCCCTTTCTCTCGTTAGACCATACTAGGCCTTGTACCAAATCCAAAATGATCTAATACACCTAATTGACCTTAATTAATCACAATCATACTCATATATCAAAATTTGACCTTTCTCGGCCAATTTTCATAATTCACTAACTTCAGATACTTTGCCATTTCTTAGCAAAACTTAGCTACTTGCCTATTTCTCAACACATACATATACAATCATATTCATAATAAAATCTTAGCTCCTAAATTACTCATTCCATCATAATTTATCCCTTGGCTTAAGATTTCCTAACACAAAATCATTTCAACATAATGTAGTCAAATCATAGCCCCTTTTGTCTCAAACAACACATATACACATAATCAGGCTTATATACTTATATATAAAATCTCAGTTCAGTTCATTACACAACCTCAGAATACACGGCTTCACACTCGAGCCAGTTTAGACTTTCTTCCCTTGCCCTGATCACTTCTCGATCTTGTAAACATGTAAGGGTGAGATAAAAATCTCAGTAACAGAATAACTCACTTCTATTGACTATCACATGCAACAATATGAAAGTAAACATAGTATATCATTAAAACCTCATAAAATAGCATTTATATCACATATCTCATTTCATTCTCAACTTTTCATCATATCACAAGTGATTCCATGTTATCTCAAGATATTTTATCATATCACATAACATACTAGCATGATCTATACCAACCGAACCTTTGAATCACCCCTACACGAAACCATAGGCTCCTCTTAGACCAATGTACACTCTCATTAGTCTTGAGCTCACCTGTAGTGGTAAAATCACCTGGCTAAAGATGTTCTGACGCATAATATGGACTATGATTTTCCCTAATACACACAATAAGGTGTCATTGACTCCAACTCCATATCACAAGGACACTAAGGAGTCTCTCATCTTCAACACTGTACCTCAATAGGCACTAAGGAGATCTTCTCTAACACCTCACCTTTCAAGGTACTAAGGAGAATTATTTCCAACATCGCACCATATCGGGTACTAAGGAAACCTTGCCACATGGTTTTTATCATCTCCTATACTTGGGTAAACTCCTACCCCTATGATCATGCTTTCCCGAACTATTTAAGGTTCCTATTTACAATTTCACCCTTTCTTACACATAATATATACAATTAATACTTTACATTGCAAAACACATATTTCCATGCTTATTTCAACCAAAAGCCATTTTCACACAACAATCACCCAATGCTATAAAATATGCTCAGTTTACAACCGTTTCATGAACTACATAGCATACTAACATACAGTTACAATAAACAGTCAAATAAAGGAAGTTATTTAGTTACCTTAACCCTTCTGTCACTAGAAAGGTTACACATGGATTCCAACTATCACATAAGCTTTCTTTCTCTACTCGCGCATCTAATATGCTAATTTGAACACATTTGGCACATTTTAGTCATTTGGTCCATTTTGACCAAAAACTCATTTTTACCACTTAGGGCTATATTCATCCGTAAACTCTTTTCCATTTATCTATTCTAAGTCCATGACTACCCAATTACTACTTTACATCACCTTGACCAATCTTATTTCACTCAAATCAAATTTTTACCCTAACTTTCTCTCTCTAAAGCTAAAATTGAGCATATGAGTTTACCGTTCAGCTCTAAACTAGTTGCAAAGCTCTAATTTAACTTCTGCGAACCTTTTTATTACTGTTGGCCAAGAGTCAAACCCCTTAAATTCCACCAATTCAATCTCCCTATAACTCATTTTCAGAGAAATTTGTGTAGAATGGAAGGTAAGAGTTATACATAGCTTACCTGACAAGCTACTGATCTAAATCACCTTTTACCGCTCCAAAATAGCTTGACTTAGCTCCTCAGCCCTTCTCCTTTCTCTATCTCATGTGTTTTCCAATTTTTCTCCTCTAAAATTTCTAAAATTTCATGACTTATAAAGCAATTTTTTGGTCTATGTGCTGTGGTGCATGTAGCACAAGCTGTGACGCGTAGTATAGTAAGATTTATTCTTATCACGCATACTTGCTTCGACCAAAAACGTATTCCTATCACCTATATCTATTCATACAACACACAAATAAGTCAAAATAATAATTAATCATCCGAATCTCTAATCCCACGCTAATTTTCACTTCACCCTCAATTAACCTCTAAACTTAGGATTAAGAAATATAAGATGTTATACCTTGCCATATGGTCTTTATTATCTCATACACTTGGGTGAACTCCCACCCCTATGATCATGCTTTTTTGAATTATTTAAGGTTCTCGTTTATCATTTCACATACTTTCTTACACATAACACACACACACATATATAATACTTTACATTTGAAATCATAAATTTCAATGCTTTATTTCAACCAAAAGCCATTTCACACAACAATCACTCAATGCTATAAAACATGTTCAGTTTAAAATTGTTTCATGCACTGCATAGCATATTAACATATAGTTACAATAAACAGTCAAATAAAGGAAGTTATTCGATTACCTCAACCCTTCTATCACTAGAAAGGTTACCTGTGGATTTCAACTATCACACAAGCTTATCTCAAGCTTCCTTCCTTGACTCAAGTGTCGAATACACCAATCTAAATACATTTGGCACATTTTAGTCATTTAGTCTATTTTGACCAAAAACTCATTTTTATTACTTAGGGCTATATTCATTCATAAACTATTTTTCATTTATCCATTTTAAGTCCATGACTACTCAGTTACTACTTTACATCACCTTAACCGATCTTAGTTTACTCAAATCAAATTTTTACCTAAACTTTCTATCTCTAAGGGCTAAAATTAAGCCTACGTGTTCATAGCTCTACCGTTCAGCTTCAAATTAGTCATAAAACTCTAATTTAACTTCCAAGATCCTTTTTATTGCTATTGGGCAAGAATCAAAGCTCTTAAATTTTATCGATTCAATTTCCCTATAACTAATTTTCAAAGAAATTAGTGTAGAATGGAAGGTAAGTATTATACATAGCTGACCTAATAAGTTATCGATCGAATCATCTTTCACTACTCTGAAATAGCTTAACTTAATTCTCAGCCTTCCACCTCTCCTCTCTTATGTGTTTCTTAGATTTTTACTTTTGAAAATCACTTAGTTTCACAACTTAAGAAGTAATTTTCTAGTCCATGCACCACGGTGCATGCAGCATAAGCCGCAGCATATGGCACAGTGAGATTTATTCTCACCACACGTGCTTGCTTTGACCCAAAATGCACTCCTATCACTTATATCTATTCATATAATATACAAACAAGTCAAAATACTAATTAATTATCCAAATCTCTAATCCCACATTAACTTCCACTTCAACCCCAATTAACCTCTAAACTCAGGATTAAGAAATTCAAGATGTTACAGTGATGAGTTTCCTCACTGTGTTACTCACCATAGTTTGTGTAAGAATGCACTGTAGCGCATGGCATGGAATTCTAGTTAATTAGTGTATGTGTGTTGTAACATCCTGAATTTCTAACGTTGCATTAATAATTGATTTAGGAATGAATTAGTGATTTAATGTGAGATTAGGATATTGGATATTGAAAAGATATTTTGATATGTTGGGATGCTATATGAACAAATATGAGTAGAAGAATAGTGTCCTAAAGTAAAGCGTGCGAAGGATTTCCCTCATTGTACCACATGCTATGCCTAAGGCTGTATATGCCATGACGTATGGTGCAGAATTCTAATAAGTAAGTTTGTGCGCTAGCTCATGAAATAGAAGGAAAAAAGCGAGAAAAGAGGTTTTGGCATGGAGAAGAAAGGGTTCTCTACTTCAGCAAGAAATTTCAGGAGAAAGGATGATGTTTTTAATCTGTTACTTATCGGGTAGTTCTTATACTGCCTTAACATCCGATTCTACCTTATTTTCTCTTAGTTTAAACTATTGAGAAATTAAATTCAAAAGTTTTGAGTGTTGGATAGGGATGCGTAGTAGAAGATTAAAATTTTAAAGTCCCTATCCTGATATGAACTGAACAAACTCATTTAAGTCAAGGTGGATAGAAAAGTTACCCTTTAATTCTTTAAACTTGGCGCACATTTTCTTCAAGAGTTTGGATCTCAAGAGCTGACAACATAGATCTACTCTCTCTATCGATATCCACATGAACAACTCTCTAACTCGAACAGCGTGCTAGTGCTCCTAGCGTCCTTTCTTCCTTGAACGTTAGTTTTCCTTTCTATAAGATATTTCGTGGCTCTCAAAGTGTTTTTTGCCATCAAAACCTTTCTAACTCTCTCTTCCTTCATAAAAGACATGCCTATCTATATATAGTATATAGACAAGGGTTTTCGTCTTCCACTTAAAAAGCCCATGAAAATATATTTAAATTTATCTCATAAATTTAATCCATGATATCATATCTAATTCAAATTTATCTTATAAATTTAAATTATAAAACTAACATGATATTCTCTTATATTATGTTAGTTATTAAATTTAATCTATCATATAAAATTAAATTTAAAATTAACATAATATAATATATATCATATATACATATATATTTTGAAAAAATATATATTATTATATATATATATATATATATAATTTTAAATATCATATACATATATCAAATATATATATATATGATATACATACACATATGAATATATATTTCAAAAATATATATATATATAACTATATTTTGAATTTTATATTTCATATACATATATATAAATATTTATCAAATAAATATTCAAATATATATAAATATATAAAAAATTCATTCACCCTATGTTAAATTCATTGAATCTAGACATATTCCAAATCTAATAAACTTGGACATTATAGCTCAAGTTGGGCTGTCCTTGTGTGTGACCCTATAGGCCTATATGAAATTGGCAGTGGACTAATTATGCTATTAGCCCATAAGTCACAAGTGGCTTCTAGCAAGACATTACAACTACCCAATTCATATGGGGATCGATGATCTGATGTAACCTATCATGCAACCGTATCACATTCCTTTTGTCACACAATATTTTGGTCAAGTTTGAGACATGGAATTGTCATTCGCCTTTACTTGACCTTACTTTCTCAATCTCTGAATAAACTGACAGTAGCAATGGAAAAACCTTATCCATTATAGTATGGCCATACATTTTCTCAGTCTTACTTATTGAAGGGCCCAGTAATATCTCTCATTTAATATGATGGACAAATTTTACCACTTATATTCCTCTTATGAATATCACTAAACTGAATCATAGCCTTTATGATCACCCGATCAAAGGTGACTTTTGACTAGGTCAAAGTTCAGTGGTCATCATATAGGAATCCATGATAATCTCAGGTCAAAGGGCTTAGTGATGTAGTTACATATGAGATAAGATTATGACTTGTACCATGCAACTTTCTCATAATGGGTCAGTGTAGCACCTTGTACTCTTTCAAGTGCCTATAACTTTGATTTTTATCTCTATAATTAACCAAAGTCATACTAGTCATGTTTCATCTATGATCCCTCATAAATGACCGACTAGGGACATTTAAGATAATCACTATAGTTTGTCCAAGGATACAATTATCATATTGAACATGTAATTGTTATGACAACAAAAGAGAAATTCATTAAATAACAATGTGCATAGTACAATGATTGGCCCTGAGGCACAATTTTCAACATTAAGGAGATGGTTTCTTACTATAACATCCTGAATTTCTTAATCTCGTGATTAGCTGTTTGTCGAGGGTAAATTGCTAGTTAGTATAGGATTATAGATTTGGATGATTATATGATAATTTAACTCATTAGAATTTTAAATGGATAGATACGGGTGAGAGGGTTGTATTTTGGATTGAAGCAAGTACGCATGGTGAGAATTTTTCTCACTGTGTCGCCTACTGCGGCTTGTGCTGCATGCGCCGTGGTGCATGGACTAGAAAATGACCCCTTAAGTTATGAATTTTAGGTGATTTTCAAAAGGTAAAATCTAAAAACACACGAAAAGAGAAAAGAAGAAGGGCATATCTGCTAGGGCAAGCTATTTTAGGTCATTGGAAGGTGCTTCTGATCAGTTAGTCAGTGGCTAAGATATGTATAACCTTACCTTCCATTCTACCTAAATTTCTCTAAATATGAGTTATAGAGAAATTGAATTGAGGAAATTTTAGGGGTTTGATTCTTGCCCTAATAGTAATAAAAAGGTTCTTGGGAGTTAAATTAGAGCTTTGCAATTAGTTTTGAGCTAAATGGTAGAGCTTTAGACCTGTAGGCTCGATTTAGCCTTAAATTAAGAGAAAATTAAGGTGAAAATTTCATTTAACTAAAATAATACTAGTTGAAGTGATGTAAAAAAGTAATCAAGTAGTAATAGACCTAGAATGTATAAATGAAAAATAATACATGGCTAAATATAGCCATAAGTAGTAAATGTGTGTTTTTGGTCAAATTGGACCAAATGACTAAATTGTGCCAAATGTGTTCAATTGGCATATTGAGTGTGTGAGTTGAGAAAGGAAGCTTGTGATAGGCTATAGTGGTGGTTGAAATCTATGGGTAACTTTTCTAGTGACAGAAGGGTTGATTTAACCAAATAACTTCCTTTGTTTGACTATTTGTTATAACTGTGTGTGAGTTTGCTATGTGGTGCATAAAATAGTTTTAAACTGAGCATGTCTTATAATATTAAGTGTTTATTGTATAAAAAGAGATTTTGGTTAAACAAGTATTAAAACTTATGTAATATGTTGTGAGAATGTGTATATGTATATATATGAGTAAACTGATGATTACGAACTTATGAATAATTTGGAAAGCATGATCATAGGGGTGGGAATTCATCCAAGTGGAGAGGTGGTGATAAAACCGTATGGCATATTCTCCTTAGTGCCGACAAGGTGTGGTGTGTAACATCCTCAACTTTAAATCAAGATTAAATAAGTTTAAATAGACTAATTAAGTGTATTTGTGAGGTGTGTGGTCAAAGAGGCCTAACGGGCATGTTTGGTCTCGATTTCAGTTTTAAACAAGGGTTTGAAGGAGAATTGGATTACATGGGAATGGAAGAGGAAGAATTTCTGAAGAAAGTGATTATGTGCCATGCACCGCGACTTGTGGTTGGTCTGCTACAGTGTATGCATGACAACACGCCTAAGAGAGGCGCTCTGTGCCATGCACTGTGGCACATTATGCGTCCACTGTGGTGTATGGTCAGAATTTTGCAGTATTAAGTCGCGAAACTGAAGTAGAAGAGAAGAGAAAACAAAGAGAATCGAGAGAGTAATGAAAGAGCTAAACTAGGGCTTAAAGAAACTTATTATTGAGAGTAATTTGGAGCTTATAAATATCAAAGGTAAGCTTCCTTGCTTAAATCTTCCTCTCTTCTTATATTTTCTTAATGGTAGATATTAGGGTTTGATTGTTAATAGTGATTTTTGGTCCATAAAAGTTATGGGGTTCGAACCTATTGACTTAAATAGAGTTAATATAAGTAGATTGAGCTAAGTAAACTGTTAATGGGAGTAGATTGAGCTAAGTAAACTTGGTATTTATGGTTTTATGATGACTGGTAGTTGGAGGACATTAAATGTCCGAAATTCTCATAAATTTGGTGGTTGGGAATAATGTGGTTTCATTAATACCCATTTAAGAGCTTAATGTTATTAATGAGAGTTAAAGAAAGCTAAGAAGCCTTATGGGTACTTTTATAAGAGTCAAGAATAAATCTTGAGTGTTAAGAAATGGTAAAATGTTAGTAGAAAATAGCTTAAAATGGATATTAATGTTTTGCATGGTAAATGCTTGTAGTATAACTACTATTGGCACCATTTAAGCTTCTTGGAAGCTTCAGGAGTGAGTAGTTGAGGGGTGAAACCTTTGACCTCTCAAAAGTTTGAGGTAACTAGGGGGATTCTATCTTATGCTTTTATGCATTTATTACTTTATTGATTTATGATTTGTCATTGAATTGTGTAAAATAAAAAGAAATGCAAGTGTGGCTTGATTTATTAGGAAATCACTAGATAAAATTTGTGAGTTTTATGCCTTGTGATGTAAAACTTCCTTGAGAACAATAGTGGTAGATTTTCATATTAATATTTATTGGGAGTTCAATGATTTTACAAATTAAAAAGTAACATCAATCTTTGTTTAAAAGAAGTTCAATGATGTTTTAAATTAGTGGAGTTCAATGATTTTAAAAGTGTGAAGTACAATGATTGTGAAGATGGAGTTCAACAACTTGTTTGGTTTGAAGTTCCATAAGATGTGATTGAGAAGTCCAATGACTATATAATGATGAAGTTCAATGAAAATTGATAAGGTGAAGTTCTATGAACCGTATATGTGTGAGTTATGGCATGAATGTGCATTGCATGATCTTAAGAGGCGGGAGTTCACTTAGGAAACAGAGTAGATGATTAAATCCACGTGTTAAGGCCCATCTATGTGATAGTTTGCCTAGATTGATTCTATCCATATTATCCCACTTGTTAAATAAGGAACTATCCCACTTGTTTAATAAGGGACTGTTCCACTAGTTCAACGAGGGACTCGAACCTAGCTAGCTATCCACTGGTTCAATAAGGAGTCTAGTCTTGGGTATATGACACCCTATAGTGTGAGAAATAGGGGAAATCATGTTCCATAAGTGAGTTAAGTGTGCCTTAGCCGGGTAATCCCCTCACAAGTGTTTAGGTTAGGGAAGTCATGGAATATAGACTATTCCATTGAGTTATAGCCCACAGTTTTCATGTCAAAGGAATAAGGAGGAAAAAAAGGAGGTGTGATCATGCATATAGTGAGTAGAGGCACTTGTTGTTCATATTGAGTATATAATGATGATATCTTGAGTTGAGTCTTAATTTTCTGCTAATATGTTTTGTTAATGATTTGTGTGACTAACTCTCTTTATATAAAAAGTACTAAAAGCATTGTTTCTCAAGTAAATGCTATTATGTGAGCTAAATTATGAATATCAAATTTCAATTGTTTCACATGGATTAAAGTATTAATATTAACTGCTACTTGCATTTAAACTAATTGATATGCATTAGTATGGGTTGGTCAGACCTTAGTTACTGAGTAGTTTTACTCGCCCCATTATCTTCAATATTATAGGGAATAGTTCAAGAGGTGTGGACAGAAGAAAACATGTGAAGGCTTAGGATTGCGATCCCTTTGTAATAGGCCTCTTTATTTTGGGTAAACTTATGTGTATGACAATTTCAATTGCCAACTAGGATTTCCCTTTTGTGACTTACTTGCATTATGTGAAATGTAAATTGTAATTGTATTTTGGGCCTTGGGGAGAGAGTTGTAGATTGTGTGTTATAGTGATAGGGCCAAAATACTAATGTAAGTGAGAGTAGAGCATTTTATAAGATGATCTAGAAACATTTGATGAAAATTATGGTAAACTTTTTTTTTTATATTTTTGAGTTTAAGGGGTTGAGTAGTAGAAATTTGATCTAGAAATATTGTTTATGTTATAGTGCATTGCACGAGTTGGTCTTGATGATTTATATGTGGTCATATTAGTGTTCGTGGCTATTGGTCCTTGGTATTTAGTTTGGATACTTGAGATTGTGAAATCTGTTATAAAAGTATAAGTTTTAAAAAGGGTGTCCAGTTTTTGTTTTAAGAATAATTTGAGTCAGAGACTAATGTCTTTAGTTAAAGCTTGGAAAGAGCTTTCTATAGACCCCTAGTTTGCATCATTCGGATGTCAGACGGATATTTGGGATGTGTTAACAGTTAGCCCTAATGCTGTCAAAATTGACATCAGATTTCACTATCAAAATTTGTGCAATTTTATTGCAGCACATAGTGCCACTAGCCACAACGCGTGTCATAAAGGCAAACACACTGTGATGCATGTTTAACAAGCCGCAACACATGCCTCAAATTTTTTCAAAATTTCTCTTGTTTCAAATTCTTAAATAAATGCACTCACTTATGAAATGATCCCTTGCTTTTGCATAATTGTGAACTCTGATTTGTCTGATTGCAAGACTTAAAAATGATGTAGAAAGTTAAGGGGTACTTTCTACATTAGTTGGAAGGCAAACGATGTAGAAAGTTAAGCAGGTGGCATTTTTGTAATATTGACAACGTATATTATAGTTTTTACATTGGGTAAAAAGGAAACTTCTGTAAGAAAAACTTTCTACAGTGGGTGAATAGTCACTTGCTATAGAAAAACCACTTTTTACAGTGGTTAATCACCCGCTGTAGAAAGTAGTTTATATTTTTTCCTCTTCCTCATTTTTGCTTCAACTGTGTCTCCTTCCTCATTTCCTCCTCTTTACGCCTTCAGAAGTATGCTCTCCTTCCTCCTTTCCCTTGACCTTGACCAATGCCCTCTCCTTCCTCCTCTTCGATAGGCTATCCCTTCCCCCTTCCCCTCCCTTTCTTGTGCTACCTCCCCCTCCCCCTCGCCTTCTCGTGCCCTACTTCCCCATCTCCCTACTGTGCCCCTCCCCCATCCCCTTCTGACCCTTATGTGCCCCCTCCCCTTCCCCTTCTCAAGCCCTCTCCCCTTGCCCCGCCCCCCTCCTCCCCCATCCCCTCCCTCATCGATCCCCTTCCTACACCCCCCTGCTGCACGCTTCCCCCATCACCTTCCCCTCCTTTGCTACCATTCCCTTCTCATTCCCCTCCCCTTGCATCTATGGTCTCTTCCTCCTCCTCCTCCTTCTGCCACCTGCTCCTCCTCTTGTTGCTGCTACCACTCTTAATTGATCAGGTATGCCTCTTTTTTTTGTAAAGATAATTTTTTATTTGATTGTTTTTTTTTGTTAATTTTTTTAATTTATTAGGCTGATATGTGTGTATATATATGATGATGATATTGATATTGATTATTTGGGAGTGCTGTTAATGGCTTCATAAAGCCTTAAGTTGTTGCATGTGATCATTAATTTAGTTTAAAATTATCAATTTTCTCTATTAAATTTTTTTTAAAGTCTTAGGAGGTCCAATTTTTAAGGGAAACTCTGCTGAAATTTTTTAAAATTCATTTTTTCCCTAAATTGTTTATATTTAATTGTTATTGATATTGATTGTTGTCGGAAGTACTGTTAGTGACATCATAAAGCCTTAGGTTGTTGCATGTGATCATTAATTTGGTTTAAAATTATCAATTTTCTCTATTAAAATGTTCTAAAAGTCTTGAGAGGTCTAATTTTTAAGGGAGACTCTACCAAAATTTTTTAAATTCATTCTTTCCCCTTGAATTGCTTAAATTTAATTTTAAGAAGGCCTCATTAGGTTATTTGCATATGATCATTTATTTAGGAATTTATATTTTTGAAATAGTTTGAAGATAATAACATTAGTTATATTCTTTAGGAGTTGACATATGGATCATAGTTGGATGAATGCTAAATGAATGAGTGATGAGTATGATAATGAGGTGAAGGAATTTTTAGAATTTGTTAAGAAAAATGCTGTTGACAATAGTGCAAGGTTTTATTGTTCTTGTATTAATTGCTTGAATGAGAGGAGATTAGGTGCTGTCAAAATAAGATAGCACTTGATTTGTGATGGGTTTACAAGAATTATACGGTATGGATTTAGCATGGTGAATGATTCGAAAATTATAGTAACACGTCTCAATATGTGGAAGTTGATAATCTGGATGATAAAATAGATATGAATGATCATCGGTTAGAGGACATGATCCGTAATGTTGGGAAGGAAGCTTTTAAATGAGCACATGTGTATGATAACTTGTGCACTCATATGGAGAAGCCTCTATACCTGGGGTGCACTAATTTTAGTTTATTATCTAGGGTGTTAAAACCGGTTACCTTAAAGGCAAGAGCTGGGTGGAGTAACCAAAGTTTCACTTGGTTGCTAGAGTTACTTCAAATAATGTTGCCAAAAGACAATGTACTACCAAGTCGTTATTATGATGCCAAGAAGATGTTATGTCCAATGGGTATGAAGTATAAAAAAATACATGCATGCCCTAATGATTGTGTGTTGTACAGAAAAGAGCTTGGAGGGGAGGAGAAGTATCCGAAATGTGAGGTACCACGGTACAAAGAGAAGGGGGCTCCTACAAAGGTCTTATGGTATCTTCCAATTATACCAACATTCAAGCTCTTGTTTGCAAATACTAATGATGTGAAGAACATGATATGGCATGCAAATAAGAGGATATCTAATGGAAAACTTTGATATCCAGTTGATTCTCCTTAATAGAAGAAAATTGATCAATTGTTTCCTGAATTTGGCAATGAGCCAAGAAACTTAAGGCTTGGACTTTTTACTAATAGAATGAATCCATATGGTATTCTTAATAGTATACATAGTTCATGGCCTATTCTTTTGGTGATTTATAACCTATCACCTCGGTTGTGCATGAAACAGAAGTATATGATGCTATCACTATGTTGATTTCAGGACCAAAACAACTTGAAAATGATATTGATATTTACCTAAGAGATCTAATTGAAGATTTTTAAATGTTGTGGGAGGTAGGTGTGGAAGTGTTTGATGTAAATTAAAAGGAAAATTTTAAGTTACATGTTATGATCTTTTGTGCTATAAATGATTTTCCTGCATATAGAAATTTGTCCAGCTATAATGTGAAAGGTCATAAAGCTTGTCCAATTTGTGAAGAAAGCACAAATTATCATCAACTTCAACATAGAAGGAAGACAGTCTACCTTAGCCATCGGAGGTTTCTTAGACGAGATCACCCTTATTATAAATTGAAGAAAGCTTTTCATGGTCACCAAGAGCACAATCATACTCTGAATGCTTTAATTGGGGATTATGTGTTTGAACAAGTGAAAGACATCAATATTGTCTTCGATAAGACTAAAAAGAATATTGGTGCAAAAAACATATGGAAAAAGAGGTCTATCTTTTTTGACCTTCCATGTTGGAACAATCTTGAAGTGAGGTATTGTATTGATGCTATCCACATGGAGAAAAACGTGTGTGATAGTATTATTGGAATACTTTTAAACATACCAGGTGAGACCAAGGATGCTGTGAATGCAAGATTGTATTTGAAAGAAATGGGAATAAGGGAGGATTTACACCTGAGACCAGAAGGTAAGTGAACTTATTGTCCCCCAGTCTCTTATACATTATGCAAGTCTGACAAAATAAGTTTTTGTGAGTGTTTACGTGAAATTAAATTTCCTTCAGGGTATTCTTCAAATATTGGGAAGCTTGTATCTATAAAAGACTTGAAACTAGTAGGCTTAAAGTGTCATGATTGCCATGTCTTGATGCAACAACTATTACCTTTGGCTATTCGAGGCATATTGAAAGAACATTTAAGACTTATAATAACTAGACTCTGTTACATTTTCAATGCTTTATGCAGTAAAGTTATTGATCCCTGTAAATTGAAAAAGTTAGAACAAGAAGCTTGTATGATTTTGTGCCAACTTGAGATGCACTTTCTTCTTACATTTTTTGACATTATGGTTCACCTAATAGTGCATCTAGTGAGGGAGGTAAAATTGTATGGCCCTATTTATTTATGATAGATGTACCCAATTGAGAGATACATGAAAATACTAAAAGGGTATGTCAAGAATTCATATCGACCCAAAGCATCGATAGTTGAAAAATATGTTGCCAAAGAAGCTGTGGAATTTTGTTCTAATTACTTGTCAAGTAATGAATCAATTAGACTTCCTAAATCTCGTCATAAGAAGAGGCAATTAGGTTAAGGTACACATGGAGTATCAGTAAAGACCATGAGTCATGATGAATTACAAGAAGTATATTTATATATTTTGAACAATATTGATAAAGTTAAAGATTACATTTCTTCTCACAAAGAACTTCTAAAGGTAGAAAATTATCGAATGAGAATGACTGAACAAAGGTTGTTGAAAGAGTATAATAAGATTTTTGTGGATTAGTTCAAGCAGAAAGTTTTGAATGAAAGTAGTGTTTCTGATATAATTAAATGGTTGGCAGGAAGTCCTAACTTTGATGTTATATTTTGGACTACATATGATATTAATTGGTATTCTTTCTATACAAAGTCCTTGGATGAAAAGAGTACAGTGCAAAATAATGGGGTTTTGATAGTGGCTAAAGCCGTTCACTTCTCTAGCTTAAAAGATAAGAAACCTAAACTAGCAGCAAGGACTTATTTTGGGATTATTGAAGAGATTTGGGAGGTTGATTATACAAAATTTAGAGTTCCTATTTTTAAATGCAAATGGGTTGACATCAACAATGTTCATGATGATAAGCTAGGATTTACAATGGTTGATCTTAAAAAACTAACTTATGGGGATGAGCCATTTATCATGGCAAACCAAGCTAAACAAGTTTTCTATGTGACAAATCTAGAAAATAAAAATTGATTAATAATACTGAAAGGAAAAATAGTAATTGATAGTGATGATAATTAAGAATCAAGCTTTGATATTTTTGAAACCCTACTTTCTCATCAGGGCTACCAATTTTGAATGTAGTAGATGAAGTACATGACGAACATACCATAAAAAGTGATCACCATGAAGGGATAGGAGAGAATATCCTTATATGAATTTAGTTTTAAAATTAAAGTATGTTTTCTAAGTTCAATTAAATTTATATTATGTTTTCTAATTATCTTATATTTGTTTATTTTTCTAATTAATTTAATTTATATGAATTAATGGGAACATGGAGTATTGGAGTGAATATGGTGATGACACTCAGAGCCAGCCCGCTGCTAGCTAGCCACTTGGTGATGACTGGAGTCAGGGCACCCCTAGTAAGAGCCAGTCTGTGAAGAGAGGTAGGTGTGGCACATGATTGAGAGATTTGACATTAAGCATGAGTGCTGGGCATAGGTTACCAATCTAATTTGATTGGAGATAGAATCTGATAGGGGAACACAAGGCCAAGTTTGTTAGTTTTCTTGGCCTTCTATCTCATACCAAGCCCCCTATTATATTTAGGACTGGCCTGATATGCCAGAATATGTGAAGGACCAGATATGGGAAAGTATTTAGGTACGTAATTAATTTATGCATGTAGTTATATATCATTGTTAAATTACTGATTATTATCTTGTGTTTCAATTACAGCTAACGTATGATGTTCCTTCTAATCAAGATTGCCGACACAGGTTGATTTCCTACTATGGAACGCATTGGAGAAATTTCAAGACTGATCTTGCTAGGAGATATATCCATATTGAGGTGCTAGAGGGTCAAGTTCGTTCTAATCCTCTTGACACATACCAGTTCCTTGATGAAGATACTTGGCAAGAAGTTGTTAGGATTCGAACTTTTGAAAAAGCTTTAGTCTGTTAATTTCTAACTGATTTAAGTTTTGTTTAGTTTTACTTCAACTATGAAATTTAAAATTCATTTTTTTAATAGGAAAAATAAGCTAATGGGTAGGAAATTGCTTGACAGAATCAATGCCCTAACAAACTATCTTGTAGGGGTTATGCTAGGGTTGATAATATATTGATGGTGGAGAAATAGAAGAAGAGAGAAGAAAAAGTTAAGTCCGATCCTTCCATACTCCTTTCTCTACCATCCCCCATCTCTCGGGAGGAGAAATGGAGATATGGACACCAATACAAAAAAGAAGGCAAAAAAGGTTATATGAGCGAGATGGTGTGCGAGATTGTTAAGAGGATTATAAGTAATATTATTATTTCTTGTCCCGTTAAATTTCTATACAATTGTATATAGTATTAATTAAGATTGTTATTTTTATGTTACAGGATCCTCTTAATGAGCAACAAGCCTAAGGAAGTTTCATTATAGAGGGCAAAAATGATATCTTGATGGTTGCAATAGGAAAACCAAAGCATCCAGGTCATGTAAAGGGCGTTGGACATGGTGTGGGCATAAGAGACTACTTTGGAGCACCTTTACGCCCCAACTTAGAGGTGTAGTGACTAGAGAAGAGCTTGAAACAATGATATCCACTATGAGATAGCAAACTAAAGAAAAGTTTGAAGCTTCATTTGTAGACTGGCTTTTATAAATGAGGGAGCAAATGAAGGAGGAGATGATGAGCATGATGAGCTCACGACAGGAGATGCATACTGAACCGGTTCATACATCTCTTGAATTCATAGCACAAAAGGGAGTAATGTTCTTGAGCATGTGTCAGAGGGTCCTTCTGGTGACAACATTGGTGAACCATACGAGATGTTTCTAGAAGATCTTAATAGATACTTGATTGCTCTTGGTAGTATTTACAACTTAGGATCAACCATCTACCATAAGCAAATTCAATATTATCAAGTAAGAGTAGTGGTTGAAGATCTAAAAGTACTAAACGCGTTGGTTCCATTCTCTACTGATGAGGTGAAGACTGTCGTAAAAGTTGTTGGCAATTTTATCCTATGGCCCAAGAGACTTGTGAATATGGTTCAACCTGTGGTATGCAATTTTATTTTGTGTTAGCTTTCCTAAAATGTTTTCTTGCTAACTATTTCTTTCTTTTTTATTATGTATAATAGCTTTTCTGCTGAATCTGCCAAAACTCCCAAAACCCTTATTAACTCTATACCAACAAACGATCTTAATGGCGTATGATCTATAATTCAAACTCAAACATTTAGAAATGGATCTAGAGGTTGTGGGTAAGAAAGACATGATAGTGATAATTGAACGGAAGATTTGCTTCGACTTTTGTCCAATAGTCAGTTTACCACACCACATATTGAACTATTTATGATGTAAGTTTGTGTTTCTTTAATGAAAATAACTTAATTATCAAGTCTAGTGATCTAACACAATTGCATTACTGTAGGTACCATTATCATTTGTTCATCACATCGGGCAAAAGTGATAAGTTCAGAATTCTTTTACCTATATCACATGACAGAGAAAGGGAATACTCCAGAGTTAAGGGCCCAATATCTCCAGTAAAGAATATGTGAAGTCAAGAAAGATTTTTTTATGGCTCCATACGTGCACTCATAAGGATCAATTTGTAATTAATAGCTTTTTCGATGTAGATTTACTTTAACTCATCATATTTTGCAGGGACCATTAGCAGTTGTTTGTTCTTTCAATGAAGAGCAACACTATTATCTTCTTATGTTCCCTCCATTACAAACTTGGGAAGGAAATAAAGAAGATGATAGACTCGTAAGTATATTTATGCAAAAATATTTAATATAATTTACAATAAATATTTTAGTTACTAACTTGGTGATCTTGAAAACATATCAAAATGTGGTCTTACAAAAGCACGGACATAAGCTCAAGGATCCTATATAGATCGAGCCAAAGGTAATGCTATACTTTATGAATATGTTCAATTACTAAGATTTTTTATTGATTTTTTATGATTTATTCTTATACAAAGCCGTAGACAACTAGCAAAGACGAACTTGTACGGCCTATATGTCATAAGACATATGCTCAACATTATCACATTGGGCATGACTGAATTTACAAAAGAGGTAAATATATTTTTAAAAGTTTTATTTTATTATGTTATTTGAAAGTACGTAATAAGTCTCTTTTACAAATTATATTTTAGATGTTTGACAATTCGGATCCATTCCCTAAAGTTAAAATTGAAGACATCCGCATATGTTGGGCAACTTATTTTAGGGAGAATTTGTGTGTTTTGTAGTGAGTTTCATACAATTTAAAAAGTTTGTTAGTTGTAGATAACTTTTGAAAACATTTGTTGACACAATGTTTTGAATAGCTCAATAGTTTTTAGATAGTTTATAGATAATTTTCAGTTTTGGATAGTTGTTAATTTAATTTTATATTAAAAATTGTAAATAAATTATGCTGTCTGATTTGGCTATGATAATTTTTGTGTACAGAGTAGGGTAAATTTTAAAATACAGACGTTTATTTTAAAAACAAAATATAATTTTTACAGTAGTTATTACTATAACCTGTGTAGAAACTACTATTCTACATTGGTTAATGTAAAAATCAGTGTAAAATAGTAAACTTTCTACAACAGTTGGAACAACCACTTTCTACAGCAGTTTCTTTGCCAACTGTTGTTGAAAGTGCTCTAATTTTAAATTTTTAAATTGTTGATCCATTTTCTACATTGGTTATGGTTAGCCGATGTAGAATATGTATTTTTTACAGCGGTCATATAATTGATGCAGCAAGTTATACTGTCTACATCTCCTGTATCAACATTACCTATTTAATTGCTGTAAAATGTCATTTTTAACCGCTGTAAAAAGTCTTTTTTGTACTAGTGGTGATTCTACTACTAAAGGTGAGCTCAGGGCCAATGAGTGTGTACATTTGTCTAGTGTGAGCCTATGGTTTCATGTCAAGGTGATTTGGAGGTTCGGTCAGTAATGATCATGTTGTATGATGCTATATGTTGCTATATGCCATAAAAGTGGAGAAAAGTGGTGAAACAAGTGTAAAAGTAATGAAAGTTTTGATATAAGTGACATTTGAAAGGAAATATGTATTATGTTATATTAAATGGTATATTATGCTTTACTTTCATATAGTTGCATGTGATAGTAAATAAGAGTGAGTTATTCCATTACTGAGATTTTTATCTAATCCTTATGGTTGCATTTTTACAGGGTAAGGTAGTGATCAGGGTAAAGGGAAAGAGATAGGACTGGCATAGTGGTGTTATTGTCACGAAAGTCTCTAAGATTGTATAATAAACTGAGAACTTGTGTATATATGTGTATATGAGTTGTCATAGGGTTGCATGCATGTTTTGAGTAGTAATTTTATGAAATCCTAGCCTAATCGTGTTTATGTGTGGTGAAATAAATTAGAGGCTAAGATTTAGGTTAATTTGTGTGGAAAGTATAGTAAAACTAGTGAATATTAAGCCTATGTAAGGAATTATGATAAAATGAGTAATTTAGGGCTAAGATTAAATAGTAAATATGTTATAGGTATGGTTATATGTGAATGTGTAGAGAAAAAGGGCCAAGTAGGCCATGTTGTGCCAAGTAATGGCAGATTGTGAAAGTTTATGAATTGTGAAAATTGGCCATTGAGTGGTCAAATTTCAATATTCGTGTATGTTTGTGATATATTGTGATTACTTAGGTACGTTAGGTCCTTTTGGACTTGATCCAAGGCCTTGTGTGATCTAATGAGAGAAAGGGATCGATTTGAATGCTTGGGTGTGCAAAATTTTTAGAAAAAGTGACTTTTTGTACCTAGGTGTCTAAATGTTAATCAGACCATTAAATCATGTACAAACCTATCTCATTAGCTAACTTATAAGATAAGCTTTGTGTGGGTGCTTGAATTACTGTGATCGGACGTGGTATGTGAAAATGGCACATACCGGAAGTTTATCTTTTTGCTATCAAAATGATAGCAAAAATTTTGGACCAATGTGCCATGGCATATGGTGGATCGTGCTGCTATGCATGTCATAAAAGGTTGGGCGTGTGGCTCTGTGCTACATGTTGGCATGCACGTACTGCACGCTGTGGCGCATGGCCTAATTTCTAACGTGATTTTTTTTATCTTTAATGCATGCAAGGATTGAGATGAATGTGTATGATTTATTTTCCCTGCATATTTCTCTGATGCATTATGGTTTTGATGATTTTGCAAATAAGTGTTTGGCCAAAGCTTTTCAAACAATATTTGATTTTGGTATATGTGTATGAAGTGGTAATTTTGTTGATCTTCTCTTTTGTCTAGAGGATATGGGAGGAGGTTAGACTTACCTTATAGTAAGAGAAAGATTCTTTAGGACTAAACTAGACCTTTATGACTGGTTTGAGTCGGAATGATAAAGCTTTGAAGCATTAGGCTCAATTTAACTTAATCTAGAGAGAGAGTAATGAGAGAAAATTTGATTGTGAGAAAGTTAGTATTTGTCATGAGTGATAATTGGTCACAATGCATGTGAATGAGTGCGAATAAGGGAGATGATAATGATTAGGTGTTTAATTGTTGCAATTGGCACTTTTAGTCAAAAAGACAATTGATTTCGATTGCCAATTTTGTGTAGATTCTAGCATAGCAGTAGTCTTTGCTCTGAAGATTTAGTGTCACTACTTGTATGGGTTGTTGTTTAGTGTGTACAGTGACTATAAGAGCTTAAAGTATCTTGTGGATCAAAAGTGGTTGAATATGAGGTAAAGAAGGTGGATAGAGTTACTTAAATATTATAATTTTGAGTTGAAATACCATCCTGGGAAGGCTAATATAGCAGCTGATGCATTAGGCAGAAAGACACTACATATAGCTAGTTTGATGGTGCAAGAACATAGCTTATGGAGTCTTTTATAGATTCTCAACAAGACATATTGTTGAAAGCATTAGTTGTACCCATACTATTGTGATCAATGGTGATTTCTGAAAAGAGTTAAGGATGGCACAACTAGAAGATAAGCATCTTCTTGGGATTTGAGAAGAAGTCAAATCGAACCTGTCTAGAGATTTCAGTTTGAATGATGATGGATTCGTGGTATATTGAGATAGAATTTGTGTGCTTAATGATGCTTACTTAAGAAAAGTGATTATGAGTGAAGCACACTATAATAAGTACACTATTCACTTGGGAGCTGTAAAGATGTATCAGGACATGAAGCGTCACTGGTTGTGGCCAAGAATGAAGAAAGAAGTGACAGAGTTTGTAGCGCATTGCTTAACTTGTCAGAAGATTAAGATCGAGCATTAAAGGCCGGCTGGAATATTGCAATAGTTAGAGATACCCAAGTAGAAATAGAATAGCATTTCCATGGATTTTATTTATAGATTGCCAAGAATGTAGTAAGGGCATGATACCATTTGGGTGATTGTTAATCGATTGATGAAGTTAGCTCACTTTTTAATCATTAGGATCAGTGAATCTTTCGAGAAATTAGCAAAGGCATATATTCAAGATGTTATGCATTTACATAGAGTAGCTAAGGATATAGTTTCTGACCGTGATCTAAAGTTTATGTCTAGATTTTGGGGATCATTACAAAGAGCTATAGGTAACACATCGAAGTTTAGTACCACTTATCATTCTTAGACTGACAGGTAGACAAAGTAAATTATTCAAACTCTAGAGGATATGTTGTGATCATATGTACATGAGCTGCGTGGTAGCTGGGATAACTACTTGCCGTTAGTCAAGTTTACACACAAGAATAGCTATCATTCCAGTATTCAAATAGCACCATACGAAGCTTTGTATGGAAGGAAATGCAGATTATTATTGTGTTAGATAGAGTTGAGTAAAAGAAACATTATGGGGCCTAATATTGTGGACTAGACTACTAAAAAGATTGAGTTGATACTATAGAAACTGTTAACAACTCAAAGTAGGCAAAAGAGTTACACTAATCATAGAAGAAGACCATTGGAATTTTTGATAGGTGATCATGTATTTCTAAAGGTTACACCAGTAACGGGAATTAGAAGGTAGATTAAAGCTAAGAAATTGACTCCAAGATTTATGGGTCCGTTTGAAGTATTGGAGAGAATCGAGCCAGTCACTTATCGAATTGTCTAACCTCCACAATTATTTAGGATTCATGATGTATTTCATGTGTCTCAACTTAAGAAGTACTAATTAGATCTTTCTCATGTAATTGAGCAAGAAAAGGTGGAGCTATAAGAGAATATGACTTATAAAGCAGAACCAGAATGGATAGTGCATGTGAAAGATAAGTAGTTAAGGAACAAGACTATTTGACTAGTAAAGGTATTTTGGAAAGGTATGACTCCTGGTAATGCAACTTGGGAAATAAAAGTAAAGATGAGGCAGTAATATCCTCATTTGTTCCCTTAGGTAAGTGCGTGTATCAATGGTTGTCTCAATTTAAGGGACAAAATTCTTAAAAGGAGGGAAAAATTGTAACATCCTAAATTTTTAATCTTGTATTAACAACTAATTTAGGAATGAATTAGCAATTTAATGTGAAATTAGGATTCAAAATAGTGAATGATATTTTAGCTTGTTGGGATATTATATGAACAGATATGAGTAGAAGAATAGCATCTCGAAGCGAAGTATGTGAGTATAGTGGTGATTTTGCTTACTATGCCATGCACCGTGGCTAAGGCTGGATGCCTCGCGGTGTAAGGTATATTATTCTAATAAGTAAGTTTGTGTGCCAACTTGTGAAACAGAAGGAAAAAAAGAGGAAAAAGAGGTTTTGGCATGGAGAAGAAAGGGTTCTCTACTAGGGTAAGAGATTTTAGGAGAAACGACGACGTTTTCGACCTGTTACTTATCGAGTAAGTATTGTACTGCCTTAACCTCCAATTCTACTCTATTTTCTCTTAGTTTAAACTATTGAGAAATTGAATTTCAAAGTTTTAAGGAGATGATTTCTCACCTTATAGTAATAGAGAGGTTCTCTGGGACTAAACTAAACCTTTATGACTGATTTAAGTCAGAACGATAAAGCTTTGAAGCTCTAGGCTTAGTTTAAACTAATCTATAGAGAGTAATGAGAGAAATTTGATTGTGAAAAAGTTAGTGTTTGTCACGAGTAGTAATTGGTCACAATATGCGTGAATGACTGTGAATAAAGGAGATGATCATGATTAGGTGTTTAATTATTGTAATTGAAACTTTTAGTCAAAAAAACAATTGACTTTTGCTGCCAATTTTGTGTATATTCTAGCATGTGATGTGTAAATAGAGGAGAGAGACTTGAGTAAGGATATAACAAGGGTAACCCTTTCTTGTGAATAGAAGGGTTGATGTAATCATATAGTTTGTTATGTTTGTTAGCTATTATAACTGTGTAAAAGTAAATTGATGACTTTGTATTTGTTGTTTTGTAAGCTTTTATGCACGGATTTGCAATCTAAATGAGTTTAGCATGAAAATGAATTGTGAAATGAAAGTTTGATGACTTTAGACTTTATTTGACATATATTGGTGTTATATATATATATGGTATAACTTATAGAAAGAAAAGCAGTCAAATGTGTATGAAAAGCATGATCATAGGGGTGGGAGTTCATCCAGAGTATATGTGGATGTGTGTGTGTGGAGATGTGAGTGAACAAATCTATATGGTCAAGCTGGCACTATGGGACATCTAGTGTAGCATATTACGGGCTGGTACAATGGGTAACTCAGTACAACATTATTTTAGGACAATTATTATAGGACATTCGGGCAGTTTGGCAACTTCCTAATGCCTATTAGGAGTCAACAATCACTGTATCACAAATGTGTGAAATAAGGGAAACCATAGTCTATCGATGGGATAGGTTACCTTTAGGCGGGTGTTTCTACCACTGAAAGTGTGCTCGAGTCTATATGTGATTGATCCAATAAAGCTTATGGTTTCATGTCAGGGAGCATTGGAAGTTCATTGACTGATCATGCTATTATGGTAATTATGTAGAAATGCTTTGAAAAGGAAAAAATATTATATGTTTATATATATATATAAGCTATTACTTTGGTTCTGTTACTTTAGCATAATTATATGTGGTAATTGATATTAAATGAGCTATATTAGTTACTAAGATTTTGATCTTACTCATGGTTATTTATATTTTTTAGGTTCTAGCATGAGTAGTGCAAAGGGGAAAGAACTAGGCTGAGAATAGAGATTTCTCTAGAAAGCATTAGTAAGAATTGATGTAATGACTTGAAATATAAGTTGTATAAATGTATAAGTTGCCCTGGGATTTAGAAACATATGCATATTACTGTAAATGTTTGTGATATTTAGTCTTTTGATTTCTCTAGCCCTTATGTATATGTGTGTACATGATGAAATGATAGTATAGGCTAGTGGAAGGATGGTAATATGTTTGGGTATGATGAATGTTTGATATGTATGTGAAATTTGGCCTTGGATATAATTGAGATTGAGAAATAGAAATTTTGCCCAAAAGTGAGTAATGGGCAATTTACAGGCCAAAAGTATGTATATGTGTTATAATGAGTATGTAATTGTTCAATCAGGTATTGTTTGTCCATTTAGATGTGGTCAATGCCCTAGAAGTGGCTAATGACTAGTGGTTTCGATTAGAGAGGCTCAAGTGGCAAATTTGACATAAAACGGTCAAAATGCACTGGGGTGTCCAACTTTTAAATGAAATATAAAATTTAAAGTAAACTTGTGTCATTGGTTAGATTTTTAAACTAGCTTCCTGTAGGCACTTAAATCACCCAAATAAGACATTAGGTGTGAAAATGACACATGTCTGAAGTTCACATCAGAATCTAGAATTTGATAGTAATTCTAGTATATGCACCGTGGTGCATGTGTCAATGCAGAACAACATGCCACGGTGTATAGTATAGAGCATAAGGCTTATGCCTCTGTGCCATATGTCATGGTGCACTTAGCACAAGCCATGACGTATGGCCCACTTCTTGTGTGAATTTTGATGTTTTGAGTTGCTTTTTAGTGTGTTTATGTCTAGTACTTCCGTCATGTAATGTGTAATGTAACATCCTGAATTTCTAATCCTACGTTAATGACTGATTAGGGATGAATTAGTGATTTAATGTGGGATTAGGGTTCTGAGTGGTGAATTGTTATTGACTCATTAGGATGTTATATGAACAGATATGAGTAGAAAAGCAGAGTCGCAAAGTAGAGCATGTGAGCATAGTAAGGATTTCCCAAACTGTGCCATGTTGCGGTGGGTGGTAGATGCTCCACGGCACATGGGGCAGAAATCAGATTAATAGAACATGTCTAGCTCATGGAAAATAGAAGGGAGAACCTGACAGAAGAGATTAGGCATGGAGAAGAACTAAGGGTGTGTTAGGGCAAGCTAAATTAGGAGCAAGGACAATGTTTCCGACTCGCTACTTATCAGGTAAGTCACGTACTGCCTTAACCTCTGAATCTACCCTATTTTCTCTTAGTTTTAACTAATGAGAAAGTGAATTTAGGAATTTTAAGGAGTTGATTTCTTACCCAATAGTAATAAAAATGTTCTTTGAAACTAAACTAGTGCTTTGTGAGTGGTTGTAGTCGAAACGATAAAGTTTTGAAGCTGTAGGCAAGATTTGCCCTAATCTAGAGAGAGAATAGTGAGAGAAAATTGCTAGAAAATGGTAAAGATTGAAATGAGGGGTGATCAGTGGTAATGTGCCTAATTGAGTGTAAAATGTGGATTTGATAATGATTGAGTGCTTAAATGCGATAATTGGCACTTTTGGTCAATAGAAAAATTGACTCTGAATGCCAATTATGTGTAGATTCTAGTGTGTGACGGATGAATTACGAGAGATGAGCTTGAATAGGGTTGAAGTTACGCGAGTAACCCTTTCTATCGAACAGAAAGGTTGAGGTAACCATATAGTTTATTATGTTTATCAATTATTATAATTGTGTAGAAGTGAATATCAAATGATAAATTATGAATTTATGAGTTTTATGCATGATTGTTATTGAAATGGTTTTTTGCATGAACTTTGGATTGTGAAATGAATTTGAAAAGTTATTGATTTCAATTGATATATATATATATGATATGGAAGTATATATGTTGTGGAAAGGTGTATAAGTAGTGGAAATTGTGAAAGAGCATGATCATAGGGGGTGGAAGTTCACCTAGGATATGTGGGATTATGTGTGTGTGGAGATATGTGAGTGAAAAATTTATACGGTCAGGCTAGCACTGTGTAGCATTATACGAGCTGTTACCCACTAGCACAAAAATGACTTTTTACAGTGGTTAAAAATGACATTTTACAGCTGTTAAAGAGGCGATGTTGTTCCTGGGGGTGTGGAAAGTCCCTCTTTTTATATCGGTTATAAACCCGATGTAAAAATTAAAGTTTTTACATCAGTTATAAAGTCAATGTTGAAAATTATATACAAGAAAATAAAAAAATTTACTTTAACTTTTAACACTGGTTGGACTTTTAACACCGGTTGGTATCCAATCGGTGTTAAAAGTGTACTTTTAACACCGGTTGGTATCCAATCGGTGTTAAAAGTTGACTTTTAATACTGGTTATTACCATAATCGATGAAAAAAATATTATATTCTATAATGATTATGGTAATAACCGGTGTACAAAGTATTTTCTTTTTTTTATACTATATTTATTTTATCAATTTTACCCATTCCTGTACATAAAAATTTCCAAATCAGACAGCTCAATTAATTTACAATTGTTTATCAAGTATTTATCAACTATACAAAGCTATTTAACTATTAAAAAAACTAATAATTATCTAAATTGTCAAAATTGCCATTCCTGTGCATAAAAATTGCCAAATCAGACAGCTCAATTTATTTACAATTGTTTATCAAGTATTTATCAACTATACAAAACTATTTAACTATTAGAAAAACTAATAATTGTCTAAATTGTGTCAACTATCAAAATTAAAACATGTTTAAAAGTAACAAAAAACCTCACAAGTTCTCCACAAAATAGGTTGCCCAACGTATGCGGATGTTTTCAATTTCAGCTTTAGAAAATGCATTTGAATTGTCAAACATCTAAAATTTGATTCATAAGATAGGTGTATTAATGAATCTTAAAGAACATAATCAAATAAAACTTTTAAAAATATATTTACCTCTTTTGTAAATTCGGTCATGCCTAATGTGATAATATTGAGCATGTGTCTCATGACATATAGACCGCACAAGTTCGTCCTCACCGGTTGTTATGACTCTATATAAGAACAAATCATAAAAAATTAGTAAGAAATCTTAATAATTGAACATATTAATAAAGTATAACATCACCTTTGGCTCAATCCATGTGGGATCCTTGAGCTCATGTCCATGCTTTTGTAAGACTACATTTTGATATATTCTCATTTCCCTATGATCAAGATCACCAAGTTAATAAAAATATTCAAAAAAAAATTAAATTAAATAGTTTAGTAAAAGTATTCTTACAAGTCTATTGTCTTCTTCATTTCTTTCCCAAGTTTGTAATGGAGGGAGCATAAAAATATGATAGCGTTACTCTTCATTGAAAGAACAAATAACTGCCAATGGTCATTGCTAAAATATGATACAAGTTAAAGTAAATCCATATTGAAAAAACTATTAATTATTAATTGATTCTTACGAGTGCACATATGGAGCCATAAAAACATCCTTTTTGACTTCACATATTCTCTGTTGGAGGTATGCGGCCCTTAACTCTAGAGTATTACCTTTCTTTGTCATGTGATGAGGGCAAAGGAATCCAAACTTATCACCTTTGCCCGATGTAATGCACAAATGATGAAGATACATACAACAATGCAATTATATTAGTTTACTAAACTTGATGATTAAATTTACTTATAACAATGTAATTATATTAACGAAAAATATACTTACATCATAAATAGTTCAATATGTGGTGTGATAAGCTGATTATTCGACAGAAGTCAAACCAAATCTTCCCGTTCAATTGTCACTATCATGTCTTTCTTACCTATAACTTTCGGATCCATTTCTAAACTCTTGAATTCGAATGATAAATCATACGCCATTAAGATCATTCACTGATGCGGAGTCAACAAGGGTTGTGGAAGTTTTGGGAGATTTGGCGAGGAAAGCTTCTACATACTAAAAAGGCAAGAAATAGTTAATAAAAAACATATATTAGGAAGTTGCTACATAATAAAAATTCATGAAATTTCGTACCACAGCTTGAACTAGATTCACAAGTCTCTTGGGCCATAGGATAAAATTGCCAACAACTTCAACCACAGTCTTTACCTCATCAGTAGGGAATGGAACCAAAGCATTTGGCACTTTTGGATCTGCAACCACCACTCTTACTTGATCATCTTGAATTTGCTTGTGATGGATGGTTGACCCTAAGCTGTAGATGCTACCAAGAGCAACCAAGTGTTTATCAGGATCTTCTAGAAATATCTCACACGGTTCACCAATATTGTCACCAAAAGGACCCTCTGACACATGCTCAAGAACATTACTCCCTTTTGTACTATGAAATGCAGGAGACATATGAACTAGTTTAGCAGTTATCTCCTGTCGTGAGCTCATCATGCTCATCATCTCCTCCTTCATTTGTAGAAGCCGAGCTATAAATGAAGCTTTAAACTCATCCTTAGTCTGCTGCCTCACAGTGGATATCAATGTATCAAGCTCTTCTCTAGTCACTACACCTCTAAATTGAGACGTGCAGGTGCTCTAAAGTAGTCCTTAATACCCACACCATATCCAACGCCCTTCACACGACCTGGATGCTCTGGCTTGCTTGTAGTAACTATAAAGATATCATTTCTACCCTCTAGAATGAAGCTTCCTTGGGCTTGTTTCACCTTAAGAGCATCCTATATAAAAATAATAATATTAATTAATAATATATACAATTGTATAGGAATTTAAAGGGACAAGGAATAATAATTTTACTTACAATCCTCTCAGCAATCTCCTATGCTGTCTCACTTGTATAGCCTCCTTTCTTATACTGATGTCCATATCTCTATTTCTCCTCTCGAGAGACAGGTGATGGTGGAGAAAGGAGTATGAAAGGATCATAATTGGCTTCTTCTTCTCTCTTCTTCTGTTTCTCTGCCATTAGTATATCATCAGCTCTAGCATAACCTCCATGAGATAGGGTGTGGTGGCATTAATTCTGCCGAGCAATTTCTCACCCTTTAGCTTGTTTTTCCTATTAATAAATTGAATTTTAGATTTTATAATTGAAGTAAATCTAAATAAAACTTAAATCAATTAAAAATCAACAAACCAAAGCCTTTTCAGAAGTTCAAATCCTGACAAATTTTTCCCAAGTATCTTCATTAAGGAATTGGTATGTATTAAGAGGATTGGGATGAGCCTGACCCTTTAGCACCTCGATAAAGATATATCTTATAGCAAGATCAGTCTTAAAATTTCTCTAAAGTGTTCCACAGTAAGAAATCAACTTGTGTCGACAATCTTGATTAGATGGAACATCATATGTGAGCTACAATGAAAATATAATATACAACAACAAGCCTTTATCCTACTAGGTGGGGAATGAAAACATAATATAATAATCAATAATTGCCCAATAATATATAACCATAAAAAAATTTTAATTTTTAATTATTTACCTAAATACTTGCCTAAATCTGTTCCTTCACACGTTCTGGCACATCAGGCCAGTCCTCAAACATAATAGGAGGCTTGGTATGCGATAAGAGGCTAAAAAACTAACAAACTTGGCTTTATGTGGCCCTATTGGATTCCATCTCTGGTCAAATTGAATTGGTAACCTACGCCCATTACTCCTACTTAAAGTCAGATCTCTTAATCGCATGCCACATCTCCCCCTCCTCACAAACTGGCTCTGACTCAGCTCCTCACTAGGGGTGCCTTGACTCGGCTCCCCACTAAGAGCAACATCACCAATTGATTGGCTTGTAGTGGGCTGGCTCTGAGTGTCATCACCTTGATTCTCTATATTCCTATTAATTCAAATAAATGAAATTAATTAAAAAATAATGTAAGATAAGATAATTAAGAAAAAAATCCCACAACATAAATTTAATTGAACTAAATTAACATACTTTAATTTCAAAACTAAACTCATATAGGGATATTCTCCCATATCCCTTCATGGTGATCAGTTCTTATGGCATGTTCATCATCTACTTCATCTACCACATCTAAAATTGGTAGCCCACTTGAGAAGTTAGGAGTTTCAAAAATATCAAAATTTGATTCATGATCGTCATTACTATCAATCATCCCTTTTCTTTTAAGTGCTATTGACCAATTTTTATTTGCTGAATCCATGACATAGAAAACTTGTTTAGCTTGGCCTGCCATAATAAATGGCTCATCTTTAAAAGTTAGTTTTTTAAGATCAACCATTGTAAATTAAAACTTATCATCATGAATACTATTGACATCAACCCACTTGCATTTGAAAACAGGAACTCTAAATTTTATATAATCAACCTCCCAAATCTCTTTAATAACCCCAAAGTAAGTCTTAGATGCTAGTTTAGGTTTCTTATCTTTTGAACTAGAGAAGTGTACGGCTTCAGCCATTATCATAACTCCACTATTTTGCACCGTACTCTTCTCATCCAAGGACTTTGTATAAAAGGAATACCCATTAACATCATAGGCACTCCAACATATAACATCAAAGTTAGGACCTCCAGCCAACCATAAGACCTTTGTAGGAGCCCCCTTCTCTTTGTACTATGGTGCCTCACATTTCGACACTTCTCTTCTCCTTCAAGCTCTTTTATGTACAACACACAATCATTAGGACATGTGTGTATTTTTTTACACTTCATACCCATTGGACACGAGATCTTCTTGGCATCATAATAATGATTTGGTAGTGCATTGCCTTTCGAAAACATTATTTGAAGTAACTCTAACAACTATGTGAAACTTTAGTCACGCCACCCAGCTCTTGCCTTTAAGGTAACTAGTTTTAACACCTCAAATAACAAACTAAAATCAGTGCACCCTGGGTATAGAGGCTTCTCTATATCAGTGCACAAGTTATCATACACATGTGGTTGTTTAAAAGCCTCTTCCCCAACATTACAGATCATGTCCTCTAACCGATCTTCATTCATTTCTACTTCATTATCAAGATTATCAACTCCCACACATTGAGATGTGTTGCCATAATTTTCCAATCGTTCACTATGCCAAATCCATATTGTACAATTTTTGCAAATCCCATCACAAACTAAGTGCTCTCTTATGTCAGCAATACCTAGTCTCCTCTCATTCAAACAATTAACACAAGAATAATAGAACCTTTCACTATTGTCAACAACATTTTTCTTAGCAAATTCTAAAAATTCTTTCACCCCATTATCATACTCGTCACTCGTTCATCTAGCATTCATCCAACTACGATCCATATGTCACCTCCTAAAGAATATAACTAATGTTATTAACTTCAAACTATTTTAAGAAACTAAGTTCCTAATTAATTTAAGATTTGAAAAACCTTTAGCAGAGTCTGCCTTGAAAATTAGATCTCCTAAGACTTTTAAAAAAATTTACAAGAGAAAATTGACAATTTTAAACCAAATAAATGATCACATGCAACAACCTGAAGCCTTACGAAGCCACTAACAGCACTCCCAGCAACAATCAATATCATTAAAAACTAAATTTAAGTAATTTAGAGGAAAGAATGAATTCAAAAAAAATTTGACAGAGTCTCCCCTAAAAATTGGACTTCCCAAAAGTTTTAGAAAATTTTACACAAGAAAATTAACAATTTTAAACCAAATAAATGATCAAATGCAATAATTTGAGGCCTTATAAAGCCACTAACAGCACTCCTAGCAACAATTAATATTATTAAGAACTAAATTTAAGCATTATAAAATTTAAAAATCCATATTTAACACATACTTGGGTGGCAGCAGCTAAAGTAATGGCTCAACACTAAGAGAGCAAGGAGGGGAGAAGGAATGGTGGCAAGGCGGAGGTACTAAGAAGGGGGTGAGTAAGAGGGAGGGGGAAGGACGAGGGGGAAGGGCGGGGACAAGGGGGGAGTCAGGCAAGGGAGGGGGTGGGGACGAGGGGGAGGGGGGCTAGCGAAGGAAGGGGAAGAGGGGGAGGGCGGCGAGAGGGAAGGGAGGAACTGAATGGAGAAAGAAGAGTAATGGAGGGAATTTAAAATTTTTTTTACACCGGGTGCATGGCCTCCTGGTGTAAAAAGTAGACTTTTTACACTGGGTGGCCATCCACCTGGTGTAAAAAGAGCCTTTATTTTTTACAGTTTTCCTTCCAACCAATGTAAAAAATATCCCATAAATTTCATATTTTGTACTAGTGACCATGGGTGATCCAGTATAGCATATTATGGAACTATTACCATGAAACATTTGGGCAGTTTGGCAACTCCCTAATGCCTATTAGGGTATGGTTAGGAGTCAACAACACCTCTATCATAAGTGTGTGGAGAGGAAAACCATAATTTAAAGGTGGGTTAGATTACCTTTATCCAGGTGTTTCTACCATCGAAAGTGAGCTTGAGTCAATAATTGATTGATTTATAAGAGCCTATGGTTTTATGTCAGGGAGCTTTAGAGGATCGATGGATAGTTGATCATGCTAAGGTGTAAAAGTATTTGAAACGTGATTTATATGCAAAAGTGATAATTTAGTATTGATATGTTATATATGTGTGCTATATGATGATTTCAATTACTTTAGCATAGTTATTTGTGGTAATAGACATTTAATGAGCTATGTTTGGTTACTGAGATTTTTATCTCACCTGTGATTATTTACATTTTTTAGGTTCTGGTACTAGTGGGTCAAAGGAAAAGGATATAGGTTGAGTTGACATCTCTTTCCTAAATTTTTATAAAATATGGTGTAATGAATTTTGCTAATATTAGTCTTATATATGTATAAGTTGCCATAAGATTTATACATGTGTATAAGATATCATTATGGTATGTTTTGTGATTTTGAACTCCCTAGCCCTTGTACATGTGTGAAAGATGAAATGATTAGTTGGGTTAATGGATGAATGTAATTATGTGTGAATATGAGATGGGTGGAGATTATTTGCAGAATTTTGACGTTATATAAGATTAAAGAAATGAAAATGTAAATTTAGCCCAAAGGGAGAAATGGGCGATTTATAGGCCAAATTTGTGTATATGGGTTATATTGTGTATGTATATGGTCAATTAAGTGTGTTTTGTCCATTTAGACTTGGTCAAAACCTAAAAAGTGGGTAATGACAATTGATTTCAAATTGAGACACTTAAGTGACAAAAATTTGACAGAAAATAGTCAAAGTACCCTTTAATATCCAATTTTTGATAGAAATATCAAGTTGGGATAAAACCAGTGTCATTAGTTAGATTTCAAAACAAGCTTCATGTGGGCGATTGAACCATCACAATTGGGTATGTGGAAATGGCTCACATCTGAATTTCATATCAAAAATTGCCATTTGACAATAAATTCAGGTGTGTGCACCGCGGCGTATATACTCGCATGTCACGGTGCACGGCACAGAGTGAGCAATTGTGGCCTCTGTGCCACATGCCGCAGTGTATGTGGCACGAGCCATGGTGCACGGTGCCAATTTTTTACTTTATTTTTAGTAATGCACATGTTTTCTAGATCTTGATGCACATAGGTTTATTACTTCCGTTGTGTGTAATAAGATTTATAGTTGCGTGAGTTATAAAATGGCTTTTTTTAAAATCTTTTATTAGGATCACAATGTTTCCAAGGCTTTTAATGTTTTCAAAGAATGATTTTGATTTGATTAGTAAAATTGAAGTGGAACGTATGGTAATGTCAATGAGGGCATTACATGTAACATCCTAATTTTCTTATCTTGTGATTAGCTATTTGTTAGGGGTAAATTAGTAATTAGTAAAGAATGAGAGATGTGGAGGATTAATTGATGATTTGTGTCTTAAGGATGTTAAATGTACAGATATAGGTAAAAGAAGTTAAAATGAGGCAGCTATACCCTTAATTGTTCCCTTAGGTACGTGTGTATCAACGATTGTTTCAATTTTGGGGACAAAATTCTTAAAAAGAGGGGAGAATTGTAACATCCTGAATTTTTGATTTATGCATTAATACTAATTAGGGGTTGAGTTAGTGATTTAATGTAAGATTAGGATTATGAATAGTGAAGTGTTATTTTAACTCATTGGGATGCTATATGAACAAATATGAGTGGAAGAATGAAGTCTCAGTGCAAAATGTGTGAGTATAATGAGGATTTCCCTCACTTTGCCATGCACAGCGGTGGAGGATAAGTATGCCATGGCGCATGATACAAGATTTCGATAAATGATGTAATTGTAGCTCGTGAAAAACAGAAATGAAATAAGGAGCAAGGGGTTTTGGCATGGAGAAGAGGCCAAGCTTTGCCAGGGCAAAAATTTTTAGGAGCAAGAGCGACATTTCCAACCTGTTACTTATCGAGTAACTCTTATACTGCCTTAACCTCCAATTCTACCCTATTTTTTCTTAGTTTTAATTGGTGAGAAATTAAATTTGAAAGTTTTAAGGCAATGATTTCTCACCCTATAGTAATAGAAAGGTTCTCCAGAACTAAACTAGTACTTTATGATTGGTTTAAGTTAGAATGATAAAGCTTTAGAGCTATAGGCATAATTTATCCTAGTCTAGAGAGAGAGTAATGAGAGAGAATGTGTTTGTGAGGGAGTTAGAGCTTGTTTTGAGTGGTGATCAATTGTGATACGTGTGAACGAGTGTGAATTGTAGTAATAATAGCAATTAGATGTTTAATTGTGGTAATTGGCACTTTTGTCAATGGTAAGGTTGACTTTGGTTTGCCAATTTTGTGTAAATTCTAGCGTGTGATGCGTAAGTAGCAAAAAGAAACTTGAATAAGATTGTGGAACACAAGTTACCTTTCTATTGAACAGAAGGGTTGAGGTAACCATATAGTTTATTATGTTTATTAACTATTATAACTGTGTAGGAGTAAATATAAAATTGCTGTTTTATGAGTTTTATGCATGATTTGACATTATAAATGATTTTAGCATGAAAATTGATTTGTGAAATGAAATTTAAAAGGTTATTAGTTTCGATTGATACATATATGTTATGATGTGGAAACAAGAATGAACAGTAAAGCTTATGTGAAAAAGCATGATCTTAAGGGGTGGGAGTTCACCTAGAATATGTGGAATTTTGTATGTGTGTGTGTGTGTGTGGAGATGTGAGTGAAAAATCCATAGAGTCAGGCTGGCACCATGGGACATCCCGTGCAGCCTATTATGGATTAGTACTATGGGTAATCTAGTATAGCATATTATGAGACCATTACCATGGGACATTCGGGCAGTCTGGCAACTCCCTAGTACCTGTTAGGGTATGGTTAAGAGTCAATAACGCCTTTATCACAAGCATGTGAAATGAGGAAAACTATAGTCCATATGTAGGTAAGATTATCTTTGGCCAGGTATTTCTACCACTAAAAGTGAGCTTCGGTCAATATGTGATTGATCCAGTAGAGCCTATGGTTTCATGTCAAGGAGCGTTAGAGTTTCGGAGGCTAGATGATCATGCTATTATTGAAAATTGTGTGGAAATGTTTGAAAAGAGGATGTTTTATATATTATGATATAAAAATGCTATTACACTAGTTTTGTTACTTTGACATAGTTAACTGTGATAATAAGCATTTAATAAACTATATTAGTTATTGAGATTTTTATTCCATTTGTGATTATTTATATTTTTCAAGTTTTGCTAGTAGTGGTGCGAAAGGGAAGGAACTGGGCCGAGAATAGAGATTTCTCAATTAAGCCTTGTAAAAATTGGTGTAATGAGTTTGTATATAAGTAGTGGTTTTGCATACAGCCATAGGAATTCATATCTGTGCATAAACATGTGATTGTATTTGTGTGTATGATTTTGAGTTCTAGTCCACTAAATTAGATTAAATGCATGTATACACTGAAGTAGCATTATGGGCTTGTAGAAGAATGTATTTGTGAGAATATGGTAAATACTTGATATACATATGTAGAGAAATTGGCCTCGTGTACACATGAGATTGAGAAATGAGATATTGCCTAAAAGTGTATAATAGGCAGTTTACAAGCCAATTGTGTGTATATGCATTATATTGTATATATAATTAGTCAATCAGGTGCATATTGTCCATTTGGATATGATCAAGGCCTTAAAAGTGGCTAATGACATACGGTTTTAATTGGTGATGATCAAGTGGCAAATTTTGTCCTAAAATAGTCAAAATGCACTTGGGTGTACAATTTTCAATTAAGATATTGGATTTAATCAAAACTAGTATCATTGGTTAGATTTCAAATCAAGCTTCGTATGGGTGCTTGAACTACACTAACCAAATATCAGATGTGAAAATGGCGCACTTTCAAAATTTATATTAGAATCTAGAATTTAATAGAAAATTTTGATATGTGCGCCATGACGCATGTGTCAATGAAGGACCACATGTCACGGTGAACAGCACAGAGAGTAATGTTGAGGTCTCTGTACCACATGTTTTCTTGTTAACCTTAAAGCACTATTGCACAATGCTTTCACTATGTAATATTTTATTATCGGGATATATATTATATGATTTTGGAAATATTTTCTTGGGATCCCAAAGTTTTCAAAATATATGATTGGAAATTGATTAATAGTTTGGGTGGACGATTATATGGTAATCTCAGTAAGGGCATTACATTGATTAATTGGCTAATTGTGCCAAATATGTGTAAATTGGCATAATTCAAGTGTAGATTTGACAAAGAACTTTATAGAGACAAGTTAGTGGTTGAGAAGTACCACAGGTAACCTTTCTAGTGACAAAAGAAATGAAGTAACCAAATAATATCCTCTATTTGATTATCTATTGTAACTGCTTGGAAGTATGAGTATTACTGCATGAAATGGTTTAAGAATAAGCATGTTTGCCAATTAAACATTTGTGCATAACATTAATTTGTAAAGAACCAAGTATATTATTTTGAATACTTTATGATTATATATATATGGTATATGGTTGTATATAGTATGAAAATATGGTGATTGTAAGAAAGCATGATTATAGGGGTGGGAACTCACTGATAGTGTGAAGTATAGTGAAAGACCATATGGCATCATTCTTCTTAATGCCTGACAGGGTATGGTGTTGGAGAATTTGCATCTCTTTAGTGCCTTTTGAGGTGCAATGTTGGAGATTATCTCCTTAGTGCCTATTGACGTGTGATGTTCAAACTTCTTAGTATCAATGTGATGCGATGTTGGAGTCAACGACATCCTATTGTGTGTATTAGGGGAAACCATAGTCTAGAAGTGAGATAGAACATATTTGACTAGGTGATTCTACCACTGAAGGTGAGCTTAGGGTTAATGAGAGTGTCTTTTAGTCTGAGATGAGACTACGGTTTTAAGTCAGGGTGATTTGGAGGTTCAGTTAGCAGTTATAAAGTCCTAGAGTCTGAACTATAAAGTCCCATATCAACCCGTGCTTTACCATTCCACACCACACAATCAATAAATTAAAATTAGAGTAATAGCCCTTTATTTGTTTTCAAAATCACACGATCCCAAGTTCTTAAAACATATATTCAAATGAAAGGGCTAACAGAAGTGTAAACACACTTGAAGGACTCAAAATATCATAATTTCTTAATCCTGAATAATGGCCGTGCGTTACAGCATATGGCATAGAACCATGTGCTTTGTTCCTGACTATATCATGCATCGTGACGGGCACATCATGTGCTGCAGCATGCCTATCCAAATTTTTACTGTTATTTTGATGACAAAATAAACTTTCCACCTAGACCAGGCCATCCTATCACAAGGAACACGGCCTACCATACTACTATTCAAACCAGGTCATGTTCGTTTGGGTAGTCTCTTAGGTCCATCATGGCTGAGTCAAGCTTTACGCTCTAGATCATCAGGACTTCCTAGCCTTATACAGAGTAGGACCACGGCCCCCTACTCTAGTCTAGGGTAACCTTGTGGATCATTCAATATTCTAGGTCCATCGTGGCAGAGTCAAGCTCTATGCTCTGGATTATTAGGATTTCTTCTCATAGGTCCATCCTGGTGGGGTCAAGCTCTATACTTTGGATCATCAGGACATTATAGACCTCTTTATGATAGGGCCATATTTCCTTCTACCATAATCCAAGGGTATATCTTGTAAATGTAATGCATGTTAGTGCATGTGTCACTTCTCAAATTCATTTCAATCAATACTCACACACCCGCATGTATATACTTTCAAAATGTTGCTACTCTATCAGTTCATAATATAACGCACATAGTTACATCAAAATACTTACAAATAATTTCATAAACAAACAAGTAAAAGGGTTACTCCAATTACCTTTAACCCTTGCTACTAAGGTTACCAATCACACTAAGCTCCCAAAGGCACAGATTCTCACGAGAAACTTCACAGGTGCTCAATCTATAGAACACAATGCCCCTCAATTAATTTCCAACACATTTCATAGGCATTGATTCGGCTAAACCAAATCCTTTAACATATAAAACAGTTTAATTGAACCCTTTTTAATTTACTTATCCATTATTTATAGCTACTAGCCCCATAGACTACTCAATTAATAATAACAACCTCTTAATCTATTCATTGACCTAAAATCTCACAATTAACGCAACTTTTAGGTTATTTTGAGCCTGAATGCTCAAAGTTCAATCATTCAACTCATACTAGTGACAAAACCTTAGTTCTGCATTTGATATCCTATTTTAACCTTTTCTTTTAGATTACATCACTTTAGAATCTCATGATTCAATTTCTCCACTAATGAAATTTAATAAAAAGGGGTAGAGTTGCAGCTTGGGATTGCGTGATACTTACCTAGCAAGTTATTCACCGAAGCAGACTCTCGCGTGAAACCTCCTCTTATATTCACTCAATATAAAAGAAGATTACGTATTACTATTAGCTCATATCAATTATAATAAAAAAATTTCATTTCAAAAGTTTTGGCCGAAGACTTATTTTGTAAAATCAGTCAATTCACAATACAATAAAAAAAACACAGTAGAAGTAAATCATACACTCCTCAAATATATAGTGAACATAAACCACCAGCATCCCTATTCTAATTGCATGCATTTCATTACAAAATAAAATTGAGAAATGGTTCGTGCGCCACAGTGTGCAGTCCGTACGCCGTGGTATGTGGCACAGAGCCATACATTCACTCTTTCTATGCCGTGCACCGTGACGTGTGTCACCATGCGCCACAACATGCCTGTCCAAATTTTTGTTGTCATTTTGACAATAAAAATAACAAACTTCTGGCGTGCGCCATTTTCACATATGATATCTAATTAGAGTTATTCAAGTGCCCACATGAAGCTTAGTTCGTATACTAACTAATGAGATAGGTTTGGACATGATTTAACGGTCTGATTAAAATTTAGACATTTGATTGCAAAAAGTCACTTTTTCTAAAAGTTTTGCACACCCAACCACTCAATTCGATCCCTTTCTCTTATTAGATCACACTTGAACCAAGTCTGAAAGGATCTAATATGCTTCATTGACCACAATTAATCACAATCATACTCATATATTAAAATTTGACCCTTCTACTGCCAATTTTCACAATTCACTAACTTAACATACTTTTTCATTGCTTGGCATAACTTAGCCCACTTAGCTATTTCTCAACTCATACATATATAATCATATTCACAATACATCTTAGCCCCTAAATTATTCATTTTACCATAATTTATCCCTTGACTTAAAATTCACCAATACAACCAACTATATCAACACAAACATACTCAAATCGTAGCCCTTTTTTATCTCAAACAACACATATACACATAATTAGGCTTAATTTCATAAAATCTCAATTTAATACATGCATGCAACTTATGGCAACTCATATACACTTATATATACCATCTCAGTTCAGTTCATTACATAACTTCAGAGTACATGGCTTCACACTCAAGCCAGTCAAGACTTCTCTTCCCTTGCCCTGATCACTTTCCGATCCTGAAAACAAGTAACCACGGGGATGAGATAAAAATCTCAGTAATAGAATAACTCACTCATATTGACTATCACATGCAACAATATGAAAGTAAACATAGTATGTCATCAAAACCTCATAAAATAGCATTTATATCATATATCTCATTTTATTCTCAACTTTTCAGCACATCACAAATGATTCCATGTTATCTAAAGATATTTCATCATATCACATAACATACTAGCATGATCTCTACTAACCAAACCTTTGAATCACCCTGACACAAAATTATAGGCTTATCTTAGACTAATATACACTCTCATTAGTCTTGAGCTCACTTGCAGTGGTAGAATCACCTGGCTAAAGATGTTCTAACGCACAATATGGACTATGGTTTTTCCCAACACACGCAATGGGGCATCGTTGACTCCAACACTGTATCACAAGGACACTAAGGAGTCTTTCATCTCTAACACCGTACCTCAATAGGCACTAAGGAGATCTTCTCCAACACCACACCTATCAAGGCATTAAGGAGAATTGTTTCCAATACCGCACCCTACTGGGTATTAGCAACCTTACCATATGGTCCTTATCATCTCCAACACTTAGGTGAACTCCCACCCCTATGATCATACTTTTTTAAACCATTTAAAGTTCCCATTTATCATGTAACACTTTCTTACACATAATATATACATATAATCTTTTCATTACAAAACACACATTTCCATGCTTATTTCAATCAAACATCGTTTCACACACAACAATCACTCAATGCTATAAAACATACTTAGTTTAAAATTGTTTCATGTACTACATACCATATTAACATATAGTTACAATAAATAGTCAAATAAAGAAAGTTATTTGATTACCTCAACCCTTCTATCACTAGAAAGGTTACCCATGGATTTCAACTATCACACAAGCTTATCTTAAGCTTCCTTTCTCTACTCATGCATCTAATATGCCAATCTAGACATATTTGGTGCATTTTAATCATTTAGTTTATTTTGACCAAAAACTCATTTTTTCCACTTAGGGCTATATTCATTCGTAAACTCTTTTCCATTTATCCTTTCTAAGTTCGTGCTACCTAATTACTATATTACATCACCTCAACTGGTCTTATTTCACTCAAATTAGATTTTTGCTCTAACTTTCTCTCTCTAAATGCTAAAATTGAGCCTATGGGTTTAAAGCTCTGCTGTTCAACTCTAAACCAGTCTTAAAGCTCTAATTTAACTTTCAAGAACCTTTTTATTACTATTAAGAAAGAATCAAACCCCTCAAATTCCATCGATTCAATTTTGCTATAACTCATTTTCAGAGAAATTTGTGTAGAATGGAAGGTAAGAGTTATACGTAGCTTACCTGACAAGTTATTGATCTGAATCACCTTCCACCACTCCAAAATAGCTTGACTCAGCTCCTTAGGCCTTCTCCTCTCTCTATCTCATATGTTTCTCAATTTTACTCCTCTGAAATTTCTAAAAATTTACAACTTATGAAGGCAATTTCTAATCCATGCATCGCGACATGTGGCACAGTGAGATTTATTGTCACTATGCGTACTTGTTTCAACCCGAAATGCACTCCTATCACTCATATCTATTCATACAACACACAAACAAGTCAAAATACTAATTAATCATCTAAATCTCTAATCCCATACTAATTTTCACTTCACCCTCGATTAACCTCTAAGCTTAGGATTAAGAAATTCAGGATACTACACTAAGGGTTACTTGCTAAGTGCCCTTACCATTAAATTTCTAATAAGAACCTTGCATAATATTTTTATGAAGGACTTTGTGAAAAAGATAAGGTTTTCATAAATGCTGCTAGGAGGGGAGCTTAGTGGAGCTTTAATTGATTTAACACCTATCAAGGCTTTGGAGTTAATAGAAAAGATGGAAACTAATAGTGCTCAATATGACACAAGCGATAGGAAGGTGAATTCAATTTCAAGAACATTGGATGACAAGAAATTGCATATTTTGGCCTTAAAGATTGGTAAGATGTTGGCTTCTCAATTGAGCCAAGTTCAAAATGTGAGCAATGTAAGTGCTTCTTCCTAAGCTCTAGTTCCTTACACAATACTTTTTGTGATTCTCCCATGTATGTTGAGTCTAATTGCCCTATTAAGTTTGAGCATGATCAAGTTAATGGTATATTCAGAGAGGGAATTAAGGCAACTAAGGGAACTTTGGGAACACTTATAATTCTTCTTAGAGGAATCATCCCAATCTTTCCTCTCCAACTTAGGTGGAGCTTTGTAAGAGAGCCAACCAAGGGGACCATTTCCTAATGCTCAAGGCCGTGACTTTCAACCTTAATTTCAAGGTGGTAATTCTAATTCCTATCAGCAAAGAGGTAATGCTTTCAACTCCAACTTCAATTCTAACTCTAATTTCACTAGGCAAATTCCCCATTGATTCTCCTTCTTCTAGTACTTCCAATAAGGTGCAATTTCTAGCTAAGCAAATGATAGAGATGAATCACATGTTTAGGGAGCTTATAATAATTTAAATAACAAATTTGATGCTTTAACTTCCTAAATGAGCATGTTTTCTAATCATGTTAGTTCATCTAATACACAAGAACTTACACGTCTAAGCAACATGGTTGCTAATCCTAAAGAACCCATTAATGCTATTACTTTAAAAGTGGTAAGGAAATGGGTGAAAATGTTGAGAAAGAAAGGAAAGAGGGAGAGGCCGTGGCCTTGCATGATAATTCCTTGCATAATGACTTGTCTTTACAAGCTTCTTCTAGTGCTACTAATGCTTAATTATTTAAGGATGATGAGAAGGAGGATATTAAGGAGATTGAGATAGAGAAACCTCCACAAAAATGCCAAGGAGGTGGCAAATCAAAAATTCTATAATTGGTATAAGAGGAGAAAAAGGAAGATGAAGCTAAGAAAGAGCAATAAATTGTAAGGAAACTTCCTTTTCCTCAAGCTCAAGTGATCAAGCATCAACTAAGAGGAGTTCATGACAAAGAGATAATTGATTTCTTCAATAAAATTCATGTGAATATTCCTCTTCTTGATGTTATAAAAAATTTTCCAAAGTATGCAAAATTTCTCAAGGATTGTTGCACTAACAAGAGAAAGTTTAGACCTAATACTAAGGTTCAATTACCCTCTTCTATTAGTGCAATAATAAAACCTCAATTACCTATTAAGTATGAAGATCTAGGTTCTTTTACCATTCCATGCAAAATAGGAAATACCATATTTTCTAGTGCTTTAATTGATCTTAAGGTGGCTATTAATGTCATGTCTTTATCCATTTACACTTCTTTAAAACTTGATTGCATGTATAAGACCCCAATAATATTCCAACTAGCAGATAGGGCTTTAAGAAAATCATTTGGTATTGTTGAGGATTTGATTGTTTGTGTAAAAGACTTGCTATTCCTGGTTGACTTCTATGTGCTAGATATGTCTAGGAGGAAAGGGGATGATGTGTTGATTCTTGGTAGACCCTTTATGAGAACAGCCCATACTTTAATTGATATGGATAAGGGTACTTTGATCTTAAAATGTAAGGAAGATCAAATCAATTTCAATATTTATGAGGCAATGAAAAGGCCTTTTGGGGATTATTCCTAACTCGATGTTAATTCCATTGACACTTTGTTTGATGAGGCTATTGAACACTTTACATTCCCCTCACTTGCTCATGAATCTATACTTAGTACTACTTATGTCCCTTGCTCTTGCATTGATACTTTTGTGTGCTAAAATTGCTTAGATGTTGATGCATACTTGAATGGTACCTCTTCTCATGAATTATGTGATGATGATAAAATGTCTATTATGCTTGAAGTTTATAGGCATGACAAGGGTATTATTTCTTGTGATGTTGGTACACACATTAAAGGGGTTAATCCTAAGGAATTTTCTCCACTCGAGCTTGCTGTCTTTGAGGTTCCCAAGCTATTGGAGGAAAATTCTTCTCTTAAGACCCCTAAGGCCCTGTACTCTCTTAGCATTTTGGAGGAGACCTTGGCAAGTATTGAAGACTTTAGCATGGAATTGAAGATAGCATAAGAAGTCAAAGAGGTTGATTTGCATAATTCTTCTATTGCTTTTGATGATACTTTTGGTGACAGTTTCTATTTCATGCTTTCTTGTACTTGTGATGTTGACAATTTATGCATGGTTTGTCAAGGAACTTTTTCCTCTCACTTGAATTTTTTTTCTTTAGAATAAAACATGCTTGAGGAAGGTTTTTTTGTTTCCTTTGTAGGTGTTCAAGAAGATGTCATTGAGAATAATGATGACCTTGATGGATTTGTCATTGAGGTGAATGAGTCTGAGACTATTCAAGAAGGAACTTAACAAGTTCAAGCTTTAGAATTTCAAGATTTTCCTTATTAAAGGAGATCATTTCATGTGATCTTGAACAAATAAAGAAAGGGAGTTGTTTGCTTTGAACTTTATTCATTCATTTCATTTCATTAATGGTGTATTTATTCATTCACCACATGATTTAAATCTATGAATTGAGTTATTTGATTTTTCTTTTGTGCAAGGTCAATGCTTTGTTGCTTATATTTTAAGACCTTGCCAATTGAGCCTAAGCCTCCAAATGGCTTTAAAGCAAGATTTTTCCATCAATGCTTATGGAAGGATCTCAATTTCATCATTACAGATTCCGCCACCTATTTTGAGACACCATGATAAGGTTGTATCTCTTTGATCTTGAGCTCTTACCTTACTTTGATTAATATATATTTGATAATTGGTATAGTTCAACTGTAGAGGAGATGAATCTAGTAGGAGTATAATTTAATTACTTTATTTTATTTGTTTATTTTTAGTTGTTTGTTTTGTTTTGAAAAAAAATTATGCACCATACTTTTGTTAAGCATTCATTATTGATCTCACCTTATCTTATCACCAGTCTATACATACATTGAGGATAATGCATGATTTAATTTTGAGGGAGAGAAATAAAAATTTTGTTTTATTTAGTCTTGCAAAAATTTTAGAAAAATTAAAAGAAAAATTGCTTTTTTTTGTTTTATTTGAGGTTACTTAATTACCTAGCTTTTTGAATGGATATTTTGATGCTTGACATATGGTAATTTTTAGGATTGAATAGGTGTGAAGTTACCTTGAATTAATAGAGTAGAGTGGCACATTATCGTTTCACGGAAGAAGCCAAACACTCATGTGTGACTACTTCCTTAGTAATGTTACCCTCTAGAATTCGTTTCACTTCTTAATTAACACCACATACCTTGTACTTGCTTGATAGGAAATGAATGATGGCATTCATAAAAAGTAACCAAGAGCTAAATAGCCAACCTATTATTATTGGTTATCATTTGCTAGCCACTTTGAGCTTCTAGTTTGATTCTTTTAAAAATAAATACTCACCTTATTTTTCCCAAGGAATGCATGTTACACTTTCATATTTTTTTAAGATACATTGCATGTCCTAGGTCAAGTGAGTGGATGCCTATTATAATTTTTCTACCCGTTACTTCTTGTCTCTCCATTGTCACATCATTATGTCCATTAGATCCATTTTCTTCAAGGAGTTAGGTGCAACCAAAAGAAAATGAAAACAAAGAAAGATTAAAAAAACAAAATATATAGTCAAAAAGAAAAGAAATAAAGTTTCTAGAAAAAGAAACAAAAAGAAGATGAAAAGAAGATGAAAAAGAAAAGAAAGAAAAAATAAAAGTTCCTTAGCTCATTTACTTCCATCTATTTCATGATTTCTTGTCATTTCTCTCCATCCTCATGATGTTAAGGTGTCCACTCCATTGAATTAGACTATTCTTTTCATATTAAGGGCATATTTCTTGACCTTAAGATTATCTTGATGTTAACCCTATTTTTCATACATGCATTTCTTAGACATCCTTTCACTACCCACATTATAACCTAATAAAGTCTACTTGATTCTTGATTGCAAGTGCTATTTAGTAGTGGAGAAGTAGAAGGGTTACACACTTATGTAGGGTTTGTCCTAAGAAATATTGAATAAAAATTGAATACCTTATATACTATGAGTGATGAGAGAAAACACTTAACCTAGAGAGGCTTATTCTTTGACATTGATTCTTGGTAAGGGTTTATTTGTGATGTGCATAATTCTTTCTTAATTATTTTCACATTGATTGATATTTTGTAAAAGTTCTTGAGCTAGTAATTTAGTGACTTTGAATATTTTTTTCCTTTTACTTTTTTGGGACCTTTTCTACTTGATTTTGCTCTGAGTGCAAAAGATAAGTATGGAAGAATTGATAGAACACATTTGTTACACACTTTTATTTATCAATTAGGACCATTTTATTAATGTTTATCACATCATAGTGCACACAATACATTTGATTCTTGCCTAATAGTAATAAAAAGGTTCTCGAAAGTTAAATTAGAGCTTTATAACTGGTTTAGAGTTGAACGGTAGAGCTTTGAACCCAGAAGCTTAATTTTATCCTTTAGAGAGAGAAAGTTAAGGCAAAAATATGATTTGAGTAAAATAAGACTGGTTGAGGTGATGTAAAATAGTAATTAGATAGCCATAGACTTATAATGGATGAATAAAAAAGAGTTTACGGATGACTATAGCCCTAAATAGTAAAAATGAGATTTTGGTTAAAATGGACCAAATGACTAAAATGCGCTAAATGTGTTGAGATTGGCATATTGGACGCGTGAGTAGAGAAAGGAAGCTTGAGATAAGCTTGTGTGATAGTTGAAATCCACGGTAACCTTTCTAGTGATAGAAAGGTTAAGGGAACTAAATAACTTTCTTTGTTTGATTGTTTCTTGTAACTATATGTTAGTATGCTATGTAGTGCACGAAATGATTTTAAACTAAGCATGTTTTATAACATTAAATGATTATTGTGTGTAAAATGGCTTTTGATTGAAATAAGTATGGAATTGTGTGTTTTGTAATGAAAAGTATTATATGTATATGTTATGTATAAGAAAGTGTTAAATGATAAATGGGAACCTTAAATGGTTCAAAAAAGCATGATCATAGGGGTAGGAGTTCACCCGAGTGTAGGAGATGATAAAGACCATGTCGCAAGGTTTCTTTATTACCTGTTAAGGTGTGGTGTTGGAAACAATTCTCCTTAGCGCCTTGAAAGGTGCGATGTTGGAGAAGATCTCCTTAGTGCCTATTTAGGTATGGTGTTGGAGATGAGAGAATCCTTAGTGTCCTTGTGATACAGTGTTGGAGTTAACGACGCCCTATTGTGTGTAATGGGGCAAACTATAGTCCGTATTGTGCATTAGAACATCTTTGGCTGAGTGATTCTACCACTGTAGGTGACCTCAAGACTAATGAGAGTGTATATTGGTCTAAGATGAGCCTATGGTTTCATGTTGGGGTGATTTGGAAGTTTAGTTGGTAGAGATCATACTAGTATGTTATGTGATATGATGAAATATCTTGAGATAACATGAAATCCTATGTGATATGATGAAAAGTTGGGAATGAAGTGAGAGATGTGATATAAAGACTATTTTATGAGCTTTTAATGATATATTATGTTTTCTTTCATATTGTTACATGTGATAGTTAATAGGTGTAAGTTATTTTATTACTAAGATTTTTATCTCACCCTTGTGGTTACATGTTTTCAGGACTAAGAAGTGAGTGATCAGGGCAAGGGAAGAGAGTCTTGACCAACTTGAGTATGAAGCTGTGTACTCTAAGGTTGTGTAATGAACTAAACTGAGAGATTGTATATATAAGTGTATATGAGTTTCCATAGGGTTGCATGCATGTATTGAATTGAGATTTTGTGAAATCAAGCTTGATTATATGTATATGTGTTGTCTGAGGCAAAAGGGGCTATGATTTGAGTATGGTTGTGTTGATATGGTGGTTATGATCTTAAGCCAAGGGATAAATTATGATGAAATGAGTGATTTGGCACCTAAGATTGTATTATGAATATGATTGTACATGTATGGGTTGAGAAATAGCCAAGTAGGCTAGGTTATGCTAAGAAATGGCAAAGTATGTGAAATTAGTGAATTGTGAAAATTGGCCGTAGAGGAGTCAAATTTTGATATATGAGTATGATTGTGATTAATTGTGGTCAATTAGGTGTATTAATCCTTTTAGATTTGGTTTAAGGCCTAGTGTGGTCTAATGAGAGAAAGAGATCAATTTGAGTGCTTGGGTGCACAAATTTTTTTTAAAAAGTGACATTTTGCACCTAGGTGCCCAAATTTTGATCAGATCATTAGATCATGTCCAAGCCTCTCTTAATAGTTAGTATACAAGCTAAGCTTTGCATGGGTGCTTAAATCACTCTAATTGAATATTGTATGTGAAAATGGTGCATGTTAGAAGTTTATCATTTTTGCTGTCAAAATGACAGCAAAAATTCAAACAGGCATGACACAGGGCATAGTGACACATGCCATGGCGCATGACACAGAAAGAGTGAGCGTGTGGCTCTGTGCCATATACTATGGTGCATTGACTACACACCGCAGTACATGTAACATCTTAAAACTTTAAATCTGGAAAAAATAGATTAATTAAGGGATAAATTAGTTAAAAATATGATTAATTTATTTAATTATGTTTTTAGGTGGCTAATTGGATTTTTGGGTTATATTTGGCTCTAAATTGAGATAGAATGAAAGTTAGATCAAGTCAGGAGGGATTGGGGGGAGCAAAATCAAGTTGTTGCTTGCTGTGCCGTGAGCCACGGCTTGTGTGGCGTGTGCTGCGGCACACGGGATAGCAGACAACTTAAATTTTCAGGAATCAATAAAAAAATTAGATTTTATGGTGGGAAACTTAGAGCACAAAGGGGGCAACTTTGGGTACTGCTAGGGCATCAATTTGGAAGGATTTTAAAGATGATTTGAGCCTTTAAACTCTTGGGTAAGTTTCCTACCCTTCTCATCTACCTTTTCATCTCATTTTCCATGGGATTTGGAAGAGTGAGAATTTGGTTCGATTGGATTAAGCCATAAATCAATGTTTTGAAGGTTTTTATTGACTCTAAAGGTTTAATTTAGGTGTATTGATCTTGGATATGTGGTAATATGAAGCTACTTTGTTGTTTAATGGAAGTTGGATCAAGCTTTATCTTGATCATAGGGTGTTGAAGTATGATAAGTTGAGATGTTGAGTTTTATATTGTGATAGAGTTAGAAAGAGACTTAAAGGGATGAAGTGAACAAATTCTAATCTTGACAAGTCTATTTGTTGAGGATTTGAGTGAGAAGTGGGAGAATTGAGAGGTTATTATTAGCTAATAGTGCTTGTGTTAATTGAAAATTAACATATAGTACTTGTTGATGTAGATTATGGTGTGGGAAGACTTACCTTAACACAAGAAAAAATTTAGTACCATGGGTAACCCTTTTAGTAACAAAAGGGTTGAGGTAACTAGATAATTTGCATTGTTTATTACCTTGTATAAGTTATTCTCAAGTGCTTTTCTATGATTTGTTGAGTATATATGCATAAATTCTTTAAAGGTTAACTATTTTAGAAAAAATGGAGTATTGGTTTGTAAAATTCTATATTTTTGAAGTAAATGGAAAGATTTTGTTATACTTGTTTGAAAATTTGTTTATGCATAGTCATGTGGAGATATGTAGTGAAATGTGGCATATTAGAGGGTGGGAGGTCACCCTAGTAGAGATAGTGAAGATTAAGTCCATATGACATTGCTAGTACCTCGGGACGCCAGGTGTAGCATTTACTCTCCTTAGTGCCCAAAAATGGGTGCGGTGTTGGAGACTTACTCTCCTTAGTACCCTAAAGGGTGCGGAGTTAGAGACTATGCTCCTTAGCATCTGTAGGATGCTGTGTTGGAGTAACGACACCCAATTACTTGCAATAGGGGGAAACAGTAGTCCAGAAGTGGTTTAGGACACCTTAGCTGGGTAGTCCTACCATGGATGGTGAGCTTGGGGACCATACATGTGGTTTGGTTCTATGAAATAGCCTACTGGTTCGGTCGGGAGTATTGGAGGACCAGATGGTTAAGGATCATGCATGTAAATTTATGGTGATATTATATAATGTGATTATGTCACTTATTTTAATGCTTGTTTATAACTTGGCTTGTTAATCAATAATGTAGATTATCTTAATTATTGAGATTTTTATCTCACCCCATAGATTATCATTTTACAGGTGCTACCAGTGAGATTGAGCCAGGGAGGGAATCGGGCAGGGGCTCGCATATCTGCTACACTCTTTGTAAGGCCCGATTTTAGTTTGAGTGGTGTACATAAACTTGTTATATGATATTATATATTGCCAACTAGGAATGCATATCATTTTAATTAGTTGCACTTGTTTCATACTATATTGATGTGTATTTTAGCTCAATATTGTATATGAGGTGAATATGTGATAATTTTTATAGTGATGGGCTAAAATACTAATGCAAGTGCAAGGAATGTTTTATCTAAGTGGTGATAATGTATTGGTAGTGTATTATGTGGCAATAGAGGCCAAATAGTGCTTGTAGTGTTCATTATGTATTTTGGCCTTATTAGGCAAAATGGCCATTGAGTGGCCAAATTTTGTGTTTGGTATGTTTTTTTTATGTGTTTGATTGGTCACTCAAGTGTATTTTGGTCTATTGGACTTGGTTCAAGCCTCACAATGAGTTAATGGTATTAGTTATGAGTTTTGGGTACTTGGATGGTTGAAAATTTCTTTGAAAAATTGACTTTTGCATCCAAGTGTCTAAAATTCTCATATGATGTTGATCGTAACGAAACTTATACCATTAGTTAGCTTATTGAATAAGCTTCACATGGGCGCTTGAATCACTCCAATTGGACATCGGATGTGAAAATGGCGCGCGTTTGAAGTTTGTTCAGAAAAGCTGTCATGACAGCATTACTGTCGTGGACAGGTGAGCTGCGGCGCATTTCGTGCAAGCCATGGTGCACGGTACAGTGAGGAAACTTGTCTTTCTATGCCACAAGCCGCAGCGCACAAACCACGAGCCACGACGCATGGACCAAAACACTCAAAAATGACATTTTTGGCCCTATTTTGGAGTGGTTTGCTTTCCAAAACTTTTCCATGCTTCCAATACCTATATAAATCATTAAGTTTGAGCTCAAACTATCAATTTAAAGGATTTTTATGGGATCCCATATATTCCTCAATTATTTTTAAAAGATTATTAGTTTTAACCCTTATATATATAATGTGAGATTAGGAGCAAATCCTTGCTCCTAATTATGATTGGTTGTTGTGATTGTGTGGTGAATTTTGGTAATGTTAAGGTGGACATTACAGTGCACGAGCAAAATTTCAGTCCTAATTTGTGATGAAATGCATGTAATTGGAATTGGAATGCTGGTAGGTTATGTCCACTAAGTATTTGAGGAGTATATGATTTACTTCCACTATTTTTCTCTCTAATTGTATTGTGAATTGATTGATTTTACAAAATAAGTCTTCGACTGAAGCTTTTGAAATAAAATTTGATTATTGTGATTGATATGAGGTAGTGGTAACACTGTAATCTTCTTTTATATTAAGTGAATATAAGAAGAGGTTACACTTAAGGCCTTTACGATCTCTTAGGTCCTTCCTGGTGAAGTCAAGCTCTACACTCAAGACCTTCAGGACTTGTGCCTTGCACAAAGTAAGGCCACGATCCCCTACCTTAGTCTAGGGTATACTCGCAGATGTAATGCACATGTCTATGCATATGTCTCACCTCATACATTTCAATCAACATTCACCTACTAGCATGCATATTCTTTCACAATATTACTACTCTATCAGTTCATAACACAGTTTACATAGTTATACAAAATACTTGTAAATAATTTTACAAACAAGAAAGTACAAGGGTTACTCCATTTACCTTTTTACCCTTCTTACCAAGGCTACTAATCATATTGAATTCCCGAGAGTGTAGATTCTTATGAGCAATATCACAAATGCTTAGTCTATATAATGCAATGTCCCTTAATCAATTTCTAACATTTAGTATAGGGATTAATTCACCTAAAACAAATTCCTTAACCCACAAAACATTTCAATTAGCACCTTTCAAATTCATATAATCTATTCTTTATAGTCATTAGCCCTATAAGCTATTCAAATGACCATAACACCCTCCTAACTCATTTATTCATCATTTTCTCTGCTTTAACATAATTCTTTAGGCCAATTTGAGCCTGAACTTTTAAGGTTAAACCATTTAACTCCAGACTAATTACAAAACCTTAGTTTTACATTTAGCCCTTTTCAAACCTTTCCTTAAGATTATAACTCCGTAAAACTTCCTGATTCAGTTTCTCTATCAATTAAACTTGAAGAAATTTAGGTAGACATGTAGCTCAAGGCTGTAAGATACTTACCAAATAAGTCACTAGCCAAAGCAAACTCTTAATAGTCGATAATGCTTTCCCTAGTAGAGATGAACTCGTCTTCCTCTCTAGATGCATTTTTCACACTTCTCCTTTCTAATTTCACGAGTTGTTCTCATCAATTTTAAGTGATTTCCGTACAATGCACCGCGGCACATGCAGCATCCACTATGGCTTGTGGCACAATGAGGTTAATCTCACTTATGCTTGTGTGTTTCATCCCATCTTGCCATTCTACGATTCAATCATATCAACATAATAACTAACCAATACAAAATATCAACTCAAGATCCAAACACAATCAACCTACCAATTATTAATTGACCCCTGATTAGCAACTAGTTTTTCTAGATTAAAATTTAAGATGTTACAATAGCTTTGGCGCACTTTGGATCAACTTTTACCCATTTTTTGCTTACTAAATTTAACCCATTTAAACCTACAGTTTCAAAGCTTTATCATTAACTTTCGAACCAGTTGTAAAGTCTTAGTTTAGCTTCAAAAAGTCTTTCTATTACTAGAGGGTAAGAAAACAACCCCTTAAACCTTCCTAATTCAATTTTTCTATAACTTATACTAAGAGAAATTTGAGTAGAATCTGAGCTAAAGGTAGTACAAAACTTACTCAACAAGCAACAAGTCATAAATATCTCCCAAGTGGCTATAACCTCTTGGGCTAGCAGAGCTCCCTCTATTCTTCTCCCTTCGTACTCCTTTTGTCTGTTTTCTCCCACCTCACTATTTGATCCACGCATTTAAAAGCCAAAATTCTATGCCATGCATTGCCATGCATATTACGTATGCCACGGCATGTGGCAAAGTGAGGAAAAACCTCACCATGCTTGCACAATCCTCTCCACAATGCCATTCTCCCACTCAAACTTGCTCATTTAACACCTCAAAGGGTCAAAACACCACTTCACTATCCAAAACCCTTATCACACATTAATTTACTTATTGATCCCTACTTATTAATTAATTCTAGAACTAGAAATTCCAGATGTTACAAACACTTGCCTTGAGAACGAAATCAATTCTTCTCATAAAGGATCCTAGGAGTGTTCTATTTGTAAAAATCAGAATAATGCCTAAATAAGAGCACTTTTATGATACAACTAAATCTTCTACTCTACTTTGATATATAAGATGATGATGATGATAAGTGAAAAATAAAATTTGAAATTAGATTTACCAAGATTGGTAGTCATTTGCCAAACTTATCCATGAAAATGGCTCCCACCACGATCAATAAAACTTAGCATTCATTTTTAAAAGATTTAAGTTTATACAGAAATATAGTTTCTATGATTGATGTATAGGAAATCAGTAGAGGGAGTGATCAACTACCTACGTAAAAGCATAGGCATAAGAAATGCACAAGTAAATCAGCAAAGAAATGCATGGCCCAAGCCCTTCAAACTTAAAAAAATTACTTTAGACCTTTTTCTTCTAACTAAATAACTTTTAAGAGACAATTGAAAAGTAATTAGACAATTGAAAAGTAATTATATAACTTGCCAGCAAGAGCTAGTTCCCTCTAAGTTATGACACTTCCAAATAAGAAGGAGACCAATGCTCCAATAACAATTATAAGTTGCACAGTAATTAACGTAGAGGCAAAATTAAATTCAACATTACCATAGGAAAATGATAGATATATAATGATAAATTCTTATCTCATACCTAACTTGTTGTTGCAAGTCCTCCTGAAAGTTTCATTGATACTATTTCTACTATATATGCTAGGACCTATAATAATATTTGTTAAAAAATTATAATGGTGTAATCAAAAGTCAGCAAATGCATCATGTTAATTAATAGGAGCTTACTAATCTAGGGTGGGTGAAGGTGCACCAGCACCTTTTCATTCAAGCCGTTTGCAGCTTTCAAGTGTTTGCTTGCCAACTAGTACAAAATATATGTACTCAATTGAATTTAACCTTTCTAGATACCTAAGTAGCACCTTTAGTGAACATGCCACAAGAGTTCACAATATAAGGAAATGTGAAGGATTCACTTACTTTCTAGCTCTAACCATAAATGTGTTATTGATGGCTTGAAGCGAAGAGAGGATTGAAGGTGCTTGTGACTTATGGGCTAATAATGTAATTAGCCTACTATCAATTTCATATGGGCCTACATGGTCGCACACAAGAACAGCCCAACTCGAACTACAATGTCCAAGTTCATTGAATCTAGAATATGTCTAGATTTAATAAATGTAATATAGGGTGAATGAATTATATATATATATATATATTTTTTTTGAAATATATATATATACATGATATATGTATATGATATATAAAATAAAATATAGATAATATATATATATATATTTTTTCAAAATATATATGTATATATATATATATTTGTATATATATAATATAATATGTATATGTAATATATTATGTTATGTTATGTTATATTATGTTAGTTTTAAATTTAATTTTATATGATAGATTAAATTTAATAACTAACATGATATGAGAGAATATCATGTCAGTTTTATAATTTGAATTTATAAGATAAATTCAAGTTAGATATGATATTATAGATTAAATTTATGAGATAAATTTAATTAAATTTTTCATGGGCTTTTAAGTAAGAGACAAAAACCCTTATCTATATACTATATATGGATAGAGACATTCTTTATGAAGGATGAGAGAGTCAGAAAAGTTCTAACAGCAAAAGCACTTTGAGAGCCATGAAACACCCTATAGAAAGGAAAATTAACATTCAAAGAAGAACGGATGCTGAGAGCGCTAGCACGCTGTTTGAGTTAAAGAGTTGTTCATGTGGACACCGGTAGAGGGAGCAGATCTACATTGTCAGCTCTTGAGATCCAAACTCTTGAAGAGAATGTGCGCCGACTTCAAAGAATTAAAAGGAAGCTCTTCTATCCACTTTAACCTAAACGAGTTCATTCAGTCCATATCAGGATAAAAACATTAAAATTTTAATGTTTCACTGTGCCTCCCTATCCAACACATGTAACATACACTTGCTTGAATGACATTTAGGCCTACCCATGTACCCATCACTAGGGCACCTTTAGTGAAATACTATTTTATATACATATACAAGCAAGGTTTCACAATACAATTCACATAGACAACCATTTATGCATCCTAGTTGGCAATTCAAACTTTATATACAACTTTAACATTCATATATGCATATAGTAGTCATACCACTACTAAATGAAGCTATTGTTTCCTCACTTCCTTTCTCGACCTTATCATGCTCTCTTCACCCGTATTCAAAAGTAATAGAGTGAGACATATATCCTAGTAACTCAAAGGTAACCCTAATTACCTGTTAGAAAGCAAAATCATGAACTAATGATAAAGTAGCATATGTTTCAATCAAAGCAATATTATATACATATACAAGAATTCATTCTCATCAATCTCATTATGCTCATGCTAATACACTCTTGGTTCTATTTAACTATGCTCGGACTAGGACTTCTAGTCATATAAAACAGGGCCCACCATACCACTGCTTAGACCAGGTAATCCTTTTTGCATATGGTTGGTCTCCTAGGTCTGTCATGGTAGAGTTAAACTCTATACTCTAGATCATTAAGACTTCCTAACCTTATGCAAAATAGGACCATGACCCCCTACCCTATTATAGAGTAACCTCATGGATTATTCCATATCCTGGGTCTATCATGGTGGAGTCAAGCTCTATGCTCTAGATTATCATGATTCTTGTCCAAGGTCCATCCTAGCAAAGTCAAGCTCTACTCTCTGGATCATCAGGACTTCCTAGACCTCCTCATGGTAGGGCCGCTTCCGCCTACTATAATCTAGGGTATTCTTACAGATGTGATGTATGGCAATGCACATGTCACCTTAAATTCATTTCAATTACTACTCATACACCCATATGCATAATCTTTCATAATGCTACTACTCTATCAGTTCACAACATGTACGTAGTTATATAAAAATGCTTGTAAAAAATTTCACAAATGAACAAGTAAAAGGGTTACTCTAGTTACCTTTAACCCTTGCTACTAAGGGTTACCAATTACACTAAGCTCTCAGGGGCATAAATGCTCACGAGTAATGCCATAGGCACTCAATCTACACAACACAATGCCCCTTAGTCAACTCTCAACATTCCACATAAGCATTGATTTGGCCAAACTAAATTTGTTAACACACATAATGGCCCAATCAATGCCTTTTGAATTATTTAATCCATTAACTATAGTCATTCGCCCTATAGGCTATTCAAATGACCATAAGAACCTCCTAATCCATTTATTCAACCAATTTCATCCTTTTAACCTAACTTTTAGGCTATTTTGAGCTTAAACTCTCAAAGCTCAACCATTCAACTCCATATTAGTCATAAAACCTTAATTCTATATTCGATAACCTATTTTAAACCTTTCTTTTAGATTTAACACCTTAGGACTTCATGATTCAATTTCTTAACTGATGAAATTCAATGAAAAAGGGGTAGAATTAAAGCTTAGGATTGTGGGATACTCACCCAGCAAGTTACTAATTAAAGCAGACTCTTAACCTCCAGATATGGCTTGCCCTAGTAGGGTTAAGCTTCTCTTCCCCTCTACTCACTCTTTCACTTCTAATTTCACGAGCTGTTCACATCAACTTTAAGTGATTGTTAGACAATGTGCTGCTGTGCATGGCACAGTGAGTCCAATCCCACTTGTGTTCATACGTTCCACCTTGGATTGTCATTCTACCCTTCAATCCTATCAATACAACATCCCATCAATATAAATTATCAACTCAACATCCAAACCACAATCAATCCACTAATTACTAATTTACCCTTAATTAGCAACTAGTTCCTGAGATTGAAATTCAGGATGTTACACTGCCATCTACAAACTACTATTTGTATTGTGAGTTTGAGGGAGAAGGACTTGATTCTAGTTTTGGATATGTGGCGTTGAGATAGCTGATCAGGTTTAGTTGTCTCTAGTCTTTGGAGACGGTAATGACTTCAATGTTCTAGTAAGTGAGTGAAATAAATGAGATAAGGAGGATAGGCAGTTCAAATGGAAAATGCAAGAGGAAAAAATCATAAGGCTAAACACAATCAAAAATTAGTATTGGTTACAGAAAAGGGATGGAAACTGTAAAGAGAAACTTGAAGCCCACAAATTGATGCGGTAAAACTTAGAGCACATGATGCTATTTGAAGGGGAAAAGGTAGCAACCATGTGAATGTTGGGCCAATACTTGAAGAAGATCTTCACTATTTAAGTATTATAGCTAGTTATCTAAATTTTAGATATGTAATTGATATTTCAAATGTTTATCAACCTTATTGACAATAGAGGATTGTTAGACCTCCATCTATAATTTAGGTGAGATTAGTGTGATAAATTGGTAATGTTAGGTGGACATTACACTCAAAAAAAGGACAAGTAACATTAAATTTTACCATAATATTTGAGATCACATGTCCAAGCTATTAGAAATTGTGCCTTAAGGCCAATCATTGTACAATAAACATTATTATTTAATGAATTTCTCTTTTATTATCATATTAATTACATGTTCACTATGATAACTATATCCTTAGACAAACTATAGTGATTGTCCTAATTGTTCCTAGTCGGTTATTTATAAGGGATCATAGATGAAACAAGATTAGTATGACTTTAACTAATTATAAAGATATCAATCAAAGTTGTAGGCACTTGAAAGAGTACAAGGTGTCAGACAATTCTATTGCCATTGTCAGTCCACTCAGAAATCGAGAAAGTAATGGTCAGGTAAAGTAGAATGACAATTCCACGTCTCAAACTTGACTGAAGTATTGTATGACAAAAGAAACATAATAGGGTTACATGATAGGTTGCATTAGATTATTGATCCCATATGAATTAGGTAGTTGTAATGTCTTGCTAGAGGCCACTTGTGACTTATGGGCTAATAGCGTAATTAGCCTACTGCTAACTTCATATAGGCTTACAAGGTCACAGACAAGAACAGCCCAACTCAAGCTATAATGTCAAAGTTTAATGAATTTGGAATATGTCTATATTCAATGAATGTAATATAGGGTGAATGAATTTTTTATATATATATATATATATTTAAATATTTATATATATATATTTATATGAAATATAAAGTTCAAAATATAATTATATATATTCATATGTGTGTGTGTATATATGATATGTGTGTGTGTGTAATATATATATATATATTTTTGAAATATATTCGTGTATATATATAATATAATATGTATATGTGATATATATTATATTATATTATATTATATTAGTTTTAAATTTAATTTTATATGATAGATTAAATTTAATAACTCACATGATATGAGAGAATATCATATCATTCTTATAGTTTGAATTTATAAGATAAATTTAAATTAGATATGATATAGATTTTATTTATGAGATAAATTTAATCCAAATTTTAATTGGCTCTTCAAAAGGAAGGCAAAAGCCCTAATCTACGTATAATAGATATGAGGGATGTGCATAGTAGAGAGAGTGTTTTAAAAGTTTTGCTAACCAAATACTTTAAAGCCACAAAACACTCTAAAGAAAAGAAAACTAACATTCAAAGATGAACGGATGTTGAGAACACTAGTACGTTGATTGAGTTAGAGAGTTGTTCATGTAGATACTAGTAGGGGAGCAGATCTACCTTGTCAGCTCTTGAAATCCAAACTATTGAAGAAAACACGTGTCAAGTTTGAAGAATTGAAAGATAATTCTTTTATCCACCTTGACTTAAATGAGTTCGTTTGGTCTATATAGAGAAAGGGATTTTAAAATTTAAATTTTTCACTGTGCCTCCCTATCCAATAGAAGCATGGTTAATACTCATGGTAATTTGTGTAATGTCCTTCCACTAATGTTACTAAACTTTAGCACACACATGACATACATAGGTATTTAGCTACATCATTTAGGAGACGTGATCATAAAATTATAAGATTACAAAACTTAGAAATTAAAAATAATATAATTAATCTTAATCTTTAACTAGACTCAAAATAAGAAACTATGACTAGTCTTGCTCCTTAAGAAAGGGAGTCAAGTCAACAGACCACTAAAATAGAAAACAATTAAGGAGACAATTAAGGAATCATAAAAGACTCAAAATCATGCCACCCTTGACTTCTTCACTAGGGTTTCATGCCTCCTTGCTTGTAAGAGGCTCTACTTATAGTCTTCCTTGCATTGGGCTAGGATTTGAACCTCTTGGGCTTGACTCTTTGTGAATTTAGATCTTAAGCACATTATACACACTTGGATGCTCTCCTTTAGGATTGAGAGGAGTGCCCCAATGCTCTCTAAGCTCTTGGACTTCTTGTATAAGACTAAATATGGCTTTAGCTCATGAATAGATTTAACTTTCTCCTTATCCACACGGATTCCCTGTGATCCAACAATAAATCCCAAAAACATAACAGAGTCCATGTAAAAGAAACACTTTTGAAAATTGGCATATAGCTTATATTCCTTCAAGGTGTCAAACACAGTTTTAAGATGATTCACATGATTAGTCAGAGATTTACTATAAATCATATTATTATCAAAGTAAACTACAACAAACTTGCCTATAAATTTTTTAAAAACATAATTCATTAACGCCATAAAAGTACTAGGAGCATTAGTCAAACCAAAAGGCATAACTAACCATTCATATAATCTAAACTTAGTTTTAAAGGCAGTTTTCTATTCATCACCCGCTTTCATGCAAATTTGATTATAACCACTCCTAAGATCAATTTTAAAGATAGAAGCACCATGCAACTCATCAAGTATAAGGATAGGGTAATGATACAAGTGATTTTGTTGATTGCTCTACAATCAACACATATCCTTTAAGATCTGTCTTTTTGTGACTAAGATAATAAGGATAGCATAAGGGCTAAGGCTCTCACACATAAGCCTTTCATCATTAATTCCTCTACTTGGCACTGGATGTCCTTAGTCTCTTTAGGGTTAGCCCTATAAGCAAGCTTGTTTAGAATAGTAGTTATGGGCAAGAAATATATCCTATGCTCAAATCCTCTTAAGGAAGGAAGTCCATCAGAACCACATCAGGGAATAGATCTCTATAATCCTGCAATAAAAAGAAAATACTAGAAGGCAAAGTAGGATCAAGAGTGTCAGTAAAAAAAATAAATATTCTTAGGAATTATAGTAAGATCTCGATTACTCATTAAAGCTTCTTGAATCTCACTTTTCCCACATAATAATATTTTCTTTTCACTATTTTCTTTCACTCCCACCATTCTATTTTTCTCTTTTCTCAACTTCTCACAACTCTTTTTTTCTCTCTCTTTTGATTCACTTTCAAGTAAAGTAATACTCTCTTTCTTTTCTCTCTCACTCATGCCGCAATTAAGGAGATCTCTCCTTTACTTGTAATCTTGAGCAATCTTCAGTTGATATTCATAGGCATGGATAGGCCTAAGAGAATTTAATAAAATAGCCTTACCATTAAAAGGTACCTTGTAATAATTTCTAAAACCATCATGGGTAGCCTTACTATCAAACTGCCAAGGCCTACTTATTAACAAGTGTCCAGCAAGCATAAGGGCTTCATCACATAATACATCACAAGTATAAAACCCAATATAGAAAGTAATCAATACTTGCTTAGAAACCCTATTTTAGCATAATCATTCAACCATTACAATTTATAAGGCTTGGGGTGTAGAATCAAAGATAGAGATAATTTATCTACAAGTAAAGTGCTAGCTACATTAGTGCTACTACTACCATCAATTACTATGCTACACACTTTCTCTTTGATGAAGCATCTAGTGTGAAAAATATGCTTACATTGCTCATGTTTATTATCCTCCTTTTGTTGAATGTTGAGAGCTCTTCTTATCACCAAGATAGAGTTAACAAGACCATTGCATCCAAGCACATCATTTGATTTATGGGAGGTAGAATCATTATCAACATTATCAGCATTATCTTTATCACTTTCATGCATACTATCATAACCACCATCATCTCTCAAGATCATAGCTCTTTTATTGCTATAATCTCTCGCCATATGGCCTACGTCATGGCACTTGAAACACTTAATAGAACAAGTGTTAGATGAATAAGAAGAAGGTTTAGGGTTAAAAGTTTCACCCTCACACTTGGCCTTCATTTCTTCCTTGGCCTTGGATGTATCTTTGGCCTTGGAATCCTTCTATTTGTAAGTTACCTTGGAGTCTTTGCAAGAGACTTGGAATGTTTGTTCTTATTTCTCTGCTCCAACTTTATAGCTTTGTGTATGAGCTCTTCCTTATCCATAAAAGTATACAAGTCAATCTTATCTCTCAACTCTAGCCTTAAGCCATCTATAATTCTTGACATTGCTTCGCGTTTATTCTCTTAAATGTTTGCACGAAACTTTAAAATATTCAACTCATGCACATACTCCTCCATAATCATAAATCCTTAAGAAAACATACTTAATTTTTTATTTAGCTCCGTGTAGTAGTAGCTAGGAACATAAGCCTTTCTCACGTATCTTTTAAGCTTCTCCCACGTTTTAGTGGGCTTTTTCCCAAGTTAGCTTCTTTTGTACTATAAATCTTACCACCAATAAACAGCATAGTGAAATTAAAAGAAGCAGTTTTTACCTTCCTTGACTCAGATAAATCAAGAGTCATGAAGATTTGGTCTATCTTCATTTCCCAATGAAGGTATTTTTCTTGATTGTTGCTACCCTTGAATGAAAGATACTTTACTTTTTGGTCTGGTAAGTCAACATCACACTTTGAGGATTTCTATCCCTTAGGAGAAAGGAGCTCTTCATAGCCCTCATCATCGCTAGTGGTCTCACGCTTCTTCCTTTTAGAAGAAGAAGTCTCCAACTCATCCTTATTCTCCTTAAAAAGAAAATAATGGTTTATTTAATGATGAAAAACACACTTTCCTTTTACCACTCACTAAGCTTGTGGATAGGATCTAATGGTGAAACCAAACACAAATCAAGAAACTAAGAAACAACCAAATGAATATCTTTTAAATTAAAAAAACTAGGAAACAAGTATTAGATGAAAAGAGGATTTTTTATTTTTTTGCAAATTTTTGAAATTTTGAAACAAATAGGAGAGCAAACTTTTCAAATAAAATAAAGCTTGCAAAAGGGAAAACCACATGTGACAAATAAAAATAAGAAAGAGAGAAATGAAAGTCAAAGAGTCAAATACTCAAAGACAAAAATAGGAAGCCAAATAGAATAGAAGAGTAGTACAAATAGCAAAATAAGATAGTAGAGAATTTCAAAAGTGTTACCAAAAACTAAAAAATAAGAAAGTGACAAAAGTAGAAGACTTTCTTACCACCTAAATTGACTTTTCTCTTCAGGCAACCTCTTAGTGACTTGGAGTTCATGAATAGCCTTTTCCTATAATCACAACTCACAGCGCAATATATATATATATATTTATAATTTCTTTTTTTGAATTTTTAGATTTTTTTTTCTTTTGTTAACAAGCTAACACTTTTTTTTTCTTTATTTTGCATGAATTTCTAGGATTTTTTTTGACTAGGCTAATAAAATAAAAACTCACACAAGATGGAAAAGTCACAAAGATGAAGTAGAGGAAAACCAAAAGATAGAAGTAGATGGGGTACATAAAAGATGATCACAAAAGAAATAACTCAAGATGAAAAGAAGATGAAAATAATGAAATGAAGAAGAAGAAGAAGAAAGGATAAGAATTCAAACCATAACTAGCAAACTAACAACCAAAGCTCTGATGCCAATCTGATAGAGAATACAAAAGCAAAATCATGCTAGTTTAGGAATAGAACCCTGAAACACAACAAAAATACAAGAACAAAAGAAAGGGATGAAATTTAGGATGAAAATAAAGAAAAAAATGAAATAGACAACAAGATAATAATCAAGGATAAGATCCTCTAGAGCACCTACCTCTAGGAATCTCAACCTTCAAAGACACCATGAGAGTTGATTAGGCTCTTGATCACATCTGTTTTTCACATGGGATGCCACCACAAAGCACTAAGGCTCACAACTGTCATAAACTATAAAATGAATAATTTCATTTAACTTCTCTTCTGTTTACAAAACGGAGTATGCCTAATATATATAGGCTTATAGAAAAGACTATTTCCTAAAATTAAAATCCTAATTTTCTAATACTAAAAGGAGAAAGAAAATAATATAAAATAAAGGAAAAAAATATTTAGCCACATCATTTAGGAGATGTGATCCTAAAATTATGGGATTGCAAAACTTAAAAATTAAAAATAATATAATTAATCATAATCTTTGACTAGACTTAAAATAGGAAACTATGACTAGTCTTTCTCCTTAAGAATGGAGTCAAGTTAAAGGACCACTAAAATATTAAACAAGTAAGGAGATAATTAAGGGATCATAAAGGACTCAAAATCACACCATCCTTGACTTCTTCGCTAGTATTTCATGCCTCCTTTCTTGCAAGAGGCACTACTTGTAGTCTTCCTTACATTGGGTTAGGGTTTGCACCTCTTAGGCTTGACTCTTCATAGATTTAGATCTTAAGCACATTATACAAGCCTAGATGCTCTCCTTTAGGCTTGAGAGAAGTGCCCCAATACACTCCAAGCTCTTAGACTTCTTGCACAAGACTTAACAAGGCTTGCTTCATGGCTTTAGTTCGAGCTATTATCATTGAATCTCTAATATGTTGTGAAGGGTCTTTAGGCATGTTGTATTGAAAGTGTTGGGCTCATTACTCCTTGCCTTGGGCTTTTTTCATGCCACCTGCTCATAATTATCATCCTCAAGCTTTGTTGCCATTAATGCCATGTTATCCGTGCCATAGGGTCCATCACAAGAAGTGATTCACACGTGATTTATTACTTGTGTTATGTGATACCTTAAGCTTTATTTTTTCATGCAAAATCACGTGTGAGAACTATTGTTGTCCACACAATTTTTAGCAACTATGCTTTATTTCATTATGTCAAAGTGTTATTTCATGCGTGAGTTGATGGTAGCCACACGTGATTTACCACTTGTTACACAATCATATTTTGCTTTGTTGAGTCTTAAGTCATCTTAGCCTAAGTTAGAATTATTCACTTGTATGATCATTGATTCATAAATTTTTATCTCTTGATCATGCAAAATCTTGCTTGAGTCATATGCAGTTCGACGTGTGAAAATGCACCCAAACAAGTTTGTGCATTATTGCTTGCTATTTCACGTGTGATGGCCTTCTAGTTCCATACGAGTTTTGAGCATAAAAATTAGATTTGGCATTTTTCTAGCCATTTCAAGCATGAGAGGAAAAAGGTTCCATGTGTGATTTGTCTTACAAAACTTATAATAGTTTTTCATGTGTAAAACCACAAGTGAGAGCTAATGGTTCACTCGTAAGATTTAGCACTTCGATATGTAAGCATATTTACAAGTGTAAAACCATGCATGAGAGCAAAAGGTACCACATGAGTTTTGGCACACAATACCAAATGCTTATTCACAAGTGCAAAACCACGCATAAGAGCAAAGAGGTACCAGGTAAGTTTTAGCACGCAAAACTAGATTTTTATTCAGAAGTGCAAAACCATGCATAAGAGATCAAGTGATTCACATGTGATTTATCATTTATACATTTCTGGAACAATCCAAGCTTTATTTTTGCCAATCACTTACAAGAAATTGCACCAACGAATAGATTCATTATTACAATGGTCTATCAACTACTAAAACTATATATGTAATTCATTTTGAGCCAGAATGAAAACTAATGATCTTTAAGCAAACTAATCATTATTTGAGCAATTGAAAAGCTTTCAAGTTATCCATTTCACTTCTTGCATTCAGTCATTATTCTTAAAAAGAATTGTGAAAAGCTCTCATAAGTTTAAAAGCTATCATAAGTTTATAAGCTTTCAAAAGCTTATTTCTTTCTTTATAAATCTTGAAAAGGTATTCTTCAAGTGTTTGTAATAACTTGTTAGTTTGTAGCAAGGTTTGTTGAGTGATTTAAGACAAGTTAAGTCTTAGAGTTGTACTGTGATGGCAAGCACCTATTGAAGCTTGTGAACTTAGTTGAAATTCTCAAATGTGATCTTAAGGACTGGACATAGGCCAAGTTTGAGGCTGAACTAGTATAAATCTTATGTGTCTCATCTTCTTCCTTCATACTTAAGTTCTTCACTCTTTCAAGTTTTCAAAAGTTTTTAAGTGTCACCCAATTCACTCCCCCTCTTGGGTGCCAACCGATCCTAATAATGTGTGAGTGATGTTTGTAATGTATGTAAAGATGCATGTTCATATGCATTTATGAGTATACCCTAGACTAGGGTAAGGGGTCACAGCCTTACATTGTGTAAGACTAAGAAGTTTTAAAGGTCTTAAGCATAGAGCTTGCTATGACAAGAAGGACTTAGGAGAATGATCTGTGAGTGTACCCTAAATTAAGGTAGGGAGTCATAATCCTACTCTATGTAAGGCGTTGAGTATGCTTTGCTAGTGGAGACTCAAGAGACCACCCAGACTAATGATACTTGGTCTGAAATAGAGGTTTAGTGGGCTTTCTTTCATGTAACACTGGAAGTCTCGGTTCAAGTGTTGAGCTTGCTTCGCTGGTAGGAACTGGGAGTGCATGAGCATAGTGGATTCGTTAAGTATGATTTGGTATCTATGCATATCTATACTATTTTTTATGATTTTACTTACTGATCAATATTTAGGGTTTATCTAAGTTACTAGGATGTATGTCTCACTCTGTTACCTTTGTATGCAGCTGAAGAGAGCATGGGAAGGCCGGGAAAGGAAACGAGGAAAGGATAGCCTCTATTGTTAATGGTATGACCAATTTTTTATAATAATGTATAACTATGTTGTTAAAGATTTAAGCTACAAACTAGGATGCATAGGTGTATATATATTGTCGGATAAGGAGGCATAGTGGAAGATTAAAATTTTTAAGTCTCTATTTTGATATGGACTGAACAAACTCATTTAAGTCAAGGTGGATAGAAGAGTTACCTTTTAATTCTTTGAAGTTGACGCACGTTCTCTTCAAGAGTTTGGATCTCGAGAGCTGACAATGTAGATCTGCTTCCTTTACTAGTATCCACATGAATAGCTCTCTAACTCGAACAGCGTGCTAGCGCTCTCAGCGTCCGTTATTCTTTGAACGTTAATTTTCCTTTTTATAGGGTGTTTCGTGGCTCTCAAAGTGTTTTAGCGATCAAAACTTTTCTAACTCTCTCATCCTTCATAAAAGACATCCCTATCTATATATAGTATATAGATAAGGGTTTTCGTCTTCCATTTAATAGCCCAGGAAAATTTAATTAAATTTATCTCATAAATTTAATCCATAATATCATATCTAATTCAAATTTATCTCATAAATTCAAATTATAAAAATGACATGATATTCTCTCATATCATGTTAGTTATTGCATTTAATCTATCATATAAAATTAAATTTAAAACTAACATAATATAATATAATATAAGATTAGATAATATAATATATTTCATATATACATATTATATTATATATATGAATACATATATATTATATTATCTATATTTAATTTTATATATCATATATATATATCATATATACATATATGAATATATATATATATATTTCGACAATATATATATATATATATAATTATACTTTGAATTTTATATTTCATATAAATATAAATATAAATACTTATCATAAGTCTTAAGCCCAACAAGACACCATATGAACTCTATAAGGAAAGAAAGCCAAACATATCTCATTTCCATGTGTTTGGTAGCAAGGTGTTCATCCATAACAACAACAAGGAGAATCTAGGAAAATTTGATCCTAAATCAGACATGGGAATTTTTCTTTGATACTCTAACAAGAGTAAAGCTTTTCATGTATTCAACCTCAAATCCGAGACTATAGAAGAATCAGTACATGTAGTATTTGAAGAATTTCCTATAGCAAAGAAGAAGATTCCTGATGTTGATGATGTCACTGAAGAGTTGTGTGATCTTCAACTGATGAAATAAAATTCAACAGAAGCTCCAGGAGAGAAATCTGAGATTCCAATCGAAGATAATGAAATTGAAGCAATTCAGCAACCAACTGCTTGGAGAAATAACAAAAATCATCCCCTAGATCAAGTCATTGGGAATGTCAATGAACCTATCTAGACTAAAAGTAAATTCTAAAACATTGCTAGTCATTTAGCCTTCATTTCAGAAAAAGAGCCAAAAATAGTTAAAGAGGCCTTATCTGACTTGTACTGGATAGATGCAATGCATGAAGAGCTTAATCAGTTTGAAAGAAACCAAGTATGGGACTTGATACTAATGCCCAAAAATTATCTAGTAATTGGAATTAAGTGGGTCTTCAAGAACAAACTTGATGAAGGAGGAATCATTATCAAAAACAATGCATGACTAGTGGCAAAAGGATATAATTAGGAAGAAGGTATAGACTATAAAGAAACTTTTACTCTAGTTGCTAGATTGGAAGTAATTTGTCTACTTCTAGCCTATGCATCTGTGAAAGATATCAAGCTATACTAGATAGATGCAAAAAGTACATTTCTCAATGGCTGCATCCTTGAAGAAGTATATGTTGAACAACCACCTGGTTTTGAAGATCTTCAGAAATCTGATGTTGTCTTCAAATTGAAGAAAGCTCTCTTAAGACTCAAGCAAGCATTAAGAGCCTAGTATAAGTGATTGAGTTATTTTATTTTAGAAAAAGGATGCAATCGAGATAAAGTTGATACTATTCTCTTTATAAAAAGAAAAAAGGATCAATTATTAATTGTTAAAATTTATGTAGATGATATTATATTTAGTGCAACTGATGAATCTCTAGATAAGAAATTTTTTTGAGTTAATGTAGGAAGAATTTGAAATGTCTATGATGGGGAAATTGACATTCTTTCTGGGACTACAAATTAATCAAAGAAAGGATGGTATATTTGTATGTCAAACTAAATATCTTAGAGAGATGCTTAAAAAATTTGGGATGGATCAAGCTAATGGAATTGATACTCCAATGAGCTCAACTATCAAAATGGATGATGATATTACTGAAACAGAATATGATTGCAAATCATATAGAGGGATGATTGGATCTCTTCTATATCTAACATCAAGTCGTCCAGATATGTCCTTTAGTGTTGGTCTTTATGCAAGGTTTCAATCAGCACAAAAAGAATCCTATATGATAGCAATGAAAAGGATTTTCAGATATCTGAGAGATATTGATTCACTAAGTCTCTAGTATCCTAAAGGAGGAAATGAGTTCCTAATTGGATATTCTGATGCTAATTTTTGGTGGATGCAATATAGAGAGAAAAGGCATGAGTAAAACATGCCACTTTTTTGGTGAATTGTGTCTTGCACAAGCAAGAAATAAAATACTATCTCTTTATCATCAACTAAATCAGAATATATAACTATTGGCTTGTGTTGTTCTCAAATCTTATTGATGAAGCAACAATTTAAAGAATTTAGAATCAAGCTCGAGAATATTCCAATCAAGTGTGACAATACAAGTACAATCTGCTTAACTAAAAATCTAGTTCATCATTCTCGAAACTAAGCATATTGACATTCATCATCACTTCATCATAGATCATGTTCAAAAGAAAGATGTCATAGTAGAATTTGTAACCTCCTCTCATATATCCACTTTATAAGAGAGAAGACTACAGTGTTACCATTGGCTCATATCAAACACAATAATCAAATTTCATTTGAAAAGCTTCGGCTGAAGACTTATTTTAAAAAGATTGATCAGTTCACAATACAATCAGAGAAAAACGTAGCAGAAGGTAATCATAGACAACTCAATTTCATAGTGGACATAACCTACTAGCATTTCTGTCTCAATTGAATACATTTTACCACACAAATAAAACTAAATTTTAGTCCGCGCGCCACAGCAGGCTATCAATGCACCGTGGCATGTGAAACAAAGCCACACGCTCACCTTATCTTGTGGTGCGCCACGGCATGTGTCACCATACACCGCGGCACGCCTGTTTATTTTTCTATTGTCATTTTGACAGTAAAATGATGAACTTTCGGCATGCATTGTCTTCGCATACGACATCTGATCGGATTGATTTAAGTGTCCCACAAAGCTTAACTTGTATACTAACTAGTGAGATAGGTTTGGACAAGATCTAACAGTCCAATCAAAATTTGCACATTCAAGTGCAAAAAGTCACTTTTTGTTAAAATTGTTGCACACCCAAGCGCACAAATCAATCCCTTACTCTCATTAAACCATACTAGGCCTTGAACTAAGTCCAAAAGGGTCTAATGCACCTGATTGACCTTAATTAATCACATTCATACTCATATATCAAAATTTAACCCTTTTATTGTCAATTTTCACAATTCACTAACTTAACATATAATGTCATTTATTAGCATAACATAGCCCACTTGGCTATTTCTCAATTCATAAATATACAATTATATTCACGATACAATCTTAGCCCAAAAATTACTCATTTCATCATAATTTGTCCTTTAGCATAAGATTCACCAACACAAACAACCATTGCATACATATACTCTAAGTCATGGCCCTTTTTTATTTCATTTCATCACATTCACAATCAATCGGGCTAGACTTCACAAAAACTCAATTCAATCTATGCATGCAACCCTATGGCAACTCATATATACTTGTATATACAATCTCAGTTCAGTTCATTACACAACCTTAGAGTACACGGCTTCTCAACTCAAGCCGATCTAGACTCTCTTTCCTTGGCTTGATTAATTCCCAGTCCTATAAACATGTAACCATAAGGGTGAGATAAAAATCTTAATAATAGAATAACTCACTCTTATTAACTACCACATGCAAAAATATGAAAGTAAACATAATATATCATCAAAACTTCATAAAGTAGTATTTACATCACATATCTCATTTCATTTTCAATTTTTTCATCAATCCCAAAGGATTCGTTGTTATCTCAAGATATTTCATCATATCACATAATATACTAGCATGATCTCTACCAACCAAACCTCTAAATCATCCCAACATGAAACCATAGGCTTATCTCAGACCAATGTATACTCTCATTAGTCTTGAGCTCACTTGCAGTAGTAGAATCACCCAGCCAAAGATGTTCTAACGCACAATACGAACTATAGTTTCCCCCAATACAAACAATAGGGCATCATTGATTCCAACACTATATCCCAAAGATACTAAGCAGTCTCTTATCTCCAACACCGTACCTCAATAGGCATTAAAAAAATCTTCTCTAACACTACACCTTTCAAGGCACTAACAAGAATTATTTTCAACACTGCACCTTAACAGGGTACTATGGAAACCTTATCATATGGTCTTTATCATCTCTTATACACTCGAGTGAACTCCCACCCTTATGATCATGCCTTCCCAAACCATTTATGGTTCCCATTTACCATTATCACACTTTCTTACACATTTTATATATATATATACCACTTTACATTACAAAGTACCATTTCAACTAAAAGTCATTTTACACAACAATCACTCAATGCTATAAAACATGCTCAATTCGAAACCATTTCATGCACTACATAGCATACTAACATATAATTACAATAAACAGTCAAACAAAGGAAGTTATTTGGTCACCTCAACCGTTCTGTCACTAGAAAGGTTACCTGTGGATTTCCACCATCACACAAGCTTATCTCAAGCTTCCTTTCTCTCACTACTACAAAATACCACTTTACTTGACGGTTATTTTAGACATCATTTGATGATTTTTAATCGTCTTGTAAGGAGGCGCCATATATTTATTTGACGGTTAAAAACCGTCAAATATTTTAGAGATTACTTGATGGTTATTTTGAAATAACCATCAAGTAATCACTTAAACATTTACATATACTGCAGCAATACACTTGATGATTATTTAAAATAACTGTCAAGTATTTAGTAATATTTGATGGTTATTTTGTAACAAGCGTCAAATATGTTTTTGCAAATTCTGTGTGCCAAATACTTGACAATTATTTCTTAATAACTGTCAAGTATTCATACACACTTGACGGTTATTTTAAAATAACCGTCAAATATTTATGATGTTTTTTTTTAAAAGTTAGGGACTACTTTTTAAGGAGTCCCCTTGCAAATACAAAGCAATCAAATATATATACCAGCCAGCCAACAATAAAAAACAATTGAATCATTATTTATATTGAAATTACAATCTAAATATCTTAAGATAGGGGACAAGGTCTTGTTGGTCGCAGTACGATACAAGACCACAGCTCTAAGAAGGAAATAAAGAATAAATGTTAGAAATTCAATATATATGGATATTAAAATAACAATTGATAAAAATTCAACTTACTGATTAAAAAGTTCTACCATATCTGGCCTATTGCTTGATTCTCCATTTAGAGGATCAAGATATTAAATTTTTAAAGTAACAGAGTTAACCACAATAAGCATCTAGTGTCCCCTAATAAGAAATAACAAGTGTTATCAAATAAGTAAATATAAAAAATATTTACTTGTACCAAAAGTAGCTAGAAAGTGGCTTACCCTTGACAGTAAGGAGCAAGAAATAAAGTATCATTGCTTGCTCCCCTATCCTTAAATTGATTTGAAAGCTGCCTTGCTTGATCTTCAAGATTCCTTTGTAATTCCATTATAGGCAGAGACATCGTGGGGATTAATCAGCTTGAATCTCAACTCAAGGCCGTCGAGAACCACAAATGAGGTATAAAGGTGGCTTAGGTGAAAAAATAACCAGGTTAATACACACACGTGCACACATACATATATATAATTTAAGTAATTAACTGAGCATTATCGAAGAAATACCTCATGTAGAAGCTCATTAGACTAGTATTGGCCATTTCGTGCTTGAGAATTTCATTTAAAATTTCATCCCGAACAACTTCAAACAAGCCCGATCTTCCATACAGCCCATCATCAAAACTAATGATATTCTCAATCGCAACTTGATGAGCCATCCTCGTAGCCATCGCATATGTCTCAAGAGAGGCACGGTATTTGTATTCTACAGTTGGCACTAGTGCTGTTGGATATTGTGAAACTGTGGCTGAATCTTTAGTATGGCCCGACTCACCTTTTAGCTTGCTCTTCCCTCTCAGCTACACAACAAAAAAGTTAGATATTTATAATTATATTATAAAATCATAAATAACTATTTAAATCGTACCTTTTTCTTTGGAGGCAATGGGTCCTTTGTCGGCTTTGGTGTTACTACTATTACAAGTGGCTAGGACATGTAATGAAGCTCCCTATTGCTTCCCCCATCGTTTGTGCCTTATCAGTAGGAACAGGCAATGGATAGTTAGGGTCGATGGCAACAAGTAGAGAAACTCTAGTACAGTCGGGCGGGAGAGGATGATTATGGATTGTGTCCTCGGGAATGTTGTACACATGCCCTATTGCAACTACTCTATGTTCAAGAGTGTCTGCCAAACAATTTCAATCGTTCTCGCCCTAATTAAACAAACAATGACAATTAGTTTCTAAAATAAAAATAATTAGACAAATTCATAACATAAAACATATTACCTCAGGTAGTTCTTCTAAGGGGATTGTGCAGCTATCTTTCTAACTAGGGCTAATCTTACCCAAAGTCCTCCCAAGGACTTGCCCTTTCAACAATATGTCAATTAATGCTGCCTGGGCTTGTAGTTGCTGCTTCATAATGGCTTGCTCTTCTCTCAGCTCTTGGACCTTAGGTGAAGAAGCTAATGTTCGCTTTATTATCTTGCCAAAATATTGCTTCTTCGTGACTCCGAAGCTAATACCCCTAAGCAGTTCCTAATGCCCTAGCCAAGATATGCTCATCCTTAGGAAGGTTGCCCTGTGTGACTTCCTGAGAGATGAAATCCTGTGTAGAGTAAATATGATTAGTTTGGATATTCATAATTTATTATTAAGTAATAGATAAATATAATACTTATAATCTTTTCAGTAACCTCCTTCACGCGGGGGTTGTCAATAATTCCTTCTTTATTAGTGCGTGCTAATGCCCAGAGCAGGATATGGTAACCTTTGATCCCTCCTCCTCTAATTATTTCTGCTCAATGCCTGCATACCCCAACCTCCCTACTCTATAAGGATATTCATTCTTCGCTACTCTCTCCTTATTCTGTGTACTTAATTCCTTGACGAGTTAATAACAAAAATTTTTGTTAGTACATACACATATAATCAATAAATAACACCAAACTTAAAATTAAAGAAACATTAATATCTTGAATTCCTTCTCACGTCGTGGGGCAATAAAAGTATCACAATCCCCTTGTTTTACCAGAGGCTATATAATAAGGGAGGAACTCAAGCTATAAATTCAGGATGGGTACTCCTACTGGTGTTTCTCTACATGAGAATGACGAAATAGAGTTTGTTGAGGATTTTGTGTTAGTATACACATCCAAACCTCTACTTCAAAAAAGGGGACTAAGAAAGACATTGACAGTGACCAACAAATACCCTCCAAGATTAGAAATTTAAGGGTTGGACCAGTTTCCTTTATTGATTCTGAACTGAGAGCTATGTTTGAGGATAGTTCAGAAGGAGCTGAGTCACATGCTTTAGAAAGCAATAAGCTTGCACTAGTTATGGCCAAGATTGCCAAAGAGTATATTGAGATATCTGATGATGAGGAAGAATTAGAGTTTACACAGTTACCTCTACCTTCTACTCCATTCTTCTTTAGGACCAACTATACAGTAGCCTTTCAAGACTTGTCACTCATTGCCATTTTGGAATCTAGTGCAGTTTTCAAGCCTCTACCAAGATTCAAGAACAGACCAGTTTGGACTGAAAGTGGTACTTCTTCTTCCTACATGCCTTCCTCTAACCTTTTTATCCCTATTGATCTATCCAAGTCTTCTGTGATGACAAAAAGGGGCAGAAGATTAAGGATGCAAAGTTAAAAAAATAAGGCAGACAGCAAGGTTCATAGTAAAACTCAAGATAGTTGGTTAGACAAGCATGTGGTTGAAGATTTAGGAAGTGACAAGCATAAGGGTCAACCTATTGTGAGAAGACCAAGAAGTACTAGCCTAAACTCAACAGATTTAGAGAAAAGTCTTCAGTGTCTTCTAAGCCTCAATCCTATCCAAACCCTCTAAACCTTAATCATCTCAACCCTTTGAAATACCTAAACCTTCATCTCCTACTACCAAGAAATTCCATGAATTAATGGATTTCTTTGGTACTATCTTTAAGAAGTAAATTGAGTGGTTGTTTGAGTGTTTACTTGTTTATCTTGTTAAGCTTTCTCTAATAATTTGTAACATCTTTTGAATATATATATATATATATATATAATATGCATTTCTTCTATTTTAATATGTGTTTAACTCTTTTAAGAAGTAAAGACCAAAGTCTCTCTGAGATATAACACTTTGCATCTGAGTTTTGTCATCATCAAAAAAGGGGAGAAATGTTGAACTCTAATTTTGATAATTACAAAATAAAGGAAGTTTTTTGCATTTTAGGCTTTCTTAACTAAAACCAAGATAATTGGCTTAACGTTAAATCTGACTAAGTGAGAGCTTATACGTAACAGAAGGTATGCTATCTTGCTAGTTAAGTATTTGACTTAACTATAATCCTTATGATTAAAGTTGTCTTATTCAAAAATATTTCTAAGTGTTGATGACACTAGTATTGGAAGCCTTAACACCAATGTTACCTCTGTTATCTTCACTGTTGTATTGTTTTGTGTTTCTTATAACACTAATCCTACCTATAGTAACACTAGTGTTATCCCTTTAAACTTGTGCAATTGAATCTCTCTTATTCAAATTGTTTTCCTTGTATTGGTATTATCTTTTCAACATCAGTCATATTCTTCATTTATCTTTGGTTGAATTAAGTCAAAACTTGTGTTACTTGGTTAGCACCTATATTAAGTTTTGTTCAAGTTTATGCAACACTTGTGCTAACATCTCAATACTGGTGCTATCCTTTCTTCTATCCTATAAAGAGATGTGATTGATATGTTACTTCAGTGTTATTTCCTTTTAACATTGATGCTAAATAATCTTTTTAGAAATATTCTAATTCTTCCAAAAATATCAAGAATCTTCATCTTTCATGCATTGAATTACACTGGTACTATAAGGACAACACTTATACTATGACTTTCCTTCTATGTCTGCTCATCATTGAAACACCGGTGCTAGAACATCATAACATCGATACTAGTATGAATCTTTGTGCTTTGTTTTTTGTATCTCTTTCAAAGGTCATCTTGACTCATCTTTTAATCCTTGTTTTCATCCAAAATCAATTGTGTTCACTCTATATTATTTTTAAATGATATTTAAATACAATTATTTTCTTAAAGTTATTGTGGTTGCTCATGTTTGATTTGGTCATCGAGCTTGCTTTTTGTTATACCAAAATGTATAAGCTTCAACCACTTTTGTCAAAAGCATTTAATGTTTTTAGCCGTTACTGTATAAAAGAGGAAGTCTCTGCTGTAAAGCATTATTCCATTGCCTAATCTATCGAAGAACCTCATAAAAGCTTGGATATCAAAGGAAACACAAAGCAAGAGAGAAACATATTACAAGCAACCTCCAATGGAAACATTTATGAGTTTAATGGATCATTTATGATCCTAAACTATAAATAGACTCATTTATGAAACCTAAAGAAGGAGAGGAACAATGAGAAAAACAAGAACATTCTGCATTTATTTGAACGTCAAAGCTTACCTACCTTCTGTATATCATTTATTGTTAAAAAGCTTAATTGATTATACATCTGCTCTAAAAGAGAGTTTAAAAGAAGTAGTAGTTCATTCTTAAACTTACTCTATTTATTCCTGTTTTACATCTTCAAAACAAAGGAACTTAAGCTTAGGAAGCTCAAGGGAATTTATCATTACCTTTGTAAGGGGGAGAGTTTCAAACTTATTGAGAAATCTGTTTATGTACCGAGGCAATCAAGAGCCTAGATTAATCTTGGTAATATAGTTGGAAATATCAGGAGGTTCTCGAGGACTAAATGTAGACTCAAGTGGTAGGAGTCAAACCAGGATAAATCACTTGTATCAAGCTCTGCTCATCTAAATCTCATGATTGGTGATTTTATTCCTTCATCTCACTTATTATTATTACTGTATTTCAGTTAAATTTTCAATTAGCCCAATTCACCACCCTCTTGGGGCATTTACATTGATGGCATTTGACAAATTAAAATCAAATGATAAGCAGATAAACAAAAACATATATGGAATAATTTTGGATGAAAAACATTGAATAAAAATTACTCACTTTTGGGAATATCCAAGTGAGTGGGCCTTTTTTTTGTACCATTTTTTAGTGGGCTATGGCTTCCCCTCATTATTTGATATATCTTTAGTGAACTATAATGGAATTTATGTTAAAAAAAATAAGATTCTAAAACAATTTAAATATCTTAAAAACTAACATTTATAAAAAATAACCTTAACTTATGTGTTAAATACATCTCTAGTTTCAATAGTCAATAGCTTTCCTATGGAACAAAACTAGTAAATCTTATGTAAATATGGGCAGACAACATAAAAGGACCAGTGGTAACTACAGCATATAAGAAATAAATTTAGTATATGAAAACAAGAAAAATATTGCCAAACTAAATATATATATGCATAAATATAAACAACTTGCCTTTCAAGTACTGAGGCCAGATAATATGATAATTTTCTTTTTGAAATAGTATTTCCTATTGGACGTAATGGCTTGTGACATTATGTTTAGCTTAAGTTTTGATGATGAAAAATATAGATGAGTTAACTATATACATAGTACCATAATCTTCATACCCAACCTATACTTATATACATATTAATACTTGGACTAACCATTTTGTTCATGATATATCATTTAAGGTTATCCAAAGTAAAGATGAGAGAATGAGCATGAAGAGGAAGAAATCAAAGTCATCATTAGCATGCATGCCATACTTAAAATGGGAGAACATAAAGAGAAGGATGATCTAAAAAGAGTTTAAGAACAATGAAGACATTCATACAAACTCGGATGCATCTTGAAAGCCTTAGACTTGATAGGTATAATATCATTTGGATAGAAATCTTTATATTAAACCCATTGACTTAGTTTTAAAATATTGGCTCAAGATATTTTAAATCAGAACATGCATTTTAGCTATAAAGAGAAAGAGTGAGATATATTTTTATATAATCATGTTCTTTATCTTTGATCATATATATCTCACAAGCTTTGAAATGTTTTGATTATTAACTTTATAAAGTTATCAAAGTTGTCCTATTTACTCAAAAAGGAGTTAAGTTGAAAAAGTTATGAACACTTGAAGTCTAAGCTTTAAAATGAGAATTGTGTAGAAAATTAGATTTGACTTTTCATTATGTTTTTAGTCATATCCAATAGCTTTTCAATTATAGTTTATTTATTAAAATGGATTTCTACCGAGAAAAATATGAATTTTAGAAGTTGAGTACTGAGATATTATTTTAGTACTATATTCAGAGTTGACCTTCATTCACTTTTTAATCATATCTCAAAATTTACATTGAGTTTAAGTATAAAATTTAACACTAGACTTCAAGAGCTTTCCATAGATATTTAATTTATTAGATTTGGAGTTGTATTGAGTGAGTTAGAGCCTTATGAAATTTTATGTAATGGCACCCTCTAAATCATGTGTGAATGAAAGAGGGACATGTAACCTCTCCCAATATCCACCTAACATTAGGAAAGGTTAACCTAATCATCATATCCTTGAACCAAATTGTATTCAAAAATATTGTTTGAAAAGCTTGGGAACTAAGACTTATTTTGTGAATCATCAAAATCATTTGAAATACAATACAAAATAATTGTTGCACAATGGAAGACTAATTCTTGCATTCATCACATTGAATACATGCCTTTAAAATAAAGAAACAAAATTAAAAACTGGGCCATGTGCTATAATATGTGGCACAAAGCCATGAGCAGTCCTTCTTTGTGCCATGCGCCGTAACATGACATGCAATGCACCACAGTGCAAGTAACAGTATTTGTTACCGTTATTAGATAGTTCACAGGGTGAACTTCTGGCATACATCATTTCCGCATATGACATCTAATTGGAGTGGTTTAAATGCCCACTCAAAACTTATTTCATAAGTTATTTAATGAGATATGCTTGAACATGATCCAACAATCTAATCAAAATTTAGGCACCCAACTGCAAAAAGCTACTTTTTCTAAAAATTTTATACACCCAAGCACTAAAATCACTTTCATTGTGTCATTAGACAATTTTAGGCCTAGAACCAAGTGCAAAAAGACATTATACACCTGATTGAACAAAATTTATATCATACATACTCACATATCAAAATTTGGCTACTCAATAAACTATTTTCACACCAGACTACTTTTAACATCTTTACATAAAAATAGTAGTTTAGCCATATTCACCATAATTTCACTACTAATCCACATGTTTCTAATTTCATAACATGTTCACAACTAAATCTTATCACATATTGCTCTTTTACCACATATTTATACAGATGGGCTAAGATTTATGAAGTTGTAACATCTCCAATTTCTAATTCTTCTATTAACACTGATTAAGGGATGAATTAGTAATTTAATGTGGGATTAGGATTGTGGATGGTGAAGTGTTAAATTGACTTTTGGGATGTTAAATGAGCAGATATGAGTAGAAGAGTAGCATCTCAAAGTAGAGCATATGAGTATAATGGGGATTTCCTTCACTATGCCACGGGCCATAGCTGAGGGTAGATGTGCCACAGCATGTGGTATAGAATTCTGATAAGTGACTTCATGTATTAGCTGTGAAATAGAAGGGAAAAGAGGACAAGAAGGTCCTGGCATGGAGAAGAAAGGGGACCTTTGCTAGGGCAAGTGATTTCAAGAGAAAGGACAATGTTTCTGACTTGTTACTTATTGAGTAAGTCTTGTACTACCTTAACCTCTAATTCTATCTTATATTTTTCTTTGTTTTAACTATTGAGAAACTAAATTTAGAAGTTTTAAGGAGATGATTTCTTATACTATAGTAATATAAAGGTCCTCTAGGACTAAACTAGTACTTTGTGACTGGTTTGAGTCAAAACAATAAAGCTTTAAAGCTATAAACACAATTTGACCTAGTCTAAAGACAGAGTGGTGAGAGAAGATTTGATTGTAAAGGAGTTGATGCTTGTATTGAGTGGTAATTAGTCTTGGTGTGTATGAGTAAATGTGAATAGAGGAAATGATAGTGATTAGGTATTAAATTGCCACAATTGGCACATTTAGTCAATAAGACAATTGACCTTGGCTTGCTAATTTGGTGTAGATTCTTATGTACAATAAGTTGAATAGCTAAAGAAACTTAAATAGGGTTGTAGAACATGGGTAACCTCTTCTATTAAATAGAAGGGTTGAGGTAACCATATAGTTTGTTATATTGATTAGCTATTATAACTGTGTAGAAGTAAATATGAAATGGTGAATTTGTTGTTTTATGAGCTTTATGCATGATTGACACTGTAAATAGTTTTAGCATGAAAATCTGTTTGTGAAATGAAATTTGAAAGGTAATTGATTTCAACTGATATATATGTATGCATGTTTATATATGTGTGCTTGTGCGTATGTGTGTGTTATGAAACCTAGAAAAGTGGTGAAAAGTATGATCATAGGGGTGGAAGTTCACCTAAGGTATGTGTATGTGGAAATGAGAGTGAACAAATCCATATGGTTAGGTTAGCATCATGGGACATCCAGTGTAGCATATTATAAGATAGTATAGAGAGTAATCCAGTATAGCATATTATAGGATTATTACCGTGGGACATCCGGATAATCTGGAAACTCCATATTGCCCGTTAGGGTGAGGTTAGGAGTTAACGATACCTCTATCACAAGTGTGTGACATGAGGGAAAGCATAGCCCAAAGGTAGGATAGATTACCTTTTTCCAGGTGTTTCTACTATCAAAAGTATGCTCGAGTCAATTAGTGATTGATCTAGTAGAGCCTATGGTTTTATCTTGGGGAGCTTTAGAGGATCGGTGGATAGATGATCATGGTAGTATATGAAAATGTGTGAAAAATATTTATATGAGAAAAGTTATGAGTAAAGCTTTGTTATGATAAATATATAAATGCTATACTTTGGTTTTAGTACATTTGCATGGTTATTTGTGCTAATAGACATTTAATAAGCTATATTGGTTACTGAGATGTTGATCTCACTTATGGTTATTTATATTTTTTAAGTTCTAATAGTTGTAGTGCTAAAGGGAAAGACTCAGGCTAAGAATTGTGATTTTCTTGATATGGCCTTGTAAGAATCAGTGTAATGAATTTGTATATAAGTAGTGGTAAATGTATATATAAGTTGCCTTAGGAAACATTTGCATTTTACTGTGAGTTTTTTTTATGGTATTTGGTGCTTTGACTTCCCAAGCCCTACGTATATGAGTGTACATGATGAAATGATAATGTAGGCTAGTGGATGAATGATAATGTGTGTGGAAATGGTGAATGTAGATTATGTATGTGAAATTGGCCTAGTGTATGAATGAAATTAAAGAAATTTGAATATGCCCAAGTTATGTGTAATAGATAGTTTACAAACTAATTGTGTGTATGTACATTCTATTGTGTATATAATTGGTCAATCAGGTGTACATTGTCTAATTGGACGTAGTTAAGGCCCTAAACGATGTTAATGACTTGTGGTTTCGATTTGAGAGGATCAAGTGGCAAATTTTGACTTGAAATGATCAAAATGCGCTTGGGTCTCCAATTTTCAAAAGGAATATTGGATTTTAACAAAACCAGTGTTATTGGTTAGATTGTGAAATAAGCTTCATGTAAGCGCTTTAACCACCCCAATCAGATATCAAAAGTAAAAATCGCATACTTCTAAACTTCATATCAAATATGAAATTTGACAACAGATTTTGAAACATATATCGCGATGCATGTGTCAACAAAAGACCACATGGCGTGGCGCATGGCACAAAGCATGCAATTGTGATCTCTATGTCACATGCCGCCGTGCATGTGGCACAAGCCACAACGCGTGGCCTTATTTTGATTTGATTAGGTTGAATTGTATATGTTTTCTTGTTGATCTTGAGGTGCTGTTGCACAATGCTTCTGTTGTGTAATATTTTACTACTCGGATATATTATTAAATGATTTTTGAAATATTTTATCTGTAACATCCCAAACTTTCTAAATAAATGGTTTTTAAATGGATTAGCAAATTGAGTGGGAGATCTTATGGTAATTTCAGCGAGGGCATTACAATTAGTTGGTATCAGCTTCTTAAGTTTTGAGATCTAGCCACTTTAATTATTTGTTGCATCCATTCTACAACTTGGCAACTTATATATTTTTCATTACACCTATTCTTTCCCTTTTGCTTAACTTTCTTTTACTTCCCACTTAGGACAAGAAAAAATGAGAAGAATAGGTATTCGGGCTTCGAGAAGCACTCTAGTATGAAGGCATTCGGTAGAAGCACTCAAGTATCAAGGCATTCGGTAGAGAGTGGTGAGAGAGGATTTGATTGTGAGGGAGTTGATATTTGTATGAGTGGTAATTAGTCATAATACGTATGAGTGAATGTGAATAGAGGAAATGATAGTGATTAGGTGTTAAATTGTTGCAATTGGTTTGTTGAGTTAATAAAACAATTAACCTTGGCTTGCCAATTTGGTGTAGATTCTTGTGTACAATGAATTGAATAGCTAACGTGTTAAATATTGTGCCCTAAGGCCAACTATTGTACTATAGACATTGTTATTTAATGAATTTTTCTTTTGTTATCATATCAATTGCATGTTCAATATGATAACTATATCCTTGGATAAACTATAGTGATTGTCCTAAATGTCCCTAGTTAGTCATCTATGAGGGATCATAGATGAAACATAACTGGTATGACTTTAATTAATTATAGAGATACAAATTAAAGTCATAGGCACTTGAAAGAGTACAAGGTGCTGGATTGACCCGCTATGAGAAAGCTACATGGTACAAGTCATAAGCTTATCTCATATGTAACTATATCACTAAGCCCTTTGACCTAAGATCATCATGGATTCCTACATGATGACCATTGAACTTTAACCTAATTAAAAGTCACTTTTGACTGGATGATCATAAAGGTTATGATTGAGTTTAGTGATATTCATGTAGAGGAATATGAGTGGCCAAGATGGAATTTGTCCCTCACATTAGGTGAGAGATATTATTGGGCCCCTTGGTGAATAAGACTGAGAAAATGTATGGCCATACTATAATAGAAAGGTTTTTCCATTGCTATAGTCAGTCCACTCAAAGATCAAGAAAGTAACGGTCAGGTAAAGGAGAATGACAATTCCATATCTCATACTTGACTGAAATATCGTGTGACAAAAGGGATGTGATACGGTTGCATGATAGGTTACATCAGATCATCGATCCCCATGTGAATTGGATAGTTGCAATGTCTTGCTAGAGGCTGCGTAATTAGCCTACTGCCAATTTCATATAGGCCTATAGGGTCACACACAATAACAACCTAACTCGAGCTATAATGTCTAAGTTCATTAAATATGAAATATGTCTAGATTCAATTAATGTAATATAGGGTAAATAAATTATATATATATTTGAATATTTATTTGATTAATATTTATATATATATTTGTATGAAATATAAAATATAAAATATAATTTTATATATAAATATTTATATATATTTATGTGTGTGTGTGTGTCTGATATATATATATATATGTATATGTATATGATATATAAAATTAAATATAATATATCTATATATATATATATTTGAAATATATATGTATATATATTTGTATATATATAATGTAATATGTATATGTGATATATATCATATCATATCATATCATATTATGTTAGTTTTAAATTTAATTTTATATGATAGATTAATAGATTAAATTTAATAACTAACATGATATGAGAGAATATCATGTTAGTTTTATGATTCAAATTTATAAGATAAATTTGAATTACATATGATATCATGGATTAAATTTATGAGATAAATTGAATTAAAATTTTGTGAGCTTTTAAGTGAAAAATGAAAACCCTAATCCATATACTATATATATAAAGGGACATCTTTTATGAAAGAGGAGAGAGTTAAAAAAGTTCTAATAACAAAAACACTTTGAGAGCCACGAAACACCTTAAAGAAGGAAAACTAACGTTCAAAGAAGAACAGATGCTGGGAGTGTTAGCATGCTGTTCGAGTTAAAGAGTTGTTTGTGTGGATACTAATAAAGGGAGTAGATCTACATTATCAGCTCCTAAGATCCAAACTCTTGAAGAGAACGTGCACTAAGTTTGAATAATTAAAAGGTAACTCTTATATTCACCTTGACTTAAATGAGTTTGTTCGGTCCATATCAGTATAGGGACTTTAAAATTTTAATCTTCTACCCCACCTCCCTATCCAACATAAAGAAACTCAAATAGGGTTATGGAACACGAGTAACCTCTTCTATTGAATAGAAGAGTTGAGGTAACCTTATATTTTGTTATGTTAATTAGTTATTATAATTGTGTAAAAGTAAAAATGAAATGATAAATTTGTTGTTTTATGAGTTTTGTGTATGATTGACATCGTAAATGGTTTTAACATGAAAATCAATTTGTGAAATGAAATTTGAAAGGTTATTGGTTTTAATTGATGTGTGTGTGTACATATTTATATATATGTGTATGTGTTATGAAACCTGGAAAAGTGGTGAAAATCATGATCATAGGGGTGGGAGTTCATCCAAGGTATGTGTGGATATGTGTATGTTGAGATGAGAGTGAACAAATCTATATTATCAGGCTAGTAGCATGGGACATCTAGTGTAACATATTATGGGCTAGTACTATGGGTAATCCAGTACAACATATTATGGGAATGTTATCATAGGACATCTAGGCATCTGGCAACTCCTTAGTACCCATTAAAGTATGGTTAGGAGTCAATAATGCTTCTATCATAAATGTGTGACATGAGGTAAACTAAAGTCTGTAGGTTGTATACATTACCTTTTTCTTGAAATTCCATGATAAGCTTTTTAAAACTCTTATCCACACATGCTTTCATTCTGGTACATACTTGTTTTGACAAGGTTCTCGGTCATGAGCCTTTTTTATTTTAAACAAGCTTGCTCCTATTTCGAAACATTTGTATTTTGAATTTGCTACTCGAAGGAAAATTTCTTGGCATGTTTGAAATGAGCAAGTCTAGGTTGTTATGCACAGCTTGATTCAACTTTTGGAATCTCCAAAGTCTTTTGACTTTTAGTTCATGTTTGTGTTTGCTTTAATCCCCTTTAATTGCTAAATCATGCCTGAATCATCATTGAGACATGTTTGTTTTGACTCAGCTCTCTCACTAATCTCTTTGAAATAAGAACCTATAAAATTTTAACACAAATGGTATCCAAACTTTATTGGATCCAATAAGGTTAGATATTAAAGCTCATACACTTCTCATCCTATTAAAATCAAATCATCAACAGTATGACTAAACAAGTTTATGCACAAAATGATTTTAAACCAGAATTTTGAGTAATTGGATTATAAAATAAGTAGTAAAAACAAACTCCTCACTTCACATGTGATGTAAGGGACTATGATATTTTGAATTCAATGCTCTAAAATGAGATTTTCAATAGTATGCATTTCTCAAACTTTAATGAATGACTATGAAAAATTTAGTTTGAGATGAAATCATTTTTTTAAGAGGCATGCAAAGTTTCAAACTTGAGAGCTTTCCTTTAGAATAAGCAAATATTCTAGCATTTATGCATTTAGGATCATAACTCAAATTATGCAAATAGGGTGCAAAGGATGTTTAACCAATGTGAGACTCTATATGATCAATGATGTAATATGTAGAATATGAATTTATGCTTAAAGTATGTTATTGATATGCATATGCAACTCATGCCATGAATTATCAATTTAACAAGTAAGAACCTATCCAAAATGTTATAAAATAATACTAAGAGTAAGGGATAGGAATTCTCATTGATTTTGGCATAGTTGTCATTCTCGCTCTCCTATATCTTCTTGGATTTGCCTACTCAATGATGGATGACTTCAAGTTCCTTGACTTGACTTAAGCTTTTCTTCTATAGCTAGCATATCATGCTTACTATCTAAATGGAATCACAAGCTTGCTAGAAAATATTAGTTCTTTTCATATCCATTCAAGTAATTGGTATGAAATTTGAGATATGAGTATTGATGCATATGTAAAAAGCTTAATGATATGAGTTATGAAAATCATTTTGAAATCAAGTTTCCTTAGGCAAACTTTTCATGAAAATCTCAAAAATTGAATGAAATCAAGTTGATCGTGATTTTTCATGAATGAAATATTTAAAGAGATTTGAAAATGGCAAATCATAATGTTGTCAAATTATAATTGTTTCAAATCATGCATATGACTATTTCAAAAGAATGTATTTTATGAAATCATGAATAATTTGATATTATGCACCAAAAATGACAAGTTTCAACCATTTGACAAAATGTGCACAATTTAATTAGTCCATTTAGCAATCATGAAATTTGATTTGAAAGCAATGAATGATGGATTGCTAAAGGAAAGCAATAAGGACTCTTATCCTAAATGAGTGTATCATAAAATATACGATAAAGTAAGAAATGATATCACCAATTTTGCACATGTCCTTGTGAGATTGCTAGATTTGGTGTGTCAATGTTGATCTTTCTATCTTTGCATAAGTAACACCAATCTTCATGCCCTAATTGTTCAACTTCCTCAAGATTTGTTCTATAGCATTCTTGAGGTGAATTTTCTTTCTTTATCTTCCTACAAAATAATGGAAACCTTTCTTTTTCAAGGTATCCAACTTAACTTGGATCCACTAATCGTTAGCTTGTAGGAATCATGATTCATATGCTCTAAGAAATTTTATCAAGTCATAATAATTGAGCATAATGGGTTAAATATGTCTTTGTGCATAAAGGATAGTTTTCATTTGAAACCAATAGATATGCTCAAAGAGCTAATCTATTGGACACTGCAAGTCCTTTATAAGAGATTTGTCAATAATGATTTTCAAAGGATATGTTATGAAAAATTCATTTCAAAATAGTGTGAAATGTTCATTCCTAAGGTCACAATATTTAAACCTCAATAATTATCATAAGTGATAGTGTTGGAGGTTTTACCAATATTATACCTTGACCTTTATGCTTGGAGGTTTGCATTTGTTCACTAATGCATAAGATGTTGAGATTTTGTATGTTGCCTTGGGTGCATGTTATCCTCTCTCATAAATTGTAGACTTCACAAGTCTTCTTCTTAGCACTTGAGAGGTCTTTCTTTTCTCGTTGCTCTCAAGGTAATGGAATAGTATTTTATTTTATGGTAGTTCATTCTTGAGGTGTGAGGTGCTCTTTTCCATTACTTTCTATGTGGATAGAACTTTTCATTTTTAGCGATGGGTATCTTGAGAGTTCTCTTTGCAAGTACAAACTCCAAGAATTGTCTTTTATGCACTTGAGAAGCTCTCTTGGTCACTTCTTCCTTTCTTGCACCAAGCTGTCCCTTTTTCTTGAATTATCTCTATACAAGTGAAGCACTAAGAGAACATTTCAGTACCCATTTAGCTTGGCTCCTTGTGTAACATCTTGAATTTCTAATCCTGCATTAATGACTAATTATTGACCAAATTAGTGATTTAACGTAGGATTAAAGTTCTAGATAGTGAAGTATCGTAGTAACTTTTTAGGGTGTTATATTAATCCAATTGACCAAAAACACTTAATTGTTGCTTAAATTTATTTTTAGCTATACATTCTTTTCTACTTAGCCATTTTATGTTCATTATCCCTCAATTTCCACCCTTTTTTGTAACATCCTGAATTTCTAATCTTACATTAATGACTGATTAGTGGGTGAATTAGTGGTTTAATATGGGATTAGGATTCTTAGTAATGAAGTGTTATTTTGACCTATTGGGATGTTATATGAACAAATACGAGTGGAAGAGTATCATCCTAAAGCAAAGCATGTGAGTATAGTGAGGATTTCCATCACTGTGCCACATGCGGCGATGGGGGATTATGTGCCGCAGCACATGGTACAGAATTTTAATTAATAGGAACGTGTCCAACTCATAAAACAGAAGGGAGAAATGTGGGAAAAGAGTTTTGGCATGTAGAAGAGTAGGGGATGTGCTAGGCAAGCATAATCAGGAGCAAGGATGGCATTTTTAACCTGTTACTTATCGAGTAAGTCACGTACTACCTTAACCACCAATTCTACCTTATTTTCTCTTAGTTTTAACTAGCAAAAAATTGAATTCGGGAGTTTTAAAGAGTTGATTTCTTACCCTATAGTGATTGAAAGGTTCTTCAAAACTAAACCAGTACTTTGTGACTAGTTTAAATCGGAATGATAAAGCTTTAACACTATAGGAAAATTTTCCCCAATCTAACTAGAGAGTAGTGAGAGAAAATTGGCTATAAAAGGTTAAAGTTTGAAATGAGAGGTAATTAGTGGTAATATGCATAATCGAGTGTGAATTGTGGAGTTAATAGCAATTAGGTGCTTAATTGTGATAATTGGCACTTTTGTCAATAGAAAAATTCACTTTAAATGCTAATTTTTATGTAGATTCTAGTGTGTGATGAGTAGATAAGCAGAAAGAGATTTGAGTAAGGAATTTACATGGGTAAAACCTTTCTATCGGATAGAAAGGGTAGGATAACCATATAGTTTATTATGTTTATTAACTATTATAACTGGGTAGAAGTAAATACAAAATGAGAACTTTGTTGTTTTATGAGTTTGAAGTATAATTTGACATTGTAAATGGTTTTAGCAAGTAAATCTATTTGTGAAAGGTTATTGGCTTCGATTGATATATATATATACTATGTATAAAAGTATGTGATGTGGAAATGTGAATGAAAGTAGTGATTATTGTGGAAGAGCATAATTATAGGGGGTAGGAGTTCCCCCAAGATATGTGGGCATGTGTGTGTGTGGCTGTGAGTAAAAATTCATATGGTTGGACTGGCATCATGGGACATTCAGTGCAGCTTTATATGGGCTAGTACCATGGGTAATCTGGTACAGCATATTATGAAACTATTACTATAGGACATCCGGATAGTTTAGCAACTCCCTAGTGCCTGTTAAGGTACGGTTAGAAGTCAATAATGCCTCTATCATAAATGTGTGAAAAGGTAAACCATAGTCCTTAGGTGGGTTAGATTACCTTTAGTTGGGTGTTTCTGCCACCAAAAGTGTGCTCAATTCAACAAGTGATTGATTCAGGAGAGCTTATGGTTATGTGTAGGGGAGCTTTAAAAGATCGGTGGATAGATAATCATGCTAAAGAGTAAAAGTGTTTGAAACATGTTTTCTATGTGAAAACAATATCTTAGCTATCATATACTATATATAAATGTTATATTATGGTTTTCATTACTTTAATATGTTTATTTGTGGTAATAGGCATTAAACGAGCTATATTGGTTGCTGGGATTTTTATCTTACTCATGGTTATTTACATTTTTTAGGTTTTGGTGCTAGTGGATTAAAGGGAAAGGACCTAGGCTGAATTAATATCTCTTGCTTAAATCTTTGTAAGAATTGGTGTAATGATTTTGTAGATTGTTAGCTAAGAATGTGTATAAGTTGCCATAGGATTAGTACATGTTCATAAAGCTATATTTGTGGTATGTTTGATGATTTTGAGTTCCCTAGCCCTTGTATATTTGTGAATGGTGAAATGACTAGATGGGCTAGTGGATGAATGTATATGTGTGTTAATACGTGATGTGTGAAGTGGATAGATAGTGATTTGGCCATGTATGGGATTAAAGAATGAAAATGTGATTTTGGCCCAAAATGTGAAATAGGCATCTCACAGGACAATTATGTGTATGTTTGATATATTATGTGTAACATCCTAATACTTCAAATCTGGAAGAATGGATTAATTAAGGGATAAATTAGTTAAAAATATAATTAATTTATTTAATTATGTTTTTGGGTGGCTAATTAGATTTTTGGGTCATATTTGGCTCTAAATTGAGATAGGATGAAAGTTGGATCAAGTCGGGAAGTATCAGGGGGAGCAAAATCAAGTTATTGCTCGCTGCGCCGTGAGCTGTGGCTTGCGTGGCATGCGCTACGGTGCACGGCGTAATAGGCAACTTAAATTTTTAGGAATCAATAGAAAAAATTAGATTTTGGGGTGGAAAACCTAGAGCACGAAAGGGGCAACTTTGGGTACTGCTAGGGCATCAATTTAGGAGGATTTTAAAGATGATTTGAGCCTTCAAACTCTTGAGTAAGTTTCCTATCCTTCTCCTCTACCTTTTCATCTCATTTTTCATAGGATTTGGAAGAGTGAGAATTTGGTCTGATAGGATTAAGCCATGAATCAATATTTTAAAGGTTTCTATTGACTCTAAAGGTTTAATTTAGGTTTGTTGATCTTGATATGTGGTAATATGAAGCTACTTTATTGCTTAGTGGAAGTTGGATCAAGCTTTATCTTGATCATGTGGTTTTGAAGTGTGATAAGTTGAGATATTTAGTTTTATGTTGTCATAGAGTAGAAGGAGGCTTAAAGGGATGATGTGAACAAATTTTAATCTTGACAAGTCTATTTGTTGAGAATTTGAGTGAGAAGTGGGAGAATTGGGAGGTTATTATTAGTTAATGGTGCTTGTGTTAATTGAAAATTAGCATATAATACTTGTTGATGTAGATGGTGGTGTGGGAAGACTTACCTTGACACAAAAGAGAATTTAGTACCACGGGTAACCCTTTTAATAACAAAAGGGTTAAGGTAACTAGATAATTTGCATTGTTTATTGCCTTGTATAAGTTATTCTCAAGTTCTTTTCTATGATTTGTTGAGTATATATGTATAAATTCTTTAAAGGTTAACTATTTTAGAAAAAGTGGAGTATTGGTTTGTAAAATTCTATATTTTTGAAGTAAATGGAAAGATTTTGTTATACTTGTTTAAAAAGTTATTTATGCATGGTCAAGTAGAGATATGTAGTGAAATGTGGCATATTAGAGGGTGGGAGGTCACCCTAGTGGAGATAGTGAAGATTAAGTCCATATGACAGTACTAGCACCTTGGGATGCCAGGTGCAGCATTTACTCTCCTTAGTGCCCGAAAATGGGTGCGGTGTTGGAGACTTACTCTCCCTAGTACCCAAAAGGGTGCGGAGTTGGAGACCATGCTCCTTAGCATCCGTAGGATGAGGTGTTGGAGTAATGACACCCCAATTACTTGTAATCGGGGGAAATAGTAGTTCGGAAGTGGTTTAGGACACCTTGGCCGGGTAGTCCTACCATGGATGGTGAGCTTGGGGACCATACATGTGGTTTGATTCTGTGAAATAGTCTACTGGTTCGATCTGGAGTATTGGAAGACCGGAATGATTAGGGATCATGCATGCAAATTTGTGGTGATATTATATGATGTGATTATGTTACTCATTTTAATACTTGTTTATAACTTGGCTTGTTAATCAATAATGTAGATTATCTTAGTTACTGAGATTTTTATCTCACCCCATGGATTATCATTTTACAGGTGCTACCAGTGAGACTGAGCTAGGGAGAAAATCGGGCAGGGGCTAGCATATCTGTTACACTCTTTATAAAGCCTGATTTTGGTTTGAGTAGTGTACATAAACTTGTTATATGATATTATATGTTGCCAACTAGGAATGCATATCATTTTTATTGGTTGCACTTGTTTGTTGTGTATTTTAGCCCAATATTATATATGAGGTGAATATGTGGTAATTTTTATGGTGATGGGCTAAAATATTAATACAAGTACAAGGAATGTTTTATCTATGTGGTGACAATGTATTGGTAGTGTATTATGTGGCAATAGAAGCCGAATAGTGCTTGTAGTGCTAATTGTGCAATTTGGCCATATTAGGCAACATGGCCATTGAGTGGCCAAATTTTGTGTTTGGTATGTTTTTGTGTGTTTGAATGATCACTCAAGTGTATTTTGGTTTATTGGACTTGGTTCAAGCCTCACAATGGGTTAATGGTATAAGTTATGAGTTTTGGGTATTGAATGGTTGAAAATTTCTTTGAAAAACTAACTTTTGCATCTGAGTATCTAAAATTCTCATATGGTGTTGGATTGTAATGAAACTTGTACCATTAGTTATCTTATTGAATAAGCTTCGTGTGGGCGCTTGAATCACTCCAATCGGACATCGGATGCGAAAATGGCACGCGTTTGAAGTTTGTCCAAAAAAGCTGTCATGACAGCATTACTGTCATGGACACATGCACTGCGGCATATTTTTCACAAGCCGTGACATGCAGTACAGCAAGAAAATATGGCATTCTATGTCACAAGCCCAGCGCACGGACCACGAGCCACGGCGCATGGACAAAAACACTCAAAAATGACATTTTGGCCCTGTTTTGAAGTAGTTTTCTTCCTAAAACTTTGTCATACTTCCAATGCCTATATAAATCATTAAGTTTAAGCTCAAACTATCAATTTAAAGGATTTTTATAGGATCCCAAATATTCCTCAATTATTTTTAAAAGATTATTAGTTTTAACCCTTTTATATATAATGTGAGATTAGGAGCAAATCCTTGCTCCTAATTATGATTGGTTGTTGTGATTGTGTGGTGAATTTTGGTAATGTCAAGGTGGACATTACATTTTTTAAATTTTGGTAATATCAAGGTGGACATTATATTATGCATCTGTATGGTTAATCAGGTGTGTATTATTCAGTTGGACATGGTCAAGGCCTAAAAAGAGACTAATGACATTTAGTTTTAAATTGAGACACTTGAGTGGCAAAATTTTAAAAATGGTCAAAATGCACTTGGGTGTTCAATTTTTGATAAAAATATCAGATTGAGATGAAACTAATGTTATTAGTTAGATTTCAAAACAAGCTAGTAAGGATGCTTGAACCATCCCAATCGGAAATTGAATATGGAATTGGCGCACATCTAAAGTTCATATCAGAAACTGCCTATTAATAGTAATTTCAAGTATGTGTGCCAACGCATGTACTCGCATGCTACGACGCACGGCACAGAGTGAAACAATTGTGGCCTTTGTCCCACATGCTATGGTGCATGTGGCATGAGCCGCAGTACACGATGTCAAATTTCACTTTGTTTTTTTTTCAGATTTGCACATGTTCTCCTGGTTCTTTATGCATGTATTCATATTGCTTCCACTATATGTATAAGGTTGTATAACTCGAGAGATTTATAAAATGACTCGTGAAAAATTTTATTTGGGATCCCAAGGTTTTCAAATTAAATGGTTTTAAATTGATTGTAGTGCAGTGCATGATAATGTTAGTTAGGGCATTACATTTTTCCTTTAATTTAAGGCCAAATTTAAGCTTATAGTTTTAAAGCTTTATCGTTCAACCCTAAATCAGCCACAAAGCCTTAATTTAACTATTGAGAACCTTTTTATTACTATAAGGTAAGAAACTAACCCCTCCTTAAATTTCCCTAAATCCATTTCTCTGACTTATACTAAGAGAAGTTATAGTAGAATCAAAGCTAAGGGTTGTATGAGACTTACTTGATAATCTACTAGTTGGAAATGCCTTCTGATGCTTTGAAAATTGATGACCTAGCTAACCTTTCTATTCTTCTCCTCCCTACTTATGCTTTCCTCTTCCTTTCCCTCTATTTTCACGAGTGAGACGTGTACTTATCAGCCTAATTATATGCCATGCGCCATAGCACAGGCAGCTTGTGCCACGACGTGTGGTATAGTAAGGAAAATCCTTACCGCATCGTGCACACTTCTTTCTAAAATGCAATTTTCCACCCATATCTATTCATTCAACACTTTAAAGAATCAAATCACCAAGTAACCATCCAAATTTCTTACCATTACTAATTAGTAATTCACCCCTAATTAGTAACTAATTACTGGATTAGAAAATTAGGATGTTACAATTCTCCCCTCCTTTTAAGAATTTTACCCCCAAAATTCATAAAACACTTAAACTTATACCTATGGAAACATATGGGGATATTGTTACCTCATTTTATCCTCTGTTTCCTAGGTAGTATCATTAGGAGCTGTGTCTTGCCAGAAAACTTTCACCAATCATATGGTTTTTTTTCTCAACTACTTATCCTTTGCATCTATGATCCTCTCTGACTCAGCCTTATAAGTCAAATTCTCCTGGAGCTCAATCTCTTCTAGTTCTATGACATGAGAGAGGTTTGGTTTGTATTTCTTAAGTTGTGATACGTGAAATACATCATGCAAACCCGACAATTGTGGCGGTAAGGCAACCCTATAGGCAACTGGTCTAATTCTCACTAGAATCTCAAAAGGACTAATGAATCGAGGAGTCAACTTCTTATCTCTAATCAACCTCTCGATTCCTATTGATAGAACACATCTGTTATGCAATTTTGTTTGTCAATTAGGACCCTTTTATTAATGATTTATTACAACAAGTTCACTCATTGCATTAGATTTGGAATTTTGCCTAATTTTCTAGGTTTAGTGCATTAAGGGTATTTTGGTCCAAAAAATGAACTTTTGAGAAAATGTACAAGAAAAATTGAGAAAGTCCATTTTATGTCTAGTTGATGAGTGGTGAAATTATATTTTTAAAATTCATTTTAGTTTAGGAGTAACTAAATAAAAAGTCAACACTTTCTTAAGTGTTTTAATTTGACCTAGTTTTCGGTTCGTCTTTGTGTGAAAATTTTTATATAATTTTGTGTAGCCTAAAACTTAGTTATTTTAATTAATTCTCCCTTTTAATTATAAATTTAATTCTTGATATTAATTATATTTTATTATATCACATGCTATTTAATTGAATTATATGATTTATGTGACATAGGTGGCATGTGACTTATGCATTAATTAGGTAATTAAGATCAACACTCCCCGAGGTCAAAGCTAATGGTTTGCACTTGAATTAGGCTTTATTTGGGAATTAAATCAGCTTGAAAATGTGGATCATACATGAGAAATTACACACATATTGGAATCATCTGCCAACCAGTAGGAGGTTGTCACCTAGCAAGTGTGACAAGGCTCCCATTTCCACTTCAATTTCTTTGTCTTTTTTTTAATTAATCTTTAGCTAATGGGAAATACTTAGGAGCACATCCATACACCTCATTTTTAGATCTAAAACATCTCATTCATCTTCCACATTTTCTCTCTCTTGTTCATAGTGTTCTTTATTTTCTCTCTTTTGTTCTTTACTTTCCAGCACCCTAACCTCCATTTTCAGCCACTAAACCTCCATAAAACTCACACCATTCTTCTCCTTTCTTCATTTTTGTTCCATCCCTTCCTATTTCACAAGATTCTAAGCTCATCTTCTTCATCCTAAGTTTCATGAATTTTAGTCAACAAGCTTCCAACTTAGGTTTCTTGAAGATGGTGAAGATTGGCTAAGTTTCTTGGTGGAACCTTAGAGAGATGAAGATGGAGGATGAGTCTTGAGCTTTAAATTGGCTAAGTTATTTTATTTTCTATCCTCTTCTCTTTTTACTGGATGGTTAGATTCCTTAATCTAGGGTTTAATCATCTTAGCTTGTAAATTCTAATTTGAATTTGGTGTTGATGTAAAGAGAGAGAATTGTTTTGTTTAATTCCTTCCTTAGATAGCCATGATTGAATTTTACCACTCTTTGTTTGGCACATAATCTTGTGTTTTTCAATTAGTGAATTACTTATGTTAATATTGCATAATATTGTGGTGTTAATGCTTGTGTTGTTGAGTAGCTTGACATAATCTTATGGTTGTTCAATTTATATGTTTGACCATGGGAGTTCAAAGGAAATTTTGAGTGAATCACTTGGCTAATTTTCACACTAATTGGTTAATTAAAATAGGGACTTTAATCTAAGACCTAGGGAAGTTAACTAATTCGGTTAATTGGCTTGAGATAACTTTCTTAAGTCATGGCAGCTTTAGTCAAGAGGAAAGAGAAGCTTAACTTAACCTAATCATGAGAAGATAATGAGTCCAAAATCAACTAATCTCTAGGGTTCCATTATTATGAAAATTGAATTGCATTTCACTCACCTTATTTAGCATTTTAATCATTAGGTAATTAGTTTAGATAATTATGTAACTAAATTCCTACAACTTTGGGTGATTTATTCTACTAGATAACTTTCAATTAGACTTAAAATCATTCCTTGGAAGATGACCTAGGGTTGGCCCTATATTGCATTAGGGTTATCTTTAGTTTAATTTTGAGGATGAGCAACTAATTCTTATCACCTATCACTAGCATAACCCTCATAAACATATAATCTCCCACCAAGAACTTTAATGGCCTTATACACCTATCTGCATAACTTTTTTATCTACTCTAAGCCGTTAACAACTTTTACTTGATTAACTAGATCTTTTGAGTCATATGTCCACAATATTTGGTCCCAACATACTCCTCTTACTTAATTCTATCCAACATAGTAGTAATCTACACTTTCTCCTATATAATACCTCATAGAGTGCCAATTGAATAATGGATTGGTAACTATTGTTGTAAGCCAACTCAACTAAAAGAAGATGGCTGTCCCAATTACCCTTCAATTCCAATACATAAGCTCTCAACATATCTTTTAGAGTCTATATAGTCCACTCTATTTGCCCATCCATCTAAGGATGATAAGCTGTATTGAATCTCAACTCAGTACCTATAGCTCGCTGTAAAGCTCCCTAGAACTTGGATGTAATCCTCGAATCTTGATTAGAAATGATATTCTTCAGCAATCCATGTAGCCTCACAACTTCTCTGATATAGATCTGTGTCAACTTGTCTAAAAAATCATTGATCCAAATAGCTAGAAAAAGAGCCACCTTCGTGAGTCTATTAACACCTATAGTATCATGCCTTGACTGAGTTCTCGGCAACATAGCTATGAAATCTATTGATATACTATTCTATTTCCATTTAGGGATATCTAATAGTTGTAACATTATAGCTAGTCTCTGATGCTCTATCTTAACCTTCTAATAGGTCAAATATTGAGATACAAACTCAGTCACTTCTCTCTTCATACTCGGCCACCACCAATACTGCCTTATATCCTGATACATTTTCTAAGCTCTTGGATGAATTGTATATTTATTACAATAAGCTTCATTTGGAATAGCCTTCCTTAGATCTACATCTTCATACACATAAATTCTATTTCAATAGACTATAAATGTATCATCATTGTAACTGAAATCTCTAGTTTGATTTGACTCCACCTCTTCTTGAATCCCAAGAAGATATTCATTTTCTAGTTATACTATTCTCAATTCCTTCCAAAAGTCACTATTGATTATAGTAGAATAAGCACTAACCAATGCCTTCAGTGGTGCATCTTACTACAACTCTACACAGGATTCCATCAATTTATGTTCCTGTACTATTAGGCTTGCCACATGCAAAGTCTTTCGACTCAATGCATCAACAACCTATTGGATAGGGAGGCAACTGAAGATTAAAATTTTAAAATCCCTATCCTGATATGGATCGAACAAACTCGTTTAAGTCAAAGTGGATAGAAGAGTTACCTTTTTAATTCTTTAAAGTTGGCACACATTTGGATCTTAGGAGCTGACCACATAGATCTGCACCCACTACCGGTATCCACACGAACAACTCTCTAACTCGAACAGTGTGCTAGCTCTCTCAGCGTCTGTTCTTCTTTAAACGTTAATTTTCCTTTCTATAGGTGTTTTGTGGCTCTCAGATGTTTTTTTTTTGTCGTCATAACTTTTCTAACTCTCTCTCTCTCTCTTTTTTAATAAGGACGTCCCTATCTATATATAGTATATAGATAAGGATTTTGTCTTTCACTTAAAAAATCATGAATATTTAATTAAATTTATCTTATAAATTTAATCTATAATATTATATCTAATTCAAATTAATCTTATAAATTCAAATTATAAAACTGACATGATATTCTCTCTTATCATGTTAGTTATTAAATTTAATCTGTTATATAAAATTAAATTTAAAACTAATATAATATAATATAATATATATCACATATATTATATTATATATATACGAATATATATATACATATATATTTTGAAAATATATATATATATTATATTATCTATATTTAATTTTATATATCATATATATATGTATATATATATATATCTGATATATATATACATATATATGGAATATATATATAATATATATATTTATAATTTTTATATTTCATATAAATATATATATATATATATTTATTTATCAAATAAATATTCAAACATATACATATATATATAATTCATTCACCCTATATTACATTCATTGAATCTAGACATATTTTGGATTCAACGAACTTGGACATTATAGCTTGAGTTAGGCCATTTTTGTGTGCAACCCTATAGGCCCATATGAAATTGGCAGTGGGCTCATTATGCTATTAGCCCACAAGTTACATGTTGCCTCTAGCAAGACATTGCAACTGCCCAATTTACATGGGGATCGATGATCCAATGTAACCTATTATAAAACCATATCATATCCCTTTTGTCACGCGATATTTTAGTCAAGTATGAGACATGGAATTGTCATTCTCTTTTACCTAACCCTTACTTTCTCGATCTCTGAGTAGGCTGACAGTAGCAATGGAAAAACCCTTTCTATTATAGTATGGCCATACATTTTCTCAATCTTACTCATCGAGGGGCCCAGTAATATCTCTCACTTAATGTGAAGGAAAAATTCCATCTTGACCACTCATATTCCTCTGTATGAATATCACTAAACTCAATCATAGCTTTTATGATCACTCGGTCACAAGTGACTTTTGGCTAAGTTAAAGTTCAGTGATCATCATGTAGGAATCCATGATGATCTCAGGTCAAAGGGCTTAGTGATATAGTTACATATGAGATAAGCTTATGACTTGTACCATGCAGCTTTCTCATAGCAGGTCGGTCCAGCACCTTATACTCTTTCAAGTTCTTATGACTTTAATTTATATCTCTATAATTAATCAAAGTTATACCAGTCTTGTTTCATCTATGATCCCTCAATGATAACTGACCAGGGACATTTAGGACAATCATTATAGTTTATCCAAGGATACAGTTATCATATTGAACATGCGATTGTTATGATAACAAAAGAGAAATTCATTAAATAATAATGTGCATAGTATAATGATTGGCCCCAGGGTACAATTTCCAATACAACAACATTTACCTTATTCGAATGATATCTCAATTCAAAATTATAATCCTTTAGAAGTTTCATCCATCTCCTCTGCCTCATATTCAATTCCTTATAATCCACTAGGTATTTCAAACTCTTATAGTGGCTAAACACACTAAATACTACACCATAGAGATAATGACACTAAATATTTAGAGCAAACACCATAGCTGCAAGCTCTAAATCATGAGTAGGATAATTCTATTCATGCAGTCTCAACTATCAAGAAGCATATGCTATCACTTGACCATCTTACATCAAGACATAACCCAAGCCTCTTAATGATGCATCAGTATACACCTCATAAGGTATCATCAAATTAGGAACAATCAACACTGGTGCTATGGTTAACTTTTCTGTTAGCTTCTTAAATGCTATTTCACACTAATCATCCCAAATGTACAATTAATCCTTTCGTGTCAACTTAGTTAAAGGAGAAGATATCTGAGAAAATTCTTAGATAAATTGCCAATAATATCCAACTAATCTTAAAAAATTGCATATCTCCATGACCAAACTAGGACGTTCCCACTTTAATACTGTATCAACTTTATGTGGATCCATAGAAATCCCATCCGCAAACACCATGTGTCCCAAAAATCAAACTTCTCTTAGCTAGAACTCATACTTACTAAGCTTGGCATATAACTACTTATCCTTCAAAATCTAGAGCACCGTCCTCAAATGCTTCACATGTTGCTCCTCATCTTCAGAATAAATCAGGATGTCATCTATAAAGACCATTGTAAACTGATCCAAGTACAGCCTAAATATACAGTTCATATAATCTATGAACACTGCAAGCGCATTGGTCAATCCAAATGGCATAACCAAAAATTCATAATGGCTATACTGAGTTCCAAAAGCTATCTTGGGCACATTTGCTACACTAAATCTTATTCTTGGCAAGGGATACTTATTCTTCATAGTCAGCTTGTTTAGTTGCTGGCAATCAATGCAAAGACGCAAATTATTGTCCTTCTTCCTTACAAATAGAATTAGTGACCCCTAGGGTGTTGCACTCGGTCTAATAAACCTTTTATCTAGGAAATGTTCTATTTTGTTCTTCAATTCTACTAATTTTAATAGTGACATTCTATTCGGGGCCTTTGATATTAGTTTAGCTCCAAGAACCAAAGCAATTCAAAATTCTACTTCCTTTTCAAGAGGTAATCTGGTCATTTCATCTAAAAACACCTTCAAAAACTCACTTATTACCCCAATCTTCTTTATACCACCATCATATATCATACTGGATGCAAAGAACACCATGTACAAATCACACCTTTACTGAATCAACTTCTCTGCATTAACCATCGACAAGAACTTAAACTATTATTTCACTCCATATTATGTCTCTAACACCTATTTCACACCATGAGCTGTAAATATAACACCAAAAAACTTATCTGAACAACCAATTAAAACCATAAATCATTAAGTTATGATATTTGAATTCTCTATACTCTTATTATATGAAAATGATTGATTTTGAGCTAATATCATTTACATTTGCATCATTTGAGTATTAGATCTTTATTGTACTTATCATTGCTCTTAGAGAGAGTTTTAATTAAGTGATTTACATATTTAAAATCATTGTAAAGGTGAGGGAGAAATTTTTCTTATAATCAAGAGAGATTGTTCTCTTAAGAAAAGAAGCTCACTAGTAAAGTGAATTGCTATAAAGGCTTACAAGTGCCCGAATTAAACTTGTGGTTGTATTGTGGTGGCAAGAACCCATATAAGCTTGTTTTATAGTGAAGAAATCTCAACTAGTTTCTTATGGACTAGATGTAGGCTCAAGTGGTGGAGCTGAACTAAGATAAATCATAGTTTGCACTCTTTCTTCCCTTAACTCTTTATATTTCCAACAACCTTAGTTAATGCTATGTTTTAATATACAAAATTGAATTTGATAGATCTAATGCTCTTATTTAAACTTTCACTTAGAAATTGATTTTACACATATTGAGATTGTGAAGATTACTTTAGCATTCTTATAAATAAATTTTAGAACTCAAATTTGCCTGGACTTTTCTTTACATCTAGTTTTGCTGAAGAGTATCAAAAGAACTGAATATTTAACATTGTGTTGCCATATCTAACATTGTCCAATTCACCCCTCTCTTAGGTATGTTGCCATATCTAACATTGTCCACGTATCTCATCCTATCAGGGATATCATTGTGAGTTAGCATCACAGAGGCAAGACATAAAAATTCAAATTGATCTTCTTTGGGTCTAGTGCAAAGATTACTGAGAAACCTATTAGTAATAGGACAAGAATTGATAACATATAAATGAAAGAAAATGAGATAAAATATAAATAATAAATTTATAAGAATTCTAGGATGTCTTTCTTATCAATTGCAAAGGGATATGACCTATCTACACCCACAATTCCTTTACTTCATACATACATTTTGGAAGAAAAATATGGGTTGGAAGCATTTTACTCAAAAATTCAAGCAACTCTGTGAAGCTTGAATCGGTTTACCTACTTCTTGATTTTAAGTTAACCAATCTCAATATAGCTATTAAGAGGGTAAAATTGGTACACCTCAGGTATAATGGCTTCTTTGCATCACCACATAAGTTGTCATATACCTGTGATTGTGCAAATGATGCCATCTCAACATCACGAATCATATCATCTGTTATATAATCCAAGTTATTCACAATTTTCTCATTTTAGGACATCAAAGTTGTTCCTACTTGCTATAATATTCTAATTTTCTAATCCTATGATTAGTCATTAATTAGGAGTGGATTAGTAATTAGTGAATGATTAGAAGTTTGGATGGTTATTTAATAATTTGACTCCTTGGGATGTTGAATGAGTAGATGTGGGTGGAAGAGTTGCATTTTAGAGGGAAGTGTGTGCACGTGGTGAGAATTTTTCTTGCTGTACCACGCGCTGCGACTAATGCTGCCTATACCGCGGCGCATTGCATGAAAAATGACTTAATAAGTCATGAATTGGCATGAGATTTTAGAAGGGAAAGGGAGAGAAAAACATGATGGGAGAAGAGAAGATCAAGGGTTTGCTAGGGCAAAGGTTTTCAAAGTTTTGGAAGGCACTTTCGACTAGTAACTTATCAAGTAAGCTTCATATAACCCTTAGTTTCAATTCTACTATAATTTCTCTTAGTATGAGTTATAGAGAAATTGAATCAGAAAAATTTAAGGGCTTAGTTTCTTACCCTATTGTAATAAAAAGGTTCTCGAGAGTTAAATTTGAGCTTTGTGACTAGTTTAGTAATGAACAATAAAGCTTTGAACCTATAGGCTTAAATTGACCCTAAATGAGTTAAGGTTAGGGTTGAAAATTGTGAAATAAGTGAATTGGGAGTTAAAGAAGTGATAACAAGTGGTAATTGAGTGGCAATGGACCTAGATTAGTTAAAGGAATGGAGTAAACTGCTCATTGTAACCTTAATTAACACTTCAATATTTTTTGGTCAATTGGATCAATTGACTAATTGTGCCAATTATGCATAGATTGACATATATGATGTGTAAGCTGAGGAGGAAGATTTATAGTGAGCTTTTATGATAATTGAAATCCACGAGTAAACTTTCTTATGATAGAAGGGTTGATATAACTAAATAACATCTTCTATTTGACTATTTATTGGATTGCGTGTAAGTATGCTATTTAGTAAATGAAACTATTTTAAACTGAACATGTTTTGTGTTATTGCATGGTTATTCACTACTACAAAAACATAAATATAAGATGCCATAAAAAATGATGGTCAAATAAAAACACGTCATATATAAGAGAGGTGGATGATGGCAAGAAAAAAAATGATGGTTGTTCAAACACCCGTCATATTTTGTCAGACTTTAAATGATGGGTATTAAAAAACCCGTCATTTATTTTAGCCCAATATTTTATTTACTAGAAGGAAAAAAAACTAAAAAATAAACTTGCACTTTAAATGACAGGTATTTGAACTACCCGTCATTTAAAGTTTAAACAATATATGATGGGTATTTAAACAACCGTTATATATTGAGGCCGCCGTTTTAGTTTCTTAAATTAAAAAATAAAAAATTTTAAAACTTTAAATGAAATACCTGTCATTTAAAGTCCCAACAATATATGATGGGTTTTTTAAAACACCTGTCATATTTTAGGGCCAACATTTCATTTTCTTGAATAAAAAAATAAAAAATTTTAAGCTTTAAATGATGGTTGTTTAAAAGAACCGTCATTTAAAGCTTCAATTACATATGATGGGTGTTTAAAACACTCGTCATTTATTGTCATTTTTATTCAGTTTTCAAACTCATTTTTTCATTCCCGCCTATTCATCTTCTCGGTTTTCTCTCTTCTCCACTTCTACACGGAATCTGTAGAAATCTCTCAATCTGCCTCCATTGTTGCCATCAACTACCTTAGTCCCTCTCCAATATGAAAGTGATTCTTCTACGCTGTTCATTGCCACTCTCATTTGCTTCCTCTTTGTGTTTCACTATCTCTTCTTCAAGGTATATGGGTGTGTGATTTTTATGGTTTTTCTTCATTTTCTTCCAATATGCTTAGATTTCTAGATTATGGGATTGATTTATTTAATATTATGGATTGTTTTATTTGTTGATTTTTGTTGTTTAAATTTCTCCTCATTTTTGTTAAAATTGTACAACTTGAAAGTGAGTAATGGATGGAGTGATAAGAGCTTTATAAAAAATCTTACACTTATAAAACAACTTCTACCTGCGAACAACGAGTTTTCAAGGACTATGTATGAGGTAAAACAAATGCTACGCTTAATTGGCATGAGTTATGAGAAAATACACACCTGTCATAATGATTGCATATTATTTAGAAATAAATATGCATCATTAATGGAGTGTCCAAAATATAATGCCTTGCACTACAAAGAGAATGGGAAGAGTCTAAAGAAGGCGTTATGGTACTTTCCCACTGCACCTAGATTTAGATGGATGTACAGTAGTGCAAAGAATGCAAAAAATTTGACATGGCATGCAGATGAACAGATCAAAGATGGGAAGCTTCGACATCCAGTTGACTCTTCACAATATATGAATGATTCTACAGTTGCAGATGATCCTTTTGTGGGGATATCATTTGAAAGTTACTTCATTGAGGATGAAGCCTTTTATATGAAAAATGATCACAACGAATGTATTTGAATTTTAAAGGAAAGAGGTAGAAGCATTTGAGCAAAGAAGGGGAAAAGATAAGGAACGTAAAAGAAAAAGAAAAAGAATAAATTAAACCTGTAGGTTACTTGTTTGGTGTGATTTAAAATTTATTGTTATTTATTATATGCTATATATTTTTTATAATGTGTGATTTACATTAAACCGATAAATTACTTATTATGTGCTTTATTTTTTTATATTGTTATTTATTATTTATTTTGTTTTTCTACTTTTGTAGGAAAATGGCTTCTCAAAGGAGTGCTGGTCTCAGTGGACCTAGTAGTACTGATCCTAACGTTGACATGAATCACCAGTAAATTCAGCAAGAAGCAAATCAAATAACAAGAGGATTGATATTGATGATCGAGGTGAATAGAAGAAGGGCTACTGGATAAAAATATGAAGTTGAATGGAATTTCAAAGGTCAACCTATCAAATCCAACTGAAATAAATTCATCAACTATATAAGGGTTGTGGCAAAAGCAAATGTGCGATTACAATTAGGCACTAAAATGATGTTAGTCCAGCTACGAAAAATTATATTTAGGAGCAAGTAGAGGTAAAATGCTTTACTTACATTGTTGTAGTTAATTGAAATTACTTGACCAAAAATCTAATTAATTGTCTTTGTTTACAGGCAACGTTTGCAATTGATGCTAGTAGGATAAAATTTTTCATCCAACAAGTTGGAAAGGCAATGCTAATATTTTAGTATTTTGTGGGAGTGAAATACATTAAAAAATTAGGAGGAAACATTAGTACTGAGGTCCCCGACTTGATAAGGCCATTAGTTTCACACGAACAGTGGGATGAATTTGTTGCTCAATGTCTCGAGAGACAATTTCAAGTAAGAATAATGAGATGAATTAATTTTTTATTATTATTGATATATTTAATTCTATTGGTATGATTCTATGTGTTTTGCACAAGAGTTGAGCCATAAAAAGAAAGAGTTGCATGAGACAGATCTATACCCTTACAAGAAGGGGGCATAGGATATGCAGGAACTAAGCAACAAATGATAAGTTAATATTTATACTATATAATTTTAGCTTATTTCATGGATATATGTAGTATACTCACATTCAAATTTACTTAAATTCATAGATTGAGCCAGAGGGTTCAGGGGCAAGCTCAATTTCACGTCACAGACTCTTCATAGAAGGCCGAACCAATAAAGAAAAAAATATTGTTGATAAACGTGTTTAGGAGCTTGCTGACAAGAGTGTAAGTACATTAACTTAACACTTTTTTTCATACTCAATCAACTAATTTAACTTTCTTACTATATATTGCACAGGCTGAGATCAAGAAAAGTGGCATGCCTGATGATGATGTCTTGGGCAAGGCGTTGGGTAATACCAAACACCCTGGTCAAGTTAGGATATATGACTTTGATGTAAAAACAAATATTTAGGTCATAGAAGAAAGCAAGGTCAATAGAGGATGTGAGTGCAAGGGCTGAGATTGCCACTTTGAAAGAAGAGCTATCTAAGTAACGAGACATGATTAAAGCTTTGCTAAAGGACAAGGAGAGGCGGGAGGCAGAGTTTCATATTAGTCCTAACGGGAAAGATAGTTATAGTGTTATGCAGCCTATTAAAAATCTCCCTGAGGTAAAACATTATTAATTTATTTCACTTATGTTTCACTATTTCTATTTTCCATAACTTTAATATAGTATATTACTTATTAATATAGGGTGAGAACCGATGTGAGTTATTGGCAAATAGCCCAAATCGTCATGTGATTGCTATCGATTAGGTGTTTAATTTGCTGGGAGACATGCTACATGATATGCCACTCCCTGCGTCCTATGTACGTGTTGCTATTAATATGCCATAGAATTTGAACTATCCACTACTTATTCCCACTGAGGATGCAGGGATTGTTTGATAGGCGACGGGTAGTTTTATTGGATGGCAAGCTAGTCAAGTTAGGATGCTAAGTCTAAAAAAACTAGCAAAGATACACAGTAAAAAAAAGATAATACCCTGATCTAGACTCTCCTCTAAAAAGGCAGTCTCCCATAAAGTGGTGCCTGAACAAGAGCCTCAATTGCCAAGCCAACACAAAAATTTGCTCCAGGCATATGCAACGGGTCATAGGTCTAATCCTCCGATCTTGCAAATCCTGTTTAAGGCTGGTATATATGGCGAAGACTGATCTGATATGCTTTCGCTTGATGTTGTTGAAGAAGTGCTTCAACATGATATGACCAGTCTCACTATTATTAACTTCTACATATGCTAATTTTTTTTCATATATGAATAGTTAATATTTTAAATATAAACTAATCCATTTCTTGTATTTATAATAGCTGCTTGTATGAAAAATTTGTTGTCCCTTTCGATCTACAAACAAAGTTCGTCTTTGTTAGTTCTCATGAAGTGGGTGCACATGCCTTGATTAAAAGTGACAAAATTTTAGAACAAGCAAAGGCATTAAGCAAAAATTTCAAAGCAAGGGCTTGAAAGGGAACATTATTCATAATACCATACTGTCAAGGGTAATGAAATTCTCGCTTATCTTAATAACTTTTTTATTTTTAATTTAATGGATTAATTATAATTTTGCAACACTTGTTAATAATATTAGGGACCATTGGATGTTGATTGCCACTGAACTATTCGGCAACACTCTAAAGATATATTATCTCAATTCTCTTAGAGGGGAACCAAGGAGAAGATAAATTTTATGAAAGTTGATTAATATGTAAGTGCATAAAGTATTTCATATATTTATTTAATTATTTAAATTCCATGCTAACATATTTTTTATTATTTTATTAGGACGATTGTGTTATATTGCACTAACACAAAACAATCAATTTCAAGGTCCTTTACACATTTTGATGCAACCTACGCTTGGAATATAATTAAGGCAATTGGAATCATTTATTAAATTGAAATTTAATGCATTAATACATATTCATCAATTCTTTAATTTTTAGTGTCCAAGACAAAAAAAATAGCTTAGATTGTGGCTATTGCATCATGAGGTTCATGAAGGACATCATTATTCATAACGAGAGCATAATTCCCAAGATGGTATGTCAACAATATTAACTTTTAAATTACAAATATATTTAACGTATTAAAATTATATTAATATATGGTAGATCATTTATATTGCAATACTATGATAATTCTTATGTTGAAGAATTCGGGGATGCAAAAATAAATGAGGTAATTGAAAAATAGTGTCAATATATTTTTCAAGTGTGGACCTCATACAAAGAAGATCAATAGAACTACTTTGAAGAAGTAGTTAGGAAGTTTTTTTTTAATAGACAGTTTATTTTTGAAAATAGTTTACTTTATGTAATTACATTTGTTATTGATTAATTTTGAAATTGAATACAATAAATTTTGTTGATATTCAAATCTGGAATGGTTGGTTGTTGCTATTTTGATTTCTTTTTGCAGGGGGCTGGTATAAAAATAGCTCACATATAAAAAAAACTATATAATAAATGACGATTATACAAATAATCATCATTTATACTAATATAAATGATGGGTATCTTATTTACCCATCATTTAAAGTATGGTGCGAATTGTTACAATACTTTAAATGACGGGTAAATAAGTTACCCATTATTTATATTCTCATTTCACTTGTCTTCTATAAAAATTTTATTTTAAATAATAGTTTTATAACTGTCATTTATTGGTAGACTTTAAATGTCGGTCGAATAAATGACGTGTATTAACTGTCATTTATGGACTAAAATAATCATCATTTATTCCCTTTTTTATAGTAGTGATTGCATGAAAGTGAATTTTGACCTAAATGACAAGTGAAATTGTGTGATAGTATTACAACTGTGTATATATGTACGGTGGTGAGTGGGAATCTATAATTGGTTTGGAAAGCATGATCATAGGGGTAGGAGTTTACCCATGTGAAGTATAGTGAAAGACCATATGGCATCATTTTCCTTAGTGCCCAACGGGGTGCAATATTAGAGACTTGTATCTCCTTAGTACCTATTGAGGTACGGTGTTGGAGATTATCTCCTTAATGCCTATTGAGGTACAGTGTTAGAGATTTGGACTCCTTTGTATGGATGTGATGAGGCATTAGAGTTAACAACACCCTATTGTGTGTATTAGGGGAAACTATAGTTTGAAAGTGAGATAGAACACTTTTGGCTGGGTGACTCTACCACTAAAATAAGCTCAAGGCCAATGAGAGTGTATATTAGTCTAAGGCGAGCTTATGGTTTCAAGTTAAGGTAATTTAGAGGTTCGATCGGTAATGATTATGCTATATGTTAGAAAAGTGGTGAATGTAGTGGTAAAAGAGGTGAAATGATACATATTATTGTGATTTGAAATGAAACATATATATATGTTATGTTTAATTGTATTTTATGCTATACTTGCTTATAGTTGCATGTGATAGTTGATAGTAGAGAGTTATTCTATTACTAAGATTATTATCTCACCCTATGGTTACATTTTTATAGGAAAAAGTAGTGATCAAGGCAAGAAGAAAGAGTCAGGACTGGCATAGTGATGCCATGGATGTGAAATCTTTGAGTTTGTGTAATGAACTATGATTTAATGTAATATTATATATATAAGTTGCCATGGGTATTACATGCATGTTTAAGTTGTAATTTGTGGAAATTTGTAATGATTTTATTAATCTTAGCTCATATGTGGAAATGTGTAACCTTCCCCTATATCTGTCAGATATAGGAGAAGATTAACTAAGTCACCACATCAAAACCATTAAAATAATAAAATGCTTTATTTGAAAAGCTTGTGCCTAAGACTCATTTTACAAAATCATCAAAATCATAAGACACTTGAATAATGCGTAGTGGAAATAACCCCATAAGCATTCATATAACTTATTGCATGCAATTAAAACAAAGAAACAAGGTCTAACTTTGGGCCATGCATCGCAGTATTAGGTACAAAACCACACGCCCAGATCTTTTCTCTGTCATACATCACAATGCACAAGTCTAAATTTGCTGCTGTCATTTGACAGTACTAATGACGAACTTTCGACATATGCCATTTTCACACATGAGGTCGAATGGAGAGATTCAAACTTCCACACGTAGCTTATCTTATAAGCTAACTAATGAGACAGGTTTGGAGATGATCCAATGATTCGATCAAAATTTAGATACCCAAGTGCAAAAAGTCACTTTTTCTAAAAATTTCGCGCACCTAAGCATTCAATTCGATCCCTTACTCTCATTATACCATACTAGGCCTTGAACTAAGTCTAAAAGGACCTAACTCACCTGAATGACCTCATTTCATTACTTATATACACACATATCAAAATTTGGCTATTCAACAACCAATTTCCATAAAACATAAAATTGCACAACTTGGCATAATTTGGCCGACTTGGCTTTTTTCACCACAAAATCATATATATCCACATTTACTATGTGGTCAGTACTAAATCTTAGCCCATACCATTCATTTGCCCACATATTTCTACACAAAGGCTAAGATTTACCAAAATTCACAACATTCACCACAATCTCTACATTCAACAACTTATAACCATTCAAATCATGCATGCAACCTTATGGCAACTTATTTACATAATTTCACTAAAGATTTAGTACATTACACAAACTCAGAGGTTTCACATGGCTTTAGCAACTCCAAGTAGCTATGTATGTACCTTATAAGGTAACCTCAAATTATGGATAATCAATACTGGTGCTGTGATTAATCTCTCTTTCAACTTCTAAAATGCCACTTTGCACCGGTCGTCCTAAATATAAAGCTAATCTTTTCATGTCAGCTTAGTCAAAGGAGAAGCTTTCTAAAAAAAATCCCTGGATAAATCATTGTGAACATCATATTTTGTCCGGGCATTTTTTTAAAATTTAATAATATATCAAAAAATATAAAAAATATAAAAATGAAATTTAATCCTTTTTTAGGATTATATTTTCAAAAAAATCTCACTTAAATTTAAAAAAAAAAATCTCTCTTAAATTATCTCAACCATTCAAATATTGGGAATTAACTTTTAAAAGTTAACTCATTTAAATTAACTTTAAAGATTAGGTTAACAAAAAATATATAAAAAAAGTGAAATAAAGTAACTATAAAGACAAAGGGGCAGGTGAAATGATATATCACCCACCCCAAAATTGCTTTTCAGTTTTCATAGCGAGATCAGTGGAGACACAAAAGAATAAAAAAAAGGAAGCTCAGAAACAGCAAGACCAGAGACATGCACGACAGAAGAGAAAAGTGAAAGAACACGTATACATACTTTCAGGCAGCAGAAGAAAAGAGACAGAACTAAGACGCATGCATGCATGCAGCAGATGAAAACACGTGAAAAGCTTCACTTTGCAGAGAAGAGATGCAAGTTACAGACTACAGAAAAAGAAAAGATAGAGTAGAGGGAGCAAGTCCGAGAGAGCATAAAAGAGAACAAAAAAAGAGACAAGAAAAAAGGACGGGGAAGGGAAGAGAGGAAAAACTAGAAGAGAAGAAAAAAACAGCAAAGGAAGAAGAGAGTCTGAGAGAGGATGGAGAATGAGAAGGAGGCGGAGAGTGAGAGATGAGAAGGAAACAGAAAAATAGAGCACGAAGAAAAATGCAAAAGAGAGGATGAAAAACCAAGAGGAAGAGAGCCAAAGACGTAGGAAGGAGAAGAGGTTGAGAGAAAGAGCAAGAAAAGAAGAAAAAGAGAGAGACAGAAGCGATAAACAGAGCGAGACTAAGAGAAGAGGAAAAGGAAAGAGCACCATGACGTTATGGCAGACACAGAAAACTAAAGGAAGGAGAAAAAAACTGTAAGAAAGGAGAGAACACAGACCACAGGCACACAGAAAAAAATAGACAGTAGAGAACAAAAACTGGATGAGAGAGACACAGAAAAACGGAGCAGAAAATAGAGACAGAGGAGGAAGAGAAAGAAGGAGATTGAGAACGAAAAACAGAGCATGGGAAGAGAGGAGAACAAGAGCACAGAAAAGAGAAGAAAGAGAAACTAAAAAAAAGAGAAGATAGGAGGAACATAAGCATGAACAGAAATGAAGAAGAGAAGAGAGCAGGTATGATAAAATGAAAAAACAGAGCATGAAGAAGGAGCAAAAAAAACTGGATGCAGACAAAAAAAAAGGGAGCCATAAGCCTGAAGAGACTGAGATTAGAGAGGGAGGAGTTTGCTAGACAGAAGTAGTAAGACAGATCTGGGACGTGCTACACACAGGTTCTTGCTTCTGAATCTGAAATGCACGTGTTTAATTTCTGTTTATTATTCCAAAAATAAATTTCATGTTTAGATATCTATCTAATATTTTTCAATTCCTAAATGAAAATCAATGTAATCATCATTTTTTTAATAAAAAAAGAGTGTGTGAAAAAGAAGGATGAAGAAATTGCAAATAATAATTTTTGCTTGCTATCATAACTAAGCTTGATTTGATTTTAGGCATAACCTCATTTCAAATAAAGAATTAGTGTAATTATTAAGCAAGTTCTTTAAATGTGTTTTTAGCATGAAAGGGTATATTAATTTGTGTGGGCATGATTTTTTTTTTCATCTCCATTAGTCCTAAGGTCCTTTACTTGTCAATAATATTGCTACACTCATATCGTATGGCACTCTCCATCATGATTATATGTACGATTTCATTTATTATGACAAGCCTATTTTATAAAAGGCAGAGGGGAGAGAATTCGATTCTTACCTAATTGAAAGAAAAATGAATGAAATGAATAAGAGAAATTTATCTCTAATCATTTACTTGTCGTGTGAGATTTTAAGAATTTTTACAAACATTTAAAGCAATCTCATACCATGTAAATCAATAAGATTTCGCAGGTATAGAAATTCAATTTATATGTATAATCAATGGTTTTAATGACCAACTATTAAAACTAACTATCTTTTTATAATCTAAATAATCTATTTAAGTAAGTCCTTGCAGATATAGTGATTCCCAATTTTTATAATAAATAAATGATTTTTGCAAATAATCATATAACACAATTTAGAAAATTAATTAATCAAATTAATGTATTTAAATTGTAATCATATTCACCGATTATATCTTTTAGTCATGTGAGATTTTTGAATCTCCATAGACTTCTAAGATCATCATATTATCGTATGAGTCAATAAGACTCTACAGATATAATGATTAAGTTTTTATATATATATATATATATATAAAAATTATATATTAAATCAATCAAATTAAAAATCTATTTAAATAAATTTATGTTTGTAAATAATCATATAATAAAGAATTTAGAAAATTAATTAATCAAATTAAGGTATTTAAATGGTAATCATATTTATCAATTATATGTTTTAGTCATGTGAGATTTTTGAATCTCTATAGACTTATAAGATAATTGTATTATCGTATGAGTCAATACGACTCTGCAGATATAACGATTAAGTTTTTAAAATATGTATAAATTATATATTAATATAATAACATTAAAAATGTATTTAAATTTAATTCCTTTATCGTGTGAGATTTTGAAATCTCCGCAGATATTTAGGATAATCATATTACTATATAAGCTAATAAGGCTTTACAGGTGTGATGATTAAGAACCTTTAAAACATATATATACACAATTAGAATATATTTTTAACACCTAAAATATACATAAGAATATAAAATAAATTAAATTGCTAAATTATTTTATCGTGTGAGATTTCAAAATCTTCCCAGATATTTAGAACAACTGCATTACCGAATAAACCAATAAGGCTCTGCAGGTATAACAGTTAAATTCCCAATTATAAAATATAAAAGAAACAATAATTTCAAACTATTTTCTTTATTTATTCTAAAAATTCAAAAATTGAGAAGATAATTAAAATTAAATTACTTTTGCAATTTAAAACACACAAATCAAAATTTCAAAAATCGTTTTATTTGCAAAATAGTGAACTGTTTCTAATTAATTTCTCTTCAAAAAATATACTTTCATCAACAATTTTCATGTTCAAACTACATGGACTTTGACCCCCATCACAGGGTACGTAGGCCTCAGAGTCAGATTTTGAGTCAAGTCCGTCCTTCCCTTGTAAATAAATAAATATTTCTCACCTAATTCTATCATTTTTATCAAATACATGAATATAAAAGGGATAATTAAAATAATTATAAAACCATATTAATAGAGCACAACAAACTTCAAGTAACCATTCTGACGAAAGAGTGTTGTGGAGTGCCTAACACCTTCCCCACACTCAACCGGCTCTCGAACCTATTCTCTAATTTTATGAACCACCCTTATCCTCCTTCATTAAATGGTTTTCTGAGCTTTACCTTAAAATCTTAGTGGCAACTCCTCATTCGATCCAGTTCCCGCTGTGAAGGCCGGGACCTCCGCTCGCTCGCCGTCCGCGTCGCATTTTTTCGGGTGCGACAGTTGGCGACTCCATTGGGGAAAATTTAGGGAGTCAAGCCTATATAAGTTTGTTGTGCTCCAAATATGATATGGTTTTTATTTTTGTTATTATTATCCCTTTTAATTTGTGTGTGCCTTTTTCCCCTTCTTTTCCTTTTCTCTCTCTCCATTTTTATGACATGTTTTAGGATAATAACATGCGTAATAAATCCTAGGATAGAAAACTTTTGTTTATACATATATCTGTCTCTGTGTTTGACTTGATTAACAGTTGAGGGTTGGGTAGCATATAGGAATAAGATAACATGCTTGCATGCTCTTATCACATACTGTGCACTTACACAACTCAACACACATATCTTGGGCCCTATACCCAAGTCTGTGAGTACCATAAGTTAGTAGAGGTTAGTAGTGGTTTCTCTCTGGAGTTTTTGAATTCTCAGAGGTTACTATGAATACCTTACCCAAGCTATTACTTGCGTAATAAATTTAGTCCCTAAGAGCTTATGTTCTCAGAGGGTCAAAATTACTAAGTAAGGTCTTCACCATATAGTGAGGGCATCTTGGGAACCTTTTATCTATCAGGATTATAAATCTACCCTGGAGCTACACATTTTAGATGAAAGCTAGTAGCCAACCATTATACCTTATACCTGATGATTACAAAGACAAACAGACTTAAGCATCCCTAAATAGGATACAAAATGAAAGCATGTTTTATTGCATCATCATCATCATCATAACATATCATTTGTGTATGCTACCATAAGGAAAATAGATGTTGGGTACCTTATGCTAGAGCAGGTATTGAATGTCATTACACTAATCAATGTTAATGTGTCACAAGGATGGCGCTAGCATTAAATAATTAAGCTTTGCCCATGGGTGTTTGACCCCAGTGACTACAAATTCATTTCATAACATTGAAGAGTTGATACATTTTGTCAGCTAATTCCTGTTAAACAACTTTTCTTGTTGTGGGGTAAAATAACACATTTCATTTTGAAAGTAAAACATTAGCCATGTATTAGTTTTGACTATTCATAGGCTAATTGTTAATCCTTTCTCCCTATAGTGAAATAAGCATTGGGAGGAGATTGGAAACTTCTCATTCCCGAATGATAAATTAAGATTTGTTTAATAAGAATTAGTTAACTCTTGTGCATAAATGTCTAAAAACCAACTATCCTTGATTTTTTTTTCTCCTTAAAAAAAATAACAATAATAAGCTATAAGGCTATTACTCTCATGACTTTAATCATGTAGGGATTTTGATCCCTTATAGGTTAATAGTTATTTTCCATTTCCCTATGATGCAGTATGCATATGGAGGAAAGGAAATTTTATTTGACATAAATAAGGTAGCCTTGTAATCACTTAAAAAAACAACAATAACAAATTATGAGGCTATTACTTTCATGACTTTAATCATGTTGGGATTTTGGTCCCTTGTAGGTTGATAGTCATTTCCATTTCCTTATGATGCAATAAGCATATGGAGGAAAGTAAATTTTGCTGGCATAAATGAGGTAGCCTTGTAATCACTTGAAAAAAACAATAACAAGCTATAAGGCTATTACTCTCATGACTTTAATCATGCAAGGATTTTGGTCCCTTGTAGGTTAATAGTCATTTCCATTTTCCTATAATGCAATAAGCATATGGAGGAAAGAAAATTTTGTTTGGCATAAATGAGATAGCCTTGTAATTACTTAAGAGAATGCATAAAAATACAATATTTTTAATATCCAAACCCTTTTTATAGGGATTATTGAATCATTTTGTGCTTACCTTAGCATAAAGGTTTAAGGTACAAGTAAGCACACTTGCTTATTTAACCCTTGTTTATAGGTAAACAGTGAAAATGATATTCAAAATTCTTCCAATTCGATCGCAAACCTTACGTCTCCGAGTAAGATTCAAAATTATTTCAATTTAATTGCTACACCAATGCAAAGTTGTAAATAAATAAATTGATACATCTTTTCATCTCGACCCCTCACTTGATTCCACAATAATCATCTATTAGAGCAAGGCCATATATAACAAACAAATGCATTTGCATCCATGCATTTTTCTATCACATGCCATGATAAAAGACTTTGAAATTTTTAAAATATTGGATTTTTTGGGTCCTTTACATGGGAAGGTCGTAGTCCCTCTCCTTACTTGCCACAATGCCAGTCATTTTCTCACTTCTTGCCTATTGCTATTATTTCATCCATTCAAAGCACATCAATATTTCACAATATACTTTCACGCCCTTGCCTTGACCATAAAAAATGATATGGTAGGTGTGGATGCTAGCATTCACTTGGGGCATATAGTTTTCCTGATTAAGTTGTGAGGTTAACAAAAATAAAGAGGAGAGATATAGAAATCAAGCCTAAATATCACATTCATCAGTAAGGTCGTTCACTATTGAAGAGAGCATTCAAAGATATTATTTCTAACATGTCTTATTTGCATTATGTAATGTTTGTATGGTGAAACTCTATCACTGAAAATGATCTTGTTTAACTTTGTCAATATTATAATCATACTTTTCCATTTGACACCCCTGTATACTTATTTTATCCCTTGATCATTAAATTTCTCTTATCCCATCCATTACTCCCTTAACATTTGGTATTCCCAATGACAAATCACAATGGATATAGAAAAGATCAATTTGAAAAAAATGCCCTTAATTTATAAAAATATGAAGAAGAGTGAATGAATTGAAAAAAAAAGAGAAAGAGAAATAAAAAGAGACTGATTAGAGAGATGAGATAGCATGCTCTATTAGCAAGTTAAGTCAAAGATATGAGGCATTTTTCTTCTTTCTTAAATCTTAAAGGAGTTCCCCCTAGTCACCCATATTGAGCCAGGAGTAGTGTTTCTTTCATTCACTTGTTTACAAATATCACCGGAGTAGGGTACTCAAACATATATCTCTAAGAGAGGATCAAGACTTTCTTTCACCCAATTGAAGCCTTTTTTAACCCTCTAGGTTTATCCATTTAGATTTATTCATTCAGATAATTTCTTTCAATTTCTAAACTCATGAAAGCAAAACTCAAGAGCTAAGAATAAATACCAAAAAAAAAGGAAAAAAAAATATATACTCCTACTGATGAAAAATCAAAAAGAAGATTATTCCTCCACTAGCATTCACTCATTAAATGGGACATAAAGAGTAAAATTGAAAAAGGAAGGAAAAAAAACAAGAAGAAGAAGAAATAGAAGAGAATTTTTCTTCCTTTCCCAATGATAACTCCATTGAAATGTCAAGTCTTACAAGATCACATGTCTAAAAAAAATTCCATTATGATTTTGCACTTATGTTTAAACCATCACTCCTTTCCATTTTCAACCTGCAATTTTATCTTATTCTGCTACATCACAATCCCTGAATATCCTCTCTTGTTAGGTGAACGAAGAATTTACATAAGGGGCACAGAACTTTTGAGCCAAATATACTTTTATTTTATAAGCCAATTTACCCAAGCCACATTACAAACCCCATAAGTCCTTATTGAGATTTGACTTGTTTGAATATAATCTGAATTAGAATCACAAATTCCTTAACTAAACATAGGTTCAAAATTGAATCCTCAAAGAATCAAAATAAGAACATGAAATCAAGAAAATAAATAACAATTACAAATCTAGAAATCTCATAATGTCAAGTCATCTTTCTTGGAGCTATAAATGATCAGCCTCTCATGCTCTTCCTCTTCACTTGAATCAGACCTTGAGAAGCCTCCATGAATGTATGAAGATGAAGATGAAATCTGGAGATAAATGTGTGCTAGACGAAATCTCGAGGAGAAGAAGAAAATGGACAAAAATTTAGAGGAGAATGAAGGAAGAATTCAATGTGAATGAAGGAAGAAGGAGAAGAAATGATCTGGACAGTGAGAGGATGAGAAGATGGCATGATCTGGACAAGAAGATGAGAGAACTGAATCTGAAAAATTGGAGAGTGAATATAAACAAAAATTGAGAGAGAATATGGCTGAAGTGAGAGAGTGGGATCTGAATTATGAGGCTCCCATTTGAAAATTCAGCTTATGTATGTGTGGAAAATGTGAGTAGTAATAAAACCAAAGTGGATGGTGATAAAAACAAGGAAGGTCCAGATCTAAAATGAGCTGGAAAAATGGACGAAAATAAGCTAAAATGAGAATAAAAATGAGGTGTAAAATGTGGCAAGGGACATGTGAACATGTGTGGGAAATGTGACTCCTCCTTAGGCTCCCAATCAGCTACCACATGTCCTCCCATTAGATTTGATCATGTCACACCTCCCATGCCTCTTTTTCACTTGATGATGTGTCCCTCAATGCTTCCCATGCTCCTTTGATTTTTTATTTAATTAATTTTCCCAAATTAAATCTGAATAATGGTGCTACATCATCCCTCAAATAATTCTAGAATTTGCGCCTAATAGCCCCTAAATTCTTCATCTTTATTTATTTGGTATCTCTTGAATTTCTCCAAGCATGTGGACTAGCCTTTGATCCTTGATTCCAAAATTGCCCTCACAAAATCTAAAAAAAAAACACAATAAATTCTAAAGAAAAAGAAATAAAAAGGAAGAGAAGAGAATTAATGCCCAAGATCTCAAATTAGGATATGAAAGTGTCAAAACAATCATCAAATAGCACTACTATGGTTCATAAAGTCAACCTAGAAATGACAACTCAAAACTAGGAATTAAACCCTATTATGCACAATTTGATACCAAAAATCAAGTGCTTTAACATGTAAAATATGAGATAGGTCAATTCCCTTACACTTGGATTTTGCTCTCCGGGCAAAACTCTTTAAAAACCTAGAAAACAAAAAACACACAAAGATTCAAGCTTTCAAGAGTAAATCCAAATTTCAAAGTGAATGCACTCAAATAAGAACTAAAATTAATGTTGCAATCTTTAGAAAAAACCTTAATACATCACAAGTCAACCATTTGCAAGAATGTAATCTCAAAGAGAAACCTCACTGGATTAGTGTTTACCCTCTATCACTTAATGTATAAGGGTACAAATTTCACTTAAATTCCTTGGCAAGTCATCCTACCATAGGCTTGTAATCCCTCTATCTCTCTACTACTAAGATGCAAAGGTTCTCAAAAATCATATGGACTTTCAAAGGATTGTAATGTGCTCAATGAAAGGTAAATTTAGATTTGCATGTGAAAGGGGTAGGGATCGGCTCAAGAAACTTGTCTTGGCCACAATGTAGGTATGCAAAATATACAAGACTACTCAAAACTAAACCTAATAGATGACATAATAGGGATCATAGATGGAATGAATAATTGGCCAAGAATGAGATGAAATGAGAATATACAAATAGAAACAAGTGAATCAAATAGCAAACCTAAGGAAACTTGCTTATTCAAACTCTTTCTTTTGCTTTTCTTTGATCCACTTTGGATCTCTTTTCTCAAATATATTTCTTTCTTTCTTTCTTTTTCTTTCTACGGTCTTTTCCTTCTTTCTTTGTTTTGTTTTTCTCTTGCTGTTTCTTCTTAATTTCATTTTTTTATTCTTCTTTTTTTTTAAGCATAGCTTCTAATATTTGGGTACAACTTAAGAAATGTTCCTAATCATAAAAATGAAATGGTATGGCCGATGTGAATGAATGAAATAGATCCCAATAGATGTTATCTACTAGTTAAACAAAAATAGTCAATGCACATTAAAACATACCAAATGAAAATACATGCAATCTATCCAAAATAGGTCAAGTGTTTAAAAATGACAAAATAAAGAAAGGCTTTATTTGGCTAAGCAAGAGATAATCAAGTAATCAAGGGTTAGCTAAAAAGCCTTGGACACTTTAGTGATGGCCATAATCACTTTCCTACAACCAATCACAAATGTAGCCTCAAGTAAGAGAGAAAATAAGTTTTAGAGGATTAATAAAACCAAGGAACATAGAACTCTTAATGGTTGAAGGCCCCTTCTATATGGTTTAATTCTTAGCTCTCTTAATTGGCTACACTCAACCAAATAGTTTCTTGCTTCAAATAGATTTAAGCTAAAGAAAGCAACATCTCAAAAGTTTAAACTTCAAATACAAAAACTAAGATCATCTTCAAAACTTAAGATTGCTCACACAACAAAAGTTTTTTTTTTCAAAAACACCCTTTCCCCCACACTTAAACAATGCATTGTCCCTAATGCATACAAAACACATAATGGGAAGAATTAAATTAAATCTGTATAGCATGTAAAAGTGTGGAAAAAAAGTCAAATGTTTTATTGAAAACACCACTAAACAGCAAGGAAATAAATGAAAATAAAGAAACAACAAAAACTAACATAACTAAGGAAAAGGAATTTCGTTTTTTGTTTTTTTTCTAACCTAATGAATCAGGTTACATCTCTCCCCACACTTGAACTCAAAATGATATTCACAAACACAAACACAAGTAAAGAATGGTGTACCACATATGTGCATATGTGACAGCAAGCATATCCCAATTAGTGCTCTACTTGTGTGGTTTGTGAATCAATCAAATTAATAAAAAAGAAATAAGAAGGAGAGATACAACCTTTGAAGACTCATGGAGGATCTTTGAATCTCATTTTAGTAAGCAATATGGAAGATTCACCCTCATGAAATTTCTTGTACAAGTGGCCATTTGCCTTGAATGTTAAGCCACTTTAAGGATCTTTGAGGGTGAGAATGCCATAGTCAAAAATTTCCTCCACAATGTAAGGGCCCTCCCATTTAGATTGAAGTTTGCCACTAATGAGCTTGAGCCTTTTCTTAAACTTAAGCACTTTATCTCCCACTTGAAAATGCTTCCTTAAAATACATTTATCATAAATGAATTTTGCTCTTTCCTTGTACAATTTAGAGCTCTCATATGCTTCCAATCTCAACTCCTCTAATTCTTGAAGTTAGAGCTTCCTAGACGTAGCTACACCTTCCTCACTAAATGCACAAGCCTTCACAGCTCAATAGGTTTTGTGCTTAATCTCCATTGGGAGGTGACATTGCTTACCATAGACCAACCTAAATGGAGACATCCCAATGGGTGTCTTGAAGGTGGTCCAGTATGCCCAAAGAGCCTCCTCAAGTCTTTAGCTCTAATCCTTCTATTTGGTCTTATAATCTTTTGGAGGATAGACTTGATCTCCTTGTTCGAACACTCGGCCACCCCATTTGTTTGAGGATGATATGGGGTTGCCACCTTATGTAGAACACCATATTTTTAAAGCAAAGAAGAGATAGTCTTATTGTAAAAGTGTGTCCCTTGGTCTATGATGGTTGCTCTTAGAATGCCAAACCTATAAAACACATGAGACAAAAGAAACTTTGCCATAACTTTTGCATCATTAATTCTAGTGGGGATAGCCTCAACCTACTTAGAAATAAAATCAACACAGAGCAATATATATTCACAACCATTGGAAGAGGGAAAAAAGACCCATGAAATCCATACCCCAAACATCAAAGATCTCATAAAATATAATAGGCACCTGCGACATTTCATGTCTCTTTCCTAAACTCCCAAAATGTTGACATGCATGACATGCTTTGCAAAATTGATGTGCATCTTTAAAAAGAGATAGCCAATATAAACCACATTCTAAGACCTTTTGCCCAGTCCTCCTAACCCCAAAATGACCACCACATGCATAAGTATGACACATCCTTAACACATCATCAATCTCAATATCAGGAACACATCTCCTAATGATACACTACACAATCTCCAAAGAGTAGGTAAATCCCAAACATAGTATCTACTTTTCCTAGCAAGCTTCTCCCTAACATGTCTAGTAATCCTATTTGGAAACACATTATGCATCAATAAATTGACAAAATCAAAATACCAAACAACATCATGGGAAGAAATAGCATATAATGACTCATCCCTAAACTCATCACAAGGGAAATTAAAAGAGGAATTCACCATAATGGAGTCATAAGGCAATCGAATCAAGTGATCCGCCACATGATTTGCTGCTCCACTCCTATCAATGATCTCCAAATTGAACTCTTGAAGTAAAAGCATCCATCTAAGTAAACGTGGCTTGGTGTCCTTCTTCTTTAAAAGGTACTTCAAGGCCGCATGATCTGTAAAATAAACAACCTTAGAATGCAACAAGTAAGATCTAAACTTGTCAAGAGCAAACACTAATGCATACAATTATTTTTCAGTTGTAGTGTAGTTGCATTGTGCTCTGTCTAAAGTCCTAGATGCATATGCAATAACATAAGGTAGCTTGTTTTCCCTTTATCCTAACATAGCCCTAACAGCAAAATTAGAGGCATCACATGAAATCTCAAATGAAATCAACTAATTAGGACTCCTCAAAATAAGAGGGGAAACAATCTTAGCCTTCAAAGCATCAAATGCATCTTTCAGCATTTGACAGTAAAAATGACAAACTTTCGACATGCACCGTTTCCATATACGATATCTGATTAGAGTGATTCAAGTGCCCACATAAAGCTTAGCTTGTATACTAATTAGTGAGTTAGGTTTGGACACAATCTAATGGTCTAATCAAAATTTAGACACCTTGGTGCAAAAAGTCACTTTTTTTGAAAATTTTACGCACCCAAGTGATAGAACACATTTGTTACCCACTTTTATTTGCCAATTAGGACTTTTTATTAATAATTTATCACCTTCAAGTGCACACATTGCATTAAATTCAGAATTTTGCCCAAGTTTCTAGGTTCAGTGCAATAGGGGTATTTTGGTCTAAAAAAAATGAACTTTTGAGAAAATGTACAAGAAAAATTGACAAAGTACATTTTATGTCCAGTTGATGAGTGGTGAAATTAGATTTTTAAATTAGATTTTAGTTTGGGAGTAATTAAATAAAAAAGTCAACACTTTCTTAAGTGTATTAGTTTGACCTAGTTTTTTGTTTGCCTTTGTGTGGAAATTTTTATATAATTTTGTGCAGCCTAAAACTTGGTTAATTTAATAAATTCTCCCTTCTAATTATGAATTTAATTTTGGATATTAATTATATTTTATTATATCACATGCTATTTACTTGAATTATGTGATTTATGTGACATAGGTGGCATGTGACTTATGCATCAATTGGGCAATTGAAGTCAACACTCCTTGAGGTCAATGGCTAAGCATTTGCACGTGATTTATGCTATTTTTAGGATATTAAATTAACTTAAATGATATGGATGACACATGAGAAATTACACACACATTGAAATCATCTACAAACTAATAGGAGGTTGCCACCTAGCAAGTATGACAAGGCTCCCATTTTCATTTTAATTTATTTTCTTGTTTTTTAATTAAACCTTTAGCTGATGGGAAACAAGGGAGAGCACGCCATTTACCCCCTCAAATCAGATCAAACACTCATTTTATTCATCTTCCATATTTTTTCTCTCTTGTTCTTAGTGTTCTTCATTTTCTCCTCCTTCTCTCTACAATACAGCACGTCCAGCCACCATTTCTCCCTCTTTTCACCATCAAATCCACTCAATTCTTCCACCATTCTTCTCCTCTCTCAAGGTCAAACCATCCCCAAGTAACTAGAAGGAGATTTGAAGCTCAATCCATCAAGAAACATGAAGCATGTGCCACAGCCTAGTTGTGTTCATGGAGGAAGCAAAGTACTTTTAATGTTTTCTAGCTAGAGTCTCCATGGAATCCTAGGAGAGAGTTGATGGAAGAGGAGTTTTGAAGTCTTCACTTGGCTAAGCTCAACTATTTCTTCATCTTGTTTCAATTCCATTAGAATACTATGACTATTGTTGATTGTGGTTCAATTTGACCTTAGTTACATGGTTGTTTGTAATTTGTAATATTGAAACAAGATTTTTGAATTAAATTTCATGACCTATATGCTACTGGAATTTCATCCACTCTATGAATTTTCATGGTAATATGTGATTTCAATGGGTGAATATCTTGTATTAGCCTAGCATGTAATTATGTGGTGAATACTTAATGAGTTGCTTGAGTTTTCATAGTTTTGAACTTAGGTACGACTTGGGCCAATGGCAATTGTGAATGAATTTTAACTAAACACTTGGTTAATTCTTAAGCTAAGCTAGTAAGGTTACTTAAGGGGCTTGTAATAGCACTTAAGGAATTGAACTAGTGAAGCTAGGTTGCTTGAGATAGTTATCTTAAGTAAATACATTTTTCAGCTAAGGAAGAGAAGTTGAGTGAGCTGCCATAATTAATTAAAGGATAGGAATCTTTCATTAGTAACACCCTAAGATTCCTACATTAAAAGGGAAGACCATTCCATTCATAATTAGGTTTAGTTTGCTAATTTAATTCACTAGATAATTAGGTTAGCAATTAGTTAATCAACTTCAAACTTTAGGTAATTTATTCTACTAGATAACTTTTAAATTAAACTTAAAATCATTCCTTAGGAGATGACCTAGGGTTGGCCCTATATTGCATTAGGGTTAGCTTTAGTTTAATTTTGAGGATAAGTGACAATTCCTATCACCAAGCACTCAAATTGATTCCTTTCTCTTATTAGACCACACTAGGCCTTGAACTAAGTCCAAAATGATCTAATACACCTAATTGATTACAATTAATCACAATCATACTCATATATCAAAATTTGACCCCTCTATGGCCAATTTCCACAATTCACTAACTTGACATACTTTGCCATTTGTTGGTATATCTTAGCTTACTTGGCTAGTTCTCAACCCATAGATATACAATCACATTCATAATACAATCTTAACTCCCAAATTACTCATTTCATCATATTTTATCCCTTGGCCTAAGATTCACCAACACAATTAACCATATCAACCCAAATACTTAAATCATAGCCCCTTGATTCATTTCAACATATATGCACACAATCAGGCTTGATTTCATAAAATCTCAATTCAATACATCTGTGCAATGACAACTCATATATACTTATATATATAAATAATCTTTCAGTTCATTTCATTACACAACCTCATAGTACACAGCTTTACACATAAGCTGGTCAAGACTCTCTTCCTTTACCTTAATCACTTCCTGATCTTGTAAACATGTAACCACGAGGTGAGATGAAAATTTTAGTAATAGAATAACTCAATCCTATTGACTATCACATGCAACAATATGAAGGTAAACATAGCATATCATTAAAACATGATAAAATAGCATTTATATCACATATCTCAATTTATTCTCAACTTTTCATCATATCACATAGGATTCCATGTTATCTCAAGATATTTCATCATATCACATAGGATTCCATGTTATCTCAAGATATTTCATCATATCTAGCATGATCTCCACCAATCGAACCTCTAAATCACCCTGACACAAAACCATAGGCTCACCTTAGACCAATGCACACTATTATTAGTCTTGAGCTCACCTACAATGGTGGAATCATTCGACCAAAGATGTTCTAATGTACAATACGGACTATGCTTTCTCCCAACACACACAATGAGGCGTCATTGACTCCAACACCGTATCATAAGGATACTAAGGAGTCTCTCATCTCTAACACTGTACTTAAATAAGCACCAAGGTGATCTTCTCCAACACCACACCTTTCAAGACACTAAAGAAAATTATTTCCAATACCGCACCCTACTGGGTACTAAAGAAACCTTACTATATGGTCTTTATCATCTCTTATACTTGGCTAAAGTCCCACCCCTATGATCATGCTTTTATGAACCATTTAAGGTTCCCATTTACCATTTCGCACTTTCTTACATTATATATACAAATAATACTTTACATTACGAAACACACAATTCCATGCATATTTCAACTAAAAGTTATTTCACATATAACAATCACTTAATGATATAAAACATGCTTAGTTTAAAACTGTTTCAAACACTACATAGCATATTAACATAGAGTTACAATAAACAGTCAAACAAAGAAAGTTACTCGGTTATCTCAACCCTTCTATCACTAGAAAGTTTACCCTTGGATTTCAAATATCACACAAGCTTATCTCAATCTTCCTTTCTCTATTCACGTGTCCAATATGCCAATCTGTACACATTTGACACATTTTAGTCATTTGGTCTATTTTGACCAAAAGCTCATTTTTACTACTTAGGGCTATATTCATCCGTAAAATTTTTTCCATTTATCCATTATAAATCCATGACTATCTAATTACTACTTTACATCACCTCAATTGGTCTTATTTCAATCAAATCAGATTTTTGCCCTAACTTTCTATCTCTAAAGGCCAAAATTGAGCCTACGGGTTCAAAACTCTACCATTAAGCTCTAAACTAGTCGCAAAGCTCTAATTTAACTTTCGAGAACCTTTTTATTATTATTGGACAAGAATTAAACCCCTCAAATTTTACCATTTCAATTTCCCTATAACTCATTTTTAGAGAAATTTGTGTACAATAGAAGGTAAGAGTTATACGTAGCTTACTTGGTAAGTTACCGATCCGAATCACCTTCCTCCGCTCCAAAATAACTTTTCTTAGCTCCTCAGCCCTTCTTCCCTCTCTATCTTGTGTGTTTTCTCAATTTTATTCCTCTTAAATTTTTGAATTTTCATGACTTATAAAGGTAATTTTTGGTTAATGCGCCGCAATGCATACAGCACAAGCTGTGGCATGTGGCACAATGAGATTTATTCTCACCATGCACACTTACTTCGACCCAAAACACCCTTCTATCACCCATATCTATTCATATAACACACAAACAAGTCAAAATACAATTAATCATTCGAATCTCTAATCCCACTCTAACTTCCACTTCACCCTCAATTGACCTTTAAACTTAGGATTAAGAAATTTAAGATGTTACATATTGATATGGTTCGATCCATGATGAGTCAAGTAGATCTTCCATCATCCTATTAGATATGTATATTCGTATACATATAATATAATATCTATATGTGATATATATTATATTATATTATATTATATTATATTATATTGTGTTAGCTTTAAATTTAATTTTATATAATAGATTAAATTTAATAACTAACATGATATGAGATAATATCATGTCAATTTTATAATTTAAATTTATAAGATAAATTTAAATTAGATATGATATCATGAATTAAATTTATGAGATAAATTTAAATAAATTTTCTTGAGCTCTTTAAGTGGAAGATAAAAACCTTAATCGATATACTATATATAGATAGCGATGTGCTTTATGAAGAGATAGAGAGAGTTAAGAAAGTTTTAATGGTAAAATACTTTAAGAGCTATGAAAAACCCTAGAGAAAGGAAAAATAACGTTCAAAGAACAACAGATGCTGGGAGCACTAGCACGCTGTTTGAGTTAGAGAGTTGTTTGTGTGGATACAAGTAGAGGGAGAAAATCTATATTGTCAGGTCCTGAGAACCAGACTCTTGAAGAGAGCACACATCAAGTTTGAAGAATTAAAAGGTAACTCTTCTATCTACCTTGCCTTAAATGAGTTCATTCGGTCCATATCTAGATAAGGATTTTAAAATTTTAATCTTCTGCTATGCTTCCATACCTAACAATAAGGGTAGGAGTTCACTCGAGTAGAGAGGTGGTGATAAGACCATATGGCATATTCTCCTTAGTGCTCGATGAGGTGCGGTGTTAGAGAAGATCTCCTTAATACCTATTGAGGTGTGGTGTTGGAGATTTGGGACTCCTTAGTGTCTATGTGATACAATGTTGGAGTCAATGACACCCCATTATGTGTATTGGGAGAAACTATAGTTTGAAAGTGAGATAAAACACCTTTAGCTAGGTGATTCTACCACAAAAGGTGAGCTTAGGGCTACTATGTGTGTACATTAGTCTAAGGCAAGCTTATGATTTCGTATTAGGGTGATTTGGAGGTCCAGTCAGTAGCAATCATGCTATGTGGTGCTTATGTTGCTATATGTTGTAAAAGTCGAGAAAAGTGGTGAAACAAGTGTAAAAGTGATGAAATGTTTGATATGAGTGGTATTTGAAATGAAATATGTGATATGTTATATTAAATGGTATATTATGCTTTACTTTCATATAATTGCATGTGATAGTCAATAGGAGTGAGTTATTCTGTTATTGAGATTTTTATCTTACCCCCGAGGTTATATTTTTACAGGACAGAGCAGTGATCAAGGCAAGGGAAGATAGTCTAAATCGATATAGTGGTGCTGTGGTTGTGAGACCCTAACGAGTTTATGTAATGAACTGAGGACTCATGTATTTATGTGTATATAAGACTTCATAGGGTTGCATGCATGTTTTGAGTAGTGATTTTATGAAATCCTAGCCTAATTGTGTACATATGTAGTATAATGAATCAGCAGCTAAGATTTGTATGAGTTTGTATGGAGAATGTAGTAAAAATGGTGAATTTTAAGTTAATGTGTGAAATTATAATGAAATAAGTAATTTCGGGCTAAGATTGAATAGCAAATATGTTATGGATGTGAATGTGTTGAGAATAGGCCAAGTTATGCCGATTTGAAACATATTGTGTAAAGTTGGGAAAATGTGGAAATTGGCCATTAAGGGGTCAAATTTTAGTGTATGTGTATATATGTGTAGTGTTGTGGTTAATCAGGTGTATTAAGTTTTTTTAGACTTGATTCAAGGCCTTGTGTGGTCTAATGAGAGAAAAGGATTGATTTGAGCACTTGAGTGTGCAAAATTTTCACAAAAAAGTGACTTTTTACACCTAGGTGTCTAACTTTTGATCAGATCTCTAGATCGTGTCCAAACCTATTTCATTAACTAGCTTATGAGATAAGCTTTATGTGGGCACTTGAATCACTCCGATCGAATGTCGTATATGAAAATGGTACATGTTAAAAATTCATCATTTTGTTGTCAAAATGACAACATAATTTCAAAATGGCGCGTTGCAGTGCATGGTGTCACATGTCATGGTGCATGACATAAAGAATCAAGTGTGTGGCTCTGTGCCACAAGCCACAGCGCATATAATGCATGCTGTGGCACATGGCCCATTTTCCAACTTGATTGTATGGTTTTTAATGCATGCAATGATTGAGATGAAAGTATGTGATTTATTTTTACTACGTATTACTTTGATGCATTATGGTTTTGATGATTTTGTAAAATAAATCTTTAGCCAAAGCTTTTCAAACAATATGTGATTATTGATTTGTGAGATTGATATGGTGATTCTATTAATCTTCTCCTGCATCTGGAGGATATGGGAGGAGGTTACATAATGCATCAAAAGATTAACATCCTGAAGGATGAATAAGATAATGTAAAAGAAAGTGAAAGAGATGAAGTTTGGGACACTATATAGGTACATCTCTAATTGTTAGTAAATTTATATCTACTTTTCAAAGTTATTATTTTCATATCATATCTATTTTTTGTTGTATTGAATTATCAGTTGTTACTAAATTTATTATTGGCATATGTTATTTTATAGATTACTTATGATATACCTAACATTTTCAAGCACAAATGGCTTTCATATGCTGCAAGTCAAAGGAGGGATTTCAAATCCAAACTTACTAGAGATTACATGTTTCCTAAGGTTGACAGTGAAAATGAAGATGGTAGTGATAATGATAGTAACAAACAATAACTATGGGATAAGTATCCTTTCATTAATTATGAGATATGGATAAAATTTGTCGAGAGTAGATATGATCCTAAATTTTTGGTAAGTGAAAGAAAAATAGATATTCAATTGTTATTATTAAATTTTTATTTTTAATAAATACTTCTTATTGTGTTTTTTAATCAAAAAAAGTAAAAAGGGTCAAGAGTGTTGTAAGAAAAAACTCATATAATCATACTATATCCCGAGGAAGATATAAACATATTTACAATATAATGCTTTAGGAGAAGTGGGAAGCTAAAAAACAAGCAGCAGTGGTTGATAATATTAGAGACATTTCCCTTCTATCTCTTATTAGTTGTGCTGAAGTGTGGAAGAGAGGGTGAATGAATAAAAAGGGAGAGTTTATTACTACCGAAGCTGGCAAAGTGGTTGCAAAGATTGTAAGTATTTTAATAGTTATCTTCTAGATTATAAGATTTAAATATACTAATTGCATTGGTTTCTTGCATGTTCTAGAATTCTCTTGCAGAAATAGCCTATTAGGGGACCTTTACATCTACTAGTAAGAAGGATATATTGACCACATCCTTGGGGGGTGAAGAGCATCCCGATCGTGTTAGGGGAGTTCTAAAAGGTGTGGGTATAAGATAATATTTTAGACCACCACCCTCTAATAGTATACAAATACACCAAGTGAAAAAGATGATATCTGAATGCAAATCAAGCTTGATGATGGAAATGCAATCAATGATCAGTTCCATGCATATGCAATCGCAACAAGCACAAAAATATGGTGGTGTTTCATAGCCAGAGTATGATCCTAACCTTTCAAATCAAGGATTGCCATGCATAATTTATTTAGAAGATTATGTATAATGCATAGTTGCATATGGAAAAGTGTACAACTATTCTACTATAGTCCACCACCAACAATTACAAGATAATCAAGTAAATATCGTTGTTGAAGTGGTCATAGATGCTAATGCTCTTGTGCTATTTCCTACTAAGGAGGTGCAAACAGTAGGACAAGCTTAATAGACTTTTATTATTTGATTGTGAAGGCTTGTACAACAAGTTACTGAAAAGGTATGAAACTTTATAATTTTGAATACTTCTTAATTAATATGGTAGATATTTCTAATTTTGATTATATATTAATTAGGAACTTCAACAATCAAAAAAAATCACTAGGTTCTAATCCCTAATCGATTTAAGATGACTTGAAACAATTAGCTTCTATGATTATTGACATGAATGAATTTCTTGATGAAATACAAGTAAGTGAGGACATTGTTGGGAAGGATGTTACTTTTCAAGTTACCAGAAATGATATTAATGCTCTCATTGTTATGGGGTGGTTGGACGTATGAATAATACAAGTTTTTATCATGTAAGTGTTTATTTTTATTTCTAATTTAATATTTAATATTTTTATTTATTGTTAATATTTTTGTTATTATCAAAGGTTCCTCCACAAAATGTGCATCCAATTTGATGTCAATCGTTATTTTGGATTCTTATCCCTACTTTTAACTTCAGTTGGGAAACCGAATCAAAAAGTATCTTATATTGGAAGTGTGATGAATAGGCTAAAGAAGAGGTGTTTTTTTTCTTTTTTGCACCAATTGTTGAAAGGTATCAAACATCCCATTCATTTCTCTATTCTTAAAATATTTGCATAATTATGTGATATCAATATAAACTAATATTTTGTAGTAATCATTAGATGCTTCTTATCATTTGTCCCTATGAAAATACTATATATTGATTTTGTTCAATACAATGGAAAGTAAGTGATGGAATGAAGTTATTGTTTGAATTGTAAGTTTTTTGAATAATTATTTTTTATGATATTATTAGCATCTTTTTAATATATTCTAAGTGTGTATATTTGATAAAAAGATCTTTACTTGATTATTGGAGGATGGGGGTATATTTGACAAGAAAAAAAATTGAAATCAAGTGGGTGCGTGTACAAGTAAGTATATTTAAACAATTTCTCAAATTAAAATAAATATTGTATAATATTCATTTGATGAAATGAATTTGTTTTCTTGTTGGTTTTGAGGTACTGAGGCATAGTCCTTTCACTATGTAGTATTTTGTAGCTCGAATATTTTATGATAAGGTTTTTAAGATGTATATTTTGGGATCCTAAGCTTTCAAAATAAATTATTTTATAATGATTAGTGGAGTCAATGGAGGGTTATATGGTAATATCAGTAAGGGCATTACATTTCTCATGCATTGATTGATTTAGATGTAGCAATAAATGTGATTCCATCTTCCATTTATGCTTCATTGAAAATTGATTGTTTGCATGCCACTAACATGATTTGTCAATTAGCTAATAGAAGTGTCAAGAGACATTAAGGAATTATTGAGGATTTGATTGTTAGTGTGAAAAATCGTTTATTTTCAATTGACTTTTATGTTTTGGATGTGGCTAGCAAGGGGAATAGAGAGGATATAATTATCTTATAAAGGCCATTCATGAGAACTGTAAGGACTCTCATAGATATGGACAAGGGGACATTGGTGCTAAAGTGTGGTGATGAGAGTGCTTGTTTTAGCATTTATGAAGCAATGAAGCATCCTTATGAGGACTATTCTCTGTTAGGTGTTAATACTATTAATAGTGTGGTTGATGACTTAGTAGATGAGCTTGTTTTATCTTTTCCTCTTTCATGTGATACTTTGTCATCTACTTTTGCACCTAGTATGGTTTATTCTTGTATGGATGATATTTTATCTGTTAATTGTGAAGGAATTACTTCTAAATTTCTTAATAAAGATTCTCCTTTGGACTTGTCTCTTATGGATGATTGTGATTTATTTTTCTTGATTTCTATGTTTGATCATAGGAAATGTATTTATCCTTGTTTTGTAGGTTCCAAGGGCGTAGGTGTAATGTCTACCTTAACATTACCAACATTTACTACAAAATTACAACAAATAATGATAATTAGGAGTAATATATTGTTCCTAATCTTAGAGTAAATACAAATGGGTTAAAAACAATAATCCTTTATAAATAATTTTGAATATTTAGGATCCTATAAAAACCTTTCAAAAAAGTAGTTTGAGCTCAAACTTAATGATTTATAAAGATGTAATAAGCATGGAAAAGTTTGGGAAGCGAAAACACTTGAAAACAGGACCAAAAATGTCATCGTGTATTTTGGTACATGCACCACAGCGTGTGGCACAGAGACAATAATTCAACCTCTATACTGTGCACCGTGGCTTATGCACAACATGCCATGGTGCATGTTTTGTTATCATGATAGCTTTTAAGGACAAACTTTAAACATATGCCATTTTCGCATCCAATGTCTAATTAGAGCGATTTAAGTGCTCATGCAAAGATTATTCAATAAGCTAACTAATGATATAATTTTCATTGCAATCTTATACTATATGACAATTTTGGATATGCGAATACAAAAGCCAATTTTTAAAATGATTTTCAAGCTTTCAAGTATCCAAAACTCAAAACTTATGCTATTAACCCATTTTGAGGTTTGAACCAAGTCCAATAGACCAATATACATCTAATTGAGCACTTAAACACATAAAAACATACCAAACACAAAATTTGGCCACTTAATGCCAGCTTCGTTCAATATGGCCAAAAACACAACGTCACTACCACATTCACCATTTGGCCTTCATTGCCACATAATACATCACATATACATTATCACCACATGTATACAACATTCCTTGTACTTGTATTAGTATTTTAGCCCATCACCACATATTCAAATTATATACAATATTGAGCTAAAATAAAAAATAATATAGTATAATACAAGTGCAACCAATTAAAATGATATGCATTTTTAGTTGGCATCATATAGTATTATATCGATAAGTTTATGTATGCCACTCAAACAAAATTAGGCATTACTATTTGTAATGTAGCAAATCTACTAATCCTTGCCCAATTCCTTCCCTTTCTCAAACTCAGCAGCCGAACTTGTAAAATAATGACCAGGGGGTTAGATAAAAATTTCAATAACTAAAATAATTTACAATATTGATTAACATGCCAAGATATAAACAAGCTTTAAAACATGCATAAAAAACACACTATATACAATTCACCACAATAAAATGCATGATCACTAATCATTTGATCCTCTAATACTCTCGACTGAATTGGTAGGCTTTTTATGAAACCAAACCACATGTATGGTCCCCAAGCTCACCATTTATGGTAGGACTACTCGGCCAAAGCATCCTAAACCACTTTTGGATTACAGGTTCCCCTTATTATAAGTAATTAAGGTGTCGTTACTCCTACATCGCATCCTACAAAAGCTAAGGAGCATAGTCTCCAACTCTACACCCTTCTAAGTACTAAGGAGAGTAAGTCTCCAACACCGCACCCTTTTTTGAGCGCTAAGGAGAAATATGAGATGCACCTAGCATCTTGAGGTGCCAGCAGTGTCATATCAACTTAATCTCTACTTACTCCACTAGGCCGACCTCCTACCCTCTAACATGCCACATTTAACTACATATCTTCACTTGACTATGCATAAATCACTTTCTAAACTAATATAATGAATCTTACCACTTACTTCAAACATAACATTTTACAAATCAATATTCCACTCATTTTCTAAAATACAGAACTTTTACAAAATTTATACATACATACATAACAAATCATATTAGAACAACTTGAGAATAACTTGTACAAGGTAATGAATAATGTAAATTATCTAGTTTCCTCAACCTTTTTATTACTAAAGGGTTATCTGTGGTACTAAATCTTCTCTTGTGTCAAAGCAAGTTTTCCCACACCATAGTTGATAATATCAAGTACTATATGTTAATTTTGAATTAACACAATCATTATTAGGTATCAATATCATCCCAATTCTCTCACTTCTTACTCATATTATCACTAAAGAGGCTTGTCAAGATTACAATTTGTTCACACAATCCCCTTAAGCCTTCCATGAACTCTATAACAATATAACACTTAATATCTCAACTTGTCACACTTCAAAACCTTATAATTAAACTAGGGCTTGATCCAACTTACACCAAACAATAATTAAGCTTTATATTATCATTTATCCAAGGTTAAGAAACTTAAATGAAATTTTTAGAGTTACTTAAGAACTTTAAAATATAGACTCATAACTTAATAATTCAGAGCAATTTTACGCACTTCACAAATCCAATAAAAATAAGATGTAGAGGTAGAAGAGAAAGGTGGGAAGCTTACTCTAAAGTTTGAAGGCCCAATTTAACTTCAAAATCCTCTCATATTGAAGCCTAGTAGTGCCCAAAACCTTCCTATTCGAGTTCTAAGCTTTCTATAACCAAACTTGCCTTTTTCTATTGATTTTCAAAATTTAGACTTGTCTAGCTATGTCGTGCGCCACAATGCATGACACACAAGCTATGGCTTATGATGCAAAGAGCAAAAAGTCACTTTTGCTCTCCCTGATGCCAACCAATTCAATTTAACTTCCATTCTAACTCAATTTAGAGCTAAATACGACCAAGAAGCCAATTAGCAACTTAGAAACATAATTAAATTAATTATTCATTTTTTAGCTAATTTATCCCTCAATTAGCAATTTATTCCAGATTTAAAGTTTTTAGATGTTATAGTGGGCAACCATTCTCTTAATGTTCTTAAGATTCCCAAGAATAAGGATGGAAGCCTATTCAAAATGACAATAAAGGCCTTATAGGACAAGTGAGAACTTCTACTAAAAGTAAGGAGAGGGTGTGAAGATGCTTAAAGAGATGGATGAAGCCAATTGTTCAAATCTAGAAAAATTTCTAGCTTCATTATTTGATGAGGATTTCAGCCAAAGCAAGATAATTAAGGAGGAAAAGGGCAAAGCAAGGATGTATAAAGGACTGGAGCTTAAAAAGCTAATGCCGTCAAGTGTGGAGCCTCCTAACTCTCTCTCTTGTGATGAGGAACATGCATTGCTAGATGTAATTAAGAAAAATATTCATGCCATTGGTTAGATATTAGGAGACATTTCAGGCATTGATCCACTTGTATGCACTTATAAGATTTTACTTGATGATCATGCAAAACCTATTAGGCAACCACAAAGGAGATTGAACCCATTGATTCTTGATGTAGTGAAGAAAGAGGTGGTGAAACTCCTTAGTGTTGATATTATTTACTCTATTAGTAATTGTGAGCAAGTCTCACTGACTCAACTAGTTCCTAAAAAGGGTGGGATCACAATTGTTAAAAAGAGAAGGGGGAATTAGTGCCCATTAGAGTGCCAAATGCATGGAAAGGTTGCATTGATTATAGGTGTAACCCTCTCCTTATATCACCACCATATAAGAAGAGGATTAACACAATCACCACACACATTACAAATTATAATACAAATACTTAGTTTAAAAAGCTTGAGCCCAAGAATTGATTTTCAAGATCATCTTAAACTTAACATATAGGGCCATACACAATAGAAACAAATCAAAGACATTCATACCAATCATTGTATGCCTTTGAAATAAAGAAATAGGGTCAGACTATAGTTTATGCACCATGATATGTACTACATGTGCCACGACATATGGTACAGAGCCATAAACTCTAATGTTCTTTACACCATGCCCCATGGAGTAATGTTCAATGCACTATGGTGTACAAGCCCTTTTCTGTTGCTATCATTTGACAACACAAATGATAAACTTTCGCATGTATTCTTTCCACATATGATGTTCAATCAGAGTGATTCAAACGCCCACATGAAGCTTATCTCATAAGCTAACCAATTAGATAAGTTTAGACACAATCTAATAGTTTGATCAAAATTTGAACACTTGGGGTGCGAAAAGTCACTTTTTCTAAAATTTAACATACCTAAGTGCTCAAATCGATCCTATTATCTCATTAGACCATTTTAGGCCTTGAACCAATTCCAAAAGGATCTAATACACCTGATTGATCACATTTTATCACTTATATACACACATATCAAAATTTGGTTAATTAGCAGCCCATTTCCACATATATATATTTCCTTAAAGATATTGTCACAATATGATATTGAGGCTAAAACCCCTTCCATTCATTAAAATTTCACCACTAACACATTCACATCAAGCTCTCAACCAAATCTTAGCCTCTGTTCCTCATTTCACCACATATACACTCGTATTGGCTAAGATCTACACAATCACCACCCTTTTCAATAATTTTAGCATTTTACTACTTATAATCAACTAAAACATGCATGCAAATCCTATGGTAACTTATAGACATAACATACACATAAGTATTGTTCATTACACAAAACTCAAGGATTACGTGGCCACGGCTCTACTATGCTGGTCTTGACTCTTTCCTTTTGCCTTGATCACTACTCTGTCCTATAAAAATGTAAACATGGGGTGAGATAATAATCTCAATAATAGAATAATTCTCTACTATGAACTATCACATGAAACTATGAGTAAGTATAACGTAACATATAACTGAACATAACATATAACATACATTTTATTTTAAATCACATTAATATGTAACATTTCACCTCTTTTACAACCATATTCACCACTTTTCTAGCATATAGTATGACCATTACTAACTAAACCTCTAAATCATCCTGACTTGAAATCATAGGCTCATTTTACACTAATTTACACTCTTATTGGCCTTGATCTCACCTTTAGTAGTAGAATCACTCAGCTAAAGGTGTTCGGTCTCACTTCCAGACTATGATTTTGTTGGATAGGAAGGCACTGCAGAAGATTAAATTTTAAAGTCCCTATCCTGATATAGATCAAACAAACTCATTTAAGTCAAGGTGGATAGAAGAGTTACTTTTTAATTCTTTGAACATGGTACAGGTACTCGAACAACATTTGGATCTTAAGAGCTGACAACGTAGATCTGCTCCTTCTACCAATATCCACAAGAACAACTTTCTAACTCGAACAGCGTGCTAGCACTCCCAGCGTCCATTCTTCTTTAACCGTTAGTTTTCTTTCTATAAAGTGTTTCGTGGCTCTCAAATTATTTTTGCCATCAGAATTTTTCTAACTCTCTCCTCCTTCATAAAGGACGTCCCTATCTATATATAGTATATGGATTAGGGTTTTCATCTTTCACATAAGGGTCCATGAAAATTGAATTAAATTTATCTCATAAATTTAATTCATGATATCATATCTAATTTGAATTTATCTTATAAATTCAAATTATAAAACTGACATGATATTCTCTCATATCATGTTAGTTATTATATTTAATATATCATATAAAATTAAAGTTAAAACTAACATAACATAACATAACATAATATAACATAATATAATATAATATAATATATATCACATATACATATTAAATATATACACGAATATATATACATATATATTTTGAAAATATATATATATATATATTATATTTAATTTTATATATCATATACATATATCATATATATATATATATATATATATCTGATATACACACACACATATGAATATATTTATTTCAAAAATATTTATATAAAATTATATTTTGAATTTTATATTTCATATAAATATATAATAAATGTTTATCAAATAAATATTCAAAATATATATATATATATATATATAATTCATTCACCCTATATTACATTCATTGAATCTAGATATATCTAGATTCAATAAACTTGGACATTATAACTCGAGTTGGGCTGTTTTTGTGTGCGACCCTGTAGGCCCATATGAAATTGGCAGTAGGCTAATTACGCTATTAGCCCACAAGTCACAAGTGGCCTCTAGCAAGACATTGCAACTACTCAATTCACATGGGGATTGATGATGTGATGTAACCTATCGTGCAACCATATCACATCCTTTTTATCACATAATATTTCAGTCAAGCATAAGATATGGAATTGTCATTCTCTTTTACCTGACTGTTACTTTCTCGATCTCTGAGTAGATTGATAGTAGCGATGGAAAAACCCTTTCCATTGTAGTATGGGCACACATTTTCTCAGTCTTAATCATCGAGGGGCCTAGTAATATTTCTCACTTAATGTGAGGGACAAATTCCATCTTGACCACTCATATTCCTTTACATGAATATCACTAAACTCAATCATAGCCTTTATGGTCACCTGATTAAATGTGACTTTTGACTAGGTCAAAGTTTAATGGTCATCATGTAGGAATCCATGATAATCTTAGGTTAAAGGGCTTAGTAATATAGTTACATATGAGATAAGCTTATGACTTGTACCATGCAGCTTTCTCATAGTAGGTCAATCTAGCACCTTTTACTCTTTCAAGTGCTCATTACTTTAATTTGTATCTTTATAATTAATCAAAGTCATACTAGTCTTATTTCATCTGTGATCCCTCAAAGATGGCCGATTAAGGATATTTAGGACAATCACTATAGTTTGTCCAGGGATATAGTTATCATATTGAATATGCAATTGTTATGATAACAAAAGAAAAATTCATTATATAACAATATGCATAGTACAATGATTGGCCTTAGGGCACAATTTCCAACAATTCTTGTGTGTGATCCTATAGGTCCATATGAAATTGGTAATAGGCTAATTACGCTATTAGCACACAAGTTACAAGTGGCCTTTAACAAGACATTGGAACTATCCAATTCACATGGGGATCGATGATCCGATGTAACCTATCATACAACTGTATCTTGTGATGCTTCTAACTTTGTTATAGGTGCTATGCTTGGACAAAAGGATAGTAAGCTCTCACATGTTGTAGCATATGCATCTAAGACACTTGATAGCACACAAGTTAATTATACTACAACCAAAAAGGATCTACTTACCGTTGTCTTTGCACTTGATAAATTTAGATCTTATTTGATTTGTTCTAAATGTATCGTTTATAGTGATCATTCAGCTATCAAGTACTAGATGTAGAAGCCCAAGAGCAAGATAAGGTTGATTAGGTGGGTGATTCTTATGCAAAAATCCAATTTGAAAAATTAGGAATAGAAGTGGTTCTACTAATGTGGTAGCCCACCATTTGTCAAGGCTTCCACATCTTGAGGATTCATTAGTAACTTCTAACCTTAACTATTCTATTGTTGACTCTTTTAAGGATGATGTGCTTTGTGCTATTTCTACTAAACCACCTTGGTATGCTTGTCTGGCTAATTATATTAAGTGTGGTGTTTTGCCTAGTGATTGGTCTAAGTTTAAATTGAACAAGTTGAGAAGTGAAGCTAAGTACTTTATTTTTGGAACCACCTTTCATGTGGAGGATTTATTGTGATAAAGTACTTAGGAAATGTGTTGATGATTGTGATGTGTCTTTCATACTTGAATTTTATCATTCTTACGCATGTAGAGGGCATTTTAATGGCAAAAGAACGTGTAGAAAGATATTGGATTGTGGACTTTACTGGCCATCTTTGTTCAAGGATTCTTTTGAGTTTTACAAAAATTGTTTGAAATATTAAAAAGTCTCAAGGTGGAGCAAAAGACATGAAATGCCTAAAATGCCTATTCTCTTTTGTGAAATATTTGATGTTTGGGGTATTGATTTTATGGGACCCTTTCCTTCTTCAGTTGGGAATGATTATATCTTGTTGTGTGTTGATTATGTTTCTAAGTGGATTGAAGCTATACCTACTCATGCTTGTGATGCAAGAGTTGTTGTGAAATTTCTCAAATCTTTCATTTTTTTATAGGTAAGGAGTTCCTAAGGCATTGGTGAGCGATCAAGGCTCACACTTTTGTAACAAAGTGATGAAGGCTCTCTTGGCTAAATATAGGGTCAAGCACAAAGTTTCAATACCCTATCATCCATAAACTAATAGTCAAGCCAAGATCTCCAATAAGGAAGTCAAAGCCATTCTTTCAAAGGTTGTCAATGCAAATTGGAAGGATTGGTCGTTACACCTTGAGGATGCACTTTAGGCATATTGGACCGCCTTTAGGGATGTCCCCTTACTAGTTTGTCTATGGGAAAGCATGTCATCTACTGGTTGAGCTTTAGCATAAAGCTTATTGGGCAATCAAGAAGTTCAATATGGATGAGGAGCTTATCGCTAAGGAGCGGTTCCTCCAAATTCAAGAATTGGAAGAGACAAGACTTGATGCATTTAAAAACTCAAGGATCAACAAGGAGAAGACAAGGCTCATCCATGATCAAATGGTTTTTAGGAGAGAATTCCATGTTGGTGATCAAGTTCTCTTGTACCAAACTAGATTTATTCATAAGATTTCCAAACTCAAGTCTAAATGGGCAGGTCCTTTCCTTGTAACTAAAGTTTTTCCATATAGAGTGCTTCAACTTCTTTATGAGCCATCATCATCCACTTTGCAAGTCAATGGGCAGTCAATGGACATCTTTGCAAACTTTTCAAGAAGGGCAATAAAGAAGCTAAGGAGAAGCACAACATCAAGCCACCATGAAGAGCTTCAAAGGTTGTATTTATCCTTCCTTATTGCTTGATTTTGTTTGTGCACATAGCACACAAATGGATACACTTAATGGTATATGCTTATTACCACTTTTCACACATGTGGAGTACCTTTCTTTCATGTGTTTGTGCTTTGTATAACTCTTGTTAAAGCATAAGTGTGGGGGAGATACAATCAACCTCATTAGTTTAGGATTATATGTTTTGTTTTCTTTATTTGGTTTTTTTTAGAAAAACAATTATGCCTTAATTTTTGGTGAGTTTGGTTTGATCAAGTTGCAATTTTTAGGTTTTCATAGTGATGTTTTTATTTTTGAATTTTGAAAAAAAAAATTGCATTATATAGAGTTGGACAATTCTCTGTTCCCAGTTTTTATGTCTTAACTTCAAAAATTCACTGGGATTGTGTCTGATGGATTTTTGACTTAGAATTTTTTTCATTTGAAATATAAATCTCTTAGATTCAATATGATCTTATTTTAGTCAATTTTAAGCCTGAGGAGTAGTCTTGTGCAATTTTTTCAAGCTAACAAGGTCCAAGGAGCCTTTATAGAGGATCCTAAAATCTTTAGGTAACTTTGACTTGGCATATCTCTCACATTGTATGTCCAATTTGTTTGGCTTCCATTTTTATATTTCTCCTTATTGTCTTAGTTCTATTTCTTGTGTTGATAATTTTCTCTAATTTTGTCTTTATCTTGTTGGAAAATTTGTTGGAGTCTTATAAGGTCCTCTGGACAAATTTTTGTTTCTCTAGAACTGTAGACCATATTGTGAAAAATTCTAGGAAGAATTGGAATGGAATTTTGAGCTGAAATTCCTTTCTACTTTTCATAATTTTTTCTTTTATCTCTCATAAGATGTTTATGGGAATTTTTTGTGTGGATATGCTGTTGTAAAACCTCAAAGTTCACTTTCCCTAGAGAGACATTTGCAGGATTTTTAGAATAGTCAAAATTTTGGTGTTTTTGGTCCTATGACCTTATTTGCCCTTGTCTCTTGAACTTTTCATGCATTTAGTATCTTCCATATTTGAACATACATTGATGACAAAGCATGCTTAAGTGTGGGGCGAGAGCATAAAAATTGGTTTTTTTTATTTGTCTTGGGAAATTTAAAAAAATGTTTTGGATTTTGGAATATGAACTTTTGAGATGATGTTGCCCTAATTTGTGTACTTTAAAAAGAAAGTTTTCTTTTAGAGTGTGTGCATTTGATTAGAAAAGCAAAATTAGCCAAATGGAAGGACCCTTCAACCAATGAGAGTTATGTCTTTAGTAATTGCACCCTATAAAACTTGTCTTTCCTCTTAATCAAAGCTACATCATTACATTTGTTGTATAGAAGATGATTTTGGCATTCATATAAAAAACACAAGGCTTTCTAGCTAACCCTAACTTGATTAATTATTCCTTATTAGCCAATTTGAGCCTTTCTTTTGTTTCATTCATTTTTAAACATTATCCCTTTGTTTTTCCATAGATTGCATCTATTCTTTTATAGTGTTCTTCAATATCCTTAATTTTTCTTAGTTTAACTTAGTGGATAAACTCATTCCTTCATCATTTTCCTATATCTATTCCATCTTCTTAAAAGAACAAGTTTTTATTTTATGTGACTTTTGTCCATTAGACACAAGACATTTCATGGCTTTTGCATGAGAGAAAGGAAAAAAAAATGGAAAAATATGGCAAGAAAAAAAAGAAGAAAAAAATATATATGAAGAAAAAAAGAATATAAAAAGAAATAAAAAGAAGAAGAAAGAGCAAAAGAAATAAAAGAAAAGTTGGCAAAAGAAAAAAAATGAGAAAAACCAAAAAACAAATGAAGAAAAATGAGAGAAGAAAAGAAAGGGAATGCAAAAGCAAAATTCAAGCAAGAATTTGAGGGTTTCTTGAGTTACAAGTCATCTTATTACTTTGTTCCTTGTTCTTTCATATCCATTTCATTTTCATTATCTACTTGCATTTATATCCACTTAGTTGAGGTTTGAAAAGTTTTGAACATTGTTGCATGCTCACATTATGGCCAAGGCATAGTTTCTTGAGCCAAAACCCAACCCTTTCACATGTAAATCCAAGTATATCCTTTAATTAGCCATATTACATCCATAAAAAAGACCAATTGATTGTTGAGAACATATACAAAATTAGTAGTGAAGAGGTAGAGGAATTACAAGCCTATGGTAGGGTGCTTTGCTAATGTACATGGAGTGAAATGATATACCTTCAAACATTTAAGTGGACTGAGAGCAAACACTATACCCTTGTGAAGCTTTATCTATGATTTTGCATCTTTTTAATGGTTTATTTGTGAGTTATAAACTTCTTTGATTAAGGTAGTAGCTCTTCTTTGTTTATAAGAAGAATTTCCTTGACTTTTTATTTGATTTCCCATAGTATTTCATCTATGTTTTTCTCCTTTTGTCTTTAGGTTTTCAGGAATTATGAGGTAATGGTATTTAAGACCATATTTCATGGTAATAAACCTTAGAATGTGCATTCTTGATGTTAAATTAGGGTTTTAGGCCCTAGTGAGAAAGTGTACATATTAGGGGTATTATGATCATTTTGCACTTTATTGGGAATTTAAGGAAAAATTTGAAATTTGATGTGTAGTCCATTTGGGTTAAAATATTTGGTCTTAAAAGTCACATTTGGACTTAGGGTTAAAAAGTCAACATTTTTGGTTGATTTGCCAATTTAGCTAATTTGACCTCACTTGCAAGCATGCATGGCCACCTTATATTTCTTATGTGTACTTATGAAGTTTTGGAGGAATTTTGAAAATACATACAAAAAGATATTAGTATTTAAATATTTTTTTATTTTATCACATGTGCAAAATAACTTGGTCAAATTTCATATTGTCTTCTTAGGTGACACTTTGCATTAGAGAGACTTTGTTCAAGAATTAGCTAAGCACATGAAGAGCAATGTGGCACATTATTTTAGACCTAATCTGAACCCAAAGTGGCATGATTAACAAGGCTAAATAAGGCACACAAGAGGTTTACCATGCACATGCACACAAGGGATCAAGTTGACTTGTCAAAGCTCAAGTTAATTGTAATGTGTTTAAGAAGCTTAGAGGCAAATTTCAGATCTGAATTTGAGCTTCATTAGGCATGAATTCCAAGGAAATTAAGGGAGCATAAGAGCTTATCATATACGTGCATATATGAGATTAGAGAAGCAACATTGGAATTATCACCCAAGTTGACTTGCAACCTAGACTACCTTTAACCTCACTTGACCTAATGACTGGTGTTTAATTTTTTGTCAACTTATTTAGGAGGTAACCTAACTTAGATTTCAGCCAAATAGGTTTAGGCAAGGGAGAGATTGAATTTTTAGATCATTCAAGCACAATTTCAAATTTTCTTCTCAAGTTCTCTCACTTCTCTCTCTACACTTGCACTCTCTCTCCTCCATATCTCTCAATCTAACCATCCAAATGCCACAAAATTTATCTCATTCTCTTCCTCTCTTCTTCTTTACAAAACATAATAACTTTCTCAAGGATTAAACCTTGTTTACTTGGGGCAATTTTTGGGAGAAGATTCAGCCATGGAGTTAAAGCTTCATCTTATTTATCACTCAAAGATGCAAGGCTAGATTCTTGAAGGAGCTACTATAAGGAGGAGAAAACCTTGAGTTTGTATTATTTTTCTAGCTAGTTTGAATTTCTCTCTCTACTTTTTTCTCTAGAATTGCAAATTTATATGACTCTTTGAACTTGTAATCTCAAGTGATGATTCGTGTGATTGAGAGATTCTTGTTGCAACTTGAGTTTAGTTATGTTTAGTGCGTGAATTCGGCCTCCTTGAGTTGAACCACAATCTTGGTATAGCTTATTGAGTTTAACATGTTTTCTTATTGGTCATAATCTTGCTAACTTGAATGCATGTGAATTTCTTCATGTATCACAATCTTGGTTATGTTGATTCCTTCTTATGTGCTTGATTTAATTAACTCAAGTTTTCTAACACTTTGGCTGGGCTTAATGCCAGTTAGGTTTTGACACACTCAAAGACCATAATTATGGATTAGTGTTGGTCAAGAGATTAACTAAGTCTTGGTAAATATAATTAAGTCACTAAAACCAAAGAGAATAGAGAGGAGATCACACTAGCTAGGCCACAATCAAATAAGGATAGGTGATCAAATCCACATAGGGGTTCTTACTTTTAATAGATTTATACACACCGACTTCATTTACCTTAGAATTAGGTTAATTAGCTCATTTAGTTTTGAAGTCAAATCTATCCCAAATCACACTTGACTTGTATCACACTTCAAACCTAAATTTTTCATTAAGCCTCCTTAAAGAGATTGACCTAGGTTAATACTAATACTACATTAGTGTCGCTTAGTATTATTTTGCTAGGGTAGCGACAACCTTAGTTAGATAGTTCGCTTAGTTTTCCCTTCTGTCTAAGGATGAGAAGCTGTACTAAATTTCAAAGTAGTACCCATAGCTCTTTGTAATACTCCCTAGAATTTAGGTGTAAACCTAAATCACGGTCAGAAACTATATCCTTTGGTACTCCAAACAAATGCACAATCTCTTGAATATCAGTCTTCGCCTGGTTCTCTAAAGAATCACTAGTCTTGATGGGTAGGAAATGAGCCGACATAGTCAATTGGTCAACAATCACCTAAATTGCATCATGCCTTAATTGAGTTCTTGGTAATCCAAAGATGAAATTCATGGAAATGCTGTCTTATTTTGACTTTGGTATCTCTAATGATTATAGTGCTCCAGCTATTTCTAATGCTCGATCTTAATTCTTTAATAGGTCAAGCACCATGCTACAAACCCTGTCACTTCTCTCTTCATTCTTGGCCACCACCAATGATGCTTCATGTCTTAATACATCTTTATAGCTCATGAGTGAATGGTGTATTTACTATAATGTGCTTCATTCAAGATCACTTTTCTCAAGTCCCTATTACTAGGCACATAGATTTTGTCCTGATATATTGTGAATCTATCATTATTAGAGCTGAAATATCTAGACAAATTTCATTCAACTTCTTCAAATCCCAAAGAGATATTCATCTTCTAACTATGCCATTCTTAACTCTTTCCAAAATTACTACTGATTATAGTAGTATAAGCATCGACTAGAGCTTTTAATGGTGCATTTTGTTGAGATTTTGTGAAAGACTTCATCAAATTGTGCTCTTACACCATCAAACTAGCCATACATAGTGTCTTCCTTCTCAACGCATCAGCTACTACATTATCTTTCCTATAATGATATTTTAACTCAAAGTTGTAATTCTTGAGGAACTCCATCTACATCCTCTATCTCATGTTCAGCTCTTTCTAATCCACTAGATACTTCAAACTCTTATGATCACTAACTATGCTAAATACTGAGTCGTATAGGTAATGATGCCAAATCTTCAGAGCAAAGACTACAACTGGAAGCTCTAGATCATGAGGTAGATAACTTTCTTCACGTGGTCTCAACTATCTTAATGCATAAGCTACCACTCGCTCATCTCACATTAGCATACAACCTAAACCCTTTAGAGAAACATTAGTGCACACCTAATAAGGTAATCTCGGATTCAAAATTACTAATATAGGTACATTAGTCAATTTCTCTTTCAACTTCTGAAATGCAGTTTCATACCAGTCTTCCCAGGTAAAAGGCTAATCTTTACGGGTCAACTTCATTAACAGAGAGGCAATCTGAGAGAAACCTTGGATAAACTATCTATAACATCTAGCTAATCTCAAAAAACTTTAAATCTCCGTAACTGAACTAGGTCACTCCTATGTCAACATAACATCGACTTTATGTAGATCAACAGAAATTCCATCTGCTGACATCATATGACCCAGAAATCTAACTTCTCTCATCCAAAATTCATACTTATTGAGCTTAACATATATCTTATTCTCTTTCAAGATTTGAAGCACAATCCTAGGATGCTTGGCATACTACTCCTTATCTTTATAATAAACTAAAATGTCATCGGTGAAAACCATAACAAACTAATCTAAATATAGCTTGAAAATATAGTTCATGTAGTCCATCAATATCGTAGGTGTATTAGTCAGACTATAACCTCCTCCTACATCCACTCAATATAGAAGAAGATTACGGTGTTACTACTATCTCACATCATTCATGATAATCAAATTTCATTTCAAAAGCTTTGGCCGAAGACTTATTGTTTTAAAACCAATCAATTCACAATACAATCAAAGAAAAACACAGCAAAAGTAAATCATACACTCCTCAATTACATAGTGGACATAACCCACCAATATTCTATTCCAATTGCATGCATTTCAGCACAAAAATAGAACTAAATTTTTGGTTCGTGCACTGTGGTGGGTGATCAGTGCGCCGCAGCAAGTGACATAAAGCCACACGCTCACCCTTTCTATGTCGTGCATCATGGTATGTGTCACTATGTGCCGCAGCATGCCTGTCTATTTTTCTGTTGTCATTTTGATAGCAAAAATGATAAACTTCTGGTGCATGCCATTTTCACATACGACATCCGATTGGAATGATTCAAGCGCCCACACAAAGCTTAGCTCGTATGCTAACTAATGAAATAGGGTTGGACATGATCTAACGATCCAATCAAAATTTAGACACCCGGTGCAAAAAGTCATGTTTTTTAAAAATTTTGCACGACCAAATGCTCAAATCAATCCCTTACTCTCATTAGACCATACTAGGCCTTGAACTAAGTCCAAAAGGATCTAATACACTTAATTGACCACAATTAATCAAAATCATACTCATATATCAAAATTTGACCCTTTTACGGCCAATTTCCACAATTCACTAACTTAACATAGTATACCATTTCTTAGCATAACTTAGCCCACTTTCCTATTTCTCAACTTATACATACGCAGTCATATTCACCATACTATCTTAGCCCCCAAATTACTCATTTCATCATAATTTGTCCCTTAGCTTAAGATTCACCAACACAAACAACTATTTCAACACAAACATACTCAAATCAAAGTCCCTTTGTCTCAAACAACACATATACACATAATTAGACTTGATTTCATAAAAACTCAGTTCAATACATGCATGTAACCCTATGGCAACTTATATACACTTAGGCATATACAGTCTCAATTCAATTTATTACACAACCTTAAAGTACTTGGCTTCTCAACTCATGCTAATTCAGACTCTCTTCCCTTGGCTTGATCACTTCCCGGTCCTGTAAACATGTAACCACGGTGGTGAGAAAAAATCTCAATAATAGAATAACTCACTCCTATTGACTATCACATGCAACAATATGAAAGTAAACATAGTATATCATTAAAACCTCATAAAGCAGTATTTACATCACATATCTCATTTCATTTTCAACTTTTCATCAATCCTAAAAGATTCCATGTTATCTCAAGATATTTCATCATATCACATAATATACTAGCATGATCCCTACTAACTAAACCTCCAAATCGCCCCAACAAAATCATAGGCTCATCTCAGACCAATGTACACTCTCATTAGTCTTGAGCTCACCTATAATGGTATAACCACTTGGCCAAAGATATTCTAACACACAATACAAACTATAGTTTCTCCCAATACACACAATGGGGTGTCGTTGACTCCAACATCATATCACAAGGACAATAAGGAGTCTCTCATCTCCAACACTATACCTCAATAGGCACTAAGGACATCTTCTCTAACACCGCACCTTTCAAGGCACTAAGGAGAATTGTTTCCAACACTGCACCCTTAAAGGCACCAAGGAAACCTTGCTACATGGTCTTTATTATCTCTTACATACTGGGTGAACTCCCACCCCTATGATCATGCTTTCTCGAACCATTTAAGGTTTCTATTTATCATTTAACACTTTCTTACACATAACATATAATACTTTTTACTACAAAACACACATTTCCATGCTGATTTTAATCAAAAGCCATTTCACACACAACAATCACTCAATGCTATAAAACTTGCTTAGTTTAAAATCATTTCATGTACTACATAGCATACTAACATATAGTTACAACAAACAGTCAAATACAAAACGTTATTCGATTACCTCAACCCTTCTATCACTAGAAAGGTTACCCATGGATTTTAACTATCTCATAGGCTTTTCTCAAGCTTCCTTCCTCTATTCATGAGTTAATATGCCAATCTGAACACATTTGACACATTTTAGTCATTTGGTCCATTTTGACTAAAAACTCATTTTTACCACTTAGGGCTATATTCATCCGTAAACTCTTTTCCATTTATCCATTCTAAGTCCATGACTATCTAATTACTACTTCACATCACCTCAACCAATCTTATTTCACTCAAAACTAATTTTTGCCCTAACTTTCTCTCTCTAAAGGCTAAAATTAAGCCTAGGTTTTAAAGCTCTACCTTTCAGCTCTAAACTAGTCACAAAACTCTAATTTAACTTCTGAAAAACTTTTTATTACTTTTGGGCGAGAATCAAACCCCTTAGATTCCACCTATTCAATTTCCCTATAACTCATTTTTAGAAAAATTTGTGTAAAATGGAAGGTAAGAGTTATACATAGCTTACCTGGTAAGTTACCGATCCCAATCGCCTTCCACCGCTCCAAAATGACTTAACCTAGCTCCTCAGCCCTTTTCCTCTCTTTATCTCGTGTGTTTCTTAATTTCTCTCCTTTAAAATTTCTGAAATTTCATGACTTATGAAGACGCATGCAGCACAAGTTGCGGCGCGTGGCATAGTGAGATTTATTTGCACCACACATACTTGCTTCAACCTGAAATGCACTGCTATCACCCATATATGTTCATGCAACACACAAACAAGTCAAAATCCTAATTAATCACCTGAATCTCTAATCCCATGCTAATTTCCACTTCACCCTCAATTAACCTCTAAACTTAGCATTAAGAAATTTAGAATATTACAGTTCTCCCCTCCTTTTAAGAATTTTGCTCTCAAAATTCATAAAAGACATAATTATATACCTATAGAAACATGTTAGGATATTACTGCCTCATTCTATTCTCTGTCTCTGAGGTAGCATCACTAGGAGCTATGCCCCGCTAGAAAACTTTAATTAATTGTATAATCTTATTCTTCAACTGCTTCTCTTTCACATCTATTATTAGCTCTGGCTCAGCCTTATAGTTTAAATTCTCCTAGAATTCGATCTCTCTGGTTTTATCACGTGTGAAGGATTAGGTTGATATTTCTTAAGCTACGACAGGTGAAACACCTCATGCACACCCGATAACTGTGGTGGCAAAGCGATCCTATAGGTAACTAGTCCGATTCTCTATAGAATCTTAAAAGGACCATTGAATCTAGAAGTAAATTTCTTGGCTTTTATCGATCTCCCGATTCCCATTACTGGTATAACCCTCAAAAAATATATGGTCTCCCACCAAGAACTCTAACGGCCTTCTACGCCTATTTGTATAACTCTTTTGCCTACTCTGTGCTGTTAACAGATTTTGCCTAACCAACTCAATCTTTTGAATTGTCTAATCCACAATATTCGATCTTAACATACTCCTTTTGCTCAACTTTATCCAACAAAGAGACGATCTACATTTTCTCCCATATAATGACTCATAAGTACCATTTGTATAATAGAGTGGTAACTGTTGTTATAAGCAAATTTAGCTAAATAAAGATGGCTATCCCAGCAACCTTTTAATTCCAATACACAAGCTCTCAACATGTCCTTTAAGGTCTGTATGGTCTGTTCTATCTACCTATCTATTTGTGGATGATATGCTGTACTAAATCTCAACTCAATACCCATGGCACGTTGTAAAGCTCCCCAAAACTTGGAACTAAATCTTGGATCTCTATCAAAAATTATATTCTTCAACACACCGTGTAACCTTACTACTTCTCAGACATAGATCTCTGCCAACTTTTTCAGAGAATTACTAATCCAAATTGCTAAGAAATGGGCCAATTTAGTAAGTCTATCTACTATAACCCAAATGGCATCATGTCCAGATTGAGTTCTTGATAATCTAGTTATAAAATCTATAGAAATGCTCTTCCATTTCCACTTAGGAATATCCAACGGTTGCAATATTCTTGCTAGTCTTTGGTGCTCTATCTTAACCTTTTGATAGGTCAAACATTGAGTTACAAACTCCGTTACATCTTTCTTCATACCAGGCCACCACCAATACCGCTTCACATCCTAGTACATCATTGTAGCTCTCAAATGGATTGTGTACTTGCTACAGTGAGCCTCATTCAAGATAATTTTTCTCAGATCTACATTGTCAGGCATAAAAATCCTATCCCGATAAACCACAAAACCATCATCATTGAATCCAAACTTAATAGCTTGATCTGCTTCAATCTCTTTTCTATCCTTTACAAGACTCTCATCTTTTAGTTATGCCATTCTTAATTGCTTGCAAAAATCATTGCTAATCTTAGTGGAATAGGCACCAACCAATGCCTTCAATGGCATATCCTACTGTGACTCAACAAACAACTCCATCAATTTGTATTCCTTAATCATAAAACTTGCCACATGTAAAGTCTTCCGGCTCAAAGCATCAGCAACCACGTTAGCTTTACCCGAATGGTATTTCAATTCAAAATTATAATCTTTAAGAAGCTCTATCCACCTTCTCTGCCTCATATTTAGTTCCTTTTGATCCACTAGGTATTTCAAACTCTTATGGTCGATAAACACAGTGAACACTGCATCATATATGTAATGGTGCCAAATCTTTAAAGCAAACACCACTGTTGCCAGCTCTAAATCATGTGCAGGATAGTTCTTCTCATGTAGTCTCAATTGTCGTGAAGCATAGGCTACCATTCAACTGTCTTGCATCAAGACACCACCAAGACCTTCAAAGACACATCAGTGTATACCTCGTATGGTAACCTTGAATTAGGGATAATCAACATTAGTGTAGTGGTTAATTTCTCTTTCAGCTTCTAAAATGCTACTTCACACCAATCGTCCTATATATACAGTTTCAAGTTAGTTTAGTCAAAGAAGAAGCTATCTGGGAAAATCCTTAGATAAATCTTCAATAATACCTAGCTAATCCTAGAAAACTATGTATCTTTATGACTGAATTAAGACATTCCCATTTCAACACTATGTCAACCTTATATGGATCCATTAAAATTCCATCCGCAGATATCATGTGTCTCAAAAATCTCACTTCTCTCAATCAAAACTCATACTTACTGAGTTTGGCATACAACTTTCCCAACATTTAGCATAGACATAAATTTGGCTGAGCCAAATTCCTTAATTTATAAAACAATTCAATTAAAGCCTTTTTAATTCATATAATCCATTCTCTACAGTCATTTATCATTAGGCTACTCAAATGACCAAAATTCACTCCTAACTTACTTGTTTATCTATTTTCTTCATTTTTAACCTATCAAATTAGGGTAATTAAACCTATATCCTCAAAGTTCAACCATTAAACACAAACCAATTGTGAAACCTTAATTTCATACCCGAAAGCTCTTTTTAAAAACCTTTCCCTTGGATTTTAATTCCTTAAAACTTCCTAATTCAATTTTATATTGACCAAACATAAAGAAATTTAGGTAGAAATGTAGCATAGGGCTATACGATACTTACTTGATAAGTCACTGGCTAAAGAAAACTCTCGATCACCAGATAATCTAAGCCCTAGTAAAGCCAAGCTACCTTTCCTCTCCAGATAAATTTGTACACTCTCTTCCTTCTAATTTTACGAGATAGAAATGTAGCCTTTAAGTAAAAATCTATGCCATGCACCGTGGTGTGTGGTACAGTGAGGCTATTCTCACAAGTGCTCATGCGTTATGTCTCGAGTTGCCATTATATCATCCGATCCTATAACCACACCAATGAATCAACATCATACATTAATCCAACATCTAAATCTATAATCAATCTACTAATTACTAATCTACCCTTAATTAGCAACAAGTTTCCTTTGAATGAAATTTAGGATGTTATACCACATGCACACATACTCAATAATATCAAAAATTTACTCTTTAACCTGTTTAATAAAAAAGAAGAAGGGGGTTTTAGCATTGCATTTTACCATCAACATTCATAGTTATGATCAAATCAACATCCCTATACTTATACTAATATTTTGGCCTTATCAATATTTTAACATCTTACTTTAACATTCCAGGGCCTAAAATACATCTCAAATTCATTAACAGCAATATAGTACAAGTGCACTCAAAATGCATCCTAATTGGTAATATTCAATGTATTATACAAAATAAATATGATGAGGAGGTTTTACAATAGGAATTTCATGAATTCATAAGCCTCCAAAGTCTTTCCCTTTTTTGCACTAGAACTAAAGCCTGTAAAGTATTAAAAGAAAAGGGTGAGTCTAGCCACTCAATAACCAAGGTATGCCTATCCTATGCAATTGCATATCAATTGATTTAAAGCTTATAAAAGAGAATTGAATACATAAAAATATGAGATTACATGTAGCACAAAAGGCTACCTTTATGAATAAACTGATTTTCATAATATCATACATAACACATGTGTATTACAAATTCACCATCATTTTACTATCAAATCTTTCACATATTCATATTACGAGACATGTTGCCACAATATAGACTATCACGTGATAATGGTCCAATCCAACAATAATAATACAAATTGCCACAATATAGACAACTATGTGACAATGGCATAACCATCTTATCACGACTTGCTACAAACTTAACAGCCATGTGACACGTCAAATATATATATGCATGATCAATTCCTCCTTATACACTCCTTATTTCCTCCAACTGAAATCATGAGCTATACTATCAATTAAGGCTCTATTTGTGTGACTGGACTACCCAAGCTGACAAATTGTGAGGTGTGACCTGGCTAAAGATCACATAACTCACTCTTAGACTATAGTTTTCCCCATTCTTAAATCTCCAGGGTGTCATATACCCTAAGCTAAATAGATAGAGATAGCTAGGTTTTAGTCTCCCAATAATCTATAGGATAGTCCTTTTATAAACAATAGGATAAAGCTAGTCTTTGTGCATTGAAAGGTGGCCATAAATATGAATTTTATCTACTCCTTTCTATAAGCGAACTCCAGTTAAATGATCATGCAATGTTTTCATGCTCACTCATTTTCACAATTTAATTTACTCGACATCAACACATTGGGTTTACGATATTACGCTACCCAAGCAAGCATCAAATATTATTTTCACAATATTCTCAATTGTAACTGTCAATCTTATAACACGTTTCACATCTTTATTTAACCACATATGTAATATTCACTTTCTAATACAACTACACTATCTTATTAACTTGACAATTATCATGCTTCAACATTTAATGATAAACTATGCATATTTTCAAATTCAATACCACATCTTAGGTTAGATCAAAGTAAATACCCCATTATATGGTTTATAGCATATTTTACAATCATGATTTCAATTATATAGGCAAATAAAACCCATTTCACATTACAAGTCAATTAATAAACATCTACCCAAAAAAAGGTTTCCCCCTGTTACCTCAAACCTTTAAGAGGTTAAAGGTTTACTCTTTAATATATGCTTCTAAGCTTGTTTTCCAAGATGAATATGGTGCTTGGATGATTACCCTGCAATTAATCAAGTTTAAACTCATCAACATTGTTAAATACATACTTCTATCTCTGCCTTTTTATTCTTAAAAATACTCAATACCCTTATCTCTCACATTTAAGGTACTTATTAGGTGTTTTAACTCTTATTGATTTCATTAATTGTTTTTAGGGTCATTAATTCTCCTAACAACCCTATAATTCACATTTATCACCCATTTGTGGACATTAATGGCTCCAACCCACCATTAATGTCTAAACTCATAATTTATATGTTTAAATACTCAAAATAACTTCCATTAACTCTATATGAGTCATTGGGCTTACATCCATTACCTATATGGATTGAAAATTAACTCCCATTACTAAACCCTAACTAAAAGCCTTAAGAAAATGGGTTGGGAAGGAACAAGACAAGCTAGAAGACTTACCTTTAGGTTTAATGGCTTCAAAATGCTCTAATCATCCTCTAGAAAAAAACCTTAGTAAAAAGTATACCATGCATGATAGAATATGGGTACAGAGAAGGCATTTCGTGTCTTCAAGCCCTATGCGCTGTGGCATATGGTACATAGGCTTTTCTCCTTGTTTTTCTCTACTTTTAAAGCTCGAATTACCCGATTTCACTTTTGATTCAATCATAGGGCTGAAATCTAACTAGAGTTATCACTATCCTACCAAAATAATACTAAGCTACACTAATATAGTTGTAGTGTGAACCTAGGTCGATCTCTATAAGGAGGCTTAGATGGAAATTTATGTTTGAAGTGTGCTACAAGTTAAGGATGATTTGGGCATAGATTTAACCTTAAAACTAAATGAGCTAATTAATCTAATTTTAAGGTGAATAAATTGGGTGTATGAAAACCTATTAAAAGTAGAAACTCCTATGTGGATTTGGTCACCTATCCTTTTTTTGATTATGGTCTACCTAGTTTGGTTTCTCTTCTCTTCTCTTTGGTTTTGGACAAAAAGATAAGGGTTACCCTCAAAATAAGTTGCCATAAAACTCAAAACAGGTCATTAGGTCAAGTGTGGTTAAGGGTAGTCTAGGTTGCAAGTCAACTTGAACGATGATACCAATATAGGTCTTCTAATCCCATATATGCATAGACATGTTAAGAACTTGTGTTCCCCTTAAAAATCTTGAAAATCACGTCCAAACCATGCTCCAATCAGATCTGGAACTATCATCAAAGCTTCTCAAACACATTGCAATTATCTTGAACTTTGACAGGTCAACTTGATTCCTTGTGAGCAAGTACATGGAGACTTCACGTGTACCTCACTAGCCTTGATAAATCACACCATTTTGAAGCCCATTCAGGTCTGAAATTTCGTGCTCAATCTCCCCCATGTGCCAAACCAAGTCTTGAACCAAGCCTCTTCCATATAGAGTGTCACCTAAGATAACAACATGAAATTTGCCCAAGTTATTTTGCACATGTGATAATATATAAAATATTTAAACCCTAATATCTTTTTGCATATATTTTCAAAATCCATTTAAAACTTCATAAACACACATGAGAAAAATAGGGTGGCCATGCATGCATGCAAACTTGGTCAAATTCACCAAATTGACAAGTTAACGTAAAATGTTGACTTTTTAACACTAGGTCAAAATGTGACTTTTATGACCAAATATTTCAACCCTAGCAGACCTAAAACTAATGCACATATCAAATTTTCAATTTTCCCTTGAATTCCAACAAAGTGAAAAATGACCAAAATACCCCTAATATGTATACTTTCTTATTAAGGCTCAAAACCCTAATTAACACCAAGAATGCACATTTTAGGGTTTCCTATCATGAAAGGTAGTCCTAAATGTCTAAGAAAAGTGTGTAACAAATATAACCTATCAAAATTCCCCTTCACTAATATTTTTCACTCTGGGCAAAATCAAATCAAAATAATACCATCACCTCACAATTCCCAAAAACCTAAAAAGATAAAGAAGAAAACATTAATGAAATGCCAATGAAAATCAAATAAAAAGCCAAGGAAATTCATCATACAAACAAAGAAGATGTTTTTGTCTTAATTAAAGAACTTTATCCCTTATAAATAATTCATTAAGAGATGCAAAATCATTGATAAAGCCTACAAGGGTATAGTTTTTGCTCTTAGTCTACTCAAGTGTTTAAAGGTATATCATTTTAGTCTATGTACACTAGCAAAAGCATCCAACCATAGGCTTTAACTCCTCTACCTCTTGCTACTAATTTGCAAATTTTTTCAAGAATCAATTGGTCTTTATTATGGATGTAATGTGGCTATCAAAAGGATATACTTGGATTTATATGTGAAAAGGTAGGGTTTGGCTTAAGAAACCATGCCTTAGCTACAATGTGAGCATGCAACAATGTTCAAAACTTTTCAAACCTTAACTAAGTGGATATAAACTCAAGTAAATAATGAAAATGAGATGGATATGATAAAACAACGAACAAAATAATGAGATGACTTGTAACTCAAGAAAACCCTCACATTCTTGCTTAACTTTTGCTTTTACATTTCCTTTCTTTTCTTCTCTCATTTTTCTTCATCTTTATTTTGAATATTTTTCTTTTGGTAACCTTTCCTTTTTTTTTCTTTTGCTCTTTCTTCTTTTTCTATTCTTTTTATTCATAAATGAGACTACTCTTCTTGTTTTCCTTAATACCATCAATTCTTTCATGAGCTTGTCTAAAGGTATCCCATATTTCTTTTGCAGTAGTGTGGTGAGTAACACGATAATATTCCATTCTATTAAGAGCACAAGCAATTGTAAGTTTTTTCTTTTACATTGAGATTCAATCTTCTTTCATCCTCATCATCCCATTCTTCTCTTATTTTTTGTCTCATGAGGCTATCATCTCCGGGGATTATAGGGACATATGGACCTCTAGTAACAATGTCCAACATCTCAACATCCTGAGTTTTAAGATACATCATCCTTTTGCCTTTCCAGAAGGGATAGTCTTCTCCCCTAAATGTAGGAGGTCTTATCATTGACAAACCTTCTCCTAAATTGTCATTTACAAAATTAGCCATTAAAAGGATCTTTTGCTCAGATAGTTAAGTTAAAAATGAGCAACTAAGCTCTGATACTAATTGTAAATGCCCTAAGGGGATGAATTAGGCTAATTGAAAATTTAAATGAAATGCAGTAATAACAAGTGATATTAAGGAACAAAATCACCAATCATGAGAGTTAGATGAATAGAGCTTGACACAAGTGATTTACCCTAGTTTGACTCTTACCACTTAAGTCTACATCTAGTCCCTAGGAACCTCTTGAGATTTTCACCTATATTACCAAGATTAATTCGGGCTCTTGGTTGCTTTAGTATATAAAAAGACTTCTCAATAAGTTTCAAACTCTCCCCTTTACAAAGGTAATGATAAATCCCCTTAAGCTCCCTAAGCTTAAGTTCCTCTCTTTTGAAGATGTAAACTAGGGATAAACAGAGTAAGTTCAAGAATGAACTACCACTGCTTTTAAACTCTCTTTTAGAGTAGATGTATAATCAATGAAGCTCTCTAACAATAAATGATATACAGAAGGTAGGTAAGCTTTGATGCTCAAATAAATGCAGAATGTTCTTATTGTTTTCATTATTCCTCAGCTTCTCTAGGTTTCATGAATGAGTGTATTTATAGTTGAGGATCATAAATGATCTGTTACACTCATAAATTTTTCTATTGGAGGTTGCTTGCAATTTGTTTCTTTCTTGCCTTATGTTTCCTCTTATATTCAAGCTTTTTTGAGGTTCTATAGTAGTACCAGTGTTTAAAAAAGATATAGAGTGAACAAAAATGATTTGGATGAAAACAATAATTAAAAGATGAGTTTAAATGACCTTCGAAAGAGGTATGAAAAATAGAGCACAAAGATTCATAGTAGTACCAGCGTTACTATGTTCTAGCACTGGTGTTATAGTGATGAGCAAACACAGAAGGAAGGTTATAACAAGGTGTTGTCCCTATAGTATTGGTATATTTCAATGCGTAAAAGATGAAGATTTTTATATTTTTGGAAGAATTAGAATGTTTCTAAAAAGATTATTTAGCACCTGTGTTAAAAGGAAACAACTCTGAAGTAATATATTGATCACATCTTTTCATAGGATAGTACCAGTGTTAAGGCGTTAGAACAAGTGTTGCACAAACTTGAACACAACTTAGTACAAGTGTTAACAAGTAACATAGGTGTTGATTTAAGTCAACTAAAGATAAATGAAGAATAAGACTGATGATGAAAAGATAGTACTAGTGTAAGGAAAAATATTTGAATAAGAGAGACTCGATTGCACAGGTTTAAGGGATGACACCACTATTATTATAGGTAGGACCAGTGTTGTAAGAAACATAAAATAATAAAATAGTGATGATAACAAAGATAACACTGGTGTTAAGGCTTCCAATACCAGTGTTATCAACACTTAACTTGGTTAAGTCAAATACTTAACTAACAAGATAGCATACATTCTATTATGTATAAGCTCTCACTTAATCAGATTTAATGTTAAGCCAATTATCTTGGTTTTAGTTAAGAAAGCCTAAAATGCACAAAACTTTTTTTATTTTGTAATTATCAAAACCAGGGTTCAACATGAGAGATATACTAATTCAAAGTTGCCTCAAGGTTTCAGGATCCTCTGTAAAGACTCCCAGGACCTTAGCCTGTAAAAAATTCACAAAGCACTCCTCATGTCTAAAATGGACTAAATCAAATGGAAATTGAAGCTAAGATATGTATCTTTTAAATAAAAAAAATTACAGGTCAAAACCCCTTCAGATTCATTCCCAATGAATTTGTGAATTTAAGGTAGAGAAACTACAAACAGAGAATTGTCAAGCTCTAGAACATGCAAATTTTTTTCTTTATTTTTTTGAAATTGCAAAAAACAACCAAATAAACACATAAAAATGGAAATTTGACTAAATCCAGCTCACCAAAAATTAAGGCACAAATTTTTTTCTAAAATCAAACAAAATAAAGAAAACTAGAAGTCATAAACTAATGATCTTAGTTGTACCTCCCCCACACTTATGCTTTGACAAGAGTTATACAAAGCATAAAAACATGCAAGAAAGGTGCTCCTCATGTGTGAAAAGTGGTAGCAAACATATACCAACAAGTGTATCCACTTGTGTGCTATGTATAAAAAAAAATCAAGCAATATGCAAGGATAGATACAACCTTTAAAGTTCCTCATGGTGGCTTGAAATTGTACTTCTCCCAAATGATTTGATTTCAAATTGTCAAAGCTCCTCCTTTGTCCAGTGCAAGATTACATGAAATGATCTATTTGAAAGCATCACAAACAAGCTCTTCATGAATTTGAGGCACATCTTGAAAATCTAGAGCATGATCTTGTGAATTGCTCTCATTAGGTAGCATGGCCTCTCCAATTCAAGTGCAATTCCTCCAAGTTCATCATCAATTTCAGCCATGTCTAAATGTGCAACTATAAAATCAACAAAACACCTTTCTTCAAGCACACTTGAATTCAAAGAAGTGCTATTGTTATTAAAGACAAAGGAATCAATTTCTAAGCAAATAGAGCAAGGATCATCATTTGAACAACATGTAACTAGAGAGTTATATTAAGTACTTTGAAACAAAGCCAATTCATTATGAAATTCATTACCATCCATATTATTGTTAGACTTTGTACTATCATTTCCTTGAATTCCTATCTCTCTGTCATCTTAAACCATCTTTAAGTCTTTGTACATCCTTGCTTTGGCTTGTTCCTCTTCAAATTCCTTGTGTTGGACAAGATCAACCTTACACAATGATACTAGAAAATTTTCTAGATTTGAGCAATCTCCTTCATACACCAATTTATCCATCTTTTTACCCCCTCCTTGCTTTTGGTCAATAGTCTCACTTGAATCGGTAGTTTCTAAGGCCTCTATTATTGTTTTGATTAGGCTTCCATCTGATAGAACATATTTGTTACGCACTTTGATTTGTTAATTATGACCATTTTATTAATATTTTATCACCTCATAGTGCACACATTGCATTAGAATTGAAAAATCACCCAAGTGTCTAGGTTTAGTGCAGTAAGGATTTTTCGGTTCAAAAAATGAACTTTTTGAGAAAATGTACAAAAAAATTAAAAAATAAGAAAAAGTGAAAAAGTGAATTTTATGTCTAGTTGATGAATGATCAAATTATATTTTTTAAATTCATTTTAGTTTGGGAGTAATTAAATAAAAAGTCAATACTTTCTTAAGCGTCTTAGTTTAACTTAGTTTTCGAGTTGTCTTTGTGTGAAAATTTTTATATAATTTTGTATAGTCTAAAACTTAGTTATTTTAATAAGTTCTCCCTTCTAATTATGAATTTAATTCTAGACATTAATTAGATTTTATTATGTCACATGTTATTTAATTAAATTATGTGACTTATGTGATATAGGTGGCATGTAACTCATGCATCCATTAGGCAATTGAAGTGAACACTCCTTGAGATCAAAGTTGAGCATTAAGGACATTTTTCTGCATTAATTAGGGGATTAAATTAGCTTGAAAATATGGATGAGACATGGGAAATTAGATACACATTGGAATCTTCTACAAGTCAATAGGAGGATGCCACCTTACAAGTGTGACAAGGTTCCCATTTCCTTTTAATTTTCTTTTCTTATTTTTCAATTGTGATCAGCTGAAGGGAAACACTAGAAGCACATTCATTCTCACTCAAATTCATATTCACACCACCTCATTTCACCATCTCTTTCATTCTCTCTCTAGTTCATCTTATTCTTCATTTTCTCCACCTTCTCTCTACCTTCTTCATTTTTCCAACACCCATACCTCCATTTCCAGCTACCAAAAATCCATAAAACATACACCATTCTTCAAATATCTCCATACTCATCCCATCCCTTCTATTCTCATAATGATCTAAGCTCAATTTCTTCATCCAAACTTCCATGGATTTTGGCCAAGAGGTGCTTCTCCTAGGGTTCTTGAAGATGAAGATGGTTGGCTAAGTTTCTTGGTGAATTCCTAGAGAGATGAAGATGAAGGATGAATCTAGAGCTTTAATTGGCTAAGTTTCTTTTCTTTTCTATTATCTTCTCTTTTTACTAGATGATTAGATATCTTAGTCTCGAGTTTGATCATCTTGGCTTATAAATTCTATTTTGAATTTGATCTTAATGTAAAGAGAAGAGGATTGTATTGGTTAATTTCTTCCTTTTGCTACCATGGTGATTTTGGCCACTTCATGTTTAGCATATAGTCTTGTGTTTTTCATTTAGTGAATTACATGTATTGATGTTGTATAATCTTCTGATGTTAATGCTTGTGTTGTTAAGTAGCTTGACATAATCTTATGGTTACTCACTTTATTGCTTTGGCCATGGCATTTAAAAGGATAATTTGAGTGATTCACTTGGCTAATTTTTGCTCTAATTGGTTAATTGAACTAGGGAATTTAATCTAAGACTTAGGGAATTTAGCTCATTAGGTTAATTTACTTAAGATAGTCTTCTTAGTTTAAAACAGCTTTGATAAAGAGGAAAGGGAAGCTTAATTTAGCCTAATTACATGAAGATAATGATTCTAAAATCAACTAATCTCTAGGGTTCGATACTTGTGAAAAGAGAACTTTATTTCACTCACTTTAATTAGCATTTTAATTACTTGCACATTGGTAATTAGTTTAGATAATTAGGTAACTAAATTGAAACTCTTTAGGTGACTTATTACATTAGATAACCTTTTATTAAACTTGAAACCATTCCTTAGGAGATGACCTAGGGTTGGAACTATATTGCACTAGGGTTAGCTTTAGTTTAATTTTGAGGGTAAGCGACTAATCCCTATCACCATCCTTGTGATTGGGAATCTTAAGAACATCAAGAGAAGGATGATTGTCTACACCCTTGGTACCTACAACACAAGAAGAAATACCTTCCTCATGATTAAGCATAGCATTCAAAGAAGATAAATCCAAATCATCCACAAGAGACATGTCTAAAGGGAAATCTTTATCAAGCAATCTAGACTCAATTTCTTTACAAATCTTACATGAAACTCCATCAATACAAGTACAATTAATACTATGCTCAAAATTAGATGACAAAGTATTATATGAAAAGGGCAAAGATAAAGCATACTCATCTACTAAGTCATCAGCAACAATTTCAATAGCATTTAGACCTAGTAAAGAATAATCTTATAAGGATGTTTCATGGCTTCATAGATATTAAAGCAAATACTCTCATCACCATATTTAAGTACAAGAGTCCCCTTGTCTATATCAATGAGAGTCTTTACGGTCCTCATGAATGGCCTTTCCAAAATAAGTATCTTCTCCTTATTACCCTTGCTAGCCATATCTGAAACATAAAAGTCAACTAAAAATAAAAGGTTCTTGATACTAACAATCAAATCCTCAATAATTCCTGTAGGTCTCCTAACACTTCTATCAGCCAATTAACGAATCATGTTAGTAGCATGTAAATAATCAATTTTCAATTGAGCATAAATAGAAGATGGCATCACATTTATTGCTGCACCTAAATCAATAAATGCATGAAAAAACTTTAAAGCACCAATTTGGTAAAGGATGGTGAAAGACCAAGATGCCAATACTTTATAGGAAGTTGAGGCTTTATGATAACATTAATAAAAGATGCCAATTACACTCTGGAATTTGGTTTAAATTTCCTCTTATTTGTGCAACACTTCTTAAGAAATTTGGCATGTTTAGGAATGTTCTTAATCAAATTGAAAAGAGGTACATTCACTTGAATTTTAGAAAAGAAATTCATCACCTCTTGGTCTTGTAGTGCTTGAGATAGTGATTTGGATGCTTAGACTTGAAGGAAGGGAAATTTCCTCACAATTTTTTGACTTGGTGTAGCTCCTTGACCCTTCTTCTCCTTCTCATATTGCTGGACATTCATGTTTTATCGCTATACAGTGGCACTTAAGGCTTGATTTCTTTAATTTTCTCTTTTGGCTATTTTTGAGGTGGGGGATCATTATAGACTTATTCTATACCTTCCTTATCTTCATCACTATAAGAAATAACATCATTAGAACAAGAATTTGCATTAAAATCACAAGTAAGAGGTGCTTGAACAAAATTTCTTGAATTGACATTTTCATGAACAAGCTTATTTTCATCATTTTGACGAACTATTTTTCCACTTCTAAGCTCAATGGAATTTATAGAAGACTTAGGATTAACAACCATATTGCTAGGTAAAGTAGGTTATTGAGCATTAATAGAAGAAATATAGTTAGTCAAAATACTCATTTTCTTACATGAAGCATCTATAGCACTCTTCATACTAGACATATCATCATTTGTGGCTTTGTTTTGAGCTTGTTGAGGCTCCCAATTACTCTTGACATCATTTAATAACAATTTAAAATTTTTAGACAACATGGTATTGGCATTAGAAGGTGAAGAAGATGGTCCCTCGATGGGTACAATTTGCCTTGGTTGAGAGTAGGAACAATTAACTTTGTCGTGATCATAATTTAAGGCACTACCTTATCCATATGGCAATGAGTTGCCACTATTTGGGTACCTTTAGAATCCCCTTGGATTGGCATAAGACAAATTAGGGTGGTTCCTCCAAGTTGGACTGTATGTGTTCCCATACATGCCTTGTTAACCTCCTCCTTGGTTATTTGCCCTATGCATAGTATTCAACTCATAAGCATATTCATATTGTAAAGAACAATTACCATCATTATGCATGGAAGAGTTAGAAAAAGAACAAGACATAGGGACCATAGCATTACAAAGAACACCAAGATTAGACATACTCCTTAAATTAATATATGTATTTGCATTTACTTATGGTGAAATGAGCTTCCTAATTCTATATGCAAGGTCATCTGATTGTGAGCTAGAAAAACCATTAGCAATCAAAGCTACTTTAGGTTCCTTTAACCTATATTGAGCTCCACTTTGTGCCATTTTATCAATCAATTCCTAAGCTTTGGTGGGAGATAAATCATTAAGGGAGCTATTACAGGTGGTATCTAGACTCATCTAATCCTTAGGCAAGAGACCATTATAGAAATATTGAATAAGGTGCTCACTTGGGATTTAGTGATGTGGACATCTAGCCAGCAAAGATTGAATCTTTCCAAAACTCAAAAAGACTTTTATCAAAATTTTACACCATGCTTATGATTTATTTTCCCAAGCTAGCTAGCTTATATCACTAGTACAAAATAAGAAATTTAAACCACCCTATCTTCACTAGTTATAGTGCATACAGTGTAGAAAATAAAGGCGGTAGCACTATCATAAATAAAATTTTATTCAGCTAATTTCTATACCGTCTTAGTTCTGAACCAATATAGATAACAATATCTATACCGGGGTTTTTCTAATTAGGGTACATATATATTATATTGAAAAAAAATTATTTTTTGTCATATCTACACCGGTTACAAATAGTACCCGGTGTAGATAGATTATAATTTTACATTTTTAAAATGTTATATTAACATATCTACACAGGTTCAGTTGTGACTAGTGTAGATATGTTATTCAGAATTAATTTTTTTAAAACAATTTACATATCTACACCGATTACTTTGCTTAACTAGTATAGATGTATTTTTTAAACTTATCTACACCGGGTATTTTTGCCAATCCATGTAAATATAGTTTTAAAAACAGAACTCACTCATCTTCAGCTCATATCACACTTTATCAGCATTTTCCCCTTCATCATTTCAGACCTAAGTGTAAGGGAGTGGGAGTCATAGCTAGTGAAAATCTCTAAGGTGATCTCTTATCGATCGAGCCTTGTAATAAAGTGTCGAGGTAAATCTTCTCTTTAATCCTCCAATTTATTGCCCCTCTCTACTCCTCCTTATCTAACTCACCATCTGTTCCCTGATTTTGATTCGTGAAAGCCACCTATTACTCTTCATCAATTTTGATTTGTCCCTGCCTCTTCATCTTCTCCTAAATGTTACTATCTAATGGGCACTGTTGATCCCAATGGATGCCTTAAAAAGGATCAAGTTTGTATTATTCTGTAAGCACAATTCTCTTCTGTTTCCTAATTTATCTATCAGTAAAAAGCATAGCTCCATTTTATGTTCAGGCGTTGATTTTTTCCCCTCTTCATTTTATGTTCAGGTGTTGATTTTTTTTAATTTACTATATAACTGATAAATTCTTTGTAATTCCTCATTATATTTTGGTCACTAACTAATTTCAATAGTTAAGAGAAATACTCTATTAAACTTCATCTTGGCTAAAAAGTGGCAAGTTATTGCTATCCATATTTATTTTACCCTTACCCATGGGATTGTGATACATATGTGGCAATATATTTGGTAGCAGATGGACTTACTCAGTCCTTAGCATTTGTCTAATTCTAACACTTCCTTTAGACCCTATCATGGTTCTGTTAAAATTTGTTTGCTTGGATAAATAGTGGTACGGTTGAGTTGTATTTGACTTAACATGGATAAAAAAGTTACGATGGGAGACCTTCCCATCATTTGAAGATTGGTTTTGTTTGAATTGGGATTAGTTAGTAGTATTTATATTAGATGGTTGTATCAAAAGAAGTCTATTTTTTGTCTCTTATGCTCATGTCATGCCTAATGTGGTGCTTTATGCTATAAATTTTTACCCTGCATATTTCTTATCCTATTCCTCCTCTTTTGCTTGTCTTTTCTGCTTGTGTCAATAATAGTGACTTCTTGAACCATTAGCTGCTACTCTACCTCTATTAGCATCAGAATGTGATCTTCTAGAACTGTTCTTTAGAGAATGTGGAGGCAAATCTTTATGCTCTCTATCATAGGTGTGTCTTTGAGCCCTTGGTGAAAGATCCTCAGACAATGTTTTTCTTTCAACATGCTCTCGCCTTCCTGACCGTCTCCTCTTTTCCCTTAATTCTTCATAATAAGACTTATTGATTCCTACCTCTCTTTCTTTTCCTAATCCTTAGCATCAGGATTTTTTCCTAGATATTGCTTCCTAGCAATACTCCTATACTTAGGGTAAAGAGGCTTTTGAACAATCCTAATCATACAATAATATGTGCAGTGATGCAGAGACACCTTTATATTCGAGGTGTGTGGAATTCAGTCTATTGAAAGTAGTGTTGGAACTTAAAAGCTAGATCCTGGTGGAGTAATAAGAGTTTCACAAAAATGCTTGAATTATTCAAATTAATGCTTTTAAAAGAAAATATGTTGCCGGTTCGTTACTATAAGGCAAAAAAAGTTCTATGCCCACTGGGCATAGAGTTCAGGCAAATACATGCATGTCCAAATAACTGCATACTGTATAGGAAAGAGTATAAAGAGGAGTAGAAGTGTCCTATATGTGAGACAACAATATATAAAGGAAACAAACCTCCTGTGAAGGTGTTTTGGTATCTTCCAATTATACCAAGATTTAAACAATTGTTTGTTAATGAAAAGGATGCGAAGAATATGAGATAGTATGTAGATGAGAGGATTTCACATGGAAAGCTTTGACATCCAGTCGATTTGAAGTAATGGAGGAAAATTGACACTTTGTTTCCTAAGTTTGGCAGTTATCCAAGGAACCTCAAGCTTGGACTTAGTACAGATAGCATGAATCCTTACTGTAGCCTTAGTAGCATACATAGTTTATGGCCTGTTCTGTTGATGATTTACAACTTATCTCCTATGTTGTGCATGCAATGCAGGTATATCATGTTGTCTATGTTCATTTTAGGACCAAAACAACTAGGAAATGATATTGATGTTTACTTAAGGCCCTTAATCAAAGACTTGAAAAAGTTGTGAGAAGTAGGTGTGGATGTGTTTGACGTAAATTAGAAGGAGATATTCAAGCTATATGCGATGATCTTTTGCACATTAAATGACTTCCCTGCATATGGAAATTTGTCAGGCTATAGTGTTAAGGGAAATAAAGCATGTCTGATTTGTGAAGCAAGCATAAGCTATCATCAACTTCGTCATGAAAAGATGATAGTCTATCTTGGTCACAGGAGATTTCTTGAAGAGGGTCACCATTATCGTAGAATAAGGAAAGCTTTCTATAGTGGTCAAGAGCATAGAACTACCTTAAAGCCATTGACAGCAGAGCAAGTTTATGAATTGATAAAATATATCAATGTTACATTTGGCAAGACTATAAGGAATAGTGAAAAAAGTATCTAAAAAAAGAGGTTTATCTTCTTTGACCTTCCATATTGGTGCTATCTTGATGTGAGACATTGTAATGATGTCATGCATGTGGAGAAGAACATGTCTAATAGTATTGTTGGAACACTTCTTGACATATCAGGCAAGTCTAAGGACGATGTAAAAGTAAGATTGCATTTGGTAGATATGAAAATTAAAGAAGACTTACATACAAGGCCGGTTGGTAAAAGGACTTACTGTCCTCCAGCTAAACATACTTTGTGCAAGGATGAGAAAAGAAGCTTTTGTGTATGCTTACATGGCATGAAAGTTGCCTCAAGATAATCTTTAAATTTTAAGAAGCTTGTGTTAATGAAAGATTTAAAATTAGTGGGCCTTAAGTCTCATGATTGTCATGTTGTAATGCAACAACTATTGCTAGTGGCTATTTGAAACTTTTGGAAAGATGAATTGAGGGATGTCATAATTAGGATTTGCTTTTTCTTCAATGCTATATGTCGAAAAGTCCATGAGCCTAAAGAATTAGATGAATTAGAAAATGAAGCATATATTATCTTGTGCCAACTTGAAAAGCTCTTTCTTCCAACATTTTTTGACATTATGATACATCTAATTGTTCATATAGTGAGGGAGATAAAGTTGTGCGGCCCTGTGCATTTACAATGGATGTACCCAATTCAAAGAATAATGAAAGTTCTAAAAGGATATGTGAAGAGTCCACACCATCCTAAAACATCCATCATTCAAAAATATGTCATTGAAGAAGTGGTAAAATTTTGCTAAGATTATTTGAATAATGTACGACCCGTTAGACTGAGACAATGTGGCATTAAAGATCATAGACGTGGCATTTCTGTGAAGACAGCTAATCCTCATGAATTGTAACAAGCACATTTACATATTTTATAAGTTTTTGCATCAATTGCTAGTTTCCTCGGGTAAAGACAAAAAATATAGATTTCTTTGCCCATATTACACTAATGATAAGGAGACCACCAAAGAGATAAAGGAGGCATATATGAACTAGAGGCTTAGTGAAGGCAGAAAGGAGTGTTACTTTTTCATATTTCTCAATCTATAAGTAAATACATTTTAATTTATTCATAATGTTATTGAACATTTGCTTAAGTCAATGTTTTTTTACAATACAGACTGGTAGTTGATAGTATTTTCAATGAAGAGCAATTGTACAATTTTTTTTATGCTCTTTGTATCGTAAACTCAATCCAGCAATGAAGAAATCTTGCGAACCAGTAAGTGTGCTTAAGAAGTCTTATAATACATGATGCTTAGTGATTAAGTTACTATGTCATGTTGATGATAGGGTTATGAAGATTGGCCAGCAACTCCGATTGGGCAAGGCCCCATGTGATGTCAAGGATCCTACATGGATAATACCAAAGGTAACAAGTTGTACGTGTTTTTATTTCATGTAATTTTGATGATATGGCTCTCTTTTAGTGTAATTGTGACAATGTTGTGTTATACCATAAAGCCGTTGGCAACTCCTTACTAATTTGTGCTGCTTTTATGTGTTGAGACATGCATACAATATCATCACGGCCGGCTTGATGGAGTTCATTGAGGAGGTAAATCTAATTTTAGGTGTTATTTTTTTTTCTTCAAATTGTTAATTTAATTCCCTTATCCCTAATTTTTTATAGCTGTTCAATGATCCATCTCCATTTTAAGATTCAAAGATCCATCAAATTAAGTAACATTAGGGACTCTTCATGTTAGAACTTCATAATCATCATCGTTTGAAAGAGTGATTTGTGTGTAGGATTACTTAGTTGACAATTTATGTTTTATGCATTTGAAATTGTACATAATTTCAAATTCATTTGATTTGAATAATATATGATTGCCTGGCTGTCTGGCTATGATCTGGCTATTATATATTTGATTCATACAGATTTAAATTGCAGCCTATTATGGCTGGGGTAAATGAAAAAAATAAGGAATTTTTTTTTCAAAATTCAATATCTACACTAGTTCTGTATATAACCGATATAGATATGCTATTTCTACATTGGTTATAGACAGAACTGGTGTAAACATATAAGTCATTTACACCGTTCTAGACATAACTGGTGTAGCTAATCTATTATCTACACTGGTTGTCCTAAACCAGTGTAGATAATAGCATATACCTATTGTCTTGAACTAGTATAGATAATAGCATATCTACACTGGTTTTGTCTAGAATCGGTGTAGATATTAATTTTTTAAAAAAATTATTCAAAATTAATCTTATCTACACTAGATTTAGAACCGGTGTAGATATGTCAATTAACTACACCGGTTACTCATGATATCTACACTAGTCATAATCGGTATAGATAAGCTATTTTAACCAGTGTAGATTTACCTATTTGTACTAATAGATGATGGAAAGAATTTATTCAAAAACATATCCCTCAACTCTTCCCAAGTGTGTATGTTAACATGAGGTGGAAAGTTTATATACCATTCTTTAGCACGTAACTCAAGACAAAACACAAATGCACTAGCTTGAACATCATCTATATGAACACCAATTGGTTTCATGGTATTACACACAAAATACAATGAATGCAAGAATCTATGACAATCCTCACCGAGCAACCCATGAAACTTAGGTAATGCTTGAATAAGAGAATGCTTAAGCTTAAATATATGATCGTGTTGAGGAATGTACAAAACATAGAGATTAGTATTCCAATTAGGAGAAGTAAGTTGCCTAATAGAAATCTCATCATTTTGAGGATGATGCATGCCTACTTCTTCCCTAAATGCATAGTTATGATTTTGCATGAAGTTTGATAAGAGGAATAGTTACTTATCCTTAAAATTAAACTAAAGTTAACCCTAATGTAATATAGAGCCAACCCTAAGTCATCTCCTAAGGGATGGTTTTAAGTCTAATCAAAAGTTATCTAGTGGAATAAATCACCCAAAGTTGAAGTTGATTACCTAATTACTAACCTAGTTACCTAATTGACAAGAAAATAAAATGCTAACTAATTGAATAGATTGAACTTCCCTTTTTCTTAGTAGGAACCTTAGGGTATTGTTAATAGAGGAATCCTAACTTTTAATTAATTATGGCAACTCACTTAACTTCTCTTCCATGGTTGAAAAAGTGTTTACTTAAGACAACTATCTCAAGTAACCTGGCTTTACTAATTCAATTCCCTAAGTGCTATTACAAGCCCTTTAGGCAACCTCACTAGCTTAGCTTAAAAATTAACCAAGTGTTTAAGTAAAAATCATCCCTAATTGCCACTACTCAAAGCTATACCTAAGCTCAAGACTATAAAACTCAAGCAACTCATCAAGTATTTGTAATGCCCTCACTGACATTACTATACGCTCCATTGTAAAATTTCTAATTACTTTGAATATTTGAGTTGAAATTGTAGAAAATATTGGGATCCTAATAAAAAATTTTTAGAAATCTTTATATAATTCACACAAGTATAAATCTTATTATACACAACGGAAGCAATAAAGCATTTTGCATCAAAGCTCTAGAAAACATGTGCATCATTGAAAAATAAAGTGAAAATTGGCACTGTATGTCGTGGCATGTGAGATAGAGGCCATAGTCATTTGCTTTGTGCTGTGCGCCGCGGCATGCGAGTACATACACCGTGGTGCATACACCTGAATTTGCTGTCAAATGACAGTTTTTGATATGAAATTTAGATGAGTGCCATTTGCACATACTGAGTCTAATTTTGATGGTTCAAACGCCCACACGAAGCTTATTTCAAAGTCTAACTAATGACACTGGTTTCATCCCAATCCGACATTTCTATCAAAAATTGGACACTAAAGTGCACTTTGACCATTTTCTATCAAATTTTTGTAACTTAAGTATCTCAATTTGAAACCAATTGTCAGTAGCTTCTTTTTGGGCCTTTACCAAGTCCAAATAGACAAAACACACCTAATTGACCATACACATACACAATATAACATACATACACAAATTTGACATGTAAATCGCCTATTTCTCCCTTTGGGCTAACTTCACATTTCATTTCTTTAATCTTATATATGGCTAAAATACTACAAATAGTCTCCACTCATTTCATATTCACACATAATTATCTCCACCTACTAGCCCTTCCAGTCATTTAATCATTCACACATATACAAGGGCTAGGGAGTTCAAAATCACAAACATACCACAATCATATCTTATGCACTTGTACAAATCCTATGGCAACTTATACATATCCAAGACTAATATCAACCAAATTCATTACACCATGTCTTATAAAGATTTAAGCGAGAGATGTCAACTTAGCCTATATCCTTTCCCTTTGACCTACTAGTACTACAACTTGAAAAATGTAAATAGCCACGGGTGAGATAAAAATCTTAACAATCAAATATAGCTCATTAAATGTCTATTACTATAAACAACTATGCCAAAGTAACTAAAATCATCATATAGCACATATATACATAGTATATTATAACTAAATTATCACTTTCGCATATAAATCATGTTTCAAATACTTTTGCAGCATAACATAATCAACTATCCACCGATCCTCTAAAGCTCCTCGAAATGAAGTCATAGGCTCTTTTGGATCTACTACTTGTTTGCCAATGCTCACTTTTAATGGTAGAAATACCTAAACAAAGATAATCTAACCCACCTGCAGACTATGGTTTCCCTCTTCAGACACTTGTGATAGAGGTGTCGTTGACTCTTAATCGCACCCTAACATGTATTAGGGAGTTGCCAGACTGCTTGAATGTCCCATGGTAATAGTCCTATAATATGCTGTACCAGATTACATATAGTAATAGCCCATATGTTGCACTGGATGTCTCATGGTTGCAGCTCAATCGTATAGATTTTACACTCACATATCTCCACATAGACACAACCCCACATATCTTAGGTAAACTCCCATCCTCTATAATCATGCTCTTTCACAACTTTCACTACTTATACACCTTTCCATAACATATATACTTCCATATCATATATATATATATATATCCATTGAGATCAATAAATTTTCCAATCCATTTCATAATGCAAAATTCATGTAAAAACCATTTCAATAAGAATCATACATAAAACTCATAAATTCACAATTTACCATTTGATGTTCACTTCTACACAATTATAATAGTTAATAAACATAATAAACTATATAGTTACCTCAACCCTTCTGTTCGATAGAAAGGGTTATCCATGTAACTTCAACCTATTCAAGCTCCTCTCTCATAATCGTGCATCACACACTAGAATCTACACAGAATTGGCATTTAGAGTCAATTTCTTTATTGACAAAAAGTGCCAATTATCACATTTAAGCACTCAATTATTATCAAATCCACATTTCACACTCGATTATGCACATTACCACTAATCACCCCTCATGTCAAGCTTTAATATTTTCTAATAATTTTCTCTCACTACTCTCTCTCTAGATTAGGGTAATTCTTGCCTATAACTTCAAAACTTTATTGTTTCGACTTAAACCAGTTTAACTCCAAAGACCCTTTTTATTACTATTATGTAAGAAATTAACTTCTTAAAACTCCCGAATTTACTTTCTCATTGGTGTCAAATTAACTCACAAATTTGATAGCATCAGTGCTATCATTTGACAGCATGGGGAGCAAACTTCTAACACGTCCTAAATCTCTGTTTGACATCCAATTAAGGTGGTTTCAGTGTCTACATGGAGCTTTCTCCTAGCTCTAGCTAATGGAACCGGTTCACACTCAAACTCTTTTTCTATAAAAAGTTGGATACCAAAGCTCATTTTGACCACTTTTTCATGAAATTTCACAAATGGGGTGTCCAACTCAACTATACTTGCCAATAGCCTTCACCAATCATTCAACCACACTCAATGGATTCTAATAAACCCGTGCAAGACACCATACACAATCAAAAACACATTTATCATGAAATCACCACTCAACCCTAATTTCACAAAACACAAGGTAGAGGAAAACATTACACAAAATCATTTTCATTCCAACTATTTCAAAATACATATTTTCCTACTTGCACAAGTATTTTAGCCCTAACCATGGGTTTACAACCAAAACTTTCTAGCCCAGGGCATAAAATATGCTAATTGTACACAAAATAATGCAAGTAGTGCAAAAATAATGTCAAATGATCCTAGTTGACAAAAGCATTAACATATATACATGAAACAACAAAAAGGAGGCATATAGGGGATTACTTGACAATCTTAAGCCTCTATGTGTTTTCCTCAACTCTGATCTAATGAGCTAGGTCTTGAAATATTGAGAATTGAGGGGTGAGTACAACCATTCAGTAACTAAGTTTCACCTAACCTAAACAGTCACATATCTATTGTAAAATAGATGCCATTAGGCAAATATACATATATCACATATAGACACTTGGCCACGGTTCACAAAACTAATAACCATATGACTGAGCCCACAACACACGATATCATGTTATTTTACAAGCACAACACGAGGTTGCAATAATAACAAGCATGCGCCCCTAACCCATACTAGACCACAAAACTAAGAATTATATAGCCAGACTTATATGCATGATTAGATGCCAACCTTATACCCTCCTGTTACCTCTGACATAAAATCGGTGGCTATCACATGGTTACATCCTTCACATACTAACTCAACCTTCCACTTGTAAGGAGCTACCAGGCTAAGGTAAACATACTTGCTTATATAATTTAATTTTCTTTAATACTAACAACTATGGAGTGTCGTACCCCTAATCTAGCCTCCTCATGAACCGGTGGAGACTAGTTAGGTTTGAGTCCTTCATAGAATAAGTAGGACAATCCTGAATCAATCATAGGACAAGGGCTACCTCTCAATTCCAAATGTCAGTACCAAGGCAAATTCTTGATTCCAATGATCATTGTTAGTACCATGTGGATTTAAACCAATCTACTCCTTTCCCTAGGCGAACTGTAACAAATGATCATGCTATGCATATATATCACATAATTTGCATTTCAAGAATTAATACATGGTAATAATCTCATATACTCATAATGAATTACTTTACATAATCAACACATGTCACATCACAAATTCTCGACCCACAATAACAAATCAAAACCAAGTTCATAGTCATAAAGGGTGGCAACATCAAGGTTTTTCTTTCCAAAATCATTTCACAAATCAAATATATTGCCAATGTGCATCATTAATTTTAAATCATAAATCACTTTTCACAAACACAATTAATATTTAACTATAAAGATTAGGTTTCTCTTAGTTACCTCAGACCTTTGAGAGGTCAAAGGTTTACACCTCACACAAAACACTTCCAAAGCTTCTCCTGAGCTTGAATGGTGCCAAATGAAACCACACTACAATCAAAATCAAAAATATCATCATAATCCCAATTTTAAAGATTTACCAATACCAAACTCCACATATCCATTCTACCAATCCATAATTCACTACCTATTCATACCCAATAGGTTTACTAGGTTCCATTAATGCACATTATCATTAATAACACTTCGAACCACCATTAATGGACAAAAAACTCTCCCAACTACCTCATTAATGTTGATTTTTAGATATAAAGCTCTACCTAACAAACTCTTGATAAAACCAACAATGTAAGATTTATCTATCCCAAACAACCCCTAATATACCTATTTTGATCAATAAAATTAGACCCATAATTCTATGGATCAAAAATCCATCTTCCAACTCAAACCCTATAATAAATCACCATAAATGAGGGAGAGAAAGGAAGAAGGTATAATAAACTTACCTTAGGTGTTTGGAAGCCTCACTCTATCCATAAAGATCTAAATGTATATGCCCTAGTAGAGCTTCAATGTCCTCTTTGTGTTTTGCTCTTCCTCTTCTCCATTTTCTCACATAAAATATGACTGATTTATCAAAAATATTAGCTATGCATTGCATCGTATGCTACTCTCTGCCGAGGTGTATGCCACAGAAAAGCCTGTTATGTTCAAATCTACCTTTATGTGCCGTAGCTGACTGACCACGTGCTACAGCATATGGCATAGAGAACAAACCTTCACTTTTTCTTTTTCTTTCCTTGTTTGGGTGGCCTGCCATTGATCTGGACCCATTTTTAAGGCTGAAATCACAATAATTACACTAAGTTAAGCCCCTCTGGCCACAAACCTCATTAACTCACTAATCTAAATCATTGGGTTAACTAACCATGATTAATTTTCCCATATGGTACAAGGTGATTATCAATAGGATTTCTTTCTTTTTTTAATCCTACTTAAGGTTCTCTCAATCACTTGGTCAATAGGTATTTGCTCACTAGGTCTCCCATGAATCATGCAATGTATGCAAAGATAAATGAGAAGTAAGAACCAAAATCACAATAAAACACATAAGATGCAAACACAAAGATACCAAAAGCTGGTTTTAATAATCAAAGACTCAAAGAATGCAAAGCATAAAGACTTGCAATGCAAGCAAGTAAATGACTCACAAGCAAAGCAAAAGAGAAACGTAATATTTTGTTTTCTAAAAATAGAGAAAAACTCTAGAATCACGAAAACACAAAATTAACTAAAACAACAAAGTGAATTCAAAACAAAAACAAGCAAGGGAAAAGTTTAGAAATGCTCAAGAAGAGTCTTCTTCCAAAACTGGACGTTTTGGAACTCTACCTTCTGCCTAGTCCACTTGTGCAATTTCTACAAATCAATAACCACATCAAAATGACCTTAACATTTAATTGCAATCAGGGAAGATACTAAATAACAATATATAAAAATTTTGGAATTTTTCAATAAGCTAAAACTTCCCAATTTTTCCTTCAATTTGGGCTACAACAATCTAGAAATGGAATTTCTTCCAAATTGACCCTGCAAGCTTTGTTACTTATGTCAAACAGGTTAGTAGCTAAATGACAAAAAACTTAAAAAACCAAAAATAAAGCCAAGATACTTAGGGGAAATCTGAGCTTTGGATAGAAAATTTTAGATATATACAGAAAAAGTTATAGGCACACAAATTGGACACAGAGTCCTAGATTTCTCCAAAAAAGAGTATTTGACCTTGTGTACTTTAAAAATTCACTCAGAGCAATATACGCATCCAAATGATACCAAACCAAATTTTTTCAAAATCTAAGATAAATATTTTCATGTACAAATGTTCAGATTTTGTCCCTAATAGACTAGTTCCCAGTGAATTTTCAAAATTTATCCAAGAAAGCTAGGAAAACAGTCTTCATAGAGTTGCACCCTTAATAACCCAAACTTCACAAAAACATAAAAAATCATGAAAATTCACAAAAAAAATAAAAATAATAGAATTGATAAATTAAACACAAATCAACCTTAAACAAATCCTAGCCTTCGTTCCCTGGAAATGGTGCCAAATTTTGACTAGAGTTGTCACTACCCTAGCAAAATAATATTAAGCTACACTAATATAGTGGTAGTGTGAACCTAGGTCGATCTCTATGAGGAGGCTTAGTTGGAAATTCACATTTAAAGTGTTCTACAAGTTAAGGATGATTTAGGATAGATTTAACCTCAAAACTAAATGAGGTAATTAATCTAATTCTAATGTGAATAAATTGGGTGTGTGAAAACCTTTTAAAATTAGAAACTCCTTTGTGAATTTGGTCACCTATCCTTATTTGATTATGGTCTAGCTAGTTTGGTGGCTTCTCTCTTCTCTTTAGCTTTAGTGACTTAGATATAGTAACTAAGACTTAGTAATACCTTGACTAATCCTAATCCTAGATTATGAATCAACTTGAAGATGCCAAAATCTAAAGCTTGAAGTAACAAAGCTCAAGTTGCAACAAGTATCTCTCAATCATATAAATCATCACTTGAGATTACAAGTTCGAAGAGTCATGTAAATTTGTAATTCTAGATAGAGAAATATAGAGAGAAGAAATTCAAATTCAACTAGAAAATAATACAAACTCAAGGTTTCCTCCTCCTTATAGTAGCTTCTTCAAGAACCTAGCCTTGCATCTTTAAGTGATGAACAAGATAAAGCTTAACAAATCTTAGCCATTCTTTACCTCAATTTCACCCTAAGTAAACAAGTTTTGATCCTTGAAAAAGCTATTAGGTTATGTAGAGGAAGAAAAGAGAAAAAGAATGGTGGTGGTTTAGTGAAATTTGGATCGTTAGAGTGAGAGAAATAGAGGAGAGAGACTAAAAGTGTAGAGAGAGAAGTGAGAGGATTTGATGAACTTGGAGTTTAAAATATGAAAATATGAGTGAATGATCTAAAAATATAATCTTAAGCCCTTTCTAAATGTGTTGTGGATGAAAGTATAAGGGTAACCTACTAAACAAGTCGCCATAAAACTCAAAACAAGTCATTAGGTTAAGTGAGGTTAAGAGTTTCTTATCCTTCACATCCACTATTCACTTTGGTTCTGCTTTATAAGTCATATTTTCTTGTAGCTCCACCTTTTCAAGTTCAATCACATGGGAAGGATCCGGTTGATACTTCTTGAGTTGAGACACATGGAATATACTATGAATCCCAAATAATTGTGGAGGTAAAGTAATTGGATAAGCAACTGGTCCTATTCTCTCTAAAATTTCAAACAAACCCATAAATCTAGGAGTAAATTTCTTAGCTCTAATTAATCACCCAATTCCTATTACTAGCGCAACTTTCAAAAACTCATGATCGCCTACTAAAAACTCTAATGGCCTTTTTCTTCGATCGGCATAGCTCTTTTGCTTGCTTTGAGCTGTCAATAATTTCTGCCATATCAATTCGATCTTCTGAGTAGTTTGATCCACAAGATTACGTCTTACAGTGCTCCTTTCACTCAACTTGGTCCAACACAATAGAGATCCACACTTTCTTCCACATAGAGGTTTATATAGGCCTATTTGAATGCTTGAATAGTAACTGTTGTTGTATGCAAATTTGGCCAATGGCAAGTAGCTATCCTAACTACCACGCAACTCTAGCACACAAGATCAAATCATATCTTCTAGAGTTTGAATGGTTCGCTCAATTTGCCCGTCTATCTGAGGATGGTAAGTGGTACTAAGCTTCAAAGTAGTACCTATGGCTCTTTGTAACACTCCTTAGAACTTGGATGTGAATCTCATATCTCGATTAGGCTATATCCTTAGCCACTCTATGTAAACGCACAACCTCGCAGATATAAATCTCAGCCAACTTCTCTAAAGAATCACTAACCTTGATGGTTAAGAAATGAGCTGACTTCATTAACTGGTCAATTATTACCTAGATAACATCGTGCCCAGACTGAGTTCTTGGCAATTTGGAGATGATATCTATGGAAATGCTGTCCCATTTCCACTTAGGTATTTCTAGTGGCTGTAACGTCCTAGCCAGCCTCTGATGCTCGATTTTCACCTTTTAACAAGTCAAGCACCGTGCTACAAACTTAGTCACCTCTCTTTTCATTCCTGGCCACTACCAATAATGCTTAATATCCTGATACATCTTCGTAGCTCCTGGATGGATAGTATATTTACTACATTATGCTTCATTTAGGATCAATCTTCTCAAATCCTCATCACTAGGTACATAAATTCTATCCCAGTATACCATGTATCCATCATTATTAAAGCTGAAATCCGTAACCAAATTTGACTCAATCTTTTCTCAAATCCTAAGAAGATACTCATCTTCTAGCTACGCCATTCTTAATTCCTTCCAAAAATCACTACTGATCACAGTAGTATAGGGCACCAACTAAAGATTTCAATGGTGCATCTTGTTGAGAACTAATGAAAGACTCTAGCAGATTGTGTTCTCGAACTATCAAATTAGCTATGTATAGTGTCTTCCTGCTCAACGCATCAACAACCACATTAGCTTTCCTTGGATGATATTTCAACTCAAAGTTATAGTCTTTAAGCAATTCTATCCATCTTCTCTGTCTCATATTCAACTCCTTCTGATCCATCAAATACTTCAAACTCTTAGGGTCACTAAACATGCTAAACACTGACTCATATAAGAAATGATGCCAAATCTTCAGTGTAAAAATCACCGCTGTAAGTTTTAGGTCATGAGCTGGGTAAATTCTCTTTATGTGGCTTGAGTTGTCTTAACACATATGCCACTACTCACCCATCTTACATCAGTACACAACCCAAACCTCTTGGAGAAGCATTTGTGTACACTTCATATGGCAGTCTTGAATTCAAAATTATTAACATAGGTACAGTAGTCAATTTATCTTTCAACTTTTGAAATGCAATCTCACACCTGTCATTCCAAACAAATGATTGATCTTTCCGGGTCAACTTCATTAACGGGGATGCAATCTGAGAGAAACCTTGGATAAACCTTTGATAATATCCAACTAATCCCAGAAAACTTCAAATCTCTGTAATTAAACTAGGTCACTCCCATGTCAACACAGCATCAACTTTATGCAAATCAATAGAAATCCCATTTGCTGACACTACATAGCCTAAGAATCTGACTTCTCTAAGCCAAAACTCATACTTACTGAGCTTGGCATATAGCTTGTTCTCCTTAAGAATTTGGAGGATAATCCGAAGATGCTTGGCATACTATTCCTCATCTTTCAAATAAACCAGAATGTTATCAATAAAAACCACAACAAACTGGTCTAAATATGGTCTAAAGATATGATTCATGTAATCTATGAAAATTGCAGGTGCATTGGTCAAACTAAATGGCATGACAAGGAACTCATAATGCCTATAATATATACAAAAGGCTATCTTAGGTACATCTTTCTCATAAACCTTCAACTGATGATACCCTGACCTCAAGTTAATCTTAGAAAAGACTCAGGCTCTAGCCAACTGATCTAACAAATCATCAATCTTAGGCAAATGATACTTATTCTTCACTGTCACCTTATTCAACTGTCGGTAATTGATATACAGTTGCAAACTGCCATCCTTCTTTCTTACAAACAACATCGGTGAACCTTAGGGTGATACGCTTGGTCTGATAAAACCCTTGTCAAGCAAATCCTCAATTTGCTTCTTCAACTCATTCAGTTCTGATGGTGACATCCGATAAGGGGCCTTAAAAATTAGTTATGTATCAGGAACTAAATCTATTGAGAATTCAACTTCTCTTTTCGGAGGTAATCCAGATATCTCCTTAGAAAATACCTTAAGAAATTTACTTACCACTCTAATCTTCTAAATACCCCTATCATATATAATGCTAGCCACACAAACTACCATGTATACATCACATCCCTTCTTGATTAGCTTCTCAGCTTGCATAACTGACAAAAATCTGACTTGCTTAGTAGCATAGTCTAGCGTAGCATCATTAGCTGCTAGCTAATCCATGCTAACTATCACATCAATCCCTTTCATGGGAATGCTAATTAGATCGATCACAGATACTCAATCCTCAAATACAATCTCAACTTTCTGACATGCTCTGCTAGTAATACTTGAGGACCCAGAAGATGTCGTCACTTTAATTATCATAAGTAGCTCTTCCAGTTCTAACTTCAGTTTATCTACACATTCTTCTAAGACGAAACAATGTATAGCCCCTGAATTAAATAAAGCTTCAATTCTATTACCACAGACAGAAATAATACCATTGATTAGGTTTGGAGATGCTCTGGCCTCTTTTTGTGTCACAGTAAATACTCATCTTGGAATCATTGACCACTGCTCTATCATCTCAACTCCATCTCAAGACAATATTTGGCGATATGGCCTGGCTTCTTATACTTGAAATAAGACTAACATCTTCTTGCATGAAATCTACCATAGATACAGTATTAGGGTGACCTTCTAGTGCTAAAAGTAGGAGCTAGTGTATTTGAGGCTTGCCTTGAAGGTTCTTGAGGCCCAATTCTGACCCCAGTACTCCTCTACATAGACCCTCTTGAAACTGATCGTGTTTAGAAACCTCTACCAAAACTCCTCTTCGCAGTAGCTCTAGAAATGCTTGAGTTATACACAAGCTTCTTCAACACACCACCTGATGGACCCAAATAAGGTATAAATCTTCTTGTATTGTCCCTCTTCTTCTCAGCCTTTACTTCTCTACCTCTCTTTGTAGCTATCCTCAACTTATGACACATGTCCTCATAAGTGGTGATGTTGAAAAGAGCAATTTGCTATTTGTACTCTAGACACATCTTCTCTAGAAACCATTATGCCTTTCACTTAGTGTCATCGTGGTGCTGCAGATTGGTAGAATAGGCTGATAAGTCATTGAATCTCTTTTTGTGAATTCCTCTTCATCCAAGTGCCCTTGCCTAAACATATGGAATTCTTCCTCTTTTTCAGTACGAAAGGATGCTAGGAAGTAGTAATCAAAGAACACCCTCTTGAATTCTTCCCAAGAATACCTCACACCACCAGTCGGGCTCACTGAATCCCAGTATCTCTTAACTGCTCCAACTAGCTAGACCATGGCTAAGGTCACTCTTTGCTCTAAAGTGTAGGTCACCACCTTGAATAGTCTCGAGACACTCAATCTACTACTTAGCTTCTCCTTCTCTCATGTTGCCGTCGAATGTAGGTGGACTGAACCTCACATATGTCTTCCAAACTTAGTCAATAGATAGATCTATAATAACTCCTGCAATCTGTCTACCACTTAAAGCTTGAGGTAGTTCTAGTTTGCTATGATCTTCTTTCGGTATTGGCCTCTCTTGGGCTTCTCTTTCCTTTGCTTGGTCTCTTCTCCTCAATAATACATTATGGTCTCTCATGATTTTCCAAATATCTATCTTCATATCTCTCAACTCATCCAATAAAAAATCTCTTCAATCGACTTGTTGAGGCACATCTAGTTGAACCTCGAGCACAGGTTCATCCTCAACCGGACGCCTGGACACTCGAGTGCTATGTGCAGCTCGAGTACCTCTTCTTCTCATTTTCTCCCCTCCTAAGGATGAAAGTAACATAAAGGTTAAGCAAAAGGGAAAGAATAGGTGTAATGAATGAGATATAAGTTCCTAAATTCTATAGTGAATGTACAAACAAGTAGAAAGACTAGATCTCAAAACTCGAGAGGTTGATACCAACTAATACTGTAATGCCCTCACAAACATTACCATACACTCCATTACAATTAATCTAATTACTTTGAAATCATTTAAGTTATAACTATTGAAAACTTTGGCATCGCAAGAAAAGATTTCAAATCATCTTATAAATCACTTAGGTTATTAAATCCAACACACAAAACATATACATAATAGAAGTAACAAGTATTTGGGTACCGAATGCCCAAAAGAAACATGTACATACAAGAAAACAAAGTACAATTTTGCACCATGTGCCTCAGCTTGTGACACATGCATTGTGGTGTGTGGCACAAAGACCACAGTTTCTCACTCTGTGCCGTGTGCCCTGGCATGTAGGTACATGAGCCGCAGTGCACACACCTGAATTTGCTATTAAACAGCAGTTTCTAATATGAAATTCAAATGCGCTCCATTTCATATATGATGTCCGATTAAGGTGATTCAAGTTCCCATATGAAGCCTGCTTCGAAATCTAACTTATGACTCTAATCTTATCTCAATTTGATATTTCTATCAAAAATTGGACACCAAAGGGCAATTTGACCATTTTCTGGCAAAATTTTGTCACTTAAGTATCTCAATTCAAAACCAAACGTCATTAGCCACTTTTTTAGGCCTTGACCACGTCCAAATGGACAATACACACCTGATTGACCACACAAATGCATAATATATCACACATACACACATTTGGCCTGTAAACTGCCCATTTCACACTTTGCGTCAAAATCACATTTTCACTTCTTTAATCTCACACATGGCCAATTACTACCCAACCACTACACATATCACATATTCACACATGTATATCTTCTTCCACTAGCCCATCTAATCATTTCATCATTCACACATATACAAGGGCTAGGGAGCTCAAAATCACAAAACATAACATTCACCATAATATGCACATGTTTAAATCCTGTGGCAACTTATACATATTTATAACTACTAATAACAATTTCATGACACCAAATTTTTACAAAGGCTTAGTGAGCGATCTCAACTCAGCCAATGTCTTTCCCCTTCAAACCACCAGCACCAGAGCCTGAAAAATATAAATAACAACGGGTGAGATAAAAATCTCGGTAACCAATCTAGTTCATTAAATGTCTATTACCACAAATAACCATGCTAAAGTAATAAAAAATTAAAGTAATATTATGTATAGAAATGATTCATCTTTTCAAAGCAATTCCACACAAATACACACTAGCATGATCGTCTAGCCATCGAACCTCTAATGCTCCCCGACATGAAACCATTAGCTCTCCTGGATTAACCACTTATAGACCCGAGCATACTTTCAGTGGTAGAAAAACTTGGCCAAAGGTAATCTAACCCACCTATGGACTATGGTTTCCCTCTTCACACCCTTATGATAGAGGCATCGTTGACTTCTAATCGCACCCTATTGAGTACTAGGTAGTTGCCAGACTGCCCGAATGTCACATGGCAATAGTCCCATAATATGTTGTACCAGATTTCCCATGATAACAGCTCGTATAATGCTTCACAGGATGTCCTATAGTCTAGCTGACCATATGGATTTTTCACTAACATATCTCCATACACACACATCCCCACATATCCTGAGTGAACTCCTACCTCCTATGATCATGCTCTTTCACAATTTCCACTTCTTATACACATTTTTACAACATATATGCTTCCATATCATATATCGATATATCTATTGACATTAATAACTTTTCAAATTCATTTCACAATTCAAAGTTCATGCTAAAACCTTTTTAATAACAATCATGCATAAAACTATAAATTCACAATTTATCATTTGGTATTCACTTCTGCATAGTTATAATAGTTAATAAACACGATAAACTATATGGTTACCTCAACTTCTATTTGAAAGAAAGGGTTACCTGTATAACTTCCATACTATTCAAGCTCCTTTCTCGTAATTCATGTGTGACACACTAGAATTTACATAAAATTGGCAACCCAAAGTCAGTTTCTCTATTGACAAAAGTACCAATTATCACCTTTAAGCACTTAATTGCTATCAAAGCCATATTTCACACTCGATTACGCATATTACCACTGATTACCCCTCATTTCAAGCTTTAACATTTTCTAGCAACTTTCCCTCACTACTCTATCTCTTGATTAGGGCAAATCTTGCCTATAGCTTTAAAGCTTTATCATTTTGACTCCAACAAGTCACAAAGCACTAGCTTAGTTCAAAATAACCTTTATGTTACTATAGGGTAAGAAATTAACTCCTTAAAATTCCTGAATTTAATTTCTCACTAATTAAAACAAAGAAAAAATAGGGTAGATTCGGAGGTTAAGGAAGTATGTGACTTACTCAATAAGTAACAAGTCAAAAACACTGTCCTTGTTCCTGATTTTGATTACCCTAGTAGATCTCCTACTCTTCTCCACGTCTGAGCTCTTCTCTTATGTTTTCCCTTTCGGCTTCACGAGCTAAACACGTTCTATTAATTTGATTTCTACTCCATGCATTGTGGCACATCTATCCCCCACCTGTCGCGGCGCGTGTCACAATGAGGGAAATCCTCACTATGCTCACACGCTCTACTTCGGGATTTTACTCTTTACTCATATCTGTTCATATAACATTCTTATGAGTCAATATAACACTTCAACACTCAGAACCCTAATCCCATGTTAAATCGCTAATTCATTCACTAATTACTAACTCTACATATACAACATATAGCATAATTACTACTGACTGAACCTCTAAATCACCCTGACACGAAACTATAGGCTCACCTTAGACCAATGTACACTTTCATTAGCCCTAAGCTCACCTTTAGTGGTAGAATCACTGGCCAAACATGTTCTATCTCACTTCCAGACTATAGTTTCCCCCAATACACATAATGGGTGTCATTGACTCCAACACTGTATTATATAGACACTAAAGAGTCCTAGATCTCCAACACTACACCACAATAGGTACTAAGGAGATCTTCTCCAACACCATACCTCAAAAGGCACTAATGAGGTATAATTCTCCAATACCATACCCTGTTGAGCATTAAGGAGAATATGCCATATAGTCTTATCACCACCTCTCCACTCGGGTAAACTCCAACCCTATGATCATGCTTTCTGAACCATTCATAGGTTCCTAATCACTACTTTACTCATATATATATATACATATTTTCACATCAATTTACACAAACTTCATTACTTGTTTAACCAAAATCTCTTTTTATGCAATAAACACTCAATGCTACTAAATATGGTCAAGTCAAAACTATTTCATGTATTGCATAGCAAACTCACACACAGTTACAACAGACAGTTAAATAAAGGAATAAGTGATTCAGTTACCCTAACCCTTCTATCATTAGAAATGTTACCCATGGATTCCAACCACCACTACAGCTTATCACAAGCTTCCTTTCTCAACTCACCCGCTTAATATGCCAATCTGAATACATTTAGCACAATTTAGTCATTTGATCCAATTTGACTAAAAATACATTTTTACTACTTATGACTATATTCAATGGTAAATTCTTTCCATTCTAGGGGCACTACTACTCGATTACTACTTTACATTAACTTAAATGGTTTTATTTCACTCAAACTAGATTTTCACCCTAAAATCTCTTTGAATTAGGGCCAACTTGAGCCTACAAGTTTAAAGCTCTATTGTTTAGCTCTAAACTGGTCATGAAGCTCTAATTTAACTCCCAAGAACCTTTTTATTACTATTGGGCAGGAATCAAACCTTAAAATTTCATCAATTCAATTTCTCTATAACTCATATTCAAAGAAATTTAGGTAGAATGGAAGGTAAGAGTTATACATAGCTTACCCGCTAAGTTATTGATCAGAAGCATCTTCCAATGACCTGAAATGGCTTGCCCTATCTGACCTACCCTTCTTCTCTTCTCCTTTCGTGTGTCTTTCAGATTTGTCCTTTTGAAAATCACCCAAAATTCATGACTTAAGGGTCACTTTCTGGTCTATGTGTCATAGTGCATACAGCATAAGCCGCGATGCATGGCACAGTGAGAACAATTCTCACCATGCGTGCTTGCTTTGATCGAAAATGCTATCCTCTCACCTATACCTATTCATACAACATCCCAATGAGTCAAACCATCATATAATTATCCAAATCTCTAATCTCATACTAATGAGCACTTTACTCTTTATTATTAGTTAATCATTAGATTAAGAAATTCAGGATGTTACACTATATGCATCACGGCATATGGCATAGAAACCATAGCTGCCCACTCTGTGCCATGCACCATGGCATATAGTCCTTTGATGACACATGCACTGTGGTGCACATAGCAGAATCTACTTTTAAATTTTAGATTCTAATATGAACTTAAAAGTGTGCGGTTTACTTATTCGATGTCCGATTGGGGTGAATCAAGCACCTACATGAAGCTTATTTCAAAATCTAACTAATGACATTGGTTTCTTTTTAATCTAATATTCTGTTCAAAAGTTAGACACTCAAGTGCATTTTGACCATTTTAAGTTAAAATTTACCACTTAAGCATCACTAAATGAAACTGTATGTCATTAGCCACTTTTAGGGCCTTGATTATGTCTAAATGAATAATGTACACTTGATTGGCCAATTATATACACATTAGAACACATATACACACAATTGGCCTATAAACTGCCCATTACACATAACCTAGGCAAATTCACATTTCTTGTAACCTCTTCTCATATATTCACTTAATATAAGAGAAGATTACGGTGTTATCATTATCTCACATCATTCACAATAATCAAATTCCATTTTCAAAAGCTTCAGCCAAAGACTTGTTTTAAAAAATCAATTAAATCACAACACAATCTGAGAAATCACAACAGAAGTAAATCACACACTCCTTAAATACATAATGGACATAACCCACCAGCATTCCTATCTCAATTGCATGCTATTCAGCACACAAAATAGAACTAAATTTTGGTCCTGCACTGTGGTAGATGGTTAGTGTGCCACGGCATGTGGCATAAAGCCATAAGCTTGTCCTATTTGTGTCGTGTGCCGTGGCATGTGTCACCATGTGCCACAGCGTGCTTGTCCAAATTTCTGCTGTCATTTTGACAGCAAAAATGAGGAACTTCCAATGTGCACCATTTTCGCATATGACATTCGATTGGAGTGATTAAAGCAGCTATATAAGGCTTAGCCCGTATATTAACTAATGAGATAGGTTTGGACACGATCTAACGATCCAATCAAAATTTAGACACCCAGGTGCAAAAAGTCACTTTTCCTAAAAATTTTGCTCACCTAAATACTCAAATCGATCCCTTTCACTTTTAGACCATACTAGGCCTTGAACCAAGTCCAAAAGAATCTAATACACCTGATTGACCATAATTAATCACAATCATGCTCATATATCAAAATTTGACCCTTCTATAGCCAATTTTCACAATTCACTAGCTTAACATACTATGCCATTTCTTAGCATAACTTGGCCTACTTAGCTATTTCTCAAATCATACATATGCAATTATATTCACAACACAATCTTAGCCCCCAAATTACTCATTTCCTTATAATTTGTCCTTTAGTTTAAGATCCACCAACACAAGTAACCATTTCACACATATACTTTAAGTCATAACCCTTTTTTTATTTCAAACAACACATATATACAATCAATCAGGCTAGACTTCACAAAAACTTAGTTCAATACATGCATGCAACCCTATGGCAACTCATATACATTTATATACACAATCTTTCAATTCAGTTCATTACACAACCTCAGAATACATGGCTTCACAACTCAAGCCGATCTAACTCTCTTCCTTTAGCTTGATCACTTCTTGATCCTATAAACATGTAGCCATGGGGGTGAGATAAAAATCTCAGTAACAGAATAACTCGCTCCTATTGACTATCACATGCAACAATATAAAAGTAAACATAATATATCATTTAAAACCTCATAAAGTAGTATTTACATTACATATATCATTTCATTTTCAACTTCTCATCAATCCCAAAGGATTCCATATTATCTCAAGTCATTTCATCATATCATATAAAATACTAGCATGATCTCTACTAACCTAACCTCCAAATCACCCTGACATGAAACCATAGGCTCATCTCAGACCAATATACACTCTCATTATTCTTGAGCTCACCTACAGTGGTAGAATCACCAGGCCAAAGATGTTCTAACGCACAATACGGACTATGGTTTTCCCCCAATACACACAATAGGGCATCGTTGACTCCAACCCATATCACAAAGATACTAAGGAGTCTCTCATCTCTAACAAAGTACCTTAATAGGCACTTAGGAGATCTTCTCCAACACCACACCTTTTAAGGCACTAAGGAGAATTATTTCCAACACCGCACCCTAACAGGGTACTAAGGAAACCTTGTCATATAGTCTTTATCATCTCCTATACTCTCAGGTGAACTCCCACCTCTCAGATCAAGCTTTCTCGAACCATTTAAGGTTCCTTTTTCACAATTTAACATTTCTTATACAATAAATGATATTTTTCATTACAAAATACATTTCCATGCTTATTTCAATCAAAAGCTGTTTCACACACAACAATCATTTAATGCTATTAAACAAGCTCAATTTAAAACCATGTCATGCATTACATAGTATACTAACATACAGTTACAAAAAAAGTCAAACAAAGAAAGTTATTCAGTCACCTCAACCCTTCTGTTACTAGAAAGGTTACCTGTGGATTTCCACTATTGTACAAGCTTATCTCAAGCTTGCTTTCTCTATTCATGAGTCCAATATGCCAATCTAAACATATTTGGCATATTTTAGTCATTTGGCCCATTTTAATCGAAAACTCATTTTTACTATTTAGGGCTATACTCATCTATAAACTCTTTTCCATTCATCCATTCTAAGTCGATAACTACCCAATTATCACTTGACATCAGCTCATTCAGTCTTATTTTACTTAAGATAAATTTTTGCCCTAACTCTCTCTCTTTAAAGGCTAAAATTGAGCCTTCGAGTTTAAAGCTCTATCATTCAACTCTAAACCAGTCATAAAGCTCAAATTTAACTTACAAGAACCTTTTTATTAATATTGGGCAAGAATCAAACCCCTCAAATTCTACCAATTCAATTTTCCTATAATTCATTTTAGAGAAATTTGTATAGAATGGAAGGTAAGAGTTAGACGTAGCTTACCTAGCAAGTTACCAATCCGAATCACCTTCCATTGCTCCAAAATAGCTTGACTTAGCTCCTTAGCACTTCTAATCTCTCTATCTTGTGTGTTTCCCAATTTATGGTCCATGTGCTGTGGTGCATGCAGCACGAGCCGTGGTGCGTGGCACAGTAAGATTTATTCTCACCAAACACACTTACTTTGACTTGAAACACACTCCTATCACCCATATTTATTCATACAACACACAAATAAGTCAAAATACAAATTAATCATCTGAATCTCTAACCGCACTTTAATTTCCATTTCACCCTTGATTAACCTTTAAATTTAGGATTAAGAAATTCAGAATGTTACATTCTCAATCTCATTAATACCTAAGGCCAAATTTCACATACACATCAAGCATTTTTCATATTCACACATACTACCTTCCACCCACTCGCTCACACTGCCATTTCATCATGTACACATATATACACATATATACACATACATACATTAACAAGTTCATGCATCAAATGAGCATTCCTATGGCAACATATATACATAACCACTACTATTTACTTAAAATTTATTACATCAATTCTTATAAGGCTTTATAGAGAAAATCATAGTTCTCGGCCTGAATCTTTCCCTTAAGAACTACTACTACCGGAACCTGAAAAATATAAAAACTCATGGGTGAGATTAAAATCTCAGTAACCAATATAATTTATAAATGTCCACTAACACAAACAACTATGTTGAAGTAACAAAACTAAAGTAATAATATATATACATTAAACCATATAGAATTTCCTCTTTTAAAGCATTTCCACAAAATTCCCATAATAGCATGATCATCTAACTATTGAACCTCCAATGCTCCCCAACATGAAACCATAGGCTCTATTGGATCAATCATATATTGACCCGAGCTCACTTTTGGTGGTAGAAACTGTAACCTCCTCTTATATTCACTTGATATAAAAGAAGATTACAGTATTACCACTACCTCACATCAATCACAATAATTAAATTTTATTTCAAAATCTTCGGCCGAAGACTTGTTTTGTAAAATCAATCAATTCACAATACAAGCAGAGAGAAACACAATAGAAGTATATCATATACTCCTCAAATACATAGTTGACATAAACGACTAGTATTTCGATTCCAATTGCATGCATTTCACAACAAAATAGGATTGAGATTTGGGTTATGCACTGCGGCGTGCAGTTAGTGCGCTATGGCATGTGGCATAGAGCCACACACTTGCCCTTTCTATGCTGTGTGCCGCGACATGTGTCACCATGCACTATGGAGCACTTGTTCGAATTTCTGCTATCATTTTAATAGTAAAATTGACAAACTTCTGGCATGCATCGTTTTCACATATGACATCCGATTGGAGTGATTCAAGCACCCACATGAAGCTTAGCTCATATACTAACTAATGATATAGGTTTGGACACGATCTAATAGTCTGATTAAAATTTGGACATCCAGGTGTAAAAAGTCACTTTTTCTAAAAATTTTGCGCACTCAAGTGCTCAAATCAATCTCTTTCTCTCATTAGACCATATTAGACCTTGAACCAAGTCCAAAAGGATCTAATACACCTGATTGACCACAATTAATCACAATCATACTCATATATCAAAATTTAACCCCTCTATGGCCAATTTTCACAATTCACTAATTTCACATACTTTGCTATTTCTTAGCATAACTTAACCCACATGGCTATTTCTCAACCCATACATTTACAATCATATTCATAATACAATCTTAGCCTGTAAATTACTTATTTCATCGTAATTTGTCCCTTAGCTTAAGATTCACTATCACAACCACCATATCAACACAACCATACTCAAATCATAGCCCCTTTTGCCTCAGACAATACATACTCAAATCTCAGTAACATAATAACTCACTCCTATTGACTATCACATGAAACAATACAAAAGTAAACATAGTATATCATTAAAACCTCATAAAATAGTCTTTATATCACATATCTCAATTCATTGTCAACTTTTCATCACATCACATAGGATTTCATGTTATCTCAATATATTTCATCATATCACGTAACATACTAGCATGATCTCTACTAATCAAACTTCTAAATCACCCCGACACGAAACTATGGACTCATCTTAGATTAATGTATACTTTCATTAGTCTTGAGCTCACCCAGCCAAAGATGTTTTCATGCACAATACGGACTACGGTTTTCCCAATACACACAATGGGGCATCGTTGACTCCAACACTATATCACAAGGACACTAAGGAGTCTCTCATCTCCAATACCATACCTAAATAGGCATAAAGGAGATCTTCTCTAACACTGCACCTTTTAAGGTGGGGAATTGTTTCCAACACCGCACCCTAACAGGTACTAAGGAAACCTTGCCACATAGTCTTTATCATCTCTTACACTTCGGTGAACTCCCACCCTAATGATCTTGCTTTTTTGAACCATTTAAGGTTCCTATTTATCATTTAACACGTTCTTACACATAACATATACATATAATACTTTTCATTACAAAACAAATAAGTCCATGCTTATTTCAATCAAAAGCCATTTCACATACAACAATCACTTAATGCTATAAAATATACTTAGTTTAAAATCATTTCAAGCATTACATAGCATACTAATATATAGTTACAATAAAAAATTAAATAAAGAAATTTATTTAGTTACCTTAACCCTTTTGTTACTAGAAAGGTTACTTGTGGATTTCAACTATCACACAAGCTTATCTCAAGATTCCTTTCTCTACTCACGCCTCCAATATGCCAATTTGAACACAATTGCACATTTTAGTCATTTGGTCTATTTTAACCAAAAACTCATTTTTACTACTTAGGGTTATATTCATTCATAAACTATTTTTCATTCATCCATTCTAAGTTTATGGCTATCCAATTACTACTTTACATCACTTCAACCAGTCTTATTTCACTCAAATTAAATTTTTGCCCTAACTTTCTCTCTCTAAAGCTAAAATTGAGCCTATAGGTTTAAAGCTCTATCATTCACCTCTAAGCCAGTTGCGAAGCTCTAATTTAACTTCTAAGAACTTTTTTCTTACTATTAGGCAGGAATCAAACCCCTCAAACTCCACCAAATCAATTTCTCCATAACTCATTTTTAGAGAAATTTGTGTAGAATGGAAGGTAAGAGTTATACGTAGTTTACTTAGCAAGTTACCAATCCGAATCACCTTCCACCACTCTAAAATAACTTATCTTAGCGCCTCAGCCCTTCTCCTATCTCTATTTCATGTGTTTCTAAATTTTCACTTCTAAAAATCACCCCATTTCACAACTTAAGAAGTAATTTTTTAGTCCATGCATTGCGATACATGTAGCACAAGTCGCGGCGCGTGGTATAGTGAGATTTATTCTTACCATGCGCACTTGCTTTGACCTAAAATTTACTCCTATCACCTATATCTATTCATACAACACAAAAATAAGTCAAAATACTAATTAATCATCTGAATCTCTAATCCCACACTAACTTCCACTTCGCCTTTGGTTAACCTCTAAATTTAGGATTAAGAAATTTAGGATGTTATAGTTCTCCCCTTCTTTTAAGAATTTTGCTCTCAAAATTCATAAAAGATATAAATATATACCTAAGGAAATAGGTAAGGGTATTTTTGTCCCAACCTATCCTCTGTCTCCCATGTAGCATTGTAATGTCCACCTTGACATTATCAAAATTTACCACACAATCACAACAAACAATCATAATTAGGAGTAAGGATTTGCTCCTAAGTTCACATTGTAGATATAAGGGTTAAAACTAATAATCTCCTAAAAATAATTGTGGAATATTTGGGATCCTAGAAAAACCCTTTAAATTTGTAGTTTAAGCTCAAACTTAATGATTTATAAAGGTATTGGAAGCATGAAAAAGTTTTGGGAAGCAAAATACTTCAAAACAGGGCCAAAAATGTCATTTTTGAGTGTTTTGATCCATGTGCCATGGCATGTGTCATAGAAAGGCAAGTTTTCTTGTTGTACCGTGTGCTGCAGCTTGCACAAAATGTACCACGGCACATGTGTCCATGATAGCTTTTCTGGACAAACTTCATATGCACGCCATTTTCACATCTGATGTCCGATTGGAGTGATTCAATCACCCACACAAAGCTTATTCAATAAGCTAACTAATGGTATAAGTTTCATTATGATTCGACACCGTATGAGAATTCTAGATGTTTAGATGCAAAAGTCAGTTTTTAAAGTGATTTTTAAGCATCCTAATACCCAAAACTCATAACTTATACCGTTAACCCATTGTGAGGCTTGAACCAAGTCCAATGAACCAAAATACACTTGATTGAGCATTCAAACACAAAAAACATGCCAAACACAAAATTTGGCCACTCAATGGCTATTTCACCCAATATGGCCAAAATACCAAATCAATACTATATATACTATTTAGCCTCTATTGCAACATAATACACTACATATACATCGTCACCACATAGATAAATCATTCCTTGCACTTGAAATTGTATTTTAGCCCATCACCATAAAAATTGCCACATATTCACATCATATACAATATTAGGCCAAAATACAAAATAACATAGTATGAAACAAGTGTAACCAATCAAAATGAAATGCATTCCTAGTTGGCAACACATAATCTCATCCATATAAGTTTATGTACATGATTCAAAATAAAATTAGGCTTAACAATGAGATTGTAGCTAGTATGCTAGCCTTTGCTCAATTCCTTCCTTGGCTCAGTCTTAGTGGTAAGCCCTGTAAAATGATAACCACGGGGTGAGATAAAAATCTCAGTAACTAAGACAATCTACATTATTGATTGACATGCCAAATTATAGACAAGCCTTAAATCAAGTAAAATAAGCACAACATATAAAATCACCACAAGTTACATGCATGATCCCTAACCATCCAGTCCTTCAATACTTTTGACTAAACCGGTAGGCTATTTCACAGAACCAAACCACATGTATGGTCCCCAAGCTCACCATCTATGGTAGGACTACCCAGCTAAGGTGTCCTAAACTACTTCTGGACTACTGGTTCCCCCTATTACAAGTAATTAGGGTGGTCGTTACTCTAACACTACATCCTACGGATGCTAAGGAGCATATTCTCCAACTCTGCACCCTTTTGGGTACTAAGGAGAGTAAGTCTCCAACACCGCACCCATTTTTAGGAACTAAGGAGAGTAAGTGCTGCATTTGGCATCCCGAGGTACCGGCAGTACCATATGGACTTAATCTTCACTACTCCACTAATGTGACCTCCTACCCTTTAATATGCCACATTTCACTATATATCTCCACTTGCCCATGCATAAATAACTTTCCAAACAAATATAACAAATCTTACCATTTACTTCAAAAATATGGAATTTCACAAACCAATACTCCACTCATTTTTTAAAATAGTTAACCTTTACAAAATTTATACATATATACACAACAAATCATAGAAAAGTAACTTGAGAATAACTTATCCAAGGTAATAAATAATGTAAATTATCTAGTTACCTCAACCCTTTTATTACTAAAAGGGTTACCCGTGGTACTAAATCTCTTCTTGTGTCAAGGTAATTCTTCCCATACCACAATCTACATCAACAAGTACTATATATTAATTTTCAATTAACATAAGCACTATTAGCTACTAATAACCTCCCAATTTTCCCACTTCTCACTCATATTCTCAACAAAGAGGCTTGTTAAGATTAGAATTTGTTCACACAATTGTTAAGCTTGGCATAGTGCTTGTTGTCCTTCAAAATTTGTAGCACGATCCTCAAATGCTTTGCATGCTGCTTCTCATCTTCAGAATATATCAGAATGTCATCAATGAGTACCATGACAAATTGATCCAAGTAAGGCCTAAATATGCAGTTCATGTAGTCCATGAAAACTGCAGGTGCATTTGTTAACCCAAATAGCATTACTAGGAACTCTTAATACTCATATCTAGTATGGAAAGCCATCTTGTGCACATCCTCTAAGCGCACTCTCAATTGATGGTATCCTAACCTCAAGTCAATTTTTGAGAAAACTGAAGCTTCCACCAATTAATCTAACAAATCATCAATTCTTGGTAAAGGATATTTGTTCTTCACCGTCACCTTATTCAACTATCTATAATCAATACAGAGCCATAAGCTACTGTCGTTCTTCTTAACAAATAGCATAGGTGATCCTTAAGGTGACACACTAGGTCTAATAAACCCCTTTTCAAGTAACTCCTTTATCTACTTCTTCAACTCAGCTAGCTTAGTTGGTGGCATCCGATATGGTGCCTTTGAGATTGGTTCAGTTCCTGGCACTAGGTCTATATGAATTCCACTTCCCTTTCTGAAGGCAAACTGGACATATCATCCATAAATACCTCAGGAAATTCATTCACTACCCCAATCTTATCAATACTTCCATCATAAACCCCATGTACTGAGAAGAAAACCATATAAGCTATACATCCTTATTGCATCAGTTTCTCTACTTGCACTACTGATAAAAACTTAGACTCACTAGGAATATTAGCTAGTGTAGTATGTACCGGTAACAAAACTGTCTTCCTAGCACAGTCCAAGGTGGCATTATTTGCCATCAACTAATCCATACCAATAATCATGTCCAAACCTTCATAGGAATCTGGATCAAATTGAGAGTGGTCGAATGATTTTCAAACCTCACTTCTATATTCAAACATGCTTTATTAGTCATATCAGATGACCTAAATGGCATAGACACTTTTAATCACATAGGGCAATTCATGCAAAGGAAGTCCCAACCTCTCTACACATTCATATGGACACATTTGTGAGTCCACCCGATGTAAAAAGAGGTGTTTTTACACTTTTTACATCGGGTGGAGGTCTACCCAGTGTAAAAAGTTATCTTTGTAAACCGGATGAGTCTGCCCGATGTAAAAAGAGGTGTTTTTACACCAAGTGGACCTCCACACGTCACCCAATGTAAAAAGTTTGTTTTTTAAATCGGGTGGAGGTCCACCTGATGTAAAAGTTTCAAATACTTTAGCATAATTATAAAAATGCCACTGCCTTTATTTTTTACACCGTTTGCCTTCCAACGGATGTAAAAAGTACCCCATAAATTTCATATTTTGTACTAGTAGTGGCCAAGATAACTTTCTGCTTTGAAGTATAGATTACCACCTTAAAGATAATTTCCATTCCTTTTATCCATAATTCTACTTTACCTTTTTTCATACTTTCATCAAATGTTGGCGGATTAAATCAAACGAACATCTTCCAAGCATGATTAATAGATGGATCAATGCCAGGAATCTTTAGTCCATTACCCAAATTTTGAGACGGTTTAGGTCTACTATATGCTTCCTGCACTGGAATATTTTGAGCTTCAACTCTCTCTTCTTGCTCTCTATCCCTTAGGATTGTGTCATGATCCCTAACAGTTTGTCATATATTAACAACCATATCCTTAAGCTCTTCTAGTAGTTCATCACATCTATCCCTTTGCGGTTGAACTAGTTGAACTTTCAGCTTCCGTTCCTCCTCTACAACCCATCTAGATACTACAGTTCTTGCATGAGTGCTTTTCAAATTGTACTATTTTCTCCCTTCCTAAGGATGAAAATAGGAAACACAAAGGACATTTGGGAAAGAGCTATGTAATGAACAAGATAAGTTGCTATATTTCTAAATGAAAGCATCAATAACCATCAGTTTCGAAAACTGAGAAACTAATACCAAAATTGTAACCTCCTCTTATATTCACTCAATATAAAGGAAGATTATGGTGTTACCGCTACCTCACATCAATCACAATAATCAAATTTTATTTCAAAAGCTTCAGTCGAAGACTTATTTTGTAAAATCAATCAATTCACAATACAATCAGAGAGAAACACAGCAGAAGTAAATCATATACTCCTCAAATACATCATGGACATAACCCACTAGCATTCTGATTCCAATTGCATGCATTTCATCACAAAATAGGACTGAAATTTAGGTTATCCGATATGGTGTGCAGTCAATTCACCGTGTTATGTGGCACAGAGCTATATGCTTGCCCTTTCTGTACCGTACGCCATGGCATGTGTCACCATGCACTGCAATGCACTATCCGAATTTCTATGTCATTTTGTTCAGCGTGCATTGTTTTCACATATGACATCTGATTAGAGTAATTCAAGTGCCCACACAAAGCTTAGCTCATATACTAACTAATGAGATAGGTTTGGACACAGTCTAATAGTCCGATCAAAATCTAGACATTCGGGTATAAAAAGTCATTTTTTTGAAAATTTTGCGCAGCCAAGTAGTCAAATCAATCTCTTTCTTTCATTAGACCACACTAGGCCTTAAACCAAGTCTAAAAGGATCTAATACACCTGATTGACCACAATTAATCACAATTATACTCATATATTAAAATTTAACCCCTCTACGACTAATTTTTACAACTCACTAATTTCATATACTTTGCCATTTCTTGGCATAACTTAGCCCACTTGGCTATTTCTCAACCCATAGATATACAATCATATTCATAATACAATCTTAGCCCCCAAATTACTCATTTCATCATAATTTGTCCCTTGGCTTAAGATTCACTATCACAACCACCATATCAACACAACCATACTCAAATCATAGCCTTTTTTGCCTCAAACAACATATATATACATAATTGGGCTTGATTTCACAAAATCTCAATTCAATACATGCATGCAACCCTATGGCAACTCATATATAGTTATATATACAATCTTACAATTTAGTTTAATACACAACCTCAGAGTACATGGCTCATACTCAAGCTGGTTAAGACTCTTTTCCCTTGCTCTTATTAGTTCTCGGCCCTGAAAACATGTAATCATGAGAGTGAGATAAAAATTTCAGTAATAGAATAATTCACTCTTATTGACTATCACATGAAACAATACAAAAGTAAACATAGTATATTATTAAAACCTTATAAAATAGTAATTATATCACATATCTCAATTCATTCTCAACTTGTCATCACATCACATAGGATTCCATGTTATCTCAAGATATTTCATCATATCACATAACATACTAGCATGATCTCTACCAACCGAACCTCCAAATTACCCCGACACAAAACCATAGGCTCATCTTAGATCAGTGTACACTCTTATTAGTCTTGAGCTTACCTGCAATGGTAGAACTACCCAACCAAACATGTTCTAACGCACAATACAAACTATGGTTTCCCTCAACATACACAATGGGGCATCGTTGACTCTAACACCGTATCACAAGGACACTAAGGAGTCTCTCATCTCTAACATCATACCTAAATAGGCACTAAGGAGATCTTCTCCAACACCGCACCTTTCAAGGGCACTAAGGAGCATTGTTTCCAATACCATACCCTAACGAGTACTAAGGAAACTTTGCCACATGGTCTTTATCATCTCTTACACTCAGGTGATCTCCCACCCCTATAATCATGCTCTTTTAAACCATTTAAGATTCATATTTATCATTTAACACTTTCTTACACATAACATATACATATAATACTTTTCATTACAAAACAAACAATTTCATGCCTATTTCAATCAAAAGCTGTTTCACACATGACAATCACTCAGTGCTATAAAATATGCTTAGTTTAAAATCATTTCATGTACTATATAGCATACTAACATTAGGTTACAATAAACAGTTAAACAAAGGAAGTTCTTTGGTTACCTCAACCCTTCTGTTACTAGAAAGGTTACTTGTGGATTTCAACTATCACACAAGCTTATCTCAAGGTTCCTTTCTCTACTCACACATCCAATATACCAATCTAAACTCATTTGGTATATTTTAGTCATTTGGTTCATTTTGACCAAAAACTCATTTTTACTACTTTGGGCTATATTCATCCGTAAACTCTTTTTCATTCATCTATTCCAAGTCCATGGCTACCCAATTACTACTTTACATCACCTTAATCAGTCTTATTTCACTCAAATTAGATTTTTTCCCCTAACTTTCTCTCTCTAAAGGCTAAAATTGAGCCTGTGGGTTTAAAGCTCTGTCATTCAGCTCTAAACCAGTTGCAAAGCTCTAATTTAACTTTCAAGAATCTTTTTATTACTATTAGGCAAGAATCAAACCCCTCAAACTCGACCAAGTCAATTTCCCCATAACTCATTTTAGAGAAATTTGTGTAGAATGGAATGTAAGAGTTATACATAGCTTACCTGGCAAGTTACTGATCTGAATCACCTTTCACTACTCCAAAATGACTTGTCTTAGCTCTCCAGCCCTTCTCCTCTCTCTATCTCATGTGTTTCTAAATTTTTACTTCTAAAAATCACCCTATTTCATAACTTAAGAAGTGATTTTCTGGTCCATGCATCGCAGCACATGTAGCACAAATTGTGACGTGTGGCAAGTAAGATTTATTCTTATTTTGTGCACTTGCTTCGACTCGAAATGCAATCCTATCACCCATATTTGTTCATACAACATACAAACTAGTCAAAATACTAATTAATCATCAGAATCTCTAATCTCACACTAACTTCTACTTCACCTTTGATTAACCTCTAAATTTAGGATAAAGAAATTCAGGATGTTACAGAAACACCTAGCTAAAGGTAATATATCCTACCTGCGAACTATGGTTTCCCTTTTCTTACACACTTGTTATTGAGGCGTCGTTGACTCTTAACTACACCCTAACAATACTAGAGAGTTGCTAAACTGCCCAGATGTCCCATAGTAACAGTCTCGATAAAATGTTATATTAGATTACCTATGGTACCAGCTCGCATAATATTGTACCAGATGTCCCATGGTGCTAGCTCGACGATATAGATTTGTTCTCTCATATCTCCACACACACACATCTACACATACCCTAGGTGAACTCTTACCTTATATGATCATGCTTTTCACACATAATTCACTGCTCTTCCACAACTTATACCACATAGATATATATATATATATAGACACATACATTTAGATCAAATAAATCCAATAATCAGTGAACTTCCTTTTTACAAATCCTTTTCATGCTAAAAAAAATCATCTATAAATCAAAGTCATGTATAGAAATTGGCCAAACCATGATTTCACAAACTTACAATCACTTTTTCTGCAGTTATAATAGCTAATAAACATAAAAAATTATATGCTTACCTCAACCCTTCTATTTGTAAGGAAGTGTTACTCGTGTTTCTACTACCTTACTCAAATCTCTTTTTACTATTAACACATCACGCGTAAGAATCTACACGAAATTGGCAACCGTAGTCAAATATCTCATGGACTAAAAGTGTCAATTATGATAATCTAATACCTACTCTCTATAATTTGCTGTATTAACATTTATTCACGCACATTTTAACCATTCACTACTCATGACAAGCACTAACTTCCTCACAATCCATCTTCTCTCATTCCTCTCTCTCTCTCTCTCTAAACTAGGTTAAATTGAACCTATAGCTTAAAAGCTTTATCATTTTGACTCAAACAGATCACAAAGTATTGGTTTAGTCCCAGAGGACCTTTCTATTATCATAGGGTAAGAAATCATCTCCTTAAAAATTTTGAACTTAGTTTCTCAATAGCTAAAACTAAGAGAAAATAGAGTAGAATCAAAGGCTAAGGCAGTATGAGACTTACCTGATAAGTAATAGGTCAAAAATGCTGCTCTTACTCCAATTTCACTTGCCCTAGAAGACCTCTTTCTCTCCTCCATACCTGACCCTCTTTTCTTTGTTTTCTTCTTTATTTTCCATGAGCTACCATATCCCCATTTATTAGAATTCTGCACTATGTGGTGCAGCACATCCAGCCTTAGCCGCGGTGCATGGCGCAGTGAGGAAAATCCTTACTCTACTCACATGCTTTACTTCAGGATGCCATTCTTTTACTCATATTTATTCATATAACATCAGACAGAGTCAAAATAACTTTCCATTATCCAAAATTATAATCTTGTATTAATCCACTAATTCATTTCTTAATCAGTTATTAATACAAAATTAGAAATTTAGGATGTTACATACCTCAACATTACCATAAACCGCCATAATGGTAGTTAGTATTAGATATAATCACTTGTGACATTATGAGTTAGCTTAAGTTTTGATGACGACAAATATAGATGAGTTAACTATACTTATACCTAATTATTTTCATATATATAGTAGTTAACTATGATTATGGAACAAGTACTTTAAAGTGGTTTTACTTATGTTGTTCTGTATTATGAGATTAGGAAAAATACAACAAAGTTATTTTATACTATCATATTTTTCCTTATCTTAAATTGATTCTATATCCAAGAGTATTCATAGTATTATCTTTCATAACTTGAATATATACATATTGAGACTTGGACTAACCATTTTATTCGTGATATATCATTTAAGGTTGTCCAAAGTGAAGATGAAAGTAAGCATGAATAGGAACAAAGTTGAAGTCATCATTTACATGCCATACTTATGATTAAAGAATATAAAGATAAAAGGAAGGATGATCTAAGAAGAGTTTAAGAAGAATGAAGACATTCATATAAGCTTAGATGCACCTTAAAAGCCTTGGACTTGATAAGTATAATATCATTAGGCTAGGAGTCTTTATGTTAAACTCATTGATTTGGTTATGAAGTATTGGCACTAGATATCTTAAATCAAAACATGCATTTTAGCTATTAAGAGAAGTGTGAGATATAATTTTCTATAATCATAGTTTTCATCTTTCATCACATACGTCTCACAAAGGTTGAAGTGTTTTAATTACTAACTCCATAAAGTTTTAAAGCTTTTCTATTTACTCAAAATGAAGTTAAGTTGAAAAAGTCATGAACACTTGAAGTCTAAGCTTTGAAAAGGCATTGTACAGAAAATCTACTTTGACCTTTAGTCATGTTTCATATCATATCACTCACTACAAATATTATTTTAGTGTGAAACATTACTAATTTGAAAATAGACTCCAACAGCTTTTCAATGATAGTTTATTTATTCAAAATAGAGATCTATTGTGAAAGATATGAACTTTAAAAGTTGAGTGTGAAGATATTAATTTTGCATAGCATTTAATCCTAAACTTCATTCACTCTTTTGATAATATCTTAAAATATAAATTTAATTTGAGTGTGAAAATTTCATTAAAAACTAGACTTCAAGAGCTTTCTGAAGATATATAGTATGTCAAAAGTGGAGTTATATTGAGTAAGTTATGACTTTGTGAACTTATGTGCATTAAAGTTGCAAAATCATGTGTGAGAGCAGAAGTCATGCACGCGTAATTTAGCACTAGTGTTCAATCTCGCGTGAGAGATCTTTCATGCATGTGTGAAAATGCACCCAAAAGCCTATTTTTATACTGAATAGCCTTTGAATGCTATATCACATATGGAACAACTTGTACACATGTGAGAAATGACCTCTAAAGCCTTGTTTTTCATTTTATAGCTACTATGGTCTAAATCACGCATGAAGACACCTTAATCCCTTGTGTGATTTGTCTTCTGGGCACTACAACATGCATTTTTCTTGCATGAATTAGCACTTGTTGCTCACAAGATTTTGTACTAACGGCAATAATCACTGTACAACGTTTATAAATGGTCATTTGATGTCTCTAATAATTATTTCACTCTATTGGCAATAAATTTACTACTCCAAACTCATCTTAATAAGGGATTAACCTAAAAAATCATTAAGTTATGAAATGCGTGACCATATTACTCTTGTTATATGAAAATCATTGTTCTTTGGTCAATATCATCTATATCTTTATTATTTGAGTAATAGAGCTTCATTATACTCATCATTACTCTTAAAGAGAGTTTCAATTGAGTGATTCACATACTCAAAACCTTTGTAAATGTGAGGGAGAGATTTTTTGTAGAATCAAGAGAGGTTGTTCTCTTAGGAAAAGAAGCTCACTTATAAAGTGAGTTGTTGTAAAGGCTCACAAGTGCCTAAACTAAACTTGTGGATGTAATGAGGTGGCAAGCTGATAGGAAATTAGTCGCTTATCCTCAAAATTACACTAAAGCTAACCCTAATGCAATATAGGACCAACCCTAGGTCATCTCCCAAGGAATGGTTTTAAGTCTAATTGAAAGTTATCTAGTGAAATAAATCAACCAAAGTTTGTAGGAATTTAGTTACCTAGCTAATTATCTAAACTAATTACCTAATGTGCAAGTAATTAAAATGCTAGTGAAAGTGAGTGAAATGAACTTCCCTTTTCACAATAATGGAACCCTAGAGATTAGTTGATTTTGGACTCATTATCTTCTCATGATTAGGCTAAGTTTAGCTTTCCTTTCCTCTTAACTAAAGCTATCATGACTTAAGAAAATTATCCTAAGCCAATTAACCTAATTAGCTAACCTCCCTAGGTCTTAGATTAAAGTCCCTAGTTCAATTAACCAATTGGTGAAGATATTAGCCAAGTGATTCACTCAAAATCCTCTCTCAACAGCCATGGTGAAACACATAAATTGAGCAACCACAAGATTATGTCAAGCTACTCAACAACACAAGCATTAACACCACAAGATTATGCAATATTAACACAAGATATTCACTAATTGAAAAACACAAGATTATGTGCCAAACAAAGAGTGGCAAAATTCAGTCATGGCTGTCCAAGAAAGAAATTAAATGAAACAATCCTCTCTCTTTACATCAACATTAAATTCAAATTAGAATTTATAAGCTAAGATGATTAAACCCTAAATTAAGGAATCTAACCATCTAGTAAAAAGAGAAGAGGATAGGAAACAAAAGAACTTAGCCAATTTGAAGCTCAAGACTCATCCTCCATCTTCATCTCTCTAGGATTCCACAAAGAAACTTAGCCAATCTTCATCTTCAAGAACCCTAGTGATTGCTTGTGAAGGCCAAACTCCATAGCTCTTGAATGATGGAAATGAGCTTCAATCCTTGTGAAAATAGAAGGGATGGAACGAAAATGAAGAGAGGAGAAGAATGGTATGAGTTTTGTGTAGGTTTGGTGGCTGAAAATGGAGGTTAGGGTGCTGGAAAATGAAGAACAAAAGAGAGAAAATGAAGAACACTATGAACAAGAGAGAGAGAATGTGGAAGATGAATGAGATATGTGTTGGATCCCATTTGGGGTGCGTGCTCCTTGGTGTCTCCCATCAGCTGAAGCTTAATTAAAAGAAGGAAAAAGAAATTAAAATGTAAATGGGAGCCTTGTCACACTTGCAAGGTGGCAACTTCCTATTGGTTTGTAGATGATTCCAATGTGTGCCTAATTTTCCATGTGTCATCCACATCATTTTAGCTGATTTAACCCCTCAAAATAATCATAATTCACGTGCAAACCATCAGCCATTGACCTCAAGGAGTGTTGACCTCAATTGCCCAATGATGCATAAGTCACATGCCACCTATGTCACATAAATCACATAATTCAATTAAATAGTATATGATATAATAAAATCTAATTCATGTCTAGAATTAAATTCATAATTAGAAGGGAGAATTTATTAAATTAACCAAGTTTCAGGCTGCACAAAATTATATAAAAATTTCCACACAAAGGCAAACCAAAAACTAAGACAAACTAAGATACTTAAGAAAGTGTTGACTTTTTTATTTAATTACTCCCAAACTAAAATGGATTTTAAAAATATAATTTCACCATTCATCAACTGGACATAAAATTCACTTTGTCAATTTGTCTTGTACATTTTCTCAAAAGTTCATTTTTTTGGACCAAAATGCCCCTAGTGCACTGAACCTAGAAACTTAGGCAAAGTTCTAAATCTAATGCAATGTGTGTACTTGAAGGTGATAAATCATTAATAAAATGGTCCTAATTGACAAATAAAAGTGAGTAACAAATATGTTCTATCACAAGCACCCACTTAAGTTTGTGTTATAATAAAGAAATCTCAAGTAGTTACTTGGGGACTAAATGTAAGCTTAAGAGGAGGAGCTGAACTAGGATAAATCATTGTTTGAAATCTCTCTTTCTTAACTCTTTATATTTCTAGCAACCTTAGTTAATACTATATTTTTGTGTATGAAATTAAATTTGATATATGTACTTGCTCATACTCAAACTTCTACTTAGAACTATTTTTTACACATATTTAGCTTGTGAAGAATAACTTTAGCATTCTTACACACAAAGTTTAGAACTCAAATTTCCTTAAATTTTCTTTTGAACGTAGTTTTGCTGAAAAGTTTCAAAAGAACCAAAAAAATTCATAAACATCCAATTTACCCCTACTTGGGTGTGTTGTCATATCTAACATTTGGTATCAGAGCTAGGCTCTTGGATAAAGAAATTAATAGTCTCAAGAGTTCCAAATGGCATCTTTTCCAAGTTTCTCAATTTTTGAGGGAATTGACATTAAAAAACCTCTAGCTCTTGAAAATACAAATTTTTAGTTTTGGAAAATAAGAATGGAATTTTACATTCAATCCATTGATTTAGATATATAGAAAGTTTTCATAAATGATTTTGATTTCAAACATATAAGAGATTAGACCAAGAAAGAAAAGAAATTATTTTCTTTAAACATTAGAGCTATGAAGATTTTATATAGTGCTTTAACTGCAACTAACTTTGTGAAATTCAAATATTGCTCTAATGCTAAGATTATTTGGGATACTCTTGAATTCATCTATGCTACTAATGATCTTGTTGAGATTGAAAATATTGGCAGTACTCCAAACTTTGAACATTAAGAGGACCAATGCTTACTAACTTTTAGAGAATACACAGAAGATGAGATTGAAGAAGGAGAAATCATTGAACATTTCATAGTTCAGTCAGTACACTTGGATAAGAGAAAGATGATCCCCAAGAAGAGCTTCATGTGAAAAACTTTACTATATCACAATTTGAAGCTTAAGAAAAATATGAGATATGTCATTCCAATCATTTTTGTGCATACAAGTCATATGATTTTGAAAATTTTCAAACCAAAAATTGTAAAAGTTTCCAAAATGCATACCATCTTATTATTTGCAATTATTATGGTAAGTTTGGACAAGTTTCTCACACATATTATATTGAAGAAACTCTAATGTGAAAAATACATTTGTTTGGGTTCCTAAAGGACAAGGAAGGTCTATTGCAAACTTTTAAGAACCCAAAGCTAAATGGGTATTGAAATGTCCTTTTGGTGCTACATTTGTGTGAAATAAGAAAAATGGACAGCTTGGTGTAAGAAAGGAAGAAGTGACCAAGAGAGTTTCTCAAGTGGATAAAAGAATTCTTAGAGCTTGTACTAGCAAAGAGAACTCCCAAGACATCTATTGCTAAAAATGCAAAGTTCTATCAAAGGAGGAAGCAATGGATAAGAACACACACCTTAAGGATGAACTACCATAGAGTACTATTAAACTATCTTGACGAAAACAAGAAAAGGAGGACTTCTTAAATGCCCAAAGGAAGACTTGTGAAGTCTACAACTTATGAGAGATGATCACATACACCCAAGGCAACTTACACAAAGCCTAAACATTATATGCATTAGGTGAGCAAATGCAAACATCAAATTACAAAGGTCAAGGTATAACATTAGTGAAACCTCTTACACCATCACTTTTGATAACTATTAAGGTTTATATCTTGTGACATTAGGAATGATCATTACACACTATTTTGAAATGAATTTCTGATAACATATCCTTGGAAAATCATTGTTGATAAATCTTTGATAAAGGATTTGCAATGTTCAATAGATTATCTCTTTGTGCATACACATTAATTTCAAATGAAAATATTATGCATAAAGCCACGTTTTACCCATTATGCTCAATAGTTATGATTCGATAAAATTCTTTAGAGCATATGAATCATGATTCCTACAAGCTAACTATTAGTAGATCTAAGTTTAATTTGATATGTTGAAAGAGAAAGGTTCCATTATTGTAGGAAGATGAAGAAAGCAAGATTCACCTCAAGAATACTATACGTGGAGAGAATAGAACAAATCTTAAGGAAGTTGAACAAATTAAGCTTGAATTTTGGTGTCACACAAGCAAGATGAAAAGATTAATATCCACACACCAAATCAAGAAATCTCACAAGAACATGTGCAAAATTAATGTCATTCCATATTTATCCTATACCTTATGATACACTCATATTTGGATAAAAGACCATGTTGCATTCCTTTAGCAATCTATTAGTCATTGCTTTCAAATCAAATTTCACCATTGCTAAATGGACCAACTGAATTGTGCACATTTTGTCAAATGGTTGAAACTTGTAAATTTTGGTTAACAATTTAAAATTGTTCATGATTTCATAAAATGCATCATTTTGAAATGGTCATTTGAAACAATTATAATTTGACATCATTATGATTTACCATTTTTAAATATTTCATTCATAAAAGTTCATAGCCAACTCAATTTCATTCAAGTATTTCAAAGAAAAGTTAGCTCGAGCAAACTTAATTTTAAAATGATTTTCATGATTCGTATCATCAAGCTTTTTCATATGCATCAATATTCATATCTTGATTTTTAATTTCTAATTACTTGAATGGATATTAATAGAACTAATTTTTTCTAGCAAGCATGTGATTCAATTTGGACAGTAAGCATGATATACTAACTATAGAAGAAAAGTTGAAGTCAAGTTAAGGAACTTAAAGCCATCCATCATTCAGTAGGCAAATCTAAGAAGATGACTACAAGAGAGGGAGAATGACAACTATGCCAAAATCAATGAGAATTCCTATCCCTTACTCTTAGTATTGTTTCATCTCATTTTGGATAGGTTCTTACTTGTTAAATTGATAATTCATGGAATGAGTTGCATATGCATATCAATGACATATCAATGACATACTTTGAGCATAAATTCATATTCTATATATTGTCATTGATCATATAAGGTCTCACATCAGTTAAACATCCTTTGCACCCTATTGCATTCCTTGAGCTATGATCCTAAATGTATAAATGCTAGAATGTTTTCTCATTCTAAAAGGAAAGCTCATATGTTTGAATTTTAGAAATTATGTATGCCTTTTGAAAAATGACTTCATATAAAACTAAGTTTTACATATTCATTCATAAAAGTTTGCAAAAATTCATTTTAGAGTGTTATGTTCAAAATGCCATGGCTTCTTGCATTACGTGAAAAAAGGGAGTTTTACTATTTTCAACTCATTCTATAATCCTCCTAATACTTAAAATTTGTGTTTAAAATCATGATCATTTTAAACACAAACATGCTTAATCATGATATGGATGATTTGATTTTAAATGATGAGAAGTGTATGAGTTTCAAATATCTAACTTTGTTAGATCCAATAAAGTTTAGATACCATTTATGTTAAAACTTTATAGGTTCTTAAATTAATTCTAAGTAGTGTACCACACATGAGTTAAAATTTTAGAAAGATTGGTGAAAGGAGCTGAGTCAAAACAAGCGTGTCTTAATGATGATTAAGCAATCATAATGGATTGAAGTTAAAAATAGCTTGCACTAAAAGTCAAAGGCTTGAAAGGTTTTAAAAGCTGAATGAAGTTGTGCAGACAACTTAGACATGCTCATTTCAAACATGCAAAGAAATTTTCCTTGGAGTGACAAATTCAAAATACATATTTTGAAATGGGAACAAGCTTGTTTAAGATAACAAAGGATCAAGACTAAGAAGCTTGCAAAAATGAAATTACATGTGGATTAAAGTTTTAAAGAACTTATCATGGAATGTACATTTGAAAGTAGGCTACCCAATTGTAAAAAGATATTTCTTTAGCTAAATGAGGTCTATAAGGAAGAAGTAAATCTTGAGAATACATAAGACAACTTCCAGTATCAGTTTACTACTCATATGAACTATAAAAGAAGCAATATAAAAGCACATAGAGTAGATGATCTTTAGATCAAATTTCAAGAAATATTTGAGCATTAAATACCACAAATATGAAATGTGATGATTATCCTACTAAAGAAAAATTAAAAGTTCCACCTTAAGGATGAAATGAAAAAGAAAAAAGAGAAAGGGTGAAAGTAAATATCACTTGGATTCTAAAGAATGTAGCTACACTAAATTCAATCATCATCAAGCTTTCAAAGTCAGAAAATACATGGATAACAAGATTGAGTTGGATCAAATGGTGAAATCTATGTAAATCATAAGGCTATTAATGAGTTGTTAATGCTATCAAATCCACGTAATCAACATGTACCAACTTTAGAAAAATGGATCACCTTAACAAATGACAATTTCAAGTGATTTGAAGCTAGAAATGGTCAAAAGGAATCAAGCTTCCTTAGAATTATTGGACAATTTCATCATCAATAATGGTATCTATGAGCTAACAACTAAAGGAACAAGAAGGAGTAGAAATAGGAAGAAAGAACTCAAGGAGCAACAATTGGTAGTTATCTTTGAGGAATTTATATCAACTTGCCAAACCTTCAAATGAGCATTTCTAAACCCTTAGCTTGCTAATTTTGAGTTATATGCATTCATTAAGGGGAGCATTGCATGATTAACAAGTTTAGATTATAACAACTATCTTTAACATCTTCATGCCTTTCTATGGGATCTATTTGCTTTTGAAAAACATATTTTGAGCATCATATTTATAAAATCATAACATTTGGTTTTCCATTCATTGTCTCATATTTTAAGCCAAACGAAAATTTTGATAAAGTCAAATTATTCTCACTATTTCATGCTATTTTAACCTTAGTTGTTTAAATCTTTAGCATACAAAAATGAGTCATTTATATTTAGTATGATTTCTTAGTCTTTTGAACACATTTTACCTAAATGAGTCTTAAATCATTTCAAGCTTGCAAGAGATGTCATTCTAACTTGCTATGATTTACATAAGTGGAATTTTGTCGGATTGCAGAATCACATATGATTCTACATGGTCAGTCATAAGATTTAGCATGTTGAGCATACTAACTAACATTTTACACAAGAGTCAGGGAGTGATTCACAAGTAATTTGTCACTTGTGTTATATGATGCCTTAAACTTTGCTTCTGTGTGTAACATCACACTAGTTAGCCACTAGTCTCCATGCAAGTTTTAGCAGCGGTATTTCATTACTTTGTGTCATAAGCCATTTCACACATGAAAGCTAATGGTAGCCATGCATGATTTTTCATTTGCTACTTAAACATTTCTATATTGAGTCTTAAGTCATCTCCATCCAAGTTTAAATTACTCAATTGTATGATCTATGATTCACATTTTATATCTCTTGATTAGGCAAAATCTTGCTTGAGCCATATGCACTTCCACACATGAAAATGTACCCAAACTAGTTTGTGCCTTACCGCCTACTATTTCACGCTTGAGTAAAGATGTGATCCACGCATGATTTGTCCTCCCAAATGGACTAAGTTTGAAGCTAGTTATTTCACATGTTCTGGCTTTCTACTTCCATATGAGTTTTGTTCACAAGAATTGGATTTTGAATTTTGCTAGCCATCCCACGCGTGATACAAAGTTAGTTCCATGCAAGTTTTGTCTTATAGAATTAAGCTTGGCATTTAGCCAACTATTTCACATGTGAGAACATATAACTCACAACAAGATATGTCACATAGATTTGGCTTTAGCATTGTGCCAGCCAAATCACATGTGAGGACAAGAAGGTCACATGTGGGTTTTGTATCACAAAATGGTTTGCACATTCATATTTTGATATCTATATGCCATAAGCATATTTTGATATATTTATATCATGATGCTATATTTTCAAATTGATTTCTTCTTATTATTTATTAGTGTTCAATTCATACGTAGAGAAGAATTAACAATCATTAGCTTATTACAAAAAGGTGTCACTAAGGGGAAGGAATCATCTTCAAGGAGTACTTCTCAAATCCAGAACATGAACAAGCCTCATGCTAATATTTCTCTAATAGAGGGAGAAAATTTTGAAATAAGGCCAACTTGATGTAATCATATAGGGAAGAAGTCAAATTTAAATTTCAAATTTCTCTACATGACAAATAGGAGAAGTTATATTTAAAAGGGGAACTATAAACCTTGCATATACTTCAAAGCCTTTCTGTTAATGACAAATAAGGGGAGAAGTTATCATGAAAAATGTGATTTGTTAAAAACTTATTTTCTATCATATAAACATATTTTTCATAGGTGATTTCTCATCATCAAAAAAGACGAGATTGTTAGACAAAATGACTTGTGACATTATGTGTTAGCTTAAGTTCTGATGATGACAAATATAGATGAGTTAACTATACTTATGCCTAATTGTTTTCATATATATATAGTAGTTAACTATGACTATGGAACAAGTGCTTTAAAGTGTTTTCACTTCTGTTGTTCCATATTACATGAGAAAAATGATTTGTGTGTATCAAAGTTATTTTATACTATCATATTTTTTTTATCTTAAATTGATTCTATATCCAAGAGTATTCATAGTATTATCTTTCATAACTTGTATATATATACATATTGACACTTAAACTAACTATTTTATTGATGATATATCATTTAAGGTTATCCAAAGTGAAGATGAGAGTAAGCATGAAGAGCAACAAAGTTAAAGTCATTATTTGCATGCTACACTCATGCTTGAGGAACATAAAGATAAATAGAAGGATGATTCAAGAAGAGTTTAAGAAAAATGAAGACATTCATACAAGCTTAGATGCACCTTAGAAGCCTTCAACTTGATAGGTATAATATCATTAGGCTAGGAGTTTTTATATTAAACTCATTGATTTAGATATGAAGTATTGGCTCAAGATATCTTAAATCAAAACATGTATTATAGCTATTAAGAGAAAGTGTGAGATATAATTTTCTATAATCATAGTTTTCATCTTTTATCACATATATCTCACAAAGGTTGACATGTTTTAATTACTAACTCTATAAAGTTTTCAAAGTTGTTCTATTTACTCAAAATGAAGTTAAGTTGAAAAAGTCATGAACGCTTGAAATCTAAGCTTTGAAATGGCAATTGTGCAGAGAATCTGTTTTGACCTTTAGTCATGTTTTGTGTTATATCTCTCACTACAAAGATTATTTTAGTGTGAAACATATCTCATTTGAAAGTAGACTCTAATAGATTTTCAATGATAGTTTATTTATTCAAAATAAAATTCTATTGTGAAAGACACGAACTTTAGAATTTGAGTGTTGAGATATTGATTTTGCACAGCATTCAATCTTAACCTTCATTCCCTCTTTTGATCATATCTCAAAATATACATTGAATTTAAGTGTGAAACCTGTTTCATTGAAAACTAGACTTCCTGTGCCAAAATTGGGTTATGTTGAGTGAGTTAGGACAATATGAAGTTATGTGCAGTGAAGCTGCAAAATCACGTGTGAGAGCAGAAGCCACGAGCGCGTGATTTAGCACCGGTGCTCAATCACATGAAAGCATCTTGCATACACGCATGAAAATATATCCATAAGCCTCCTTTCACACTGAATGGCCTCTAAATGCTAAATAACATGTGAAACAACTTGTACACACGCAAGAAACGACCTCTAGAGCCTTGTGTAACCTCCTTCCATATCCTCTAAATGTAAGAGAAAATTAACAGAATCACCACATCAATCGCACAAATCAATAATCACATATTATTTGAAAATATTTGGCTAAAAACTTGTTTTGAAAAATAATCAAAACCATAATGTATCAGAGCAATACGCAGCAAAAATAAATCACATGCTTTCATCTCAATCATTGCATGCACTAAAAATAACAAAATCAAGTTGGAAAATGGGCCATGCACCGCGGTGTGTAGTACGTGTGCCATGGCATGTGGCACAGAGCTATATGCTTGATTCTCTGTGTCATGTGCTGCGGCATGTGACACTATGCGCCGTAACATACTAGTCTAAAATTTCTGCTATCATTTTGACGACAAAATGACAAACTTTAGGTGTATGCCGTTTTCATATACGACATCCGATTAAAGTGATTGAAGCACCCACATGAAGCTTATTTCATAACCTAGCTAATGAGAAAAGTTTGGATATGATCTAACTTTCTTATCAAAATTTAGACACCTGAGTGCAAAAAGTCACTTTTTCTAAAAATTTTGCACACTCAAGCGCTTAAATCAATCCTTTTCTCTCATTAAACCACACAAGGCCTTGAATCAAGTCTAAAAGGACCTAACACACCTGATTAACCACAATATAACAAATATATACACATATACTAAAATTTGACCCCTCAAGGGCCAATTTCTACATCTTCCCAACTTTACACAATATGTTTCAAATTGGCACAACTTGGCCTTTTCTCAATACATGCATATCCATAACATATTTACTACTTAATCTTAGCCCTAAATTACTCATTTCATCATAATTTCTCATATGGGCTTAAGATTCACGATTTTCACTGTATTTTCCACACAAATTCACACAAATCTTAGCCCCAAATTCATTTTATCACATATATACACAAAATTGGGCTAGGATTTCATAAAATACTCAAAACATGCATGCAACCCTATGGCAACTTATATACACAAACTCATTAAGGTCTCACAACCATGGCACCACTATGCCGATCTAGACTCTGTACCCTTTATTGAAAATTGTGCCCTAGAGCCAATCATTTTGCTATGCATATTGTTGTTTAATGAATTTCTCTTTTGTTATCATATCAATTACATGTTCCAATATGATAACTATATCTTTGGAGAAATTATAGTAATTGTCCTAAATGTCCTTGGTTAGTCATCTATGAGGGATCATAGATGAAACAAGACTAGTATGACTTTAATTAATTATAGAGATACAAATCAAAATCATAGGCACTTGAAAGAGTATAAAGGTGTTAGATGACATGCTATGAGAAAGTTGCATGGTATAAGTTATAAGCTTATCTCATATGTAACTATATCACTAAGCCCTTTGACCTGAGATCATTATGGATTCCTACATCATGACCACTGAACTTTGACCTAGTCAAAAGTCACCTTTGACCAGGCGATCATAAAGGCTATGATTGAGTTTAGTGATATTTATGTTGAGGAATATGAGTGGTCAAGATGGAATTGCTTCCTCACATTAAGTAAGAGATATTACTAGGTCCCTTGATGAGTAAGATTGAGAAAATGTATGGCCATACTATAATGAAAAGGGTTTTTCCATTGCTACAGTCAATCCACTTAAAGATTGAGAAAGTAACAGTCAGGTAAATGAGAATAACAATTCTATGTCTCACACTTGATCGAAATATCATGTGACAAAAGGGATGTGATATGGTTGCATGATAGGTCACATCAGATTATCGATCCCTATATGAATTGGGTAGTTGCAATGTCTTGCCAGAGGCCACTTGTGACTTATAGGCTAATAGCGTAATTAGCCTACTACCAATTTCATATGGGCCTATAGGGTCGAACATAAAAAAAACCCAACTCAAGCTATAATGTCCAAGTTCATTAAATCTAGAATATGTCTAGATTCAATGAATATAATATAGCTTGAATGAATTATATATATATATTTAAATATTTATTTGATAAATATTTATATATATTTATATGAAATATAAAATTCAAAATATAATTTTTATATATATATATATGCGTGTCTGTGTGCCTGTGTATACATATATCTGATATATATATATTTAATCTATTATATAAAATTTAATTTAAAACTAACATAAAATAATATAATGTAATATAATGTAATATAATATATCACATATACGTATTATACTATATATATACGAACATATATACATATATATTTTGAAAAATATATATATTATATTATATATATTTAATTTTATATATTAGATACATATACATATACATATATATATATATATATATCAAATACACACACACACATATGAATATATATATATATATATATTGAAATATATATATATATATAATTATATTTTGAATTTTATATTTCATATAAATATTTATCAAATAAATATTTAAATATATATATACATAAAATTCATTCACCCTATATTATATTCATTGAATCTAGACATATTCTAGATTCAATAAACTTGGACATTATAGCTCGAGTTGGGTTATTCTTGTGTGCGACCCTGTAGGCCATATGAAGTTGGCAGTAAGCTAATTACGCTATTAACCCACAAGTCATAAGTGACCTCTGGAAAGACATTACAACTACCCAATTCATATGGGGATCGATGATTTGATGTAACCTATCATGTAACTATATCACATTCCTTTTGTCACGTGATATTTTGGTCAAGTGTGAGACATGGAATTGTCATTCTCCTTTACCTGACCGTTACTTTCTCGATCTCTAAGTTGACTGATTGTAGCAATAGAAATACCCTTTTCATTGTAGTATAGCCATACATTTTCTTTGTCTTACTCATCAAGGGGCCCAGTAATATCTCTCACTTAATGTAAGGGACAAATTCCATCTTGACCACTCATATTCCTCTACATGAATATCACTAAACTCAATCATAAACTTTATGATCACTTGGTCAAAGATGACTTTTGAGTAGGTCAAATTTTAGTGGTCATTATGTAGGAATCCATGATGATGATCTCAGGTTAAAGGGCTTAATGATATTGTTATATATGAGATAAGCTAATGACTTATACCATGCAGCTTTCTCATAGTAAGTCGATCCAACACCTTGTACTCTTTCAAGTGCTTATGACTTTGATTTGTATTTCTATAATTAATCAAAATCATACTAGTCTTGTTTCATCTATGATCCCTCATAGATGACTAACCAAGGACATTTAGGACAATCACTATAGTTTGTCTAAGGATATAGTTATCATATTGAACATGTAATTGATATGATAACAAAAGAGAAATTCATTAAATAACAATGTGCATAGTACAATGATTGGCCCTAGAGCATAATTTCCAACATCCTCCTACTTATACTAGGTACAATCATTAACTTGTCTAATTCCCATTATCATGACATAACGCTCATGCCTCACCTATGCAAGAGGCTTTGTAAGACGATCAGCAACATTGTCTTCTCCTACTACTTTATATATTTTTATATCACCTCTAGTATTGATCTCTCTGATAAGGTGGAAATACCTGAGCATATGCTTAGTCTTTTGGTATGACTTTGGCTCCTTGCTTTGTGCAATTGCACTGTTATTGTCACAGAACAAGTTTATTGGATATGAGATGTTAGGCACTACTCATCGTTCAATAATAAACTTCCTGATCTAAACAGCTTCCTTAGCTGCATCTGATGCTGTTATATACTAGGTTCTGCTGCATAATCAGCTGTTGTGCTCTACTTTAAGCTGTTCCAGCTCACTACCCTACCATTTAGGGAAAGAGCTAGGACTAGTTTCAAGGACTGAATCACATATTGGTGTATCTATCATAGGTGGTTTATGCATTGGATTCTATGTGGTTATTAGGTTATAATCATTATCACCTAGTCTTGATGGTCATTAAGACACCTTTACACACTAATTGAAGAAGGCAATTGAATCTAAAATAAGGTGAGGAAGAACAAGGATGGAAGTGGTGGATTCTAATCCTAGAAAGCTACTTTGATACTTGGTTGATTCCTACTCATTTTCTCTTTGGTTTTTTCACATTAAAATTAAGGGCTAAGGTTCAATTTTTCCCTATACTTATTTTTTAGGAGCGCCGGGCACCCTATACTCTTAAGTGGGCCAATTTTAACCCTGAATTATTTTTCAAAGGAGCATAAAACCCCCTCCATTAACCAACCATTAATTTTTCTATTTTTTGCTGACATGGCATGTGCGTGGGCCCATACACAGTGAAATGTAAGATGTGGCATGTCCTTTGGTGCTGATTTGTACCTAAACTCTTTTTTTAAGAGCTCTAAGCATCCTAAAGTCTTTTTTTAGAGCGTTATGCACGTTGAAGTTTTGTTAAAATAAAATTGAATAAATATTGTTAAAATATTAAATATTTTAATATTTAATAATTTAAATATTATTATTTAAAACATTACACCACCCAATTTAATATTTTTTATATTTAAATATCATTTTTGCTAGCATTTTATAAATTTATAGATGACTTTTTATTTTTTATCTATCAATCTTCAATCTTCTTTCTGATATAGTACCCAAATTGTTACAACTTTTGTACATGTTAGAACTTACTTATATTTTTAATATTGGTTAATTTTCTTAATATTTTTGGTCAACTAATGATCTTCCTCCCAAATGTTGAATTACTCAAGTTTAATACTCTCTATATATTGGAAAATATCAAAGTAGAGAGATGAGAAAAAAGAATCCCTTCATTAACTTAGAGATTCATTCACTTCATTTTTAACACAAAATTGCAAAATATCAAAAATATTAAAATATTAAATTGGGTGATGTAATGCTTTAAATAATAATATTTAAATTATTAAATATTAAAATATTTAATATTTTAATAATATTTGTTAAATTTTATTTTAACAAGACTTCAAAATACTCATCACTCTTGGAAAAAGAGTTTAGGGGCAAATTAGTACCAAAGGATATGGTCAGAATCTGACTTGTCACTATGCATGGGTCCCACGGATATGCCACATCAGCATATAACTGTAGAGATAATGGTTCATTAATAGAGGGGATTTTTTTCTCCTTTAAAAAATAGGTCAAGGGTAAAATTGCCCTACTTATGAGTATAGGGTGCCCAGCACTCTTGAAAAATAAATATAGGGGCAAAATTGAACCTTAACGCTAAAATCAAACATAAATATTTAATTTCTTTCTTAAACTCTCAAATTCAAGTATGGAGTTCTAACTTGTCATGATCATTAGCTTGATTTGGTTCCAAATTGCTTGCTTCTTAAGGATAGAATGACCTAGGGTGCTCTCACTCCTACACCTTAGTTTCTTTAAGAAGCTTGACCTAATTAGGGATTTTCAAGTTGTGCCATTATTGGGAGCAACATAGCCAATCATATCATTTTATTGAACATCATTTCAATTTATTTTTACTTGGATTTTCACTTTTTTAATTGATTTTCAGAGTAAGGGACAAGCTAGACATAATCTGGACAAGACTCAATACTGCCTCTATCTCTAAAATTCTTTACTCATATTTAAATTGAACTAGGAATGATTTAGGTAGAGTTTGGAGGTGTAACTTCATTCATTGAAAAGATACAGGTCTTAGATTTAATTCAAACTTGTTTCATAATTTTTGCATGTGGGAAGTACTTTGTAAAAATTTTACAAGCCAACAGGTTCCAGGAAGCCTTTCTAGAGGAGTTCAAAATCCTGAACTAATTTTGAATGAGCATATCTCTTTCTCTCTCTGTCCAAATTACTTGGGTATTTCCTCAACCTTTTCTTTATTGTCTTATCTTTGTTTCTTGTTTATCATTTTCTTTAATTTTTCCATTAACCTATGCCAAAGAGTGTTAGAAGCTTACAGGGTTATCAGGAGAAAATTCTAATTCTTTAAAGCTGTTAATCATTTTATGTGATTTTCTGGGAATTACTAAGAAAGAGTATTGAGCTAAAATCTTTATAGAGCATTCCTCTACATTTTTTCTAAATCATATAAAAATTTCATAAGATTTGCACATGAGTAAATTTGAATACATAGCTCACAAGTTTACTAAATCTAGAGTGCTTGAGCCGAAACCTTTAGAAATCTGGACAGAATTTAAATGAGCTTTTCTAACTCTATTACTTCAATTTGTGTCATTTTTGTTTCTAAATTTTCTTTGTCATCTTAGCTTCATTTTCTAGGTTTTGTATTTTTTCTAATTCTATCATTTTCATACTTGATTTTTCTCCTTTTATATTATAGAGTTAAGTGAGAATAAGAATCTAGATTCTTATATTCTTATTCACACTTAACTCCACAATATAGAGCATCGTTTTGTACTTTTTGCATCTCTTTATGCATACTGTGGAGGATTATTTTGATTTAAGGCAATATCAATTGGAGTAAGAATAAGAAGAAATAAGGCAGCTGAAATCTAAAAGTGAAGATAAAATCCTTATTACAATAAATGTATTGGGAGAAGAATTAAAAGGAATCTTTCAATCATCTCTTCTATTTGAGCCTTCTCCTCCACAACACTACACAAGCCTCAATTCATACAACCAAGCAACCTTTGTAACATCCTGGATTTTTTAATTTTAAGTTTAGAGGTTAATCGAGGATGAAGTAGAAATTAGTGTGGGATTAGAGATTCAAATGATTAATTAGTATTTTAACTTTTTTGTGTGTTGTTTGAATAGAAATGGGTGATACAAATACATTTCAGGTTAAAGCAAGTGCGCGTGGTGAGAATAAATCTCATTATGCCATGTGCCGTGGCTCGTGCTGCTTGTGCTTCAGTGCATAGACCAGAAATTACCTTCATAAGTCGTGAAATTTTAAAAATTTCAAAGGAGTAAAATTAAGAAACACACGAGATAGAGAGAGGATAAGGGCTGAGGAGCTAAGTCAAGCTACTTTGGAGCAGTAGAAGGTGATTCAGATCGGTAACTTGTCTGTAAGCTATGTATAACTCTTACCTTCCATTCTACACAAATTTCTCTAAAAATGAGTTATAGAAAAATTGAAACAGTAGAATTTAAGGGGTTTGATTCTTGCACAATACTAATAAAAAGGTTCTCGAATGTTACATTAGAGCTTTGTGACTGGTTTAGAGCTGAATAATAGAGCTTTGAACTGTAGGCTCAATTTTAGCCTTTAGAGAGAGAAAGTTAGGGCAAAAATCTGATTTGAGTGAAATAAGATCGGTTGAGGTGATGTGAAGTAGTAATTGGGTAGCCATGGACTTAGAATGGATAAATAGAAAAGAGTTTATGGATGACTATAGCCCTAAGTGAAAAAATGAGTTTTTGGTCAAAATAGACAAAATGACTAAAATGTGCCAAATGTGTCTAGATTGGCATATTAGATGCGTAGAGAAAGGAAGCTTGAGATAAGCTTGTGTGATAGTTGAAATCTACAAGTAACCTTTCTAATGACAAAAGGGTTGAGGTAACCAAATAACTTTCTTTGTTTGATTGTTTATTGTAACTATATGTTAGTATGCTATGTAGTACATGAAATGATTTTAAACTAAGCATGTTTTATAGCATTGAATGATTGTTGTGTAAAATGACTTTTGGTTGAAATGAGCATTGAAATGGTATTTTGTAATGTAAAGTGTTATCTATATATATAATGTGCAAGAAAGTGTGATAATTGTAAATAGGAACCTTAAATGGTTCAGGAAAGTATGATCATAGGGATGGGAGTTCACCCAAGTGCGTAGGAGATGATAAAGTCCATATGGAAACATTTCTTTAGTACCTGGTAGGGTGCAGTATTAGAAACAATTCTCCTTAAGTGTCCTTGTGATACGGTGTTGAAGTCAATGAAGCCCGATTGTGTGTATTGGGGGATACCATAGTTTGTATTACGCGTTAGAACATCTTTGGCCAGGTGATTTTACTACTATAGGTGAGCTCAAAACTAATGAGAGTGTATATTAGTCTAAGATGAGCCTATGGTTTCATGTCGGGCTGATTCAGAGGTTTGGTTGGTAGAGATCATGCTAGTATGTTATGCAATATGATGAAATATCTTGAGATAACAAGGAATCATTTGTGATATGATGAAAAGTTGAGAATGAAATGAGATATGTAATATAAATGCTATTTTATAAGGTTTTAATGATATACTATGTTTACTTCTATATTATTGCATAGGGTAGTCAATAGGCGTGAGTTATTCTATTACTGAGATTTTTATCTCACTCCCATTGTTACATGTTTATAGGACCAAGAAGTGACCAGGGTAAGGGAAGAGAGTCTAAATCGACTTGAGTGTGAAGTCATGTACTCTGAGGTTGTGTAATGAACTGAACTGAGATGGTATATATAAGTGTATATGAGTTGCTATAGGTTGCATGCATGTATTGAATTGAGATTTTGTGAAATCAAGCCTGATTTTGTGTATATGTGTTGTTTGAGACAAAAAGGGGCTATGATTTGAGTATGTTCGTGTTGATATGGTTGGTTGTGTTGGTGAATCTTAAGCGAGGGAAAAATTATGATAAAATAAGTAATTTAGGGGCTAAAATTTTATTGTGAATATGATTGTATATGTATGAGTTGAGAAATAGCCAAGTGGACTATGTTATGCCAAGAAATGGCAAAGTATGTTAAGTTAGTGAATTGTGAAAATTGGCTATAGAAGGGTCAAATTTTGATATATGAGTATGATTGTGATTAATTATGGTCACTTAGGTGTATTAGATCTTTTTGGATTTGGTTCAAGGCCTAGTGTGGTCTAATGAGAGAAAAGGATTGAATTGAGCGCTTAGGTGCACAAAAATTTTAAAAAAAGTGACTTTTTGCAACTAAGTGTCCAAATTTTAATCTGACCATTAGATCGTGTCCAAACTTATCTCATTAGTTAGTATACGAGGTAAGCTTTTTGTGGGCGCTTGAATAACTCCTATCGGATGTCGTATGTAAAAATGGCGCACGCTAAAAGTTTTTCATTGTCAAAATGATGGCAGAAATTTGGACAGCCACGCCATGGTGCATGGTGACACGTGCCACAACACACGGCATAGAAAGGGCGAGGGTGTGGCTCTGTGTCACATGCCTCAATGCACGAACTGCACTTCCCAGCGTATGAACCATTTCTCAGTTTTATTTTGTGATGAAATACATGCAATTGGAATAAGAATGCTGGTGGGTTATATGCACTATATATTTGAGATGTGTATGATTTACTTCCACTATGTTTTTCTTTGGTTGTATTGTGAATTGACCGATTTTACAAAATAAGTCTTCTATTGAAGCTTTTAAAATGAGATTTGTTTATCGTAATTAATGTAAGGTAGTGGTAACACCATAATCTTCTTTTATATTGAGAGAATATAAGAGGAGGTTATAACCTTCACCTCAAGCTCTCAAGTTAGTGCACAAATTGAAAAAGAAAGGCTAGTGTAACAATAAACTCAAGAGAGAACTTCTTCGATAGGTAATGAATTTTTAATCCTTGTTAAGGTTGATTCAACTTTTCATGTTAATTTTGATATTTTATTGACTAATGACTCATTTGATGAAGAAGTTAATGCAGAAATCATTTGTCAATCACCTAGTATTACCATGTTTTATTATTATAGTATTGAGAGTAGACATCCTAGTAATAATCATACTCTAGCTTCTTTTATATCTTGTTAGACTCTTGAGATCCATGAGAGCTTAAAGCATGTGCCTTGTGATGATGATGAAGAATGTGCAATTGACGTTAACTTGAATAGCATACTTTCTTGTGCTTGCATGAATAATGAATCTTGTGATAATTCCATTAACATGGTGAATTTAGATGAGAGCATGAATAATTTTCTTAAGCATTCTAGGGATGATGTTTCACTTTCATTATGCTCTTCTCATGATCATACATGACATATACTTGATGCATTGAGTTGTTCTACACTTACTTCACTTACTTGTACTTGTAATGATGATATTGTGTGTGTACATTGCATCGACATGGTTTCTTTGCTTTCCAATTTGAAGGAGAATGATATTCTAGACTTTAATGAGCATGTTACCTCTAATTTCATGTCATTAAATGGGAAAAACTTTGATTGTACACCACACACATTTCTAGACTCAAAACAGTCTACTAGCGAGGAAGTTTCACTTACTCTTGCTTTTTTGTATGAGTTACTTAATTTGGATGAGTTTGATAAATTGATAATTGATTATGGACTTTCAAATTCATCCTCTTTGCACTTGAATGATGTATGTGAAATTGTAAAACAAGTGGCTTAACCTCACTAAAATGCATTGATGTTCCTTCCTGCAACACTCCTAAAACCTTGAATGAGTTTGGGTCTTATTTTTGTGAAGATTTAGACTATGTTTCTTGTTATTTTGCACCTATTCCCTCTCCACCATTAGAGAGGACTTTTTTAAGTAATGTAATAGAGGAAAAAGAGGCTCAAACTATGGCTTTATCTATGTAAAATGAAGCTAAATCCGAGAAGCATTCAAGTAACAAGCATTCTAGAATCTCTTTGAGTGGTGTGGCTGAGAAGAAAAGCATGGAGGATTGGGATTTAACTAATAAAATTCAAGTGAAGAAGAACCCTCCTAGTATTTTAGAGCCTCCTTGATTGGATCTCAAGCTATGGCCTTCACATTTGAAATCTCTTTCTTAAGAGATGGTGATAAACGTCCTATTATTATCTCTTCTTCTCTTACTCATATAAAAGAGTCATTGTTTCTTGATCCATTCTTGAAGGATTTCACTCCTCCCCATCTTGGTGGAGTTGAGTCTTCTTTGATAAGCTTTGTAACATCTTGAACTTTAATCTAAGAAACTACTTTCTAATTAGGGATAAATTAGTAATTAAAAGATTAATTATGGCTTTAGATGATAGGTTGATTGGTGTGTTTGTAGGATCGGATCGTGGAAAGTCAGTTTAGATTAAAATACATAAGCATTAGTGAGAATTGCCTCACTGTGCTGTGCACTACGACATGTGCCACATGTACCGTGGCATATGGCAAAGAATTTAGATAAGTCAAGGTGTGAATCAGCTCATGACTTAGATAAAAAAAAGGAAGGGAAAATGCACAAGGGAGAGGAAAAAGAGCTAAGCTTTGCTAGGGCATTGATTTGTGGGAGCTTAAGAGTTTGCCAAGTTTTGAATAAAGTTATATTTATCAAGTTTATGTTTATCGAGTTTTGAATGAAATCGAGATCCTATATTTTAAAAAGAAAAAAATAAGGGCATATATTTACGTAATTGTATTCTAATTGTATTATGGTGTGTAATCGATATAGGTAAAGTCCGGATAAATTGATGGACTTTACAGTTTGGTATCAGTTTAATAGATAGGAAGGCGCAGTGGAATAATAAATTTTTAAAAACCCTATCCCCTTGTGGACAGAACGAACTTGTTTAAGTTAAGGTGGAAAGAAGCATTACCTTTTTTTGTGGTTCACGTGTGTTCTGTTTAAGAGTCTAGATATCAGGAGTTGACAATATAGATCTACTCCCTCTATTGATATCCACACAAATAGCTCTTTAACTCGAATAGCATGCTAGCTGTCACGTTTCGTCATTTTAGCAACTTCCAGTGAAGGTTGTCTAAGTGCCGCACGGGTTGAAAGATTAGCCCCGTGACATAGCGCTCCTAATGTCCGCACATATTTGAATGTTAGTTTTCCTTTTTCTAGAGTGTTTCATGGATCTCAAAGTGTTCGGCCATCAAAACTTTTCTAACTCTCTCTCACACTTGAAGCACATCCCTATCTATATATAATATATAGATTAGGGTTTTCACCTTCTACTTAAAGAGCCCATGAAAATTTAATTAAATTTATTTCATAAATTCAAATTATATAACTGACATGATATTGTCTCATATCATGTTAGTTGTTTAAATTTAATCTATCACATGAAATTAAATTTAAAACTAACATAACATAACAAAACATAATATAATATACTATATATATCACATATACATATTATATATATACATATATTTTGAAAATAGATTATATATATAATTATATTTTGAATTTTATATTTCATATATATATATAAATATTTATCAAATAAATATTCAAATATATGTGTATATATATATAAAATTTGTTCACCCTATAAAAGTATTACATTCATTGAATCTATATACATTCCAAATTCAATGAACTTAGACATTATAGCTCGAGTTAGGCTATTCTTATGTGTCACCCTATAGGCCCACATGAAGTTGGCAGCAGGCTAACTACGCTATTAGCCCACAAGTCACAAGTGGCCTTTAACAAGACAACTACCCAATTCATATGAAGATCAATAATTTGATGTAACCTATCATGTAAGCAGCCATATCACATCCTTTTTGTCACCCGATATTTTAGTCAAGTGTGAGATATGAAATTGTCTTTATCATTTACCTAACCATTACTTTCTTGATCTCTAAATGGACTTATTATAACAATGGAAAAACCCTTTCCATTGTAATATGGCCATATATTTTCTCAGTCTTACTCGTCGAGAGGCCCAGTAATATTTCTAAATTAACATGAGAGATAAATTCTATCTTGACCACTCATGTTCCTTTGCATGAATATCACTAAACTTGATCGCAGCCTTTATGATCACTCGATCAAAGGTAAAAGTTTAGCAGTCATCATCATGCAAGAATCTATCATGATCTCATGTCAAAGGGCTTAGTGATATGGTTACATATGAGATAAGCTTCTAACTTGTACCATATAGCTTTTTCATAGTAGGTCAGTCCAGTACCTTGTACTCTTTCAAGTGCCTATGACTTTGATTTATATCTCTATAATTAATCAAAGTCATACTAGTCTTGTTTCATCTATAATCCCTCATAGATGACTGACTAGGGACATTTAGGATAATCACTATAGTTTCTGCAAGGATACAATTACATAGTGAACATATAATTAACATGATAACTAAAGAGAAATTCATTAAATAATAATATTTATTGTACAATGATTGGCCCTAGGGCACAATTTCCAACACAGTCTACTTTAGTTTTGCCCTAATTGAGCATTACATCTATATTAGTTGACAACTTTTATACATTATTCATTATTCTTTCCTGGTCTCTACTCATCTATTTCTAACTTTACTCCTTAGAAGGGGAGAAAGACACATGAAGTATAGTGCTATAATAGTTATGAGAGGGCATGGTAGGAATCCATAGAGTACTCAAGGTTAGGATGCATAAATTTTAAAGGTGCCACCGGAATAACCTCAAGAGAATGACCTAGTAATGACACAATTGTTGCAAGTGATGTTAGACATGGAGCAAAATTTAGCTATCCATGATGCCTTGAATTGTAATAGGGATCACAAGGAGCTAAGGCCAGAGTAAAAGGCTAGGCCTAAAGCTAAAGTGAGAATGGAGTCGAAACAGCATCCTGAGGCACAGTTGAGTAGGCTATTTGTAAAGTCCCTCGTATAATCTAGACTTTACCAATCCACAAACACAATACCATTCAATAACAATACAACATCAGAGTAATAGCCTATAAATTGTTTTCAAAATGCAGGATCTTGACTTCATAGAAAGTATGTTCAAATAAGAGCGCTAACGAAAGAATAAATACAATTCTATAACTTAAAAGACACAATCATTTTTCCCAAAAAGAGGTCATGTGTAACATTTGAAAAATTTTAATCCTGATTTATTAACTTAATTAGGGCAGTTAGTGAGTTAATGAGGTGTGGCCAGAGGGGCTTAACATGGTATAATTGTTGTGATTTCAGCCCTATAAGTGGGTCCGGATTGATGGCGGGCCACCCGGGTAAGGAAAGAGGATGAAAAAGTGAAGGGTTATGTTCTATGCCACACGCCACAGCGCATGGTTGGTCCGCCGTAGCACACGGATACAATTTAAACGTAACAAGCTCCTCTGTGCCATGCACCGCGGCACCAAAAATTTGATAAATCTGATTCGTGAGCTGCGTGAAAACAGAAGAGAAAGAAAGGAGAAAAACAAAAAGCTTAGTTTTGGCTCCGCTAGGGCACGATATTTAGCCCCATTGAGGATAGATTGAAGCTCCCAAACACCCAAGGTAAGATTATAGTGCTTTCTTCTTCCCTTCTCTCTCTCATTTGTGATTATTTATAGTAAGGTTTGAGTTGGGAGATGGATTTATGGTCCATAAGAGTATGGGTCTGATTCCATTAATTAAAATGAGATTAATAGGAGTCATTTAATGTATTGGAACACCACATTGATGATTTTATAAGTGGTTGGTCTATAGGAGCATTTAATATTTAAAAGTTGGTATTTATGAGGTAGTTGGGAGAGATTAATGTGCATTAATGATGGTTTGAGGTGTTATTAATAATAATGTGCATCAGTGGAATCTAATGAGCCCATTGGGTGTGAATGGGTAGTGGTTATGAGTTGGTGAAATAATGTATGAAGTGTTTTGATATTAATAAAGCTTGAAGATCTAGATGATGATAATATCCTTATGATTTGGTTGTAAAGAGGTTTGTCTTGGCACTTTTTAAGCTTGTTGAAGCCTGGGGAAGTTGCCATAGTAAGGGGTAAACCTTTGACCTCTCAAAAGTTTGAGGTAATAGGGAGAAACTTAATTTTTATAGTTAAATGTTAATTATGTTGTAAAATGTGATTTATGAGTTAATTTGATGATGCATATTGGCAAATGCTTGAGTATGAAATGGTTTTGAGAAAGAAAACCTTGATTCTACCACCCTTAATGTTTTATGAAATTAATTGTGATTTATTACTATGGGTGGAGAATTGTGTTGAATTATGTGTTAGAATGTGGAGTATACGTGTTATGTGAGTTCATGTGTTGAGTAATGAATGTTGAAATGGATAAAATGAGTGAAATATGCATGGCATGATCATTGGCGAGAGTTTGCCTAGGGAGAGGAGTAGTTTGATTTGAAATTCACGTTGTATTAGTAGTGACCGTTAGAATCGAGAACTAGCCTTAGCACCGACCGTTAGAATCGAGAGGTAGCCCTTGTCCCATAGTTAATTCGAGACCGTCCCACTTGTTCTACGAGGGACTTAAACCTAACTAGTCTCCATCGGTTCATGAGGAGATTAGATTAAGGGTACGACACCCCATGGTTGTTAGTATTGGAGGAAATCAGATTACATAAGTGAGTGGGTTAACCCTGGTCCAGTAACTCCTTACAAGTAGAAAGCTGGGTTAGTCTATAAAGGACATAGCCACATGATAACTACTGATTTTGTGTCAGAGGTAACAGGAGGATATAAGGTTGGCACATGATCATGCATATAAGTCCAGCCATATGGTTGTTAGTATTGTGGTTCGGTGCATGTTAAGGGTGCCTGGTTGTTATTTTTATGACCCTGAGTTATGTTTTTGAAAACAACATGATATAGTGTTTGGTGGCAAGCTCGGTCACATAGTTGTTTGTTTTGTGAACTGTGGCCTAATACATTATGATATATGTGTTAAGTGAAACTTGGTTACTGAGTGGTTGTACTCACCCCTCAATTTTGAATATTTTTAGGGACTAGCTCATTGGATCCAAGTCGAGGAAAACACACAGAGACTTAGGATTTATGGAGTAAATCCTCTTTATGTCTCTTTTTAGTTATTTACATGTGTAGTTGTTAATGTATTTGCCAACTAGGAACAATTGTCATGATTGATGCACTACTTGCATAATTTTGTATTTTAACTAGTGTATTTTGTGCCCTGGGTTAGTGAGCTTTTGTTGTGAACCCATAGATAGGGTCAAAATACTTGTGCAAGTAGGAATATATGCATTTTGAGAAATATGAATGAAATGGTTGGTTTTGTGCAATTTTTCCTCCCCCTCTATGTTTTGTGAAAATTGAGGTTGAGTGGAGATTTTGTGAAATTAGTGTTTTTGGTTGTGTGTGATGTGTTGCACGAGTCCATAAAAGTCTATTGAGTGTGGTCGGAGGATTGTGTAGGCTATTGGCACGTGTGGTTGAGTCAGGACACCCCATTTGGAAAATTTTGAGAAAATATGTCAAAATGGGTTTTAGTGTCCAACTTTTGATAGAAAATGAATTTGAGTATGAAACCAGTGCCATTAGCTAGAGCTAGGAAAAGGCTCCGTGTAGACACCAAAATCACCTCAATCGGATGTCAGATAGAGATTTGGGATGTGTCGGAAGTTTGTTCCCTATGTTGTAAAATGACAACTCTGATCTGTCAAATTTTGAGTAATGCATTGCAGTGCATGGCATAGAGGAGACACACCGTAATGCACAAACTGTAAGCCACAGCACACATGTCAAATTCTGTGTAAAAATCTATTTTGAGTTTTAAAAATCATTTTTAGGTCCCAATTGATTTCCAAGCTTCCGCTTTATTTTTAAAACTTTGATTTGGGGTCCTTAAATTATATTTGAGATTTGAAATAGAAAATTAGGATTCCTTGAAATAAATTTTGAGAAATTCTTTTATAAACCCTATCGTTTAGTAATTCTTGTGAGTTAAGCCTTGGATTACCATCATTTGAAGTTAAGTGTGATTTAACATTAGGGAGGTTAAATCATTGCCGCGACTCACCCTACCATGTGCTGTGGCATGTGGTATAGAGCCATAGGTTCTTCCCTATATACCATGCACCGTGGCATGATATACAATGTGCTGTGACATATATGACAACAACTTTATTATCAAATGATAGTTTGCAGGGTGAACTTCTGCAATGCACCAATTCCACATTCGATGTCTAATTGGAAGGATTCAAATGCCCACACAAAGCTCTTAACATATTCTATCTAATGAGATAAGTTTAAGTGTGACCCAATGGTCTGATCTAAAATTGCACACCTGAGTGTAAAAAGTTACATTTTCTTTTAAAACTTGCACCCTAAGTATTCAATTTTTATTCCTTATTCCAGTAGACCACTTTAGGCTTGACCTAAATCTAAAAGAACTATATACACCTGTTTAACATATTAAATCACATTTATCATATCAAATGCTCAATTTAACCTCTCAATGCCACATTACACACTTGTGGGCTTACCTGAGACATAAACATACAAACACAAACACATATAAACTTGTTCCACTTTCAACTATCCACTTCCACATATGGGGCTAAGCCTCACTATATAGTGAGGAATTATAAATACACTTGACTCACACAAATGGGGCCAAGCCTCACCATTTGGTCAAGTTTCCCACAAATACACATTTTCACATAGCAAATTCAAATACAATATGGGTAGAACAAGTTATACAATACAAACTTGCTTGGATAGCATCTAGGCCTACCCACGTATCCATATAGCACACTCAGTGAGATGCAACACAAAGTATACAAGCAAGTTCTCAACAACATAAACACATAATTATATCTACATACTCATATACACATTCACATATACTTATGCATACTAATTAATGTTACATCTTGAATTTCAATCCAAGAAAACTAGTTCCTAATTAAGGATAAATTAATAATTAGTGGATTGATCATGGTTGGGATGTTGAGTTGATATTTTGTGTTGATTAGTTGTTATGTTAATAGGATTGAAGGGTAAAACGACAATTCAGGACATAATGCATAAGTAATAGTGAAAGTTTTCTCATTATGCCACATGCCATGGCAAAAGCTATATGCACAGCAGTGCACGACATAGAATTTTACTTAAGACTTAAGTCAAAACTCGTGAAATCAGAAGAAGAAAGTGAGAGAAATGTGTGTGAGATGAAAGAAGAGTTTTGATCTGCTAAGGCATTAAATATTTAGAGCTTAGTGTTTACTTCGACTAGTGACTTGTCAAGTAAGTATCATATAGCCTTAAGCTTCATTTCTACCCTATTCTCATTGAATTTGATTGGTTGAGAAATCAAATCAGGAAGTTTTATGATGTTAGAATCTAAATGAAAGGTTTAAAAAGGACTTTTGAATATGAAACTAAGATTTTGTGACTAGTCTAGAGTTAAATGGTTGAACCTTAAGGATTTAGGCTCAATTAGCCTAAAGAGTTAGGTTGAAAATGGTGAAATTGGGTGAATAAATGAGTTAGGAGGTTGTTACGATCATTTAAATAGCCTATAGGGCCAATGACTATAGATAATGGACTTATGGATTTGAAAGGTGTTAATTGAACCATTTTGTGTGTTAGGGGATTCAGTTTAGCCAAATTAATACCTGTATTAAGTATTAAGAATTGATTGAGGGACACTGCATTGTGTAGATTGAGCACTTGTGATGTTACTCGTGGGAATCTACACTCTTAAGAATTCAATACGATTGGTAACCCTTAGTAGTAAGGGTAAAAAGTAACTGGAGTAACCCTTTTAGTTATTCATTTATGAAATTATTTACAAGTATTTTTATATAACTTTGTGCATTGTATTTATAAACTGATAAAGTAGTAATATTGTGAAAAAAATATGTATGTGGGTATGTGAGTAATGTATGAGATGAATCTGAAGAGACATATACATAGATATGCGCATTGTATTTGCAAGTGTACCCTAAACTAGGGTGAGGGGTTGCAGCCCTACTCTATGCAAGTTTAGAAAGTCTTGAATGTCTTAAGTATAGAGCTTGACTTCGCCAGGAAAGACCTAGGAGATCCTGAAGATCTTGAGCATAGAGCTTGACTCCACCATAATAAACCTAGGATAATGATCGACAAGTGTACCTAAGACCAGGGTAGGGGTCATGGTCCTACTCTATGTATGGGTAGGAAGTCTTGAAGGTCTCTAGTGTAGAGCTTAATTTTGCAACTCAAACCTAGGAGATTACCTATACACAAAAAGGATACCTAGTCTGAATAGTAGTATGGTGGGCCCTATTTTGTGTAAGACTGGAAGTCTTGGTTTGAGCGTTAAAGCTTGCTTCACTAAGGAGAATAGGGAGTGCATGAGCATGAGCATGATAGATTGAAAGAGTATGAATTCGTGTGTATGCATTCTATACTATTTTTATTGAAACACATACTACTTTATCTCTTGTTTATGATTTTACTTACTAACAGGTATTTGGGTTATATTCGAGTTACTGGAATGTATGTCTCACTCTGTTACTTTTGTACACAGATGAAAAGAGCACGAGAAGGTTGGGAAAGGAAGCAAGGAAAGAGTAGCCTTACTTGGTAGTGTTATGACTACCAATTGTGTAGAATGAATGTATAAAGTTGTAATTAGAATTTGAATTGTCAATAAGGATGCTTAAGTGTGTGAAATGAATATGTGAATGTATATATGATATGTGATTATGATATAAAAACTTCCTTGGATATGTGATATTGCATCTCGCCAAGGGTACCATAGTAGTGGGTACGTGGGTGAGCCTAGATGCCCATTTAGCAAGTGTATGTTATTATGTAACTTGTTCCACTTGTATATATATATGAATTGTTATGTGAAATTATGTGTATGTGAGAACTTGTCACAAATAGTGAGGTAGAGCCCTATTTAAAAGAGTCAAGCATATTTATGATTCCCGACCATATGGCGAGGCGTAGCCCCATATGTAAGAGTCAAATGATTAAAAGTAAAATAAGTCTATGTGAATATGTGTTGCATGTATTGTGCCTCATATAAGTCCAAAGTGTGCAATATGGTGTTGAGAGGTCAAATTGAGTAATTGATGTGATATATCTGATTGCAAGTGTCAATCAAGTGTATATAGTTGTAATGTCTGCCTTAACATTATCAAAATTCACCACACAATCACAACAAACAGTTATAATTAGGAGCAAGGATTGCTCCTAAGTTCACATTATATATATACTAAGGGTTAAAACTAATAATCTTTTAGAAATAATTGTGGAATATTTAGGATCCTATAAAAAATCTTTAAATTTGTAGTTTGAGCTTAAACTTAATGATTAATAAAGGTATTGGAAGCATGAAAAAGTTTTGGGAAGCAAAATATTTCAAAACAAGGCCAAAAATGTCATTTTTGAGTATTTTGGCACATACGCCATGGCTTGTGGTCCATGTACCACGGTACATGACACAAAGGCAAATTTGGCCACTATACCATGCATCGTGGCTTGCACGCAATGCGCCGTGGTGCACATGTCCATGACAATAAAATGCTGTCATGACAGCTTTTCAGGATGAACTTCAAATGCGCGCCATTTTCATATTCGATGTCCGATTGGAGTGATTTAAGCACCAATATGAACCTTATTTAATAAGCTAACTAATGTTACTCTCATTACAATCTGACACATTATGAGAATTTTAGACACTCGGATGCAAAAGTCATTTTTTAAAGTGATTTTCAAGCATTTAAATACCCATAACTCAAAACTTATACCATTAACTCATTTGAGGCTTGAACTAAGTCCAATGAACTAAAATATACCTGATTGAGCATTCAAACACACCAAAACATACCAAACACAAAATTTGGCCACTTAATGCCAATTTCACCCAATATGGCCAAAATACAAAATCAACATCACATATACTATTTGGCCTCTATTGCCACATAATACACCACATATACATTGTTACCACATATATAAAACATGCCTTGCACTTGTATTAGTATTTTAGCCCATCATCATAAAAATTGCCACATATTCATATCATATACAATATTAGGCTACAATACAAAATAACATAGTATGAAACAAGTGCAACCAATCAAAATGATATGCATTCCTAGTTGGCAACATATAATATCATCTATATAAGTTTATGTATGCAACTCAAAATAAAATTGGGCTTTACAATGATAATGTAGCAAGTATGTTAGCCCTTTCTCGATTCCTTCCCTTGCTTAGTTTCAGTGGTAGAACCTCTAAAATGATAACCATGGGATGAGATAAAAATCTCAGTAACTAAGATAATCTACATTATTGATTAACATGCCAAGTTATAAACAACCTAAAAATTAAGCATAATAAACACACTATATAAAATCACCACAAGTTACATGCATGATCACTAACCATCTGATCCTTCAATAATCCTGACCGAACTAGTAGGCTATTTCACAGAACGAAATTATATGTATGGTCCCTAAGCTCACCATCCATGGTAGGACTACTCGGCCAAGGTGTCCTAAACCACATCTTATGGATGCTAAGGTGTATATTCTCCAACTCCACACCCTTTTGGGTACTAAGGAGAGTAAGTCTCCAACACTACACCCATTTTCAGGCATTAAGGTGAAATATGTGTTGTACTTGACATCCTAAGGTGCTAGCAGTGCCATATAGACTTAATCTTTACTAACTCTACTAGGGTGACCTCCTACCCTCTAATATGCCATATTTCACTACATATCTCTACTTGACCATGCATAAACTACTTTCTAAACCAATATAATGAATCTTACTACTTACTTTAAAAATATGACATTTTACAAATCAATGCTCCACTCATTTTCTAAAATAGTTAACTTTTACAAAATTCATACAATATACATAATAAATCATGCAAGAACAACTTGAGAATAACTTATACAAGGTAATAAATAATGCAAATTATCTAGTTACCTCAATACTTTTGTTACTAAAAGGGTTATCCGTGGTACTAAATCTCTTCTTGTATCAAGGCAAATCTTCCCATACCACAACCTATATCAACAAGTACTATATGTTAATTTTCAATTAACACAAGCACTATTAGCTACCAATAACCTCCTAATTCTCCCACTTCTTATAACATCCTAAATTTTTAATCCTAAGTTTAGAGCTTAATCATGGCTAAAGTGAAAATTAAAGTAAGATTAGGGATTCAGATGATCAATTAGTATTTTAACTTGTTTGTGTATTGTATGAACAGACATGGGTGATAAGAGTGTATTTCGAGTTGAAGCAAGTACGCATGGTGTGATAAATCTCACTGTGCCACATGCTGTGACTTGTGTTGCATGCGCCACGGCTCATGGACCAGAATTTACCTTCATAAGTCATGAAATTTTAGAAATTTTAGAGGAGAGAAATTGAGAAACACACGAGATAGAGAGAGGAGAAGGGCTGAGGAGCTAGGTTAAGTCATTTTGAAGCGGTGAAAGGTGATTTGGATCGGTAACTTGCCAGGTAAGCTATGTATAACTCTTACCTTTCATTCTACAAAAATTTCTCTGAAAATGAGTTATAGGGATATTAAATCGGTGGAATTTGAGGGGTTTGATTTTTGGCCAATAGTAATAAAAGGTTCTTGGAGGTTAAATTAGAGTTTTGTGACTAGTTTAGAGCTAAATGGTAGAGCTTTAAACTCAGAGGCTCAATTTTAGCCTTTAGAGAGAGAGAGTTAGGGCAAAAATTTATCTTGAGTGAAATAAGACTGGTTGAGGTGATGTAAAATAGTAATTAGGTGGTCATAGACTTAGAATGGATAGATGGAAAAGAGTTTATAGATGATTATAGCCCTAAGTAGTGAAAATGAGTTTTTGGTCAAAATGAACCGAATGACTAAAATGTACCAAATGTGTTTAGATTGCATATTGGACATGTGAGTTAAGAAAGGAAGCTTGAGATAAGGTTGTATGATAGTGGAAATCCATGGATAACCTTTCTAGTGACAGAAGGGTTGAGGTAACCGAATAACTTCCTTTGTTTGACTATTCATTGTAACTGTATGTTAGTATGCTATGTAGTGCATGAAATGGTTTTGAATTGAGCATGTTTTATAACATTGAGTGATTGTTGTGTAAAACGACCTTTGGTTGAAATGAGCATTGAAACAGTATTTTGTAACGTAAAGTGTTATATATATAATGTGCAAGAAAGTGTGATAATGGTCAATGAGAACCTTAAATAGTTCAGGAAAGCATAATCATAGGGGTGGGAGCTCACCTGAGTATGTAGGAGATGATAACGACCATATGGTAAGGTTTCCTTAGTACCCTATTAGGGTGCGGTGTTGGAAATAATTCTCCTTAGTGCCTTGAAAGGGATGTTGTTGGAGAAGATCTCCTTAATCCTTATTGAGGTATGGTGTTGAAGATGAGAAACTCCTTAGTATTTTTGGGATACAGTGTTGGAGTCAACAGCATCCCATTATGTGTATTAGGGGAAACCATAGTCCGTATTGTGTGTTAGAACATCTTTGGCTGGGTGATTCTACCACTGCAGGTAAGCTCAAGACTAATTAGAGTGTACATTAGTTTGACATGAGCCTATAGTTTTATGTCGGGGTAATTTAGAGGTTTAGTTGGTAGAGATTATGCTAGTATATTATGCAATATGATGAAATATCTTGAGGTAACATGAATCCTTTAGGATTGATGAAAATTTAAAAATGAAATGAGATATATGATGTAAATACTACTTTATAAGGTTTTGATGATATATTATGTTTACTTTCATATTGTTGCATGTGACAGTCAATAGGAGTGAGTTAATTTGTTACTGAGATTTTTATCTCACCCTCGTAGTTACATGTTTATAAGACTGGGAAGTGATCAAGCCAAGGAAAGAGAGTCTAGACTGACTTGAGTTGAGAAGCCATGTACTCTGAGGTTGTCTAATGAAATGAACTGAGATTGTATATACAAGTATATTATGACTTGCCATAGGGTTCCATGCATGTGTTGAATTGAGTTTTTATGAAGTCTAGCCCAATTGATTGTATATGTGATGAAATAAAACAAAAAGGGGCTATGACTTAGAGTATATGTGTGCAATGGTTGTTTGTGTTAGTGAATCTTATACTAAAGGACAAATTATGATGAAATAAGTAATTTAGGGGTTAAGATTGTATCGTGAATATAATTGTATATGTATGAATTGAGAAATAGCTAAGTGGGCTATGTTATGCCAAGAAATGGCATGGTATGTTAAGTTACTGAATTATGGAAATTAATCGTAGAAGGGTCAAATTTTGATATATGAGTATGATTATGATTAATTGAGGTCAATCAGGTGTATTAGACCCTTTTGGACTTGGTTCAAGATCTAATGTGGTTTAATGAGAGTAAGGGATCGATTTGAGCATTTGGGTACACAAAAATTTTAAGAAAAAGTGACTTTTTGCACTCAGGTATCTAAATTTTGATTGGACCATTAGATCATGTCCAAACCTATCTCATTAGTTAGTATACAAGTTAAGCTTCATGTGGGCACTTGAATTGCTCCAATCGGATGTCGTATGCGAAGACGGTGCATGCTGAAAGTTTGTCATTTTGTTGTCAAAATGACAGTAGAGAAACAGACAAGTGTGCTGCAACGCATGGTGACACATGCCATAGTGCACGACATAGATAAGGCAAGTATGTGACTCTATGCCACATGCCATAGCATATTGACCACCTGCCGCGACACACGGACTAAAATTTGGTTTTATTTGTGTGTCAAAATGCATGCAATTAAATTAGGAATGCTGGTAGGTTATGTCTACTATGAAATTGAGTTTTGTATGATTTATCTCCTCGGTGTTTTTCTCTGATTATGCTATGAACTGATCAATATTTTTAAAATAAGTCTTTGGCTGAAGTTTTTGAAATGAAATTTGATTATTGTCTTTGATACGAGGTAATGGTAACACCGTGGTCTTCTCTCTTGTAAAGTGGATGTATGAGAGGAGGTTACACTTCTCACTCATATTCTCAACAAAGAGGCTTGTTAAAATTATAATTTGTTCACACAATCCCTTCAAGCCTCCCTCTAATCTCAACTTATCACACTTCAAAACCCTATAATCAAGTTAGTGCTTGATCTAAATTTCACCAGACAATAAAGTAGTTTCATATTATCACATATCCAAGGTTAAGAAACTTAAATCAATCCTTTAGAGTCAATAGAAACCTTTAAAACATAGGCTCATAGCTTAATCCAATTAGTAATTCTCCTACTTCCAAATCCCATGAAAAATGAGATGAAAAGGTAGAGGACAAGGGTAGGAAACTTACTCAAGAGTTTAAAGGCTCAATTTGTCTTCAAAATCCTCTTAAAATGATGAATTAGTAGTGCCCAAAGCTTTCCCCTCCATGTTTTATGTTTTTCGCCACAAAAACTGTCATTTTTTGATGATTTTTAAAAATTTAAGTTGCCTGCTGTACCATGCACCATAGCGCACGCCATACAAGCCGGTAGCTTATGACTATTTATTAAGAAGGACGGTAGCTTATGGCTCTATATTGATTATAGACAATTGAATAAGGTGACAGTGAAGAACAAATATCCTTTACCAAGGATTGATGATTTGTTAGATCAATTGGTGGAAGCTTTGGTTTTCTCAAAAATTGACCTAAGGTCAGGATACCATCAATTATGAGTGCGCTTGGAGGATGTGCCCAAGACAGATTTTCATACTAAGTATGGGCATTATGAGTTTCTAGTAATGCCATTTGGGTTAACCAATGCACCTGCAATTTTTATAGACTACATGAACTGCATATTTAGGCCTTACCTAGATCAGTTTATAGTGGTATTTATTGATGATATTTTGATATATTCTAAAAATGAGGAGCAACATACGAAGTATTTGAGGATTCTGCTATAAATTTTGGAAGACAACAAGCTCTATGCCAAGCTTAGCAAGTATGAGTTTTGGCTACGAGAGGTCTGATTTCTACGACATTTGGTGTCGGTGGAAGGGATTGTGGTGGATCTGCATAAAGTGAATGCGGTATTGAAATGGGGGAGACCTAGTTCTATGACTGAAATATAGAGTTTTCTGGGATTGGCTGGATATTATCGAAGATTTATCCAAGGTTTCTCTCATATAGCTTCATCATTGACTAGGTTAACCTGAAAAGATCAACCACTCATTTAGGATCACAAGGACAAGATCACGTTTCAAAATTTGAAGGAGAAACTGACTATGGCATCGGTGTTGATTATTCCTAATCCACAATTGCCATATAAAGTGTATACGAATGCATCTTTGAAGGGCCTGGGATATGTTTTGATGCAAGATAAGCAGGTAGTGGCTTATGCCTCTAGACAGCTCAGGCTACATAAAGAGAATTACCAGACCCATGACTTAGAGCTTGCTGTAGTTGTGTTTGCACTAAAGATTTGGCGGCATTATTTTTATGGAGTAGTGTTCTATGTTTTCAGTGACCATAAGAGCCTGAAATATTTAGTGGATCAGAAGGAGCTTAATATGAGGTAGAGAAGGTGGATGGAGTTCTTGAAGGACTATAGCTTCAAATTTAAATACCATCCGGGAAAAGCAAATGTGGTTGCAGATGCTTTAAGTCGAAAGTCATTGCATATCACTTGTCTGATGGTGCAAGAGCACAAATTGATGGAATCCTACTTGGATATTTAGCATGACTCAACAGAATTTACTTTGTGTAGCTTACATTCCATAGAAATTACTAATGATTTTTAGAGAGAGTTAAGGACAGCATAGCTTGAGGATGAGTATCTGTTGAAAATTTGGGAAGATGTAGAGGAAAGGTGAACCATAGACTTTGGTTTCAGTAATGATGGATGTGTTGTATATTGAGATCGGATTTGTGTACTAGATGAGGGTGATTTGAGAAAGAAAATTCTGAATGAAGCACATAAGAGTAGCTATACAATTCACCCTGGACCAACTAAGATGTACTAGGATATGAAGCGGTATTGGTAGTGGCCTGGAATGAAAAAGGATGTTATAGATTTTGTGTCTCGGTGTTTAATTTGTCAAAAGGTTAAAATTGAGCATCAGAGGCCAGCAAGAACTATACAACCACTAGAGATACTGAAATGGAAGTTGGATAATATATCTATGGATTTTATTTCGGGATTACTAAGAACCCAATCTAATCATGATTCTATCTGGGTGATTGTAGATAGATTGACAAAGTCAGCTCATTTCTTGGCAGTGCAAATAAGTGATTCATTAGAGAAGTTGGCAGAGATATACATTCGAGAAGTTGTGAGATTGCATGGGGTGCCAAAGGACATTGTCTTTGATTGTGATATGAGGTTCACCTTGAATTTTTGGAAAGTGTTACAGAGAGCAATGGGTACTGAATTAAGATTCAGCACAGCATATCATCCGCAGACTGATGGACAGATAAAAAGGACTATGCAAATTCTAGAAGACATGTTGAGAGCTTTTGCCTTGGAACTGAGAGGCAACTGGGATAGCCATCTTCCTTTAGCTGAGTTTACCTACCATAATAGTTTCTATTCCAGTATAGGGATGGTTCCCTGTGAGGCATTATATGGAAGGAAATGTTGATCTCCTCTCTATTGGGTTGAACTGTGAGAGAAGCATTATGGGTCCGCATATTGTGGACCAAACTACGCAAAAGATTCAAATGATAAGGCAAAAACTTCTAATTGCTCAGAGTAGGCAAAAGAGTTATGCAAATAAATGATAAAGGCCATTGGAGCTTATGGTTGGTGACCATGTTTTTCTAAGAGTTTTACCTGTGATGGAAATTGGGAGGTCAATCAGAGCAAAGAAATTATCTCCTCGATTTATGGGTCCATTTAAGATCCTCAGGAAAGTTAGGCAAGTTGCCTACCAAATTGCCATACCACTACAATTATCTGGGATTCATGATGTTTTTCATGTTTCTCAATTGAAGAAATATCAATCTGATCCATCTCATGTGATTGAGCCCGAAGAGGTAGAGGTGTAAGAGAATATGACGTATCAAGCAGGGCCAGAACGAATAGTGGATGTTCAAGATAAGCAATTGCGGAACATGACTATTCGACTAGTCAAGGTAGTGTGGAAAGGAATGGCTCCTGGTGATGCTACCTGGGAGACATAGGACAAAATGAAGCAGCAATATCCCTATTTATTTCCCTAGGTATGTGTTGTGGTTGTTGTTGAATTTTGGGGGCAAAATTTCTTAAAAGGAGGGGAGAACTGTAACATCCAAAAACTTCAAATATGGAAAAATTGATTAATTAAGGGATAAATTAGTTAAAAATATGATTATTTTATTTTATTATGTTTTGGGTTGCTAATTGGATTTTTGGGTCATATTTAGCTCTAAATTGAGTTAAGATAAAAGTCGAATCAAGTCGGGAGGCATCAGGGGGAACAAAATCCACTTGTTACTTGCTGCGTCATAAGCCACAGCTTGCATGGCGTACGCTGTGGTGTACTGCACATCAGGCAACTTAAAAGTTCAAAAATCATCAAAAATTGATAGATTTTGTGGTGGGAAACCTAGAGCACGAAGGGGGCAAGTTTGAGCACTACTAGGGCATGATTTTGGGAGGATTTTAAAGACAAATTGAGCCTTCAAACTCTTGAGTAAGTTTCCTACCCTTCTCCTCTACATTTTCATCTCATTTTCCATGGGAGTTAGAAGAAGGAGAATTTGGTCTGATTGGATTAAGCCATAAGTCAATGTTTTGAAGGTTTTTATTAACTCTAAAGGTTTAATTTAGGTTTATTGGTCTTGGATATGTGGTAATATGAAGCTACTTTATTGTTTAGTGGAAATTGGATCAAGCCCTAACTTGATCATGGGGTTTTAAAGTATGATAAGTTGAGATATTAAGTTTTACATTGTGAGAGCGTTACAAGGAGACTTAAAGGGATTGTGCGAACAAATTTAAATCTTAACAAGTCTCTTTGTTAAGAATATGAGTGAGAAGTGGGAGAATTAAGAGGATATTGGTAGCTAATAGTGCTTGTGTTAATTGAAAATTAACATATGGTACTTGTTGATGTAGATTGTGGTATTGGAAGACTTACTTTGACACAAGAAGAGAATTAGTACCACAGGTAACGCTTTTAGTAACAAAAGGGTTGAGGTAACTAGATAATTTGCATTATTTATTACCTTAAATAAGTTATTCTCAAGTTTCTTTTCTATGATTTATTGTGTATATATGTATAAATTTTGTAAAGCTTAACTATTTTAGAAAATAAGTGAAGTATTGGTTTGTGAAATTCTATATTTTTGAAGTAAATAGTAAGATTTGTTATATTTATTTAAAAAGTTATTTATGCATGGTCAAGTGGATATATGTAGTGAATTGTGGCATATTAGAGGGTGGGAGGTCACCTTAGTGGAGTTAGTGAAGATTAAGTCCATATGGCACTACTGGCACCTCGGGATGTCAAGTGTAGCATTTACTCTCCTTAGTGCCCAAAAATGAGTGGGGTGTTGGAGACTTACTCTCCTTAGTACCCAAAAGGGTGCAGAGTTGGAGACTATGCTCCTTAGCATCCGTAGGATGCAGTGTTGGAGTAACGACATCCTAATTACTTGTAATAGGGGAAACAGTAGTCCAGAAGTAGTTTAGGACACCTTGGCCGGGTAGTCCTACCATGAATAGTGAGCTTAGGGACCATACATATGGTTTGGTTCTGTGAAATAGCCTACTAGTTCAGCCAGGAGTATTGGAGGACTGGATGGTTAGGGATCATGCATGCAAATCTGTGGCGATCTTACATGATGTCATTATATTACTCATTTTAATGCTTGTTTATAACTTGGCTTGTTTTATTGATTATCTTAGTTACTGAGATTTTTATCTCACCCCGTGATTATCATTTTCCAAGTTCTACCAGTGAGACTGAGCCAGAGAAGGAACCAGGCAGGGGCTTGCATATCTGTTACATTCTTTGTAAAGCCCGATTTTAGTTTGAGTGGTGTACATAAACTTATTATATGATATTATAGGTTGCCAACTAGGAATGCATATCATTTTGATTGGTTGCACTTATTCCATGCTATGTTGTTTTGTATGTTAGTCCAATATTGTATATGATGTGAATATGTGGCAATTTTTGTGGTGATAGGCTAAAATACTAATACAAGTGCAAGGAATGTTTTATCTATGTGGTGATAATGTATATGTAATGTATTATATGGCTATAGAGGCAAAATAACATATATGATGTTGATTTGGTATTTTGGCCATATTAGGCAAAATGGCTATTGAGTGGCCAAATTTTGTGTTTGGTATGTTTTTGTATATTTGAAACTCATTCAAGTTTATTTTGGTCCATTGGACTTAGTTCAAGCCTTACAATAGGTTAATGGTATAAGTTATGAGTTTTGAATACTTGAATGCTTGAAAATCGCTTTAAAAACTGACTTTTGCATTCGAGCATCTAAAATTCTCATACGATATCGGATCGTAATGAAACTTATACCATTAGTTAGCTTATTGAATAAGCTTTGCACAGGCACTTGAATCACTCCAATCGAATATTGAATGCAAAATTGGCGTGCATTCAAAATTCATCCAGAAAAGCTGTCATGACAGCATTGCTGTCATGATAGCATGGACACATGTGCCACGGCACATTTTGCACAAGCCACGGTGCATAATACAATGAGAAAACTTGGCTTTTTGTGCCACATATCGTAGCACATAGACCACGAGCCGTGGTGCATTGATCAAAACACTCAAAAATGACATTTTTGGCCTTGTTTTGAAGTGTTTTGCTTCCCAAAACTTTTTCATACTTCCAATACCTATATAAATCATTAAGTTTAAGCTTAAACTATCAATTTGAAGGGTTTTTATGGGATCCCAATTATTCCACAATTATTTTTAAAAGATTATTTGTTTTAACCTTTATATATATTGTGAGATTGGGAGCAAATCCTTGCTCTTAATTATGATTGTTTGTAGTGATTGTGTGATGAATTTTGGTAATGTCAAGGTGGACATTACATTATGGGATTAAATCAACTTGAAAATGTGGATGACACATGAAAAATTAGACACACATTGGAATCATCTACAAGCAAATAGGAGGATGCCACCTTACAAGTGTGACAAGGTTCCCATTTCCTTTTTATTTTATTTTCCTATTTTTTAATAACCATTTAGCTGATGGGAAACACTTAGGAGCATGTCATTTAGACCTCAATTCAGATCATACACTTATCTCATTTCATCTCCTTCACTTTCTTTCCCTTGTTCATAGTGTTATTTATTTTGTCTCTTTTGTTATTCATTTTCCAGCACCATATGTCCCATTTCTAGCCACCAAACCTCCACAAAACACACACTATTTTCTCATCTCTTCAATCTCATCCCATCCCTCTTATTTCCAAAGGATTGAAGCTCATTTCTATCATTCAAGAGCTATAGAGTTTGGCCTTCACAAGCAAGTTTTAGGGTTCTTAAAAATGATGAAGATTGGCTCAGTTCCTTGGTGGAATCTTGGATAGATAAAGATAGAGGATGAGTCTTGAGCTTCAAATTGGCTAAGTTCTTTTGTTTCCTATCCTTTACTCTTTTTACTAGATGGTTAGATTCCTTAATCTAAGGTTTGATCATCTTAACTTGAAAATTCTAATTTGAATTTTATGTTGATGTAAAGAGAGAGGATTGTCTCATTTAATTTCTTACTTGGACAGCTATGGTAAATTTAGTCACTCCTTGATTGGCATATAATTTTGTGTTTTTAATTTAGTGATTTACTTATGTTAATATTGCATAATCTTGTGATGTTAATGCTTGAGTTGTTGAGTAGGTTGACATAATTTTATGGTTACTTAATTCCTTGGTTTGGCCGTGGCACTTGAGGGAGAATTTTGAATGAATTACTTGACTAATTTTTATACTAATTAGTTAATTGAACTAGGGACTTTAATCTAAGACCTAGGGAAGTTAGCTAATTAGGATAATTTTCTTGAGTCAAGACAGCTTTAGTCAAGAGGAAAGGGAAGCTTAATTTAGCCTAATCATGAAAAGATAATAAGTCTAAAATCAACTAATCTCTAGGGTTCCACTCTTGTGAAAAAGGAAAGTTCATTTCGCTCACCTTAGCTAGTATTTTAATTACTTGCACATTAGGTAACTAGTTTAGATAATTAGTTAATCAAATTCCAACTTTAGGTGATTTATTCCACTAGATAACTTTTAATTAGACTTAAAACTATTCCTTGGGAGATGACCTAAGGTTGGCCCTATATTACATTAGGGTTAGCTTTAGTTTTAATTTTGAGGGTAGAGCGACAAACCATATCATCAATCCTGTGCTTCAAAATGTTCAAAACCAAATTTTTAGGGTTGTTAACCAAGGAAATGGGGTAAATCTTAAGGGTCTAGCACCAATTCCAACTTTGAACATTCCACAAATCCATCTACCAAACCTAGGGAATAATGGGAATTTCATGCAAAATCATAATCATGCATTTAGGGATGAAGTTGCCATGCGTTATCTTTAAAATGATGAGATTTCTATTTAGCAACTTACTTCCCCTAATTGGAACATAAATCCTTATAGTTTGTACATTCCTCAACATGACCATATGTTTAAGCTTAAGCATTCTATCATTCAAGCATTGCCTAAGTTTTATGGTTTGCTTGATGAGGAATGTCATTGATTCTTGCATTCATTATATCTTATATGCAATACCATAAAACCAGTTGGTGCTCATATAAATGATGTTCAAGCTAAAGAATTTGTATTTTGTCTTGAGTCAAATGCTAAAGAATGGTATATGAACTTTCCACCTTATGTCAAGGTATACACTTAGGAGGAGTTGAGGAACATGTTTTTGAATAAATTCTTTCCATCATCTAAGCTAGCTAGTTTGAGGAAACAAATCATAAGGATGGTGCAAAATTTTGACGAAAGTCTTTATAAGTTTTGGAATAGATTTCAATCTATGCTAGCTAGATGTCCACATCACTAAATCCTAAGTGAGTACCTTATTCAATATTTCAATGATGGTCTAATGCCTAAGGATAAGATGAGTTTAAATGCTGCCTCTAATGGCTCCCTTAGTGATTTGTCTCCCAACAAGGCTTGGGAATTGATTGATAAAATGGCACCAAGTGGAGCACAAGATAAGGTAAGTGATGTACCTCATAGCACGGATGACATGGTATTAATAGCAATAAAGTCTAAGGATGGCAAGCATGAGAATGGTGGCATGAAAGGAGCCCAACGGAAGGAGCAAGGAGCCCAGTACTTCCAATCTAACGTGTGTGATTTTTAGTCCTTTATGATCCCTTAATTATCTCCTTAATTGTTTTCTAATTTAGTGGTCCTTTGACTTGACTTCTTTTCTTAAGAACAAGACTAGTCATAGTTTTCTATTTTAAGTCTAGTCAAAGATTAGGATTAATTATATTATTTTCTAAGTTTTGAAATCTCATAATTTTAAGATCACATCTCCTAAATTATGTGGTTGAATATTTTCTCCTTTATTTTATATTATTTTCATTCTCCTTTTCGTATTAAGAAATTAGGGTTTTAATTTTAGGAAATAGTCTTCTTTATGAGCCTATATATATTAGGCAAGCTCCCTCTTGTAAACAAAAGAGAAGTTGAATGAAATTATTCATTTTAGAGTTTTTAACTCTTACGATCCTTAGTGCTTTGTGGTGGCATCCCATGTGAGAAACAGACATAATCAAGAGCATGATAAACTCTTATAGTGTCTTCAAAGGTTGAGGTTCCTAGAGGTAGGTGGCCTAGAGGATCTTCTTATTGATCATTATCCTATTGTTTATTTCATTTATTTCTTTATTTTCATCATAAATTTTATTCTTGTGTTTTTGTCGTGTTTTAGGGTTCTGTCCTTAAAATAATACGATTTTGCTTCCGCATCTCATATCAAATTGGTATCAGAGCTTTGGTTCCTAGTTTGCTAATTGTGGTTCTGATTCTTGTCCTTTCTTCTTCTTGATTTTTGTTACTTTTATCTTCTTTATCTTGAGTTATTTCTTTATGTAACCATCTCTTATCTATCCCTCCTACCTTTATCTCTTGGTTTTCTTCTTCTTCACCTTTATGACTTTTCCATTTCATATGAGTTTTTCATTTTATTAGCCTAGTAAAAAAAAGAAAAAAATACTTAAAAATTCATGCCTAAAAAGGCAAAAAAATGTTAGTGTTTTGAAAAAAATTGAAAAAAATTGAAAATTCAAAAAATATTACAATGTGTGTGTGTGTGTGTTGTGATTGTAAGAAAAGGCTATTCTTGAACTCCAAGTCACTAAGAGGTTGCCTAAGGAGAAAAATTAAGCTGGGTGGTAAGAAAGTCTTCTACTTTTGTCACTTTTCTATTTTAATTTTTAGCAGCACTTTCCAAATTCTCTACTTTCCTATTTTGCTGTTTGTGCTATTTTCCTATTCTATTTGATTTCCTATTTTTGTCTTTAAGTATTTGACTCTTTGACTTTCCTATTTTTGTTTGTCATGTGCGGTTTTTCCTTTTGCAAACTTGATTTTATTTGAAAACTTTGCTTTCTATTTGTTTCAAAATTTCAAAAATTTGCAACAAAAAAAAATATCCTCTTTTCATCTTGTGTTTGTTTTCTAATTTCTTTAATTTAGAAGATATTCACATGGTTGTTTCTTAATTTCTTAATTTATATTTGGTTTCACCATTGGATTCTATCTATAACCTTAGTGAATGGTAAAAGGCAAGTGTGTTTTATATCATTGAAAAAAGCCATTATTTTTTGAGTGAAACATGAGTGAGTTTATTTCTCTTGAGAGTAAACACGTGAGTTTATGTGTGTGAGGATCCATTTTTATCTTATATGGTTTCTAGTGCTTCCATGAACATGAGTAATAAGGATGAATCCCTTAGTATTGATATGAACTCTATTTTAGAACTTATTAAAATATAGTTGCAGTAGTTTCACTTGGAACCTGATCATAGGTTCCATAAGGAGAATAAGGATGAGCCAGAGACTTCCTCTTCTAAAGGGAAGAAGCATGAGACCACCAGTGATGATAAGGAGTATGAAGAGCCCCCTTCTTCTAAGGGAGAGAAATTTTCAAAGCGTGATGTTGACTTACCAGACCAGAAAGTAAAGTATTCTTCATTTGAGGGTAGCAACAATTAAGAAAAATACCTTGATTGGGAAATGAAGATAGACCAAATCTTCATGACTCTTGATTTGTCTAAGTTAAGGAAGGTAAAAACTACTTCTTTGAATTTCACTAACTACGTTATTTATTAATGGCAAGATTTACAATACAAAAGAAACTAACTTGGGAAAAAGCCCATTAAAACGTGGGAGAAGCTTAAAAGATACTTGAGAAAGACTTATATCCCTAACTACTACTACACGGAGCTAAATATAAAATTGAGAATGTTTTCTTAAGGATCTATGATTGTAGAGGAGTATGTGTATGAGTTGAATATCTTAATGTTTCGTGCAAACATTCAAGAGAATGAACGTGAAGAAATGTCAAGAATTATAGATAGCTTGAGACTGAAGTTGAAAGATAAGTTTGACTTGTACACTTTTATGGACAAGGAAGAATTCATACACAAAGTTATAAAGTTGGAGTAACGAAATAAGAACATATATTCTAAGTTCTCTTGGAAAGACTCTAAGGGAACTTCTAAATGGAAGGATTCTAAGGCCAAAGATACATCCAAGGCCAAGGAAGAAATGAAGATCAAGTATGAGGGTAAAACTTCTAATCCTAAACCTTTTTCTTATTCATTTAACACTTCTCCTATTAAGGCTTCACTTGGTTCAAGGTTTTAAGAGGGGAGGGGAGAGGGATATATTGTTTGGTTGAAAAAATTAAAGGGGAGGGGAGGCAAATTTTATCTTCTCTCTCCCCTCCCCTCCCTTTATTTAGCTCCCTTCCAAATTGGGGTTTTTTGGAGGTTAGCTAAATTTTATGACTAATATATCCTTATTGAAATTTTGGTATTCCAAAGTTACCCTTTTTCAATAAAATAAAAAGATTACGTATGTATACCTAATTCACTGCAGTCAATTGAGTCAATTGCTATCCCTGCATAATCTTGGTTCATCAAGTACGTACGATCATCAGCCCTTTGATCTTTGATTTCTTTAGTTTATGGCATTTGGTGTCTGTTGTTGAGCACATATATTGATGGAATAACTTGCTGTGAAATCAATCAATGACGCGTACTTTATTTTTCTTGCAAATTCTAATTGTTTGCTCAATAGATTGTGTAAGATTTGTAAATAAAAGTGAGAAATCATGTACCTAATTCAATCCTTTTAATATTTGTTTTTAAACAATTTCCTGGAGTTATTAAATTTACTACACAACATCATTGATTTTCAAGTTCGTTGGAAAATTTTGTGGCCATAATCACATCTCTTCTTCCAATGCATAGCCCTTTCACATTAATCACATTTCTTGATTTTAATATTCTGGTGTAGCAAGAATTATCAACATTTATATATATAAAAACATTAATATTATCAACATATGTGTGTATTGGGTTTTGATGTGAAGCAAAGCAATAAACTTTTTGTTTCTTTCATTCTTTATTTTTTGCCAACTTCTTTCTTCTATTTGCATGCATCTTAATTGTGTGTATGTGTTTATATGAAAAAGGTAAACTATTTGATACACATTATTGTTTATTAACACCCTACATGTTACACATGATTGTAATTGATGAGTTGTACGTTGGCTTGATTTATTAGATGGAACTAGCAATTCAAAATAATTTATACTTGTGCCGATGGTGGGATTTGCATCAAAGAGCTTTAGCTCTACTCACATGTGTTTTTGTCTACCTTGTAATTCAAAGGTCCCATAAAATAAAATTAAGTTATAGGATGAGCTTAGAGAGGGAACAGGTATGTGAAGAAATAATGTGTCAACTAGACAGTTGTAAAACTAATCAAAATATTATCAAGATGACATCTAGAGCATTTCAAATACTATGTTCTATGTTAGAAAAAGAAAGTGGGTTACACCCTACAAGATGGGCAAGTGTGGAAGAACAAGTTGCAAAAACTCTTTACAAACTTACACACAAAGCAAAAAACTGTGAAGTAAATTTTTGGTTTGATGTTCTGGAGAGATAGTTTGTCGTCATCTTCATAATGTGTTGAGAGCTATCATTGAAATAAGAGATAAATTTATCATACAACCTAAAGGCTCAATAGTTCCTCTTGAAATCCATAAATGTGATAAATTCTACCCTTTTTTAAAGATTATATTGGTGCCATAGATGGAACACACATAAGTGTGAAAATATCCACTAAAGATGCACCTCGATATCATAGTAGGAAGGAATTCTTGACACAAAATGTTTTAATAGCACGCACATTTGATTTAAAATTCACTTATGTGTTCACTAGATGGGAAGGCACCACATCAGACTCTAGGATTGTGAAAGATGCATTATCATGAGAAGACAAGCTCAAGATACTTGAAGGTAAATACTACCTTGCAGATGCTAGCTTTATGCTAACAAGTAGACTTATTAGACCTTATAGAGGAGTTCTTTATCATTTGAAAGAATATTCAGAAATAAATCCACCCCAAAATTGTAAGGAGTTGTTCAAATTTGCACCATATAGCATTACGTAATGCATTTGAAAGAGCTTTTGGTGTTTTGAAAACAATATTTGAAATTTTAGCCAATTCAGGAGAGCCTAATTATCGAGTAAAAGCTCATACAACTATTATTGGGGTATGCTGCATTCTTCATAACTACTTGATGGGTGTGGACCCTAATAAAGATATCATAAAACAAGTAGATGCTAAACTTGCAACTCAATCTGAGTTTGATTCAAATAATCATGATCAATGTGGTGCCAATGAGGAAGCTGCTCGAGGAGAGCTTATTAGAGATACTATAGCAAATCAGATGTGGATAGATTATCAAATCAATAATAATGATTTAGGTTGAACTTTGATGCTTTTACTTCAATAATCATTTTAATATATTTCATGCAATATTATTTGAACATATAATTATTTAATGCATTATAATAAGTTTGAACCATGATATTTTATTTAATATTTTCTAATTATTTACCATGTGATGTATACTCACGTTTGATTATTTATGCACCCTATAGCATGCCTCCAAAAGCAAACAACAATAAGCAATGCTTGAATTGGACAAGAGCAATGGATGATGCACTTGTTGATGCTTTTTTGTATCAACATGATATTGGCAATAAAGTAAATGGGACATTCACTACTGCTGCATATGATTTTATTATGAAAGAGTTAACTACTAAGTTTGACATTCCTTTTGATAACGAGAGGATAAAGAATCGGTGGAAAACTTTAAAGAGAAACTTCTCTTAAATTTATGACATTTTTAAAGGTGGACTAAGTGGGTTTAGTTGGAACCCATCAATACATTTATAAGGTGCAGAAGATCAATTTTGGGTTGCACTTATTGAGGTTAGTTCATCTAACATTTTACATATAAGATTTAAAAAAAACTCAAATTTATGTAAATCTACCTCATTTTATCTTATTTAATAATGGATTTTGTTTGAAACTTGTCATTCTAGTCCAAGCCTAAAGCAGTAAATTGGAGATATACTCCTTTTCCCAACTATAAGAAGATGGTCATCTTGTATGAAAATGATAGAGCAACATGGGAAGGATCTCGAACTACTAATGATATGAGAAAATGTTGCCACCAAATCAATGAAGATGACTTAAATGAAACAATTGGTAATATGGAAAATATTGCTACTAATAAAGAGGTGGTAACAGATCATGTCAAAGCTCTTGATAATAGTGTTAATCAAAATAACTTACTTGGAGTTGCTAGTGGTTTTAGTGAAAAGAAGTAAAAGGTGGGTTCCAAAAAGGATAAAGACTCTGACTTGAATGATCTTAAAAGGGTCTTGAAAGATATTGCAGAGGCTATTAGAGAAGGAAATCAAGTAGTAAGAGAAAGCTTTAGAAAGCTCCCATAATTGTCTGGAGAAGAAATTTGGAACATGATTAAGGATTGTGGCTTTACACCAATCAATATTATGAAGATTTATAGAGTTCTCATAGGTGATGTTGACCAACTAAGAACATTTATAGAATGCCCCGTTGAGGCATGCGAGGAATTGCTATTGGAGATTATGAAAGACATTTGAATGTCCCTTTATTTCATTTAAGCACTTTTTTTAATATTATATGGCACCATAGAGAACATTGTTATGACTTTTGTTAGCATGTGATTTTGATATCTTAAATAACTTTTATATCTTATGGAATTACTTACGGGAGAATATTGTTATGACTTTTATTAGTAAGTAATTTTGATATTTTGAGTTTTTTTATATCTTATGGAATTACCTATATACTTTATATGTTATCAAATTTTGCCCTACCATGTTCTATAATTATAATGCCCCAGACTATAATGTCTTTTTTAATTATGTTAATACAATTAGGTGTTTTTTAAAAAATTTATTTATTTGAAAGAATATTGTATTCGTGCCATTATTTTTAACCATGGCCCTGGAAATGTATTTTGTAAAAATTTAAAAAAAAAACTAGAAAATGCACTTAAATGGCAAACATACGAGTAAGGGTATATTTGACAATTAATAACTACCTCCCCTCCCTTCCCCTTCAAAACCAAATAAGAATTATTAAAATACCTCCCCTCCCTTCCAACCAAACAAGAATTATTAAATCATATCTCCTCCCCTCCCCTCTCCTCACGTAACCTCCCTTCCCCTCCTCTCCCCTTCCTTCCATTGAACCAAACACTATGTAAGTGTTTCAAGTGCCACAGTGTGGGCCATATGGTGAGAGATTGTAGCAATAAAAAAGCTATGATCTTGAAAGATGATGGTGGCTATGATAGTATGCATGAAAGTGATAAAGATGATGCTGATAATGTTGATGATGATTCTACCTCCCATGAATTAAACGACAAGCTTGAATGAAATGGTGTTGTTAACCAAAAGAGGATGATGAAAATGAACAACATGAGCATATTTTTCATACCAGGTGCTTCATCAGAGAGAGAGTATATGGCATGGTAATTGATGGTAGTAGTTGCACTAATGTTGCTAGTACTTTACTTGTAGATAAATTATCTCTACCATTAATTCCCTACCCTAAGCCCCACAAATTGCAATGGTTGAATGATTATGCTGAAATTAGGGTTTCTAAGCAAGTGTTGATTACTTTCTCTATTGGGGTTTATACCTATGATGTATTATGTGATGTAGCCCCTATGTTTGCTGGACACTTGTTAGGTAGGCCTTAGCAGTTTGATAGTAAGACTATTTATGATGATTTCAAAAATTCATGATGGACTTCCTTCCATCAGGAACCTTATTTGGAAATAAATCTCCATAATCCTATAACAAAGAGACAACATTAGAAGGCAAAGTAGGGTCAAGAGTGTCAGTAGCAAAATAGATATTCTTGAAAATTACAATAAGAGTTTGCTCAGTTATCAAAGCCTCTTCAATCTAACTTTTCCCACACAATAATATTTATTTTCACTATTTTCTTTCACTCCCACCATTCTATTTTTTCTCTTTTCTCATCTTCTCACTACTCTTTTCTCTCTCTTTTGATCACTCTCAAGTAAAGTAATATTGTCTTTCTTTTCTCTCTCACTCATACCACAATCAAGAAGATCTCTCCTTTACTTGTAATAACAAGCCTGCTTATAGAGCTAATCCTGAAAAGACTAAGGAGATCCAACACCAAGTAAAGGAATTAATGATGAAAGGCTTTATACCTGAGATTTTTAGCCCTTGTGTTGTCCCAGTTGTCTTGGTACCCAAAAAAGATAGATCTTGGAGGATGTGTGTTAATTGTAGAGCAATCAACAAAATTACTATAAAGTATCATTACCCTATCCCTAGACTTAATGATATGCTTGATGAGTTGCATGGTACTTCTATCTTTTCTAAAATTGATCTTAGAAGTAAATTTCATCAAATTCTCTTAGAAGAGGCTGATGAATGGAAAACTGCCTTTAAAACTAAGTTTGGATTATATGAATGGTTGGTTATACTTTTTGGTTTGACAAATGCTCCTAGTACTTTTATGGCATTAATGAATCATATTTTTAGAAAGTTTATAGGCAAGTTTGTTGTGGTTTACTTTGATGATATTCTAATTTATAGTAAATTTTTTATTGATCGTGTGAATCATCTTAAAAATGTGCTTGACACCTAAAAGGAATATAAGCTGTGTTAAATTTCAAAAGTGTTTCTTTTGCATGGACTCTGTAATCTTTTTAGGATTTAATGTTAGATCATAGGGAATCCATGTGGATGAGGGGAAAGTTAAGGTTATTCATGACTAACTAACCCCTAAGAATACAAGTGAAGTGAGAAGCAAGCTTCTATAGGAGATTTTGTTATAGATTTTTCTAGCATTGCTAGCCCTCTTAATGAACTTGTTAAGAAGAATGTAACTTTCACATAGGGTAAGACATAGAAAAGGGCTTTCCAAACCCTAAAGGATAAATTAACTAATTCCCCTAAAGAATTCTAAGCCCATAGCTTACTTCAGTGAAAAGCTGTATGGCATAGTTTTGAATTATTCCACTTATGACAAAGAGTTCTATGCTCTAAAAAGGGCCTTAGAAATGTGGCAACACTATTTCTAGCTTAAGGAATCCATTATTCATTATAATCATGAAAGTTTAAAGTTTCTCAAGTCTCAAGGTAAGTTGAACAAGAGACATGCTCGCTGGATAGAGTTCATTGAGACCTTTTTTTATGTGATTAAACATAAGTAAGGCAAAGAAAATGTCATTGCTAATGCCTTATCTAGGAAGTATACATTACTTTCCTATTTGCATGTTTAACTATTTTGCTTTGAGATTCTAAAAGATCTTTATAAATCTAATTCTGATTTGAAAATATTTAGAAATCTTGTGAAAATTATAGATCTAGTGATTTCTCTAAATTTGATAGATTTCTTTTAAAAAAAACAAATTGTGCATTCCTATTTGTTCTATGTATAAGTTGTTTATTAAGGAAGCACATGGTGGTGGTTTAACGGGACACTTCAGTCTAGAGAAAACTTTGGCTATTTTATCTAATCATTTCTTTTGACCTCATATGAGAAAAGATATCATAGTTGTTTGTGATAAATACATTAAATGTAAACAGGCAAAATTTAAAGTCTAACCTTATGGACTTTACTCTCCTTTACCCTTCCCTTCTCACCCTTGGGAACATATCCTATGGATTTTGTAATTGGATTGCCTAAATCTTCTGCAAAATAGTACTAAATTACACTAGTGTAGTGATAGTGTGAACTTAGGTCATTCTTCTATGAGGAGGCTTAGTTGTAAATTTAGGTTTGAAGTGTGCTACAAGTTAAAGGTGATTTAAGACAAATTTAACCTCAAAACTAAATAAGCTAATTAACCTAATTCTAAGATGAATGAAGTGGGTATGTGTAAACTTAGTAGAAGTAGGAACTCCTATATGGATTTGGTTACCTATCCTTATTTGATTATGACCTAACTAGTATGATCTCCCCTTTCTTCTCTTTAGTTCAAGACACTTAGTTAAATTTACTAAGGCTTAGCTAATCTCTTGACTAACCCTAATCGATAATTATGGTCTTAGAGTGTACCAAAACCTAGCTAGCATTAAGCCCAACCAAAGTGTTACAAACTTGAGTCAATTAGATCAAGCACATTTAATGGAATCAACATGCTTAGGATTACAATACATAAAGATATTCACATGCATTCAAGTTGGCAAGATTATGACAACCAAGAAAACCCATTAAACTCATCATGCCAACCAAAATTATGAATCATACTTGAAGAGGTCGAATACATATGCTTGAGAAAATAAACTCTAGTTGCAACAATCATCTCTCAATCACATGTATTATCACTTGAGATTACAAGTTCAAAGAGTCATACGAATTTATAATTCTAGAGAGAGAAAGTAGAGAGAGAAATTTAAAGCTAGCTGGAAAATAACACAACCTTAATGTTTCCCTTAGAAGCCTTGGAATTCATACCTAACATGCCTTGGAATTAGATTTAAATTTTTCTCCCAAGCTTATCAAACACATTACAATTATCTTAAACTTTGACAAGTCAACTTGATCCTTTATGTGCAAGTTCATGAAGACTTCATATGTGCCTCATTAAACCATGAAAATCACATCCCTTTGTGTCCCATTCAGGTATGAATCATATGCCAAAAAACCTCTCCATATGCTAAGCCAAAACTTGAACCAAAGCCACTTTCATGCAAAATGTCACCTAAGACAACAACATGGAATTTAAAAAGAGCTTGAGAACCAAGACTTCATTTCTAAAATCATTAAAATCACTTATATATCATAGCAAAGCATAGCAAAAAACAAATACATGCATTCATCACTCCAGGCCAATGCTTAAACACAAGAGAAGTAAGATCAAAAAGTGGGCAACTCATCACGCCATTCACCACATGCATCGTGGCATGTGCCATAGGGCCACGGGCTCCCCTTATGTTTCATGTGCTGTGGTATAATACGCAGTACATCACAATGCACATAAAAGATTTTTGCTGTCATATGATAATTCGTAGAGGAAAACTTCCAACATGCTTAAACACAAGAGAAGTAAGACGAAAAAGTAATTCAAGCACCCACATGAAGCTTATTTCATAAGCTAGCTAATAAGACAAGTTTTGGACGTGATCTAACGGTCCGATCTAAATTTGGATATAAGGGTGAAAAAATCACTTGTTCTAAAAATTTTGAGCACCAAAGTGTTCAAATTACTCACTTTGTCTCATTAGGCCGTTTTTGGCCTAAAATTAAGTCCAAAAAGACCATTCACACCTAATTGACCACAATTCACATCATATATATACATAAATCAAAATTTGGCTATTCAACTACCCATTCACACAATAAGTGTAACCCCCTCCCACATCCTCCAGATACAAGAGAAGATTAACTAAAATGACCACGTCAATAACATAAATCAATAATCAAATATTTTGATTGAAAAGCTTTAGCCAAAGACTTTTCTTGCAAAATCATCAAAACCATAATGTATTTGAGCAATACACAGTGGAAGCAAATCACATGCATTCATAATACCAATTGTATGCATCAAAAATGACAAAATCAAGTTGGAATACGGGCCATGCGCCGCAGCGTGCAGTATGTGTGCCACATCATGTGGTAAAGAGCCACATGCCAAACTTTCTGTGACATGCGCTGCATCGTGAGACACCATATACCGTGGTATGCCAATCTAAAATTGTTACTGTCATTTTGACAACAAAATGATGAACTTTTGGCATGTGCCATTTTCACATACGACATCCAATCAGAATGATTCAAGCACCTACACAAAAATTATCTCACAAGCTAGCTGATGAGATAGGTTTGGACATGATCTAATGATCCGATCAAAATTTGGACACCCAGGTGCAAATAGTCACTTTTTACAAAAATTTCACGCACTGAAGTGCTCAAATCAATCCCTTTCTCTCATTAGACCACACAAAGCCTTGAACTAAGTCCAAAAGGACCTAACACACTTGATTAACCATAGCATACCACATACAGATGCATATACCATAATTTGACCTCTCAATAGCCAATTTCCACATTTCATAAATTTTCACAATTTGTCATCACTTAGCACATGACCTTTTCTCAACACATTCACATATAACCACATCCATAACATATTTATTACTCAATCTTAGCTCTAAATTACTCATTTCATCATAATTTCATACATGGGCTTAAGATTCACCATTATCGCAATATTTTCAACATAAACACACCTAAATCTTAGCCCTTTATTTATTTCACCTTATATATACACAATTGGGCTAAGATTTCACAAAATCACTATTCAAAACATGCATGCAACCTATGGCAACTTATATACACTTATATACATGAGTTCTTTCATTACATAAAGCTCTGAGTTCACATGGTTTTCATAACTCTAAGCTAGTCCTAACTCTTTTCCCTTGCCCTAATTGCTGCTATGTACTATAAAATGTAACCACAGGGTTGAGATAAGAATCTCAACAATAGGATAACTTGCTTTTATTAACTATCACATGCAACTATATCAAAGTAAAGTATATTATACCATTTAATATAACATATTACATATTCCATTTTCAATTCACAACCACATATGTCAATTCACCACTTTTCACATACACAACATATAGCATGATCACTACCGACCAAACCTCCAAATCACCTTAACACAAAACCATTAGCTTGCCTTAGAGCAATGCACACTCTCATTGGTCATGGCTCACCTTTAGTGGTAGAATCACCCGGCCAAAGGTGTTCTATCTCACTTCTGGATTATAGTTTCCCTTAATACACATAATGGGGTGTCATTGACTCCAACACTGTATCACACAGACACTAAGGAGTCCCAAATCTCCAACATTGCACCTCAGTGAGCACTAAGGAGATCTTCTCTAACTCCGCTCCCCATCAGGCACTAAGAAGCATATGCCATATAGTCTTATCACCACCTCTTCACTCGAGTGAACTCCCATCCCTATGATCATGCTTTCTAAACCATTCAAAGGTTCCTCATTCGTACATATATCCTCATTATATAGCATATGTTTAAGCAAAGTATGAAATCACATGTTCTTACTCATTTCTTTACTCAAAAGCCATTTTCATTCAACATTCACGCAATGCTATAAAACATGTTTAGTTCAAAATAATTTTATACACTACATGGCATACTCATACACAGATACAATAAAATAATCAAATAAAGGAAGTTATTCGGTTACCTCAACCCTACTATCATTAGAAAGGTTACCCATGGATTTCAACCACCACTACAACTTATCACAAGCTTCCTTTCTTAACTAACATACTTGATATGCCAATCTGAACACATTTGGCACAATTTAGTCATTTAGTCCAATCTAACAAAAAATGCATATTTACTACTTATGGCTATATTAGCCGTGTATTCTTTTTCTTTCATCCATTCTAGGTCTATTACTACTCGATTACTACTTTACATCAACTCAACCTGTCTCATTTCACTCAAACAGATTTTCACCCTAAAAATCTCTTGATTTAAGGCTAAATTGAGCTTACAGGTTTAAAACTTTATCGTTCAGCTCCAAACCAATTGCAAAGCTCAAATTTAACTCCCAAGAACCATTTTATTACTATTGGGCAAGAATTAAACTCCTAAAATCTCATCGATTTAATTTTTATATAACTTATATTTAGAGAAATTTGGGTAGAATGGAAGGTAAGGGTTATACATAGCTTACTTACTAAGTTATTAATCAGAAGCACCTTCCAATAACCTAAAATGGCTTGCCCTAACTGACCTGCCCTTCTTCTCTTCTCCTTTCATGTGTTTTCAGATTTGTCCTTTTGAAAATTATCTAAAATTCATGACTTAAGGGGTCACTTTCTGGTCCATGCGCCATGACACATGTAGCACAAGTTGTGGTGCATGGCATAGTGAGAATAATTCTCACCACGCATACTTACTTCAACCCAAAATACAATCCTTCAACCTGTACCTATTCATACAATATCACAATGAGACAAATAATCACATAATCATCCAAATCTTTAATCTCACACTAATTATCACTTTACCTTTGGTTAATAGCTAATCATGGGATTAAGAAATTTAGGATGTTACATTTCCCCCTCCTCTTAAGAATTTTGTCCCCAAAATTCATAAAACACTTAAACATATACTTATGGAAATAGGTAAGGATATTGTTGCCTCATTCTATCCTCTATCTCCCAGGTAGTATCACCAGGAGCCATACCTTGCTAGAAAACCTTAACCAATCATATGGTCTTGTTTCTCATTGCTTATCTTTTATAAATAGAGTCCGCTCTAGCTTAGCCTTATAGGTCAAATTTCCCTAGAGTTCAACCTCCTCTGGTTCTACCACATGAGAAAGATTAGGTTGGTACTTCTTGAACTGCGCCACATAGAACACATCGTGTACACCAAACAACTGCGGTAGCAAAGCAATTCTATAGGCAACTAGTCTAATTTATTATAGGATCTCAAAAGGACCAATAAATCAAGGAGTCAACTTCTTGGCTCTTATCGACCTCCCGATTCTCATCACTGGTGTAACCCTTAGAAACACATGATCACCTACTAGGAAATCTAACGGCCTTCTACGCCTATCTGTGTAACTTTTTTGCCTACTTTAAGTTGTCAATAACTTTTGCCTAACCAACTCAATCTTCTAAGTCGTCTGATCCATAACATCGGGTCCCAACATACTCTTCCCACTCAATTTTGTCCAATAAAAAAGTGATCTACATTTTCTTCTATACAACGCCTCATTGGGTGCCATTTGAAAACTAGAGTGGTAACTATTATTGTAAGCAAATTTAGACAAAGGATGATAGCTATCCCAGCTGCCTTTCAACTCCAATACACAGGCTCTCAACATATCCTTTAAAGTCTCCTTTAAAGTCTGTATGGTCTGCTCCGTTTGCCCATCCATCTATGGGTGATATGCTATACTGAATTTCAACTCAGTACCCATGGCATGCTATAAAGCTCTATAACTTAGAAGTATACCTTAGATCTCTATCAGAAATTATACTTATTAGCACACTATGTTGCCTCACCACTTCTAGAATATTGATCTCTGCTAACTTCTCTAAAGAATTACTTATCTGAATAGCTAGAAAATGAGTTGATTTAGTGAGTCTAACAATAATAACCTAAATGGCATCATGTCTTGAATGAGTTCTCAACAACGCAGTTATGAAATCCATGGAAATGTTATCCCATTTTCACTTAAGAATATCTAATGGTTGCAATATCCCTGCTAGTCTCTAGTATTGTATTTTAACATTCTGACAAGTCAAACACTGAGTCACAAACTCAATTACATCTCTCCTCATACTATGCCACCACTAATATCGTCTTATGTCCTCGTACATCTTTATATCTCCTAGATAGATTGTATATTTACTACAATGAGCTTCACTCAATATCACTCTCCTCAGGTCTATGTCATCGGGCACACAAATCCTGTCCTGGTAAACAACAAACCCATCATCATTGAAATTAAAATTAATAGCTTGATTCACTTCGATTTCTTCCCTGATCCTCAGAAGACTCTTATCTTCTAGTTAAGTTATTCTCAATTCCTTCCAGAACTCATTACTGACCTCTGTAGAATAGACACCAACTAATACCTTCAACGGCACATCTTATTGCGATTCAATAAATGATTCCATCAATCTATACTCCTTAACCATAAGATTTGCCACATGTAGTCTTTTGACTCAATGTGTCAAAAACTACATTAGCTTTACCTAAATGGTATTTCAATTCAAAATTATAATCCTTAAGGAGCTCCATTCATCTCCTTTACCTCATATTCAGCTCCTTCTGATCCACCAAGTATTTCAAACTCTTATAATCACTAAACACAGTTAACACTGCACCATACATGTAATGGCACTAAATGTTTAGAGTAAACACCACTGTTGTGAGCTCTAAGTCATGCGCAAAATAGTTCTCTTTATACGGTCTCAATTATCGTGAAGCATATGCTATAACCTGACCATCTTGTATCAAGACACATCCAAGACCTCTCAAAGATGTATATACATTATAAGGTAATCTCAAATTAGGGATAATCAACACCAGAGCTATAGTCAACTTCTCTTTCAACTATTGAAATGCCAATTCACACCGGTTATCCCAAATGTAAGGCTGATCTTTTCATATTAATTTAGTTAAAGAAGAAGTTATCTGGGAAAATTCCTGCATAAATCATAGATAATACTTAGCTAATCCCAAAAAACTACATATCTCTGTGACTAAACTAGAACATTCCCATTTCAACACTGTATCAACCTTATGTAGATCCATAGATATCCTATTTGTAGACACCACATGACCTAAAAATTGGACTTCTCTCAGCCAGAACTTATACTTACTAAGCTTAGCATATAACTTCTTATCTCTTAGAATCTATAGCACTATCCTCAAATGCTTTGCATGCCGCTCTTCATCCTCAGAATAGATCAGGATGTCATCTATAAAGACTACTACAAACTGATCTAATTATGGCTTAAAGATTTAGTTTATATAGTCCATGAACCTTACAAGCATATTGGTCAAACCAAACGGTATAACTAAAAACTCATAATATGCATACTAAGTTCTAAAAGCTGTCTTGGGTACATCCACTGCATTGACTCTCAACTGATGGTACCCTGACCTCAAATCTATCTTGCAAAAGATTAAGGCACCAGCCAATTGATCTAAGAGATCATCTATCCTTGGTAAAGATACTTATTCTTCACAATTACTTTATTCAACTGTTGATAGTTTATACAAAGACGTAAACTACCATCTTTCTTTCTCATAAACAATACTGGTGACACATTCAATCTGACAAACCCTTTATCTAGTAAGTCTTCAATTTGCTTCTTTAACTCAGCCAATTTTGATGGCAACATTCTATACAGAGCCTTTGATATTGGTTCAATTTTAAGAACTAAATCAATCAAGAACTCTACTTTCCTTCCAAGTGGTAATCCAGTACCTCATCTGAAAATACCTCTGGGAACTCACTACTCAGATCTTCTTAATTCCACCATCATACACTGTATTGGCTGTAAAGAACACCATATAACCTCATAACCTTGCTAAATTAACTTCTCAGCATTAACCATTGATAAAAACTTAGGTTGTTCCAAAGAATCTACTGCTGCACATAACACCGATAATAAAACCACCTTTCTGGCACAATCAGGCATAACATTATTGATTGCTAGCCAATCCATGCCAATAATCACATCTATTCCTTTTATAAGAATGCAAATCATATCAATCTTGGAAACTCTATTATCAAATCAAATCTCCATATCTCGACAAGCTCTACTAGTAAAATTAGATGATCCAGAAGGCGTCATTACTCTAATGAGCACAGGTAATTATTATAAAGACAAATTCAATATATTCACACATTCCTCAGACATAAAAGAATACATAGCACTCGAGTTAAACAATGCCTCTACTCAGGGATCACAAACAGAAATCATACCTCTGATTAGGTTCAGAGATGCTCTAGCCTCTTCTTACATGACTACAAATACTCGACTAGGAATAGTAAATCATTGCTTAGTCCACTCAACTCTGCCCTTCGAGCACTGCCTTGCTATATGACTCGACTTGCTACACTTAAAGCAAGCCCAACATCTTCTTAGATGAGATCAACTGTAAATGTTGCACTAGGGTATCCTTCCCATACTCAAAGTCGGCCCTAGAACATTTGATGCTTACTTTGAAGATTATGGAAGCCTAACTCTCACACCTCTACTTCTCTGAACTATTCCCCTCTGTACAAATCGAGATTGAGATCCTCTGACAAATCCTTTCCTTCTAGAAGAACTGAAACTATAAATATTAAACCCAAACCTCTTCAAAATTCTACTTGTTAGACCCAAAGGGGATGAAAATCTCCCCCATATCATCTCATCTCTTCTCAGTATCTGCCTCTCTACCATACCTAGCTGTTACTCAGCTTATGGCATATTTCCTCATATGTTGTCACATCCAATAATGCTATCTACTGATGATACTCGAGTCTCATCTTTTCAAGTAACTGCTTAGCTTTTCACTTTGTATCACTATTATACTGGAGGTATATGGATAAGCAATAGGCTATTAAGCCTTCTTATGATTCCTCCTCTTCAAGGTCTCCCTGCCTAAAAGCATGAAACTCTTCTTCCTTCTTAGTTCTAAACGAAACTGGGAAATACTGATCAAAGAAGACTTTCTTGAATTCATCCCAACTCAATTGAATACCACCTGAAGGCCTCACAGACTCCCATTACCTCTTGGCAGCACTAACTAACTAGACTATGGTATAGATTACCACCTCAAAGATGGTTTCCAGTAGCTCGATTCATGGCTCTGATTCCCCCTCTCTCATGCTTCCATCAAAAGTCGATGGTCAAACTGAACAAACATCTTCCAAGCATAATCAATTGATGGATCAATTCCAGGAATGTCTTGCTTACTACCCGAATCCTAAGATGATCTAAGTCTACTGTGTGCTTCCTTGTACACTGGAACGTCAAAAGTCAGCAACATTATGTGGGTTATTAACATGGGAAATCTGGTACAGCACATTATGGAACTATTACTATGGGACATCTGGGCAGTCTGGGAACTCCTTAGTGCCTGATAGGGTACAATTAGGAGTCAACAATGCCTCTATCACAAGTGTGTGAAGAGGGAAACCATAGTTCGTAAGGGGGTTAGATTACCTTTGGCTGAGTGTTTCTACCATTGAAAGTGTGCTTTAGTCAACAAGTGGTTAATCTAGGAGAGCTTATGGTTTTATATTGGGGAGCATTAGAGGTTTGGCAGCTAGATGATCATGCTAGTGTGTATTTATGGGGAATTGCTTTGAAAAGATGAATCATTCCATATTTTGATATACACATGATGTTACCCTTAGTTTTTTTATACTTTAGCATGGTTATTTGTGGTAATAGACATTTAATAAACTATATCAGTTACTGAGATTTTTATCTCACAAATGGTTGTTTACATTTTTTAGGCTCTGGTGCTAGTATTTTGAAATGAAAAGACATTGGTTGAGTTAAGATCACTCACTAAGCCTTTATAAGAATTTGGTGTAATGAAATTGCTATTAGTAGCTGTAAATATGTGCATATTGTCATATTTTGCATGTGTATGGTCAATCAGGTGTGTATTGTCCATTTTGACTTGGTTAAGGCCTAAGAAGTGGCTAATGACAATTGATTTCAAATTGAGATACTTAAGTGGCAAATTTTTGGTAGAAAATGGTCAAATTACACTTTAGTGTCCAATTTTTGATAAAGATATCAGATTGACTTGAAACTAGTGTCATTAATTAGATTTCAGAACAAGCTTCATGTGGGAGCTTAAACCATCAGATGGACCTCATATGTGAAAATGACACGCATCTAAATTTCATGTCAAAAACTATAATTTGATAGCAAATTCTAGTGTGTGCCGGCGCATGTACCCGCATGCTGCGGTGCATGTGGCACAAGCTATGGCACACGGTGCTAAATTTCACTTAATTTTTACTGAAATCCACATGTTTTCTTGGACTTAAATGTACCTTTAGAGATTGCTTCCACTGTGTGTATAAAGTTTTATACTTGAATAACTTATAAAATGATTTTTGGAAATTTTATTGGGATCCTAATGTTTTCAAATATTTCAACTTAAATGATTTTAAAGTGATTACTAATTTGTAGTGGAACATATTGTAATGTCAGTGAGGGCATTACACGCGGCACACGACACAGTGAGGAGAAAGTCATTTTTGCTCCCCTCAATGCCACCCAATTCGATCCAACTTCCATCCTAGCTCAATTAAGTGCTAAATAAGACATAAGAAGCCAATTATCAACCCGAAAATATAATTAAATTAATTAATCATATTTTTAATTAATTTATCCCTTAATTAGTCAATTTATTCCAGATTTAAAGTTTTCAGATGTTACACCTTCTCTCCTCCTTACTATCATTCTTTTCTCTTTTCCATCTCTCTTCACGAGCTGTTCCATATAACTATTATTTAGATTTCTATTTCATGCTCCACAACACATTATGCATATACCGCAATGAGTGGTAGAGTGAGAAAATTCTCACTATAACACACACGCTTCACTCCAAATCACAATTCTTCTACTTGATCCCAATCACACCATTGTCCAACAACCCAAAAATACCAATCTACCATCCAAAATAATAATTACATAATTAATCCTCTAATTTACTAATTTATCCTTAATTAGCAATTAGTTTCTGGATTAAACATTCAAGATGTTACAAGCAGTCTATTGGGATGCACCAGCCACATAAAAGATTTACATCTATAAGGAATGTTAGGTTTCAAAATTTTCTACCATTTAATGTCCTCTTTGGGGCTTTCTTAATGAAGATGACTATAAGTTGAGCATATTGATAATTCACCATGTTTCTCCTACCTCCATCTAACGTCCAACCCATTTTGGAGAACTTTAGATCTCTCTGTCACCTTATCCCATGTAGCTTTAATACTTGTTCAAGTATTAGAGCTTGGCCACTTCTTATTAATTATAGGAAGTAATTCTCCTTCATATTTATACTTTTCTGAAACTATCTAACCCAACAATCATCCTTTTGTTTCATTAAGTTCCATTCCAACTTCATTAAATAAGATTTATTCTTTGTCCTTGCATGCCTTATGCCAAGACCACCTCCTTTCTTACTTTTACCTACTTCATTCCAATCTTCTAAATGAACCTTCTTCTTCTCTTTAGTTGTCCCCCATATGAAGTTACAGTTTAATCTATCTAGCTCATCATAGGTTTGTATGGGAAGCAAAGACATTTGCATGGTATAACTTGGAAATGCCATGCTTACTACCGAGGCAAAAGTTGTTTGGCTAGCAAGAGAAAGAGAAGTTGCTTTCTAATTGGCAATCCTTGTTCTTACTTTATCCACAATATCCTCAAAACCATGCATGCTCGTTGGTTAAGAATGCAGGTTGACACTTAGATAGCATCCCAGGTTAGTAGTTCTACTGAAAGCTAGTGATGAGCTAAGTTCTTCTCTTCTAACCTTTTACACATTTTTTGGAGAAAAATACTCTCATCTTGGCTAAATTAACTTTCATCCCATAACTCACAAAACTTGTCAAGATAATCATTAATCACTTTAATATGAGAGATGGAGGCATCTACAAATAGAATAATGTCATAGCGAAAAAAGTTAAGAAATAGGAAGGCCACTTTTACCTAGCTGTATAGGTCTCCAATCTCCTTCATCTAATTTTTGTTGAATTAAGTGAGTTAGCCTCTTCATACAAATAATGAAAAGATATGGCGATATAGGATCCCCTAGGCAAATGCCCCCCAAAAAGGATTAAAAACATTAGTCTTGCTCTCATTCCATAAGATTTGCATAAAGGAAGAGGAAACATACTGGTAAACAATGTCTACAATATTGGTAGGAAATTACAGATCCCTGTAAACACTCAACTAGAAACCCCCAATTTAAATGATCATAAGTCTTTTCAAAATCAATCTTAATAGTTATAAAACTTTTCTTCCTATTTATATTTCTTATAGAATAAATAACCTCTTGAGCAACAATAATATTATCCAAACTATGTCTTTTCAAGACAAAACTACACTGGTTTGAGTCAATAATTGTAAGGAGAAAAACATTCATTCTGTGTTATGACCTTTGTAATAATTTTAAAAATGACATTATAAAGGCTAATAGGTCTCAAATCACGTAAAGACTCATGAGGGTCTTTTTTAGGAATAAGAACAATAAAAATGATATTTACCTCCTTGATTCTCATAGGTATGTGCTACATATGTTTACTGAAGGAAAACACCAAGGGCCCTACATGCTCCCAAGCACTAAACCGATCTGGACTTAGTGATTTTAGTGCACCTATGTTACATATAGTTGCCAAAATCTCCTCATCTTCAACTTCACATCCAAGACTAATCAAATGGTTAAGATCAATATGTGGTAAGTCACCATTAGACACAATGTAACATCTGGAAAAATTTAACCTTGTTTTATTAACCTAATGAGGGTGATTAGTGAGTTAATGAGGTGTGTGGCTAGAAGGGCTTAACTTGGCATAATTGTTGTGATTTCATCCCTAAAAGTAGATTCGGATTGATGGCGAGCCACTTGAGTAAGGAAAGAGGAAGAAAAAGTGAAGAATTATTCTCTGTGCCACACGCCGCAATGCGTGATTAGTTTGCCGCAACACACAGAGACAAATTTAAATAACGAGCTCCTCTGTGCCATGTGCCACGGTGGAGGGTAGCATGCGCTGTGATACACAGGCAAAATTTTTGATAAATCAGATCGCATTTGTGCGAGAAAACATAAGAGAAAAGAGGAAGAAAATGAAGAGAATGTTGAAGCTTTGCTAGGGCACACTCATTGGCTTCCATTGTTGGTGTTTTGAAGCTCCCAAACACCCAAGGTAAGTTTATAGTGCCTTCTTCTTCCTTTCTCTCCCTCATTTATGATGATTTATGGTAGGGTTTGACTTAAGAGACAGATTTTTAGTCCATAGGAGTATGGGTTTGATTTCATTAGTTAAAATAAGTATAATGGGAGTTGTTTAATGTATTGGAACATCACATTGATGATTTTGGAAGTAGTTGGTTCATAGAAGCATTTATTATCTGGAAATCAACATAAATATGGTAGTTGGGAGAGGTTAATGTGTATTAATGATAGTTTGAGGTACTGTTAATAATAATATGCATTAATGAAATTTAATAAGCCCATTGGCTATGAATGGATAGTGATTATGAGTTGATAAAAATAGAGTGTGTAGAGTTAGATGTTGATAAAACTTCAAGAGTTAGACAATGATGAAATTCTTGTGGTATAGATGTAGAGAGGTTCATTTTTGGCACCATTTGAGTTTGTTGAAGCTTTGGGAAGTTGGTATAGTGAGGGTAAACCTTTGACCTCTCAAAGGTTTGAGATAACTGGGGAAAACTTAATTTTTATAGTTGAATGTTAACTGTGTTTGTGAAATGTGAATTATGAGTTAAATTAATAATGCATATTGGCAAAGTGTTTGATTTTGAAATAGTTTTTAGAAAGAAAACCTTAATTTTGCCACCCTTGGTGTTTTATAAAATTGATTATGATTTATTATTATGAGTGGAGAATTGTGATATATTATATGTTGAATTGTGGAGCATTGAGTTATGTGAGTTCATGTATTATGAATTGATTGTTAAAATGCATATTATGTGAGAATGCATAGCATGATTATTGGTGGGAGTTCACCTAGGGAGAAGAGTAGATTGGTTGAAATCCACGTGGTATTGGCGGTGACCATTGGAATTAGAAACTAGCCTTGGCACCAACCGTTGGAATCAGGAGGTAGCCCTTGTCCTATGATTGATTCAGGACTGTCCCACTTATTGTATGAGGGACTCAAACTTAACTAGCCTCCACTAGTTCATGAGTAGGCTAGATTAGGGGTACAATACCCCATGGTTGTTAGTATTAAGGGAAACTAGATTATATAGGTGAGTGAGTTTACTCTGACCTGGTAGCTCCTCATGAGTGAAAGGTTAGGTTAGTCCGTGAAAGACGTAACCACATGATAACCACCGGTTTCGTGTTAAAGGTAACAGGAGGATATAAAGGTTGGTATATAATCATGCATATAAGTCCAACCACATGATTGTTAATTTTATGGTCCGACATGTGTTAAGGGTGCATGATTGTTATTTTTGCAACCCTGTGTTATGTTTTTGCTAAATAACATGATAAAGTATTTTGTGGTAAGTTTGGTCACATGGTTGTTAGTTTTGTGAACCGTGGCCGAGTGTTATGTGTTATTTGTGCTTATTTGCCTAATTGCATCTATTTACAATTAATATGCAATTACATGAGTTAAGTGAAACTTGGTTACTGAGTGGTTGTACTCACCTCTTAATTCTAAATATTTTCAAGACCTAGCTCATCAAATCCGAGTCAGGAAAAACATACAGAGGCCTAGGATTGCGGAGTAATCCTTTATATGCCTCTCTTTTGTTACTTTCATGTGTATTTGTTAATGTAATTGCCAATTAGGATTATTTGACATGATTTATGTACTAGTTGCATGATTTTATGTATAACTAATGTATTTTGTGCCCTGGGTTAATATAAGAAGAAAAGTTTGAATATTTAAACAAAACTTGTGAATCATTTATATTCAACAAGGGCAATTTAGTATTGGTAATTTATATAAATTCATTAATGACAGAAAAGTCTCTAGAAACTTTAAGGAAATTATGGCATTTCAAGAGACCAAATTGTTATTTATATATTTTAGAGGGATTTTATTATCATTTTTTTGTAGCTTTTTGGGCCCAAATCATAATCTCTTGGAGCAATACCTATTCTAACACAAGCCTTAAGATAGATTGTATTTTTGCCAAACCTACTTCAATCTTCACCATTATTCATGGCCTGAGTAGCACCTTCTAGTCTTTGAAGAAGTTTCCTTTTCCTAGTCTCTCACTGAAGACTTCTCTGTTCCCTTTTGAGTATGCAATAGCAAATTGTTCTATATTCTCACTCCATGTTATATTTTTCCACTTTCAGCATACCATTTGACTAAAATTATCATGAAGAACTTAAGCACCTATAAATTGAAAAGGCTTGTTTCTATGAACACTTCAAAAATAATCTTTCACATGGAGAAGCAAGTTTTTCAAGCTTGACTCTATGTCGCCTCGCTTACAAAATGAGGGTCGTACCTTCTCAATCTAGCATTGCATGACCTATAGTGACATTTTTACATTTGAGATATCAAATTATTATCTATTTCTAGTATTGCATGACTTATAATGACATTTTTACATTTGAGATATCAAATTATTATTTATTTAATTTTGAAAAGATTTTATTGTGATTTCCTTTTTAGTTTTTCCCAGACTTATTATTGATAATTGTTTTTAAATAATTTTCTTGTAGTTCCTTAATGTGTAATTTTTATTATGCAATTATCATTTTACCAGGGATTTTAACTTTAATTTCATTCGTGCCCTGTTTTCATCCAATCCACCGGCGCTTCGCCTCAGTCTCACCCTCACCGAGGCGCTCTTCGATTAGTCGACCCTAGGTGACGTGCTCTCCTCTGTCGCCGAATCAGTCGAGCTCAGACCTTCTCCTTCATCTTCTTCGCGGCGCCCAAACTCAGCCAAGTCTTGCTCTGCTCAGTCGTCCGCCTGTCGCTTAGCTCTCCTTCAGACTTTCCGCGAGTGCTCACCGTCGGTCGCTGTCCTCGTCCAGTTGTCCTGTTCGTGCTCAGGTTGGTCCTTCTCAGTCTCCATTTCTACTGGATTATAAACCTGCTACTGGTAGTATTTCGCAAGTGTGCTTGAGGAGTTCCTCTGGGACGTTTCCGTCATGGATCCCTTTTCCGGGTTTCATTAATTTTTTTGAACTTTTTTTTTTTTGAATTTTATGTTCTAAAAGTGACTATGGGGTTCAGATTGTGTTGTATTTGCCGTTCTTTGTATATTTTCATGAAATTTTCTCGAAGGTTAACAGGCAAGGTCAATATTTTCATGAAATCTTCATGCACAAGTCAATGAAATTCCACGGTTGACTTTCTGAACCATATGGCAGAGGGAATAGGTGGTGACATTTTGATTTAAATTTGATGATTTTCTCTTCTCTTTTATGATATTTTTTATATGTTCACAGGGAAGCTGTTTTCCCTTTCCCATGATGAACGCAGATTAAACATCCATACGTAACTCCCGCAATGAGAAAAGGAATATAATTCAAGTTCTTCCAATTCCTATTGCCACCATCTATAGGCGCATGATTATTCTAATCCTTGCATTTCTTTATGTTATTATCCTACTCTAAATGTCAAAGCATTTGATCGTTCAAGCCGATGACAAAAGTCAAATTTAAAACACTACCTTCTAACAAGAGTATTCGTTGCAGGCTTGATAACTGTGTACGAGTTGTTGAACTCAGAAGGTCAAAATGGCGGCATCAGAGGAGAATAGTGCATTGTTCCCAATATTCATATTGACAATAATGGCCCTTCCCATAGTGCCATATACAATTACAAAGTTATGTCGTGCTGCTAATAAGAAATCAAAAAGTATCCACTGTCAGTGTTCTAAGTGCTCACGGGCTGGGAAATACAGAAAATCAATATCTAAGAGGGTGGGATCACTGTCAAAATATATCTTAGCCTTTATGATTGCATAATTTCTAGTGGTTTCAACGGTGATCTTGACATTTATCCTTGTTACTTTTATTTTCTTTACCCTTTACTTTTGCAGATTTCAAATGTGTCAACATGTAGTAACCTGACATTACTACTGCTCTGGGTGGTCATGATTGTTCTGGTTTATTACATAAAAAGCATAAGTCAAGAGGTAAACGCTTAATATTAATATTAATGGTTATTACTTTTGGCTTATAGCATTTTAGCTACTGATTGAGTGCTCAAACGTTGCACACCCTGAAATTCTCCTGTGTTTTTTGTGTTTGTTTTCGTGCAGATTCAAGTTTTTGATCCATTTAGCATTCTTGGATTAGAGCCTGGAGCCCTAGAGTCTGAAATAAAGAAAAAGTATAGGAGGCTTTCTATTCAGTATCACCCAGATAAAAATCCGGATCCAGGTTGAAGGTGTTTCAGTTGTATAATATATGCTTCTTGTTTTAGACTTCAATGTTAGATAATGTGCTTTTTGTAATTATTACCACTGATATTTGTACTGTACTCCTTTTATTTCAGAGGCGCACGAGTATTTGTAGAGTACATTGCCAAGGCTTATCAAGCTTTGACAGATCCCATAGCGCGTGAAAATTATGAAAAATATGGCCATCCTGATGGCAGACAGGTAACGAAACCAGATGTTAGGGGTGAAATGCTTACTGTTCTGCATTGTTTGTTTCCTTGGTGGAATATAATAAGTTTGTAACCATGTCCTGGAAATATGGATGATAATTTTGTTGCAGGGATTTCAAATGGGTATAGCTCTCCCTCAGTTCCTGCTAAATATTGATGGGGCATCTGGTGGAATACTTCTACTTTGGATTGTTGGTGTTTGCATCCTCTTGCCTTTGGTTATTGCAGTTATATACCTCTCTAGATCATCAAAATATACTGGAAACTATGTAGTGCATCAAACAATGTCCACTTATTATTATCTTATGAAGCCTTCTTTGGCTCCCAGGTATGATGATTTATCTTTGTTCTAGCTGAGCTTTTTCTGAATCTCTATCCTTTCCATGGTAATTCAATGAGGATGTGTAAAGAACCAAAATGCTTTCAGTCGTCCTGAAGATATCACAATTTAAAAGCTTTGAATATTGGTTGATGTTTAATTTGGTTGTCTCAATTTGAACTTCAATGAGAAAAGTTTCCATGTGATATTCAGGAAAATTGGGGTTTATGTATCTCAAAATGAGATTTTATACCCTCTTGCATCCTATACACTTGATTCTGCCTTAAGATTGTATGTGATGTCAAAGTTCTTGGGATTTTAAAATTTTCTTGTTGGATGTTGAAGAATGAGGTAAATAATTAGTTATCTTATTATTTTATAGATCTTATAGATTACTGGTGAAAATGGCTGTATTAGGGGTGCCATAATGTATAGGGCAATAAGTCAGATACAAATTCTTGTGGCTTCTATATTATACAGCAAAGTCATGGATGTCTTCATAAAGGCTGCTGAATATATGGAAATTCCAGTTCGTAGGGCTGACGACAAACCGCTTCAGAAGCTTTTTATGTTGGTAAGGAGTGAGTTGAATCTTGACCTAAAGAACATTAAGCAGGAGCAGGCTAAGTTTTGGAAGCAGCGTCCTGCATTGGTTAAGGTGTTACTTGTGTGCCAACTAGTTAAAGCATCCTATTCTAATTCCTTTTGTGTTCACAACTAGGCCATTTTTTTTCTTTTGCAGACAGCGCTGTTGATTCAAGCTCAGTTGACTCGTGAATTTGCAACTTTGTCTCCATCTTTGCAAGGTGATTTCAAGAGAATTTAGAAATGGCACCTCGCCTTCTTGAAGAGTTAATGAAGGTGACTTTGCCTGCTAATTTTAGTGTTTGAGCAGACCTAGAGATCTCTTGCTTTATTTAATATGCTTTTCACTTTAAGTCTGAGCTTTCGTCATTAATCATTATCCAATAGTTTTGTCACTAAGAATTGTGGAAACATTAAATCCTTAATTCTTACATGGTGAAACAAGATTTTCTGCTTGCATATGCCTGTGCCTTGTGTCCAATGGAGGTTTCTTTTATATCTTTGTTAAGTCAAAGGCTCACGTCAAACTTGAGCACTTGTGCCTTGTTTAAAATGGAAAATATGAGACGACCTGTCTTACAGACCATAGACCATATAAGCGCCCAGCTTTTCCTATGAACTAGATGTGGACTCTAGACATGTTTCCTGTGTGTAAATTCGGGAAGAATATACAGCCATGGAAAAAAGTTAAATTTTATGTGAGCCAAATTGTAATTAAAAACTGAACTTGCGAAGTGGATTTCCTGGATGCTTGATGTTGATACTGATAAATTCAAGTTAACTTGCAGCTAATATTTGATTGATGTAGAATTGCAATACAAAGATTTTACAGAACTAAGACAAGAGGGTCTTAGATATTTACAATATAAGATAATGCCTTTTAATAAAAGATGGAGCAATTCATATCATACTTGTAAGTTGTGTAACTTGTGCTAGACATGAGTTTAAAGTTTCTATTGCCTGTGGGCATTCTTGTATGAGGGATGTGATGGCATGTTGCTGTTATTTTTTTCATACTTGTGATCTTTTCATTTAACACTAATTTCCTCTATGTTCTACTTTCTGTAAAAGATGGCAATTATACCACGCAATGCTCAAGGGCATGGATGGCTGAGGCCTGCAATTGGTGGTGTTGAGCTTTCTCAGAGTATTATTCAGGTGATAAATCTAAGTTCAAGTTATTAGTAATTACTATAATGCCAGCATATTTTCTCTGCTAGCCTGACACAGATTAGTCTCACTCTGGCTCATTGTGTGGGTTATTCTTAGATTTAAATTCTATTGTTCTCTGGATGTAACTTTATAATCTCTATCGCATGCTGACAAACTTATTACCTCTTCTGAACAACCTGTACACATCGTCATATTTCATTAGTCCCTGTTGGTGATATTATTTCGAGTTTCTGGTGGATGTTCATCTATCGAATTTCTCAGAATGTGTAAACTGAACTTCTCTGTCGTCTGTTATCATGGATCTTGGATTACTGAACTCAGCTTTGGACTCACTTATGCTGATGCCTATTGGTGTAATGGCTTCTCTTTAAAGAGAAGGCAGTGAAAAGCTTTCTAGTTTTTTCTTGACAAAAACTTGTGCGTATTGATACATCCATGTGGATGGCTCAGTGGTTTAAACTTTTGATATATGGAATAAAATAAAATTGTGCTTGTTATTGTTATTGTTTATGCTTTTATTTGTTTTCCTTGTTTGATGTATCATTTCAATGCTGATATCCCCAATTATTGTTTTTCTTCTCCTTTGTATATTTAAAAGGCCATTGAAATAAATAATTCTTGTTGCCTTGTGATCTCTTATGCAGGCTGTTCCCCTCAGCGCAAGAAAGGCTACTGGTGGATTTCCTGAAGGAATGGCACCGTTTCTGCAACTGCCACATATCAGTGAGGCTGTTATTAAGAAGGTAGTCCGCAAGGTTAGTCAAAATATTCTGCATGCCTTTTCAGCCAAATGCAATTGCCAATTTTCATTATTCGTATTCAATGTCTTTCAAAATTCTGCCAATTTTCCTGGGTGGTAAATGGTAATTATTTACATGGGTTTGTCTAGCTCGTCAGTACTGTATAGGGTTTTACTCCTGATTCAAAATGTAAGCAGTTTTTAAGAAAATACGGATACCAATATGGTCCTTATTCTCATAAAAAGTGTTTTTTTTTTTTTTTACCCTTATTCCTAATTACCAATGCACTACATGATGAGTGAGAGATAATTTACACAATGATCTAGGTTAATAAATACAAGGCTTAAAATGGAAAAAATTGATTTGCATGTACTAGGTTATATATTTTTTGAACCAAGATTAGATGAAAAAAGATGTTTATATTTTAGATTGGAGGGAGTAGTTGTTTAGTAGAGTGATCAATCTCATGAAATTACAGGAACATGTGCCTCCACCAACAGAACTGTCTTTTGTTCTGGAAATATTCGTGTAACTTCAGTAAATTTCCCATTTGTCTCCAATAATCTTTTCCTAAACGTTTTCCTTTTTGACCTGCAGAAGGTGAGGACATTTCAGGAACTTCGAGACATGAACTCACAGGAGCGAGCTGACCTGCTTATTCAGTTAGCTGGGTTGTCTTCTGCTGAATTACAAGACATTGAGGTGGTGCTGGACATGATGCCATAGTTAACTGTTGAGGTAACTTATGAGACTGAAGGCGAAGAGGGTATACAAGAGGGTGACATTGTTACAAGCCATGCGTGGGTAAATATTAAACGGGGTAACGGTCTGGTTGGTGCTTTCCCACATGCCCCTTACTACCCATTCCACAAGGAGGAAAGCTTCTGGTTTTTCGTTGCAGATTCTGTTTCAAATAATGTTTGGTTTTGACAGAGGGTCAGTTTTATGGATGAAGCTGCTGCCATTACTGCTGCATCCAAGGCAATTGAGGAATCAATGGTTCAGGAGCAAACGTGAAGGAGACTACTAGGGCAATTTTGAAACGAACTCGGGCCGGCACCAGGGGTGTGGCCGTAATGGATGAAGGGCCTACTGTGGAGGATGGGGTTGAGGAGGATGTGGAGGGCCAGGATGGAGAATGTGATGATTATGAGAGTGAGTACAGTGAAGATGAAAAAAATGATCGAAACACAAAATAAGCATGCAACTGCAAATAATCGAAACACACAAAATAAGCATGCAACTGCAAATAAATCAGACACCGATGGAGAATGAGAAATCAGGTTTATGTCGTTCATGCTCCTGATTGTTAGAGGAACAATCAACACGGTAATAATCTATTGGCAAGTTTTGATACCTGGACTTGTATTATTTTCCGAGTCCAGCTTTAAAAATGGTGGTCTTAATTTTAAGATCAACGAGAAAAAAAATAAAAACGTTTTGATATCGATGGTAATCACAGAAGTCCACGTGAAATGGTGAAAGTGGTTGATTTATCGGCACTCGATGCAGGGCAATGGACGGTCACGTTTCATGTCAATCTTAGTGCAAGTGCGATGTCAATTTTTTAATTCTACTTGTAAGTTGTACTTCACGGTTTTTAGCTTCTCATTTTAAATCGAAACAAAATATGAAGGCAAAATTATGCAAAATGATCAAGATGACAAAATATTTACACTTTCAAATTATGATGCAAGATTAAATTTTGGAAAAATGATTAAAATTTTATCCAAAAATATATAACTGACAATCAGGTTTTTGGAGTATCAATTCTTTTGGAGGTATGTTTTTGACATTAGTAATTTAAAATTAATTGATTAAATTGTCTCTTGTTTTAAATAAATAATAATAATGGATTCATGTGAGAAGTAATAGTTTTTTGTTTCATTATTGTGATTCACAAAATAGAAGTTATAATTATTTAAATAAAAGTTGTAATTGGTTATTTTTAAGAGTTAAACATCAAATGATAAATGAAATTTTACTTGGGAAGTTGTCATGTATTGTTAAATTGTTGTGATTTGTAACCTTCAAAATTTTTTATCTAGAATTAATTGTTAATTAAAAAAAATAGTTAAAAAATGATTAATTTATTTAATCATGTTTTTTGATTGTTAATTAACTTTTTGGATTATATATGGTTCTAGATTGGACTATGTTGGAAGTTAGATTGAGAGGAGTGATTTTGCTCTTTGTATTGTGTGTCGTGACATGCTAGATAGCATGAAAATGCAAAAATCATTAGAAAAATCAGAATTTGTTTGGAAAAAACATAGAACTCAAAGGAGAAGGATTTAACCTTTGCTAGGGCTTCAATTTGGACAATTTTGAAAGTTAAATTAGACCTTCAAACTCTTAGGTAAACTTTCCATTTCCCTCTTCTACCTTTCCATCTCATTTTTCATGTAATTTAGAAGTGGGTAGATTTGATTTGAATTGATGAAGCTATAAACCAATGTTTTAAAGGTTTCTTGTGACTCTAAAAGTTGATTTAAGTTTCTCAACCTTAGATAAGTGTTAATTTGAAGCTTGAGTATTAGAACCTTGGTTTTGGATAAACCCTAAGTGAATTTGGGATTTGTTGGAGTTGTTTTCAGCTGTGTTAAAGTGTGGAATAGCTCTTAAGATGCTATATAAAATTATTAAGGGTAAGTTTGAACTATTACTAGCTTAACGATAAAAGTTACAAGTTGTGAGTAACTAAATTAAGTTAAAAATTATTTATGTTAAGTTAAAAAGTTAAGATATGATACATATTATTATATATTGAAGTGCGTGGAATTTCGTCAAAGGTTCAAGTGGTAATAGAGAAGATTTAGTATCATAGGTAACCCTTTTAGTAAGAAAAGGGTTGTGATAACAAAATAATTTATATTATTTAGTAGCTTGTAAAAGTTATTCACAAGTTGATTTTGTATGATTAAAGATATATATATATATATATATGCATATTTTGTTAAAGCCAAGTATTCTAGGGGAAAAAAAGGTAGATTAGTGATTTTTGAAATTTCATACTTTTGAAATAAGTGGCAAGGGTGTTCATTATACTTATTTAGAAATTTGATATGCATGGCTTAGTAGAGATATGTAGTGAAATATGGCACGTTAGTGAGTAGGAGTTCATCCTAGTGCAAATAGTGGAGAAAATTCATATGGCATTGTTGACACCTCAAGATGCCAGGTGCAACTTATAATTCTCATTAGTGCCTAAAAGAGTGCCGTGTTGGAGAATTACTCTCCTTAGTACTTGAAAGGGTACGAAGTTAGAAACTACGCTCCTTAACATCCATAGGATGCGGTGTTGAGAGTAATGACACTCCAATTACATGTAATAGGGGAAACTTGTAGTCCAAAAGTGGTTTAGGATGCTTTGGCTGGGTGGTCCTACCATGGATGGTGCGTTTGGGGACCAGATATGTGATTTTGTGTAACATCACAAAAATTAACCTAAGGTTAATTAAGTTAATTTAGAGCAAATGAGTAATTTTGGAGGAATATTTAGATATAGATAATTTCAGTTAGAAGATTATTATTGAATTTAATTTAGATTAAAATCTTAAGTTATGATTTTATAGTAAACAGAAATAGTAATAATAATATTATTAAAAAAAAGAAAAAAGAAAGAAAGAAGAAGGAAAAGGAACATTAAAAAAAATTGAAGAGAGGGGAGGAAGTAATTTTTGCTTTTGTGTAGGTGTTGACGTGTAAATAATACAAAAAAAAAAAGAAACATGAAATGAAGAGATGGGGCAGACAATTCAACGTGTGTAATGTATTAACCAAAGACAAAAGAAAGAGAGAGAGGCATGAATAAGTGTGGGACCCATATGATTTTTAAAAGCCAACAAAGCCTTTTTGGCTTTTCATTTCCTTCCTCTTCCTTTTCGTTTAGCGTCCGTGCATAGAAAGTGAGCAAGCCATGACGTGACTGGAGCTGATTTAAAAGGTGAAGCTCCAAAATAGGATACTTCAGATGAAATTTTAAGTATTTTAAGACTAGGTAAGTGTTTTAAATATTTTTTTAGTCATTTTTTTCCTGAGATTGTAGATCTTGAGATTTTGGAGAGCCTAGGGTTTGAAAGCGGGATGAATTTTTGATGAGTAAATCTAATTATTGAGGTTGTTGGTAGTGTAATAAATATTCTAGAGTATTATTTTGTTGATAGAATTTGAATTTGAGGCATTTGGGTTTATCCCTAGATCCCTATGGGTAGATTTTTGGTTAAATCTGAAAATATAAATTGATTTGTTAATATTTAGATGATTATTTGATATGAGAAATAAATTATTATGGCTATAGAATAATGATTCTAGGCTTGAAATCAAGTTTGCAATATTTGGGTATTTTTATGTGCGAATTTTTTGAAATAAAAAGGGAAATTTTGATATTAGAAAATTATTTGAATGAAATTATTGTGAAGGAGACTATTGAACCAAGTAGATAGGTTCAAATACATGAAATTAAATTTTAGAACTCAAGAGGCTAAGACTAAGGTCTTACAAAAATAAAATAAAACAAAATAAATACTTAGGTTTTAGAGTATGAGTGAAAATTGTGTTAATAATATTATTGACACATTGGAATATGATCAATTGTAGATTAATTTTTTTTTGACACCATTCAAGCTTTGGAAAGCTTTGAAAGTGTTGTAATTTGAGGGGTAACTTTTGACCTCTCAAAGGTTGAGGTAACCGGGAAAAATCTATTTTATACATTTATATATTAATTAATTAATTACGTTGGTGAAACAAAAGAATACACACACACACACACACACACACATATCTAAATTTTGAAATGGTTGTTTGTAATGCATATGGCTTGGTTGAGACTCTGATTTATGACCAAGTTAATTGTGACTTGGTGCGAGTAATGAGATTGATGGTTGATGATGATGTATGCATCCTTTATTATATATTGTGGATTATGCATAGTGATGAATTGTATATGAGCATGTTGAGTTTTATATGATGCTAATGTAGTTTTGTATGATAATATAAAAATTGATGCAAAAGGCATGATTGAAATATGATGATTCTTGATATTTGTTAAGCAAGAAAGTTGATGAGCATGTGGGATAATTGTGAATTATATATATGAGTTTTTGAAATGTATTTTCTCATGAGCATGATCATATGGCGAGAGTTTGCCTTAGTGAAGGAGTTAGCGGTTATGCAAAATCCTTATGGTACTTGGCTATTAACCAATAATCTTGAGGGTTATAGCCACTACTTACCTTGTAAGGTACTGTAGCATTGGTCCTATTAAGGGACTTGACCCTACTGACCTGCCTGGATATTTGGGTATGACACCATATAGTGTATGATTTGGGAGAAATCGTTTTCATAAATGAGTAAGGTAACCCTGGCCCAGTAGCCCCTTATGATATGATTAAGGCCTTGGGTAGTCTCACCACATGGACGATCCCTTCCTGTTGTTGGCCCATAAATTTCATGTCAGAGGAAATAAGGGGAGATATGTGGAAGAGATTGATCATGCGCATTATTATTATCATGCCATTTGAGTGATTGATGGCTATATTAAGAATATGATTATAATTGTAGAAATGAAAACATGCAGTAATTATGCGAATAATGTATATGTAGCTATTTGTATAAATTCTATACTTGACTTTATTCTTGAAATTATTTACATGAGTTGAATGTTAATGTGATTAACATGTTATTAATGTGATTGTTTGCATGGTCACCTTGATAAATTTATTGGCCACTTGCATTCATGAATAATTATCATACATTTGTATAACTTAGATGTACCTTGGTTACTGAGTAGTTGTACTCACCTCTCACTTTTAATATATTATAGGAGCTAGCTCATCTCATAAGAACAGAGGAAAGGAACATTAGGCTAAGTGATAGTAATCACTTCTGTAGGCCTTTCTCTTTTTATTTTGATATGTGTATTTAGTTTATAATATTGCCAATGAGGATAATATATTCATGATCCACTTGCATTATGGGTTTGTGTTGGGGGAAATATATTTTGGGCCCTGGGAAATGTAGTTTGATGCTTGTGCTATATTAACGGGCCAAAATATTTGTGCAAGTGGAAATAGTTATTATCTACTTAATTTGAGAACTTGAATGTTGTTATTGTCTTCCCTTGTGTTTTTAATGTCCAAGGGTGAGCTGTTGATATTAATTATATGTGAATGAAAAGGGAAATTCATGCATATGATAGGCTATTGATGAATAGATGATATATAGAGTATGATGATTAGGTAATAGTCATTGTGATAAATGTGATTGAGACTTTAGCCTCCTGCTGCCAGTTATAGAAGCGTTTGAGTGACCAAGTGTTATGTTGTAAATATGTATATATGTATTATGGAGTAAGGCATAGAGAGAAAATAAAGGGGGGAAGCTTTTCTCCCATATTGATGTGTTTCCTTTATCATGCTTTTGCATATGTTTAATTAAATGATATGAGTTCTTAAAATATTTTAAAGATTTAGGATCCCTTTATATTGAATCGTTTGTGAAAATACATGTTAAAAATTTATTTAGGTTAATCTCTTATAGGATAATCCTTTTCGGTTAGTCCTTGATTTAATATAGTTAGTCTGATGATTAAGTCCTAATTTAGGATACCCTTTACAAATTGGTATCAGGTTCTCGAGTTTCGAGAACTCGACTTTGGTTGGTGTGTGAGTTATTATATGATTGTATACTTATGTTGTGCCTACATTTGCATGTAGAGTTGGCAATTATCATTATACACATATTCTTTTCCTCTGTGAGCTAGCACTAACTATTTTTTCATTTGTGGTATAACTTCCATCCTTAGGAGGGGAGAACATGGTGCTAACCAGGAATACTGCCGCTAATAATTTAGAAATTCCACCAAGACTAGAGGATCAAGTGGTGGTGGAAGATGAAACAGCACCAGCTCAAGTCCAATAAGGATAGGTGGTGTTAGAGTTACTAATCTTGACTGAGCAAGTTTAAGTCTTGACTCAAGCAGGACCTTCTACCCAAGCTCTAGTTCAAGCTATTCCTGCGACTGGTAATAACAACGATATAGCCATCCTTACTTCAATATTGATGGACATCCAGAAGAGGATGGATGTTTATGACCAAGTTATATTAGGGAAGGCTGCTGAGGGAAATAACAAAGTCGTTGTGAAAGCTACTGGTAACCTTGAGGAGAAGCAAAAGGAAGTAAATTTAGAAGTCAACAATCAACAAGAGGAAGAGTCCTTTAAGGATTTTGAACAGAGTGATCAAAGCAACTCTGTGAGGTAGAGAAAAAGGAAAAATAAAGGCAAAGAGAAAGTGGAAGAGGTTACCATTGACTATGCATTCAGGAGGTTTGCTAGATTGAGCCAGCCATCATTTGAGGGTTCTATGGTAGACCGAGCTGGCGAGAAATGGATTGATGAATTAGAGTCCATTTTCTCTATGATGACCTACATTACTTAACAATGGGTTCGATTGGCTACTTTCAAGCTTAAAGATGCGGCAAAACAATGGTGGGAAAGTGTTAAGCCTATTAATGGATTTGAATTGACCTGGGATCAATTTAAGAAGAGGTTCTTTGCTCACTACTTCTTGCCAACTGTAAGGGCAGCAAAAGAAGCTGAGTTCCACAACTTGAGACAAGGCAATATGGATGCTGAGGAGTTCATAGCCAAATTTAATGAGCTCTTTAAATATTCCTTGTACTTGAAGAGTAATGCTGATGAAGAATGGAAGTGTAAATAATTCCTTAATAAGATAAGGCCTGAGTATGGCAGGCAACTGGCAGCTCATGATATTGATTCATTTAAAGTCATGTGTGACAAGTTCAGGGCTGTTGCTAGAAGAAGCCAAAAACTGACGAGATGGCCAAAGGTCGATATTCCTCTTTTATGGGCCCCACTGGGGGTGTGAGCAAGAAGTCAACTTATAGCTCAGGATTCTCTAAGGGTTATAGTAGAGGTGGAGGAAGCAGTAAGAAGAATTTCTCTAAGAGATCACAATCTAAAGGATCCTAATCCAAGAGCTTCCATTCCAAGAGCTTCAGAGGTTGGAGCCAAGCTTCAAGGCAAGACTCAACTCCATCTATTATGGGACCACTAGTGGTACGACCGCATTGTGATAAGTGTAGAAGATTTCACATCGAAGACTGTTGGGCATACTACGAATGTAACAAGATGGGTCATATCGCTCGTAACTGCCCAAAGGCTGTGACTGATGGGAGATTTGTTATTCCTGCTCGTGTCTTCGTGATGTCTAAAGAGGAAGCAGAAGCTTCTCCAAAATTGATCAAAGGTATGATTGTCCTTAATGACAAACAAGTAGAAGCATTATTTAATTCAGGTGCTACGCATTCTTTCATTGCACTAGATTGTATGACTAGACTTAAAATGTTTGTGTGTGAAATGGATGTTGTTATGAATGTTTCTATACCGACTGGGGCCTTTGCCAGGACCAGTCGTGTGTGCTCTAATGTTAATTTGAAGTTTGGTAATAGGGTTACAATTATTGACTTAATTTGTTTGCCTTTGTCAGGCATTGATGTGATTGTGGGAATGGACTAGCTATCAGTTAATGGAGTGACTTTAGACTATAACAAGAAGCCAGTCCTATTGCCAGTGGATACTGCTACTTCTGTAGTCCCTGAAAAGTTTGTGCATACCATTATGGTGGACACAGAAATGCCTTAGTTCTTGTCTGCTATGGAAGTCAAGAAGTCAGATCAAGAAGGATGCCAAATGTTCATGGTGTTCTGTTTAGTGCCAAGAGATAAAGAACAAAAGATTGATTAGATAAAAGTAGTGAAAGAATTTTTAGAGGTTTTTGCAGAAGATGTGAACGGTTTGCCACCAGAGAGAGAAGTCAAATTCTTAATTGATTTAGCTCTAGGTACCGAGCCAATCTCAAAGGCTCTATATTGAATGGCCCTTACAGAATTAGAAGAGTTGAAGAAGCAACTAGAAGACTTGTTAGCTAAGGGCTTCATAAGATTGAGTGTATCACCATGGGGATCACCAGTTCTCTTTATGAAAAGGAAAGATGGGAGTATGCGATTGTGTATCGACTACCGCCAGCTTAACAAGGTGACAATCAAAAATAAATATCCATTGCCACGGATTGATGATCTCTTAGACCAGTTGGCTGGAGTGGTGGTATTCTCAAAGATTGACTTGAGGTCTAGTTATCATCAGTTGAGGGTAAAGGTAGAGGATGTACCTAAGATGACTTTCAGAATAAGGTATGGGCACTATGAATTCCTAGTTATGCCATTTGGGCTAACAAATGTACCAACGATATTCATAGACTATATGAATAGAATCTGTAGGCCTTACTTAGATAAGTTTGTTGTTGTCTTTATTGATGATGTTTTGATCTACTCTAAGAGTGAAACAGAGCATGAAGAGCATTTGAGATTAGTGCTACAGATTCTGAAAGGGAGGCAACTTTATGCCAAGTTGAGTAAATGTGAGTTTTGGCTTAATAAAGTGAAGTTTCTAGGGCATGTTGTTTCTGAGGAAGGTATTGCAGCTGATCCTCACAAGGTCAATGCGGTGTTGAAATGGGAACGACCGACCTCAATATCAGAAATCAAAAGTTTCTTGGGGTTGGCTGGCTATTACAGGAGGTTTATTAAGGGTTTTCTCAAATAGCATTGGCGTTGACTAAATTGACCAATAAAGACAAACCTTTTTTTGTGGACCAAAGAGTGTGAAGAGGCTTTTATCACCTTGAGAAAGAAGTTGACGACTACACTCGTCTTAACTATCCTTGATCCTAAGCAATCATTTGATGTTTATATAAATGCATCGCTTAAGGGTCTTGGATGTGTTCTTATGCAAGATGGCAAAGTTGTACACTACGCATTGAGACAATTGAGGCCTTACGAAATGAACTACCCCACTCACGATCTAGAGCTAGCAGCTATTGTCTTCGCTCTTAAGATCTGGAGACATTACCTCTATGGTGCACGATTTGAAGTGTTTAGCGATCATAAAATTTTTAAACATTTGGTAGACCAGAAGGAGCTGAATATGAGGAAAAGAAGATGGATGGAATTCCTAAAAGACTATGAGTTCGAATTGAGGTACCATCTGAGGAAGGCCAATGTAGTGATTGATGCCTTGAGCAGGAAGACTGTGCATGTAGCTTGTATGATGATTCATGAACAAAAGTTATTGGAAGATTTCTCTAGTTTTCCACAAAATATCCTAGATTATGCTATGTTCAATTTGAATACTACGGTGCTTACAATTGAAATTTCAAGATAAGTTGCGAGCAACTTAGTTTGAAGATCCATACTTGTTAGAAGTTTGAAAGAACTTAGATGAGAAGATGACTATCACAAATTTCACTTTTGATTATAATGGTCTTGCAGTCTACAATGAGAGGGTTTGTGTTCCTGATGTGAAATAGTTGAAGGACACAATTCTTACTGAAGCTTATAAAAGCAAATTCACCATCCACCCTGAAGCAACCAAGATGTATCAAGACATGAAGCGGTACTGGTGGTGGCATGGTCTAAAATGTGATGTGACGGAGTATGTGAGCAAGTGTCTGACTTGTCAGAGGGTGAAAATAGAGCATCAAAGGCCTGGCAGTTTATTGCAGTCGTTGGAAATTTCGACCTGAAAGTGGGAAAGCATTTCTATGGACTTTATTATGGGTTTGCCTAGAACACAGGCAGGGTACGATGCAATATAGGTCATTGTTGATAGATTGACGAAGTCAGCCCATTTTCTACCTATTAAAGAAGGCTATACCATGGATAAGTTCGCAGAACTGTATATCCAGGAGATTGTGCAATTACATGGAGTACCTAAGGATGTGATTTCAGATCTTGATCCAAGGTTCACCTCAAACTTTTAGAAGGCGATGAATGATGCTATGGGTACTCAATTGAAGTTCAGTGCAACATATCATCCACAAACTGATGGTCAAACTGAAAGAACAAATCAAACACTTGAAGATATGTTACGTGCATGTACACTTGAGTAAACAGGAAGTTAGGACAAGCACCTACCATTGGCAGAATTTGCCTACAATAACAGTTATCATTTGAGCATTTAGATGGCTCTATATGAGGCATTGTATGGTAGAAAGTGTAGATCTCCACTTTGTTGGACTGAGTTGAGTGAAAGAAGCATTATAGGTCCAGACATTGTTGACCAAACCACTCAAAAGATTGAGACAATCCAGCAAAAATTGTTGACTGCTTAAAGTCGGTAGAAGAGCTATGTAACTAAGCGGCGTAGACCTTTGACTTTTGAGGTAGGCGACCATGTGTTTTGGAAAGTATCACCAATGACAGGCATTGGGAGGTCAATAAAAGCTAAGAAATTGACTCCTAGATTCATAATTCCTTTTCAAATCCTACAAAAAATTGGGACTTTGGCCTATTGAATTGCCTTGTCACCTCATTTGTCAAGAGTTCATGATGTATTTCATGTCTCTCAATTAAAGAAATATCAACCCGATCCGTCTCATATAATAGAACCTGAAGAGTTTGAGCTAAGGAAGAACATGACCTATCGAGTGGAATTAGAAAGAATTGAAGGGAGAAGCAATTGAGAAATAAGACCATTTACCTTGTGAAGGTATTCTGGAAAGGAATGGCCCCTGGTAATGCAACTTGAGAAACTAAGGAGAAGATAAAACATTCCTATCCTTACTTGTTTGAGCAAGGTATGTTTCCTATGATTATTCGAATTTTGGGGACAAAATTCCTATTAGGAGGGGAGAGTTGTAACATCCTAAAAATTAACCTAATGTTAATTAAGTTAATTTAGAGAAAATGAGTAATTTTGGAGGAATATTTAGATATAAATAATTTTAGTTAGAAGATTATTATTGAATTTAATTTAGATTAAAATCCTAAGTTATGATTTTATAGTAAATAGAAATAGTAATGATAATATTATTAAAAAAAGAAAAAGAAAGAAAGAAGAAGGAAAAGGAACATTAAAAAAAATTGAAAAGGGGGGAGGAAGTAATTTTTGCTTTTGTGTGGGTGTTGAGGTGTAAATCATGTAAAAAAAAAACATGAAATGAAGAGATAGGGCAGACAATTCAACGTGTGTAATGTATTAACAAAAGACAAAAGAAAGAGAGAAAGGTATGAATAAGCGTGGGAACCACATGATTTTTAAAAGCCAACAAAGCCGTTTTGGCTTTTCATTTCCTCCCTCTTCCTTGTCATTCAACGTTCCCACATAGAGAGCGAGGGAGCGAGAGAGCGAGCCATGATGCCACTAGAGCTGATTTAAAAGGTGAAGCTCCATAATAGGATACTTCAGATGAGATTTTAAGTATTCTAAGACTAGGTAAGTATTCTAAATATTTTCTTAGTCATTTTTTTTCCTGAGATTGTAGATCTTGAGATTTTGGAGAACCTAGGATTTGAAAGAGGGATAAATTTTTGATGAGTAAATCTAATTATTAAGGTTGTTGGTAGTGTAATAAATATTCTAGAGTATTATTTTGTTGATAGAATTGGAATTTGAGGCATTTGAGTTTATCCTTAGATCCCTATGGGTAGATTTTTGGTTAAATCTGAAAATATAAATTGATTTGTTGATATTTAGATGATTATTTGAGATGAGAAATAAATTATTATGGCTATAGAATAATGATTCTAGGCTTGAAATCAAGTTTGCAATTTTTAGATATTTTTATGTGCGAATATTTTGGAATAAAAAGGGAAATTTTGATATTAAAAAATTATTTGAATGAAATTATTGTGAATGAGACTATTGAACCAAGTAGATAGGTTCAAACATATGAAATTAAATCTTAAAACTCAAGAGGCTAAGACTAAGGTCTTACAAAAATAAAATAAAACAAAATAAATACTTAGGTGTTAGAGTATGAGTGAAAATTGTGTTAATAATATTATTGACACATTGGGATATGATCAATTGTAGATTAATTTTCTTTTGACACCATTCAAGCTTTGAAAAGCTTTGAAAGTGCTGTAACTTGAGGGATAACCTTTGACCTCTCAAAAGTTGAGGTAACTGGGAAAAATCTATTTTATACATTTGTATATTAATTAATTAATTGTGTTGGTGAAACACAAGAATACATATATATATATATATATATCTAAATTTTGAAATGGTTGTTTGGAATGCATATGGCTTGGTTGAGACTCTATGATTTATGACCAAGTTAATTGTGACTTGGTGTGAGTAATGAGATTAATGATTGATGATGATGTATACATCCTTTATTATAAATTGTGGATTATGCAAAGTGATGAATTGTATATGAGTATGTTGAGTTTTATATGATGCTAATGTGGTTTTGTATGATAATATAAAAATTGATGCAAGAGGCATGATTGAAATATGATGATTCTTGATGTTTGTTAAGCAATAAAGTTGATGAGCATGTGGGATAATTGTGAATTACATATATGAGTTTTTGGAATGTATTTTCTCATGAGCATGATCATATGGCAGGAGTTTGCCTTAGTGAAGGAGTTAGCGGTTATGCAAAATCCATATGGTACTTGGCTATTAACCAATAATCCTAGGAGTTATAGCCGCTACTTATCTTGTAAGGTATTGTAGCATTGTTCCTATTAAGGGATTTGACCCTACTGGCCTGCCTGGAGTTTTGGGTAGAGCTAGTTTTGGGTATGACACCTATAGTGTGTGATTTAGGGAAAACAGTGTTCATAAGTGAGTAAGGTAACCCTGGCCCGGTAGCCCCTCACGATATGATTAAGGCCTTAGGTAGTCTCACCACATGGATGATCCCTTTTAGTTATTGGCCTACGGATTTCATGTCAGAGGAAATAAGGAGGGATATAAGGAAGAGATTGATCATACATATTAATATTATCATGCCATTTGAGTGATTGATGGCTATGTTGAGAATATAATTATAATTGTAGAAATGAGAACATGCAGTAATTATGCGAATAATGTATACGTGGCTATTTGTGTAAATTCTGTACTTGACTTTATTCTTGAAATTATTCACATGAGTTAAATGTTAATGTAATTAACATGTTATTAATGTGATTGTTTGCATGGTCACCTCGATAAATTTATTGGCTACTTGCATTCATGAATAATTATCATACATTTGTATAACTTAGATATACCTTGGTTACTGAGTGGTTGTACTCACCTCTCACTTTTAACATATTACAGGAGTTAGCTCATCTCAAAAGAACAGAGGAAAGGAGCATTAGGCCATGTGATAGTAATCGCTTCTGTAGGCTTTTCTCTTTTTATTTTGATATGTGTATTTAGTTTATGATATTGCCAACTAGGATAATATATTCTTGATCCACTTGCATTATGAGTTTTGTGTTGGGAGAAATGTATTTTGGGCCCTGGGGAATGTAGTTTGATGCTTGTGCTATATTAATGGGTCAAAATATTTGTGCAAGTAGAAATAGTTATTATTTACTTAATTTGAGAGCTTGAATGTTGTTATAGTCTCCCCTTATGTTTTTCATGTCCAAGGGTGAGCAGTTGATATTAATTATATGTGAATGAAAAGAAAAATTCATGCATATGATAGGCTATTAATGAATAGATGATATATAGAGTATGATGATTAGGTAATAGTCATTATGATAAATGTGATTGAGACCTTGGCCCCCCGCTGCCAATTATGGAAGGGTTTGAGTGGCCAAGTGTCATGTTGTAAATATGTATATATGTATTATGGAGTAAGGCATAGAGAGAAAATAAAGGGGGGAAGCTTTTCTCCCATGTTGATGTGTTTCCTTTATCATGCTTCTGCATATGTTTAATTGAATGATATGAGTTCTTGAAATATTTTAAAGATTTGAGATTCCTTTATATTGAATCGTTTGTGAAAATACATGTTAAAAATTTATTTAGGTTAATCTCTCATAGGATAATCCTTTTGGGTTAGTCCTTGATTTAATATAGTTAGTCTGATGATTAAGTTCTAATTTAGGACACCCTTTACATTTTGGTTATGTGAAATTGCCTATCGATTCGGTTAGGAATATTAGAGGATCAAATGAATAAGTATCTTGTATTGTATCATTTTGATAGTATTTGCATATACGTGTGTGCTTACTATGCAAATTTTAAAGCCTGTTGATAACTTGGCATGTTAATTAATAATATAGATTATTTCAATTATTGAGGTTTTTATCTCACCTTGTGATTATGATTTTATAGGTTCTACTGTTGAGTTGGAGCAAGGGAAAGAATTGAGTGAGGACTAGCATATTTGCTAAGATATAATTGTAATGCCTGATTTTGTTTTGAACTGTGTACATAAACTTAAATATATGATAATATAAGTTGCCAACTAGGAATGAATGATATTTTATTGTTTGTATTTATGTTGTATCACGCTATATTGTATTATAGTCCAATGCTGTATATGTTGTGAATATTTGATTATTTTTGTGGTGGAGGCTAAAATACTAGTACAAATGCAAGGGATATTGTATATATGTGGTGATAGTGTAAATTTAGTATGTTATGTTGTAATAATGAGGCCAAGTAGTGTTTATTTATGATTTTTTGATTTTTGCCATGTTAGGTGAAACTGGCCATTAAGTGGCCAAATTTTGTGTTTGGTATGTTATCATATATTCAAAATCTCAATCAAGTGTATATTGGTCAATTGGATTTGATTTAAGTCCTAAATTGAGTTGAATAGTATAACTTTTGAGATTTGAGCACTTGGATGACCCATATTAGTTAAAAATATGATTTTTTTTTTGCATTTAGGTGTCCAAATTTCTCATATAGTATTGAATCATAATGAAATGTGTACCATTAGTTAGATTTATCGAATAAGCTTTATGTGGGCACTTGAATCATTCCAATCGAATATCGGATGTGAAAATGGCACACTTCCAAAGTTTATCCTAAAAATCTGTCATGACAAGGTCATGTGAGCCTTGACATGTAGTGCACAAGCTGCGGCACATGGTGTAGCGGCCAAATTGCTGTCTCTATAGCACATGCCACGACAGATGGACCATGTGCCCTGTCATGTGTCAAAATGTGCTAAAATGACATTTTGGCCATATTTTCAGGTGTTTTGCTTTCCAAATTTTTTTCAAGCTTCCCATATGTTTAAAAACCATCAAGTTTGAGTTCAACCTTCTTATTGAAGGGTTTTTATGGGATTCCAAATGAGTTTTAAATTATTTTTAAATGTTTAATAGTTTTAACCTTTCTTTGCTTACGGTAAGCTTTGAAGTGATTTACAGCTTGTAATTATCATTGTATGTTGTGATTATGTGGTGATTATTAGCAATGTCAAGGCAGACATTATATGATTTACATGATAAAAGTTGTGATTGTTTAAACAAAAGTTGTGGTTAGTTATTTTTAGAACTTTGGCTTCAATAATATAAGAAATTTCATGTGAGAAGTTGTGATTTCTTATTCAATTTTTGCAATTGACAGAATCAAAATTGTGATTGCTTAAGCAAAATTTGTAATTGGGATCGATTATTTTCAAAACTTATTTATTAATCATAAAAGAAATTTCAGGTGGGAAGTTGTGATTTCTTGTTTAATTTTTGCGATTCACAATATAAAAGTTGTGATTGAAAAAATAAAGCTAGATCCATTAGTTTTTATTTTAAACAAGGGAAAATTTAGTTTTAACCTAAAATCATTAATGTTAAAAAGGTACCTAAGGATTTTAGAGGAATTATAATATTTTAAGGGATCTAATTGTCATTTATATATTTCGGTATTTTTTATTAAATGTTTTTTTTTCGCTTGAAATGATTATGATGTATAATAATCGAATTGTTCTGGAGACAGATAATTACTCCCTTAATGGTTACACATGAACTTTAATAAACTACACATATAATTTAGTATCAATACAAAAAAATTATGGTTCCCTATAGAATTTTTTTTAAGAAGTCAATTGGTGTGTGAGTGTGAATATTAAATTTTTATTTTGAATTAACAAACAAAATTACTCAATAATATTTTCACTAGAAGTCTCTAGTACCCTTAAATTTTTATTTTTGATTCTCCTACACCTTTGGTTAGATTCGAAGGCACTAGATATTCCTGGTAAAAGAGTTTCTGAGTATTTTTACCTTTTATTTATTTTATTTACTTATAACTATTAAATAGTATAAGTTATCTATCTTAAACATTTCAGTTATTATGTTCTTATTCAGCAAAATAATTTAAAAATATAAGATCTTTACCTTTAAATAATTTATTATTTAGTCTTGAACCATAATTCTCATAAACAAAAATAGTTTTTTTTTGGCAAACAAAAAAAATAAAAATAAGAGAGAATGATAGAGAGGTGTCAAAAGAACCAATTAATTTAATTTAGGCTCCAAGTACCAAACTTTAAGAATTTTAAAGTTCAGTTCTCAATTTTACAACTCCATTATGATAAATTTATAACTTATGTTCTAAATTTTAACAGGGAAAATAAATTTATTTATTCTTTGACCATATTAAAATTTGAAAAACAAGTTGTAAATTTATTACAACAAAGTTGCAAATTGAGAGTCAAACTTATAAATTTTTGGAGTTTAGTATTTGGGATTTAGGTTGAATTAATTGGTCCTTTTGAAACTTTTATATTATCCTCCCTAAAAATAGCGTCTGGACAAAAAAGCCTTGAGAAAGATAAATCTTAAAGTATTGGTCCCAAGCATGAAGAGGAGTACAGGGAAATTCCACCAAATGGGGTAGTTTAGCTCCTGAAGATATGATCAATCAGTCCAATGGGTACCTGAAGTCTTTGGTAGCATGAAAGCTTCTGTAAACCATAGGGAAGAAGGTGGTGATCTATTTTTCAACGGATTATAGGGAAGGGCCCCTTTTAGAGATAGGGGCTGCTTCTGGTAGGGATAGGATCAGTTAACCTTCACATTCCAATTTGTATTACTAAGAGATAAGAAGCTCTACCCCAGTGTTAAGGGCACCTAGCTAGAAAAGCACTTACGATCCAGGAATGTCCCTGCATAGATAGTTGGCCCTCGAGTTATGTTTGCCATATATCAGATTGGAAGATGGAATCGAAGCGGTTGGCTGTGGAGCCTAATGCAAGCCTTCCCAGGCTGAATTCATATTTCAGTAAAGCCTAAGAGAGCTATTACTATTCCAAATTAACTGTTTAGGGGGTGTTAGTCTATCTAGGTTGGGTAGGGTCCCAAAGGTAATTGCCCCATCTCTCTTCTACCCTTTCCTGTGATATAGAGGCTAGCACAATTCTAAAGGTGATCAAAATCATTTTAGGCTTTGGTGCGTAGATCAAGGCAAGATAGCGCGAGCTGAGGGACAACTCTCTCCATGAATTGAACTAAGCTGGAAAAGAAAATGAAAGATAACTAGAGTTGTTGGACCTAACATTAGTAGTTGTCATAGGGTCTACCCAAAAGGAGAGGAAGAGGGTAGGACTATATACCATTCTAGGCTTTACCTTAGAAAGCATGAATTCACTCACAAGTGAGGGACGGAGAGGCTATCAAGCCGTTAGCACAAGAATAGCATTTTTCCAACTCTCCTTCTTTCCATCTTAGTCATCTCTCTTACCTGAGCATAGATGATAAGGGAAGAACTCCTCTTATCGTCTAATAGTAGAGACAAAGCTAATGAAAAGTGGATTCAAATTTGATATGTGATCCTCCTAAAACTCTTGTTTTTTTCATGCTCACTCCTGTCCTCTAGTCATTTATGGAACAATTGCAAGATTACCCTCCACTTATGGAAAACATATTGAACTTTACTTGCTCCACAGTCAACCATTGGTTTTGTGAGATAATAGGGGGGCCAGAAATCATTCTTGTCATTCTCAGGTTCTTATCAAGGGGTTAACCTGAGGGACTTCCCCCTAGTTGGCCACCTTCTATTATTGAGAGCTGGATAATAGTTGATAGCCAGCTTCTTCTATTTACCATATTTGTACTTCTACTGAGAATGGCTACTGGGCAAAACCAACATGATTGATTTCAAGCATCGCTCTACAGTAATTTATTGATTGCATTTTTATAGGTTTTCAGTCTTAATAAAAATAGGTCAGGGCCTCATTGGAATGGTTGGTGGCTACTTAGTCTCATTTAAGAGTCTAATCTCTTTGTACTCCTTTTTTTTCAGGGAAAAGAATAGGGACTAGCCTCGAGCCATGCCATCCAAACTCAAACCCATACATGAAGCCCTTTTGGGGACCCAATTTGGAATTGAATTTTAGGACTTTTAGGCTAATTTATGATTTAGAGCAAGTCCTAAAAGCTAAATTTTGAAAAAAAAGTGATATCGTAATTCAACTCTGTTACAGGCTATTAAGCACCAATGAAACTTTGAAGCATTCAATTCAGTCAGTCGGGAAGATGGATTGAGAAAAACCTTCCTAAGTGCAATCTACAAAGGTCTTCAACTTTAAATGGGCCTCGAGAGTAAGGTTTGCATTCCTAGTTTTTTTTTATGTTCAATAGAAGAACTGTCTGTTCTCACCTTTTGCCTTATAAAGAGTTTAACCCACTTGAAAGAGGAAAAGGGAGTAGGAAAAATACCAAAAAGTATGGATTCAGGTTCATCCCTCAATCAAGCACTACTTGAAAGTCAGGATAGATTCAACCATACGCCAAGGTCAGAGAGATATTCAGCCTTAGGAAACCAAGAAAACTCCATAGCCTTAATGAATAAAGGTAGCTATCCCGAGGGCAGGGAAGTGAACTAATAAGCAGTAAAGAGAGCAAACTATCTCAAAGAAAGAACCAAATGAGAATAAAAGAAGCAAGAATTGGATGATCAAACTAATGCTTCTAGTCTTCAAACTAGTATGCAATGAGAAAATTGATCATAGCAGGGGGAAGTATATTTACTAGCAAGCAAGAAAATGGATGTGCGTGTCTAATGCACAATGGCTTTCATGCTAGATCAATCCGTTGCTTGTTCCTATGCATGTCTATCATGCAACGGCTTTCACGCTAGTATGCCCCTACTCCTCTAAGGCCGTTGCTTGTTCCTTAAGACTAGGGCTTTCATACTAGCTCAATCTGTTGATTGTTCACAATAGCTTTTATGTTAGCTCAATCTGTTGCTTATTCCTATACGTGTCTAACGTGCATCCACTTTGTAGCACAGGCCCCTAGATTAATAAGGTGACGACTCTATCAGATAAAGGCAAAGTAAGAGGAGTGAAGATTGCTAGGGAGAGGTATGGAATTGGTTGAGCAAAGCGAGAGGCTCTCATTGAGAGAAAGGAGTGAAATCTATCTTCCAGGCCTTCCCTTTGAAATCCATTCTTGGTTTCAACTTGTTGAGTCTTCCGTTATTCTTCTTGTCAAAAGTCTCACTTCCTTATTCTTTAAGGACCTCTTCTCTATGCTATAGGACTGACCGAAAGTGTGTTCATACTGGGTAGCTTTACAAGCCAGATAGCTCTGCACAAGCTAGGAATACCAGGGATACCAATTAAGCTTTTTAGGTTCAATGCGGCCCCCAACTCAATTCATCAAACCCATCTAAAGGCTAATTCATAGAACTTGCCTAGCTCCTTTTCACATATGAATCACATGGTGGCACACAAGAAATGTCACCAATGGCTACATTACTGTTCCAAGTATCTGTTAACTGCCAAAACTATATATGTGATACAATTCATGTCTAGAACGAGTATTTTGATCTTTAAGTGAACTACTCATCATTCTTAAAAGCTTTCAAATTGTGCATCAAAGTCTTGCATTCATTCGTTCATCATTCTTGATAAATTTTATGAAAAAGCTCTCATAAGTTCTTAAGCTTTTATTTGTACTCAATCTACTCTTTCCAGAGAGTTTATCTTTGAGAGATCTTTACTTTGTAAACAAAAACTAAAATCTTGAAAAGGAATTTTTCAAGTGAGTTGTAATAACTTGCTGGTTGTAGCAAGGTAGGATTATTGATACAATACTAGTTAAGTCTTGTGAGTTGTATTGAGGTGGCAAACACCCACTTAAACTTATAAGTTTTGTCAAAAATCTCAAGAGTGATATTCAAGACTAGATGTAGACTAAGATTTAGGCTGAACTAGGATAAATCTCTCATGTCAAATCTCTTAACTCCTTGCATCTATCTTCCTCACTTCTAAGTTCTCTAGAAAAATTAAGTGTCACCCAATACACCCCCTCTTGGATACTATCCTATCTACCATTTGGTATCAGAGGTTGGACTCTTGATGAAAGACTTAACAGTCTAAGAGGTATTAGATATGGAAACACACCTAAGAGGGGGGTGAATTGGGTGTTTGAAGAAATTTTAGTTTTTTTAAAACTTTAGCAAAACTGTGTTTAAAGGAAGGTTTAAGCAAACTTTATTTCTAAACTTTGTGTGTAAGAATGCCAAAGTTGCTTTCACAAGCTTAATATGTGTAAGAGTGTTTAGAAACAATCTCTGTCACATCCAAAAAATGCGACGCAGACAGCACGCGAGCAGAGGTTTTGGCCTTCGAGGCAGGAATCGGATGGAATGAGAGTTACAACCAAAATTTTGAGGGAAATCTTGGGAAACCAATTAAAGGAGAATAAGGATGGTCTGCAAAATTAGAAAATAGGTTCGGGAGTTGATTGAGTGTGGAGAAGGTGTTAGGCACCCCACAACACCCGCTCGTCAGAACGTTTACCTGAAGTTTGTTGTGTTATATTAATATAGTTTTAAAATTATTTTAATTATTCCTTTTATATTCATATGTTTGATATAAGAATGATAAGAATTAAATGAGAAATATTTATTTATTTACAAGCGAGGACTTGACTCAGAATCTGACTATGAGGCCTATGTACCTTGTGATGGGGATCAAAGTCCACGTAGTTCGGGCTTGAAAGTTGTTAGTGAAAATATTTTTTTGAAGAGAAATTAATTAGAAATAATTCACCATTTTGAAAATAAAATAATTTCTAAAATTTTGATGTGTTTTTTAAATTTCAAAAAGTAATTTAATTTTAATTATTTTCTCAATTTTTTAATTTTTGAAATAAAAAAGAAAAGGGTTTTAAAATATTTTTTTATATGATTAGGAATTTAACCACTATACCTGGAAAACCTTATTGGTTTATATGGTAATGCAGTTGTTCTAAATATCTGTAGAGATTTTGAAATCTCACACAATAAAAGAATTTAGCAATTTAATTTCTTTATATTTTTAAGTGTTAGTAATAATTTGTTTAAGTATGTATATATATGTTTTTAAAGAATTTTAATCATCATACCTGCAAAGCCTTATTGACTTATACAGTAATATGATTATCTTAAATATCTGTGGAGATTCCAAAATCTCATGCGGTAAAAGAATTAAATTTATTTAAATACATTTTTAATTTAATTAATTTAATATATAATTTATACATATATATATTTTTAAAACTTAATAGTTATATCTGCAGAGTCTTATTGACTCATACGATAATATGATTATCTTAGAAATATATGAAGATTCAAAAATCTCACATAACTAAAAGATATAATCGGTAAATATGAACACATTAATTTGATTAATTGATTTTTCTATATTGTATATTATATCATTATTTACAAAAATTATTTATTTACTATAAAAATTGAGAATCACTATATCTATGAGGACTTATCATCTCACATGGTGATGTGATTAATTTAAGTCCCTATAAAAATTCTTAAAATCTCATGTAGAACTTAAATAAATTATTCAGATTATAAAAAGATAGTTAATTTCAACGATGGGTCATTGAAACCCTTATTTACTATATATAAATTGAATCTTTATAGTTGTAAAATCTTATTGATTACACAGTAGATGATCATTTTAAATGCCTACAGAAATTCTTAAAATCTCACACAACAAGTAAATACTTAGAAAGAAATCTTCTCTTATTCATTTAATTTTTTTCTAATTAGATAAGAATCAAATTCTCTCCCCTCAACCTTTTATAAAATAGGTTCGTCATAATAATTGAAATCGTACATGTAATCATGATTGAAAGTGCCATACGGAATGAGTGTAACAATATTATAGACAAGTAAAGGACCTTAGGACTAATACAAAGATGAAAAATCATGCCCCTTCGTATTAATATGCCCTTTCATGCTAAAAACATATTTAAAGTTTAATTCAAAAATCGTGTCTAATAATCACACTAATTTTTCATCATTGGAAACATCACTATAATGAGATTATGCAAAAATCATACCAGGCCAGTTAAGACAATAAGCAAAATGTCTCTTAAGGATTTCTCCATGTATAGTATCTAGTCACATACTGCAATAAGAATCAAAGCTCACAACATTTAAATCTAAAAAATAATCAAATTTCTCAGATTAATCATTCCATGCCATCATATATTTTCATCTTTGCTTTAATCTATGAATGGGCTATAAACACAATATCCTTATTCAAGCAATCATCACACCCACGACTAAAAATTTTGAAGGATGTTAATGGAGTTGTTTCAACATTTGAATCACATACCCAAACCAAAAATTTTATGGACAAAACAGAGGCATTCTTTGTTTTAATCACATGCCCAATGCTCCGTATTGGTGTATTTAGAAACTAATTAAAATTCTTATATAGAAGGGCTGTATGCAATCTCATAGTCAGGAACAAAAGGAACAAAAATTAGCTTTAAACCTGTTACAGAGAGTAGTTGTGGGTATCTTCAATCGGTTCTTCTTCCAAGCTCTGGGTCCTCTCTAGAAATTCCTCAATCTACTCTAGAAATCCTCAATCCTTTGGTCAGAGTTCTCTTTTTTTTTAGAAAAATCCCGTCTGATCTTAGTCTATTCTTCCCCTTAGTCTCTCTGTTTCTTTTAGGAAAAACTTCCGTCTCTCGATCTCTTCTCCCTTGGTCTCAATTCTCTCTTTTTTCAGAACTTTTTTTTTTCTAATCTCAGTCTCTTCTGTCTCCCCTCTCTATCTCCTTCTCTGGCTTTTATAGAGAATCGAAAGGAAGGGCAATTACTCATTGATTTTTGCTTCTTCCTTTTTTCCTTCTCTTCCACTACATTTTTTATGTGTACACAGAAAGCTCTCTCGTCTCTAGCTTGTTCCGTCTCTTCTCTGCCTCTGTGACTCTAGTTTCATGTGTTCTCTTCTCCTTCTCTAGCTCTCTCGTCTCCATCTCTCTTTCTTCATCTCTCTTTCTAGTTTTTAACGTCTGTCTCTGTTTCTCTTACGTGCTTTCTTTTTGCTGTGTGGCTGAATGCTTTTTCTGCGTGTGTGTCCTCTATTTCTGTGTTTTCTATGCTTTTCCTCTGATTTTATTGCCGTGAAAGGCAATTTAGGGGTGGGTGATTCATCATTTTACCCGCCCTTTTTATTATTTATTTTTTTGTTAATTAAATTAAGAGAGAGAGAAAGAGGGATCTGATTTTAAAATATATTTATTATTATTAATTTTTTTATGAAAAACAATAAGATTTTAAAAGTTAACTCCCAGCTGTTGATTCCCAATATTTTTTTTGAATGGTTGAGATAATTTGGGAGAGATTTTTTCAAGACTTAAGCTTGATTTTTTTTGAAAATATAATCCTAAAAAGGATTAAATTTTATTTTTGTATTTTTATATTTTTTGATTATTTTAATGAACTAAAAGAAATAAAGTCTTAACCAACAAAATTACACCCTATCAATTAAATTAATTTTTTTTGTTTTGAAAATATAATCCTAAAAGGATTAAATTTTATTTTTTATTTTTATATATTTTTAGTTATTTATTATTATTTTTATTAAATTTTTTAAAAAAATGCTTGGACAAAATACAGTGACATGTAAAGTTGCCCCTCTTTACTTGTTTCTTATGTAAGTATGTGAAAATGTGTGTTTTATAGTTCTTACATAAGTGACATATAAAGATAGAATAGGTATTTTGGTCGGCCATGCATTACCTATAAAAAGACCTAATTGCCCCTGACATAACAAGATATGATTAAATGCAAGACTATTGCATAACAAACACAATGACATGTTTTTTTTTTGTTTTAGCAATGTGATGCAAATGGAAATAATAAAATAAAAGAAAAATGTTGTCAATAAATGACAAACGATCTGAACAAAATATATGTTGACTAGATACCTCTTCATTTGATTTCTAAGTGAGAATTCCAGGAGATGATATTCTTATCTTAGCAATGAATAAAGAAAGAAACATGTATTTTGTTTGGAGGGGCGAGACTCTTATGCAACTAAAAAAGCTTAGATTAGAAGATTTTATTTTGGAACAAAACAAAACCTCAATAGATGAATTGCCTAGGTTCCAAAGGACCTAGTGGATGTTTACTTTTACAAGGCTTTAAAGAATTATGCTAGCTGGTATTGGGCTTTGAGGGTGCCTGCCATTATAGGGCTTTAAAGAATTGTACCAGCAGATATTAGGCTTTAAGAGTGCCTGCCGTTATAGGGCTTTAAGGGTGCTTGCTGTTATAGGGCTTTAAAGAATTGTGCCAGTCGGTAGTGGGCTTTGAGGGTGCCTACCATTACAAGGCTTTAAAGAATTGTGCTAGGTAGTACTAGGCTTTAAGGGTGCCTACCATTACAGGGCTTTAAAGAATCATGCTAGCTAGTATTAGGCTTTAAGGGTGCCTGCCGTTACAGGGCTTTAAAGAATTATGCTAGTCGGTACTGGGCTTTGAAGGTGCTTGCCATTACAGGGCTTTAAGGGTACTTACCATTACAGGGCTTTAAAGAATCATGCCAGCCGGTACTGGGCTTTGAGGGTGCCTACCATTACAGGGCTTTAAAGAATTATGCTAGCCAGTACTGGGATTTGAGGGTACCTGCTGTTACAGGGCTTTAAAGAATTGTGCTAGTCGGTACTGGGCTTTGAGGGGTGTGAGAATAGGTTTCATCTCACATGGAAAATATGAAAAGCTTGTGAAATTTGTCATTTCTTTCCTTACTTCCTCAGGTTTTTGTTTTTAATATTATTTTTGCTTTGCCTCAATCCAAATGAGGCTTATTTCTATGACAAAGAATGCAATGCAGGAATGTGCAATGTATGATTTTTTTCATTTTTCTATTTGCCCTTAATTAAAATGGGTGCTAAAGATATGTACAATATATCATGGATGGATGATTTGCAATGCAAAAAGTTTGAACCTTTGTTTATCTCAATTTATGAGACTTCTTTTTTTTTGGTGATAAATGCAAAGGGTAAGACGTGCTTATTTTCCCTAATGCAAATGTATGGATAATGCAAATGTGTTGCAAAAATTTTTATTGAAAAGTTTGATGTTGAAAACTATTTTAATATATATTCCTTTTTTTTTGAAAATTTTCGTGCATATCGAATAAATCATTTTGAACACAAGGTAATACCTCTAAGTCAATTATTAAACCTTTATTCATTAATAGGTGTAGTATCACAGTATGCCATTGCTCCTCTTTAGAAAATTCAAACAACCAAATTCTTATCACTTGATCTTGCTTTTAAGCTAATGTGGTCAAATTTTATGATCGAATACTGATAGCACACATGCCCTCGTTGTCACTTTACACCTACTTGATGATCTTGATACCTCAAAGGCAAAAAGTAAGAATAAAGATACCAACATTCTACGTCAAGCAAATGTATCAATAAATATTGTTCCTTAAATGTGAACTTACTATAATATATGATATGAATTCGAATATGATAACACAAAAAGAGAAGAAAGATGATCTTAAAGGAAAAAGGGTGGAAAAATTCATGCTCTAATGCAAAAGTTCATAGAGAAATGAGAATATCTAGGTTTGTGAGTACAAATGGCTTGAGCGCAAATGGGATGTGTGAATCCACTTAATCACATCTCCCTCCTGTAGCTTTTTAAAACCCAACAAGTTCTTCCCAATGAGTTATTCTTTCTCTTTCATTTTCTATTAGCTCTAACTTTTGCCTAGGTTGCCCTTACAGGCTTTCAACCTAGTGAGTGCTTCTTTCTTTTTCATTTTCAGTTTAAGCAAAGTAATGCTTGACAGCATCTGCATTAATGGGCTTTGCTAACTCTTGACCGTCTATGTCAGTTAGGATTAGCGCTCCTCCAGAAAAGGCATGTTTGACAACATAAGGTCCCTCACAAGTTAGAGTCCATTTTCATCTATTATCTTCTTAGTTAGGCAATATTTTCTTGAGTACAAGATCACCAGCACTGAATTCCTGTGGGTGAAGTTTTTTGTCAAAAGCTCTTGCCATTCTCTTTTGGTATAGTTGTCTATGACATATTGCAGTAAGCCTTTTCTCTTCAATCATGTTGAGTTGCTCAAATCGAGTTTGTATCCATTCATTTTCTTCTAAATCTACCTTAGCCAATACTCTCAAGGATGGAATTTTTATCTTAATGAGTGTGACAGCTTCCATTCCGTAAACAAGGGAGTATGGGGTTACCCCTATAGATGTGCGTACAATAGTATGATAACCATATAAAGCATAGGGAAGTATCTCATGCCAATCCTTATAAGTTACTATCATTTTCCCAATAATCTTTTTAATATTTTTATTGGCTTCTTTAATCGCTCCATTCATTTGAGGTTTATATGGGATTGAATTACGATGCTTAATTTGAAACTTCTCGCAAAAGTTTTTGACATCCGTTCCATTGAGATTGGGACCATTATCTGTAACAATCCTTTTAGGGATCCCATATCAGCACAAAATATTTGTCTTCATAAATTTAAGGAACATTTTTTGCATGATGCTAGCAAATGAATTTACCTCTACCATTTAGTGAAATAGTCAATCGCGATAAGGATGAAGCGATGTCCATTTGAAGCTTTTCGATTAATTGGGCCAATAAAGTCAATTCCCATATTGAGAATGGCCAAGGTGATACAAACTATGCAATGGAATTGAAGGATCATTTATCTTGTTAGCATAGATATGACATTTGTGGCATTTCTTGACATGCTCAAAGCAATTTTTCTCTATTGTTAACCAAAAGTAGCCACATCTTTGAATCTATTTGGCCATAGTGTGACCATTCACATATGTACTACATATGCCTTCATGTACCTCAACCATGATTTTCTTTGCTTCTTCTGAACTCACATAGTGAAGTAAGGTACCATCATAACCCCTCTTGTACAGAACATCTTTGCTTATAAAGAATGTCATAGCCAAACGACGAAGGGTTTTCTTTTCATTCTCAGTCATTTCAATTAGGTATGATCTCTTAGTGATATAGTCCTTAATATCCTAGAACCAAGGATGTTCTTCTTGATCTTGTTCAACATTCAGACAATATGCTGGAAAGCTTCTAACTTCTACTCGAATGGGTTGGACATGGACTCCATAATCAAGTTGAATCATTTCTATTAAAGTGGCCAAAGCATTAGCAAAATGATTTTTATTTTGAGTCAAGTGATGAAAGCTAACAACCTCAAATTGCTTAATCAAATCTGTTAAGAGTTCTTGATAGGGAATCAATTTTACATCCTTTATTCTCCATTCTCTCGTTACTTGATGAATAATGAGAATTGAATCACCAAACACCTTCAAACATCGTATGCCAAGGGTAGTAACTGCTCGAAGACCATTAACACAAGCTTCATATTCTACTATGTTATTAGTGCAATCAAATTCTAATTTAATGGCCACTGGAAATTGTTTCCCCTCTAGTGAAACAATCACCGCTCCTACCCCATTTCCATGCATGTTGGCGGCTCCATCAAAATACATTTCCCATTCTTGCTTTTCATCATTTCCTTCATCACAATCTTCTTCTGCAGTGCATATGCCTTCATCAGGAAATTTAAAATCTAATAATTGGTCATCCCTTAAAGGATTATTGGCGAAGTGATCCACTATCGCACTACCTTTGACTGATTTTTGCATCACATGCTTTATATCATATTTAGATAGTACAACTTGTCATTTTAGTACTCTACCTGCAATGTGCGGGCTCTCAAAATGTACTTGAGTGGGTCCACTCATGAGATTAGCCAGGTAGTGTAGTAAAGCATGTATTGCCTTAGCCTTCTAGTTGCCCATACTAGTCCACAATAAGTTCGCTCAATCATCAGATAACGAACTTCACAATCATTAAATTTCTTGTTCAAGAAGTAAATTACTCTTTCTTTCTTTCTAGAATCATCACGTTGACCTAGCATTGCTCTCATTGGGCGAGGTAAAGTTGCCAAGTAGAGGATTAAGGGATGTTCTGGAGACGGAGGAACCAAAATTGAGGGATTTAATAAATAATCTTTGATTTTATCAAAGCCCTCTTGACAATTATCATCCCATGTCTCCTTACAATTTTTGTTTAAAAGCTTAAACATCAGTTCACAAGTAGTTGTTAGATTGGCAATGAATCTAGCAATGTAATTCAATCGTCCCAAGAAACTTTGAATTTCTTTCTCTGTTTAGGAAGGTGGCATTTCTTGAATTGCTCTCACTTTTTCTGGATCTATTTCTATCCTTTTACAACTTATAATGAACCCCAATAACTTCCCATAAAGAGCTCCAAAGATGCATTTATTAGGATTCAATCTTAGCCGGTATTCGCACAATCTCGTAAATAGCTTTCTAAGGACTTCAACATGACTCTCATTCTCTACTGATTTAGCTACCATATCATCTACATATACTTCAATTTCTTTATGCATCATGTCATGAAATAGTGCTACCATAGCTCATTGGTAAGTTGCCCCAGCATTTTTCAAACCAAAATGCATCACCCGATAATAATAAGTTTCCCATTAGGTTGTAAAGGTTGTTTTCTCTTTATCTCCCTCATGCATAGGGATTTGATTGTACCTTGAATAACCATCCATAAAGGAATAGCAGTAGCTTCGAGTAGTATTATCAACCAATACATTAACATGGGGTTGTGGAAAATCATCTTTTGGGCTCGCATTATTTAAATTACAATAATCAACACACATTTGAATCTGAGTATCTTTTTTAGGAATGAGAACAATATTGGCCACCCATTGTAGGTAGGTTACTACCTCTAAGAATCCTGCTTCTAGCTACTTCATTACTTCTTCTTTTATTTGTAAGCACACCCTTGTATTCATTCTTCTTAACTTTTGTTTCTTAGGCTTAACCTTAGGAAGCAATGGTATTTTATCAGAAGCAATGGTTGAGTCTAACCTAAGCATATATTTATAGGACCATACAAACACATCTATGTATTTTTGAGCAACTCAATCATTTCTTCCCTTTCAGGATTATCTACTATTTTGAGCATTTTTTGATCCTCCTTAGTTTACAAATTAATTATCTCAATCACTTTTTCATATGGGCATATTCCCTTATCACGTAATTTAAGCATCTTAGAAAAAGTTTGGATTACATCTTTATCATTAGACTCACAATCATGCATATCGGTAGCAATAAGTGAATCATCTTCACAGGGTTTATTAACCTCTGGATGGAAGATGGAATCAGAAGAAACAAGATCCTTAGATGATAAAAAATGAATATAAAATGAAATAAAAATAAGGAAAAGAAAGGAAAGGGGAAAAAATAAACTAAAGTAGATAGGGTGGAATAAGGAGATGGACTTGAATGTGACTGAAATTCATTTTCATAAATTATGTGCATCAAAAGTTTGTATTAGAGAATACCCAAGATCTATTACCTAAACCTAGGCTCAAAAAGTGGATAACAAAATAGGAACAACATAATTGAAACAATTACTCTAAGCTAACAATATCATTGGCCTCTTCAAACTCCCAATTCACCAGGACTTTGTTGGAATCATCGATTGCAATTGAGGCACTTGTTCCACATGCTACATCTTTGTTAGAAGAGATCATTGAGATAGTTGGTTTACATATCACCTCAGATGGGCCTGGGAAGGTTTCTTTGATGTGTGGAATCACCAATTTACTAGCTTTTTTACCTTTTGCCAAACTTGCTTTTTCCTTCATCTAATTTTCTAAGGTAGGCTCATTCCCTAACCTTTGGCGATTATAATTATCCAAAACCTTAATTAGACATGTAATTCCTTGTAGATAGGGGCCTAAACCTTTCCCTGGCATAAACCTACTCTTCGTCATGATTTTAGTAACAACGAAATTGATGTTATGAGTATTGTCACAAATACCCTCAACTTTCAGGCTTTGAAATGAAATTCCATGATCATTTTCTGTAGCCTCAATATAAGGGAGTGAGCATAGTTTGCTCACCATGATTTTCTCCTCTCCTTTAACTACTATAATTCCCCTATTACTAATGAACTTAACCTTTTGGTATAGGGTAGAAGGAACAGCCCCAGTAGAATAAATCCATGGTCTTCCTAGTAGCATTGTGTAGCTTGAATCTATGTTCATAAGTTGGAAATCCACTTTAAACATGCTTAGTCTTATCTCTAGAAAGAGACAAACAGATCCTAATACATCCTGTTATGATCCATCAAATGCTCTCACCATAATGTTGCTTTTATGTACACTTAAAGCTTCTAGTGACAATAAATTAAATGTGGAGAGCGGCAACACATTTATTGTTGATCCTCCATCAATCAATACTCTTACTATTATGAACCCTTCACATTTCAAAGTGATGTGCAAAGCTTTAGTTTGGTGGATAGTAGTTTCTATAACTTCTACTTCTGAAAAGGAAATGGTAGAGGAGGCTTTTACAAGATTCATTACATTTGCTACCTTCTCAAGGGTTATATTAAGCTGCATGAAGGCTTGATTCAAAACTTCTTGCAATGCTTTGTGGTGTGCTTCAGAATTCAAAATCAAAGAAAGTATTGAGATACATGCTGGATTTCTCTTCAATTGATCCACAATGCTATAATCACTTTGCTTCATAATCAACAGAAACTCATCTTTAAATTTTTCTATTTCTTTAGGATTATCTTCCTTTGGCCTATTAACATTCACATTTTTCTCTTTTACCATCTTCCTAATGTAAGATGGTAAGTATGGCTTTTTACTTCAAGTAACACCTCCTGGGTTTGCTATTTCATTGCTTGGTCCAGTAATCAACATTGAGTTTTTATGGTTCTCCACAATGCTTTGATATCTCCACGGGACTACTCAATCACTTTCATAGGGAAAGGGATAAGGTGTGCTTATGGTCAACATTAGTTGTCTAGCATGAGGTGCAAGATCTACAGAAGTTTTATTGATCATAAAAGAGACTATTTGGACTTGCTCTTTTGGGCTTGGATTTTTAATGAGAAGCTTGATACACCTTTTTCTCTACCATACAAACCTTTATATCTCCCTTCATTAGGGACATAACCCCTAGCACCATCATTTTTCTATTAATTTCTTTAAACTATTCGCAACTTTCTATATCATGGCCTTTGATCATCGACATTATCTATGAGGATTTCTTGCATATAGCCATACTCCTTTAAATAAGCATAAAGCTCATTTATAGGCATCTCAATCCTTGTAGAGCTTCTTAAAAATGTATCTTCTTCTTCAATAGTGTTGACTAACTTTTCATGGTTTGGAAGTAGATTAGTAGTAATGGTAGAGCTTCCTTCTTCTTTAAGTTGGATATGATTAGAATCAACTAGGTCTAGCACATTCCTTTTGAATGTCACGTAATCTTCTATTGAGTGTCTAGGTGCACTCATATGGTATCTACAAATAACATTTAGATTATACCATGCTGGGTAAGGTGGACTAAGAAGCTTATAAGGTTATGGACCTAATAATTGGGCTACCAGAAGTTTATGGTACAATTTAGTGTTTGTTAATCCAAAATTGGGCCATGGGCGATTATCCTTAGATTGGATATTTCTCCTCTCTCCATCCTACCCGTGCTTGTTAGGCTTGAACTCAAATTGTGGCTGTCTTTGATTCCTTTCTTCCATTTGATAACGAACTTAGGGACTGGCAGGAGCTTGTCTCACAGGTTGAATATAATTCACATTCCCTTCTTTAATTTTTTTTGGTCATAATTCTTTCGTGAACTACTTTCAGCTTGAGAAGTGGCTATTTTCCCCTTTAGTATGTCTGTGTCAATCCTTTCTCCAATTACCATTAAATCAGCAAAATCAGTGACATGTGTTCCTATCATGTATTGGTAAAATGGCTTAGGTAACACACGAATGAAGTACAAGCAAAGTTTGGAGTTCACATTACAGGTTACAGTTGTGAAGCCACTATTCTCCATCTTTGAGCATATTCTTTTAATGATTCTGATGATTTCTGGTTATTGTTTTCAATTGTTCTCTGGTTGGATCAGTATCAAGATTGAACTTATATTGTCTCATGATAGCATCTATAAGGTCATTCCATCTTCTAATCTTTATTTGGTCTAGTTGCATGTACCAAGTCAATGTAGCTCCAGTTAAGCTTTCGGGAAAGAAGTTTATCAAAAACTTATCATCTTGTGACCATATAGACATCTTCATGCAATAAGCCCTCAAATGATTAATTAGGTTACTTGTACCATCATATTTATCAAAGCTTGGCATCTTGAATTTCTTTAGAATATCAATTTATGGGGTTAAACATAATTCCTTCAAGTGTAAGGAAACCCACGTGTTTGATCATTGAAGAACCTTTAATTGATCATTCATTTCTCTGAGTTCTTCTTTCAACTCCTTCTCTTTATGCAACGCTTGTGGAATTTGGAACATGTAAGCATACTCTTCCCCAGGACCATCTGGTATGTTAAAGACCCCTATCCCAAAATCTTGTTTCTCTGGCATGGGTATTTTAGGATCTAATCCTCTGTTTGGCTCAATTATTCCATTAGCTGCTCTGTTATTCTCATTCATTACGGTATTCTGTGGTGGATTATCATCACTCTTCCCTTTTAGAGTCTTTGTTAATAGCTTTATCATGTCACTTATTTCTGCCATTTTGGATTCCACTGCAGACATCTAATCATTTAATGCCGTTGACTCATTTATGTTTAAACTTTCCATGGCACGACTACGCGATTGTGTGCTGTATGTTTGAGTGGTGGGAATTTAGTCAAACAAGTTTTTCTTTTAAGGTGCAATGTTGGCTTACCTATTTCACAGAATAATTAATTTTAATAAGTTTTACCTTTTACGTTTATTTCGTAAGATATTCAGCATTGTGTAGGCATAAGGGTTTCACAACATCGACACCCTTTAAATTCCTCCAAAAATTTATTATTTCATAGGGAATTTAAAGTTGACTTTTGAATTAGAAGGACATTGGATCTCATCAAAATTGAAGGTTTTAAGCGAACGACGGTGGTACAAACTAATCAACAATTTCACAAAGCATCATATAGATTCTCATGCAATGATTCAAATGTTAATACAAATTTAAAACTTTGCCATTCTATTGAGTTCTTTTACAATTTCCTAGCATAAATGGAAGAATTTAACAATCTCCAATAGAGTTCCGCTGGGAAGAACCATGCCTTTAGCTTGCTTGAATGCTCTTGCAAGTTCTAGAATTTTGTCATTAGCCAAATCGATTATCTATCAACATTTTGACATCTATTCTTTGGTTTCTTCTGTCTGATCAAGGCAAAGTGATTTCCATTCCTCTAAGACTTCATTCTGTTGGTTAAGCCTCTGAACAAAGTTCTGTGCTGTCTCAGCTGCACTTCCTCTTATCATGGCTAGTTCATTCACCTTCCTCTCTAATTGTCATGTGAGCGTATTGATTTCTTGCTGCATCCCCTTGATAGGCCTGAAGTCATGTAATTCCTTCTTCAATGCATCAATTTTCTTGACTATTTTGACAAGACTCACTTTAGTACCTTACACCTTGTCATCACTACTTTGCATCTCTCTTTTTAGTTTGGCATTTTCCTTTTTCAATTTCTTAGTCTCAGGTATTTCTTCAAGGTTATGTCTTTCTCTTTTCTACGCTAGCTTCCTCTGTAACTCAAGGCATTCATTTTGGCATTTTTCCAGTTCTTCTTTATTCTTGGACTCCGAGCTAGCAAGCTTTTGTAGCTCATTTTCCTTCATTTTCAAACATTCAATCAGCTACCCATTAATCTCTTTCAAGTCATTGCCTAATAAAGGATTTTGAGGAGGGAATGAAGGTTTTGCTCCTTGAATTATACTCTTCAACCCAGTTGTGTATTCTAAACTTGGGTTTACTACACATATCCTCAGTTCAATCTTTCCTTTGTACCCTATCTTTTGCCATGCTTCTTTGACATTCTAGCTTGACAACTTCATTCTATCCTCCTTATGTAGAAAGTATAACTCTTACACCTCTTCCTTAGAAGGGACATTTTGCTTATAAGCTAGTTGCCTTAACGTTAAGGAAGGGTTATAGTTGATACAACCTTGGGTCCATTAAAGGCACATTCGGGATGTCACCATAATGGTAAATAATCTCCTCTTCCCACCACCAGTCTAGTTTCCATAGGATGGAATTTTCTTTGAGTTTTGTGAAGGTTCTTTTCCAATCCATGTAGCTCATTTCTTTAATCACAAATTGACCCTTAAAAGACATAAGTGGATTACTATCTAAGTCATTCTTCTTTCTGAAAGGAAGCGTCTTTCCATAAAGGCAGCCCAACATCCATATATCTAGTAGTGCGGTACAACAATTAACCTTTCCTTTCCTTTTATTATGACATTAAGTTAAGGTCAAGTATGTTTCTGCCAAGATCACTGATACTGGATTCACATTATGATACTCTACCATTTAGAATACACAAATGGCTCATAAATCAATTATGCCAATTGATGATGGAAACAAGATTATTCCATATATGCACAAGGCAAAGACCTTGTAAAACATAACCCAATCCTCTTTTTCTGCCAAAACATTAAGTGGGCTTCTACGTCAGCTCTTGAGATTCCCTCTATTTGTCCTGGGCAAACTATTCATACTTTTTCCTTAGGAATTCCTAAAATTTTTGCTATCGTACCTCGAGTTAACAAATACCTAGATAAAGATATACTGCCATATTCTCCTTAAGGGGCATTCTTAAAATTTCTCCGTATTCTTCCAAAGTTGGTGCCATTTGGAAATCCTGAAATGTGAAACACCTTAACGAGGCATCCCAATATTAGCTGAATTCCATTACTGCATCATTATGTATTATGACTGACAGAAGATCTAAGATATTTTCATACTTCCTTTTAAAATCTTGTATGATCTTCCCTCTGATATGATGGCTTAACCCAATTAAGGTTTCCAGCAGCTTGACTTTTATGGATAATTTGATCCCTTTTCCCTGGTATAACTTTCTAGTGTGATTTAGATTTGTACTACCTTTGAGTGCCATTTACCCCTTATGCTAATTTCATAAAGATTCTAAAAAGCTCACTATTCTTGTTAAGCAAAACAAAGGTAAATAATATGCAATTCTCATAATTTTAGCAAGCTATTTGGCTCCTTTTTAAAAAAAAAAATCCACTCCTCCAGACACTTATTGAATCATAGGGAGATGGAGTAAACAATTAATCGATGAGAGATTTAAATCCCTTACATGATTAACGTTGAAAGGTTTAGCCTTATAATTTTGTTTTTGAAAAAATAAATAAAAAAATAATTTTAGTCATAGATATGTCGGGAGAAAATCCCTCCTCTCCTTAATGTGCTTATTGCCTATAGGGAGAAAAGGATAAATTAGCCTATGTATAGCTAAAACTAATACATGGCTAAAGTCCCAACTTTAAAAGCAAAATAACTCAGTCATCTACTAACAAGAGAAATTATTTAATTTTTTTTAAAAAACAAATGTGAATACTTTATGATGACATTTATGACATGTTATGAAAATGATGCAATAAAAGATCAATACTTTCATTCTGTGTCCTATTCAAGGAAACTTAAGTTCATAACCGGCATTAGCTAGAATGATTAGCTACTAGCCTTCATCTAAAATGTATAACTCAAGGGTAGATGTATATTCCTAATAGATAAAAGGCTCCCAAGATACCCTCACCCGAAGGTGAAGATCTTAATAATTTTGACCCTCCGAGAACATAAGCTTTACAGGTAACAAATTTATTGAGCAAGTAATAGCTTGGGTGAGGTATTCATGGTGACCTCCAAGAGTTCAAAAACTCCATAGGGAAACTACTACTAACCTATGGCACTTACAGACTCAGGTATAGGGCCTAAAATATGTATGTGTCGAATTATGTAAGTGTACAGTGTGTGATGAGAGCATGCAAGCCAGTCATCTTATTCCTATATGCTCCCAACCTTTATTTGTTAATCAGATCAAACAAAGAGACAAATATATATGTACAAATAAAAGTATTCTATTATAAAATACAAAAGGAAAGAGAAGAGGAAACAAGGTATACACAAACTTAAAGGGATAATAAAAAGAAAAACCATATTATATTTTGAGCACAACAAACTTATAGGCTTGACTCTCAAAGAAATAGTCCCCAGTGGAGTCGCCAACTGTCGCACCCAAAAAATGGAACGCGGATGACGCGCGAGCAAAGGTTCTGGCCTTCAGGGCGGGAATCGGATGGAACGAGAGTCGCCACCAAAATTTTGAGGAAAATCTTGGGAAACCAATTAAAGGAGAATAAGGATGGTCTGCAAAATTAGAAAATAGGTTCAGGAGTTGATTGAGTGTGGGGAAGGTGTTAGGCACCCCATAACACTTGCTCGTCGGAACGGTTACCTGAAGTTTGTTGTGCTATATTAATATGGTTTTAAAATTATTTTAATTATCCTTGTTATATTCATGTGTTTGATATAAGAATGATAAGACTTAAGTGAGAAATATTTATTTATTTACAAAGGAGAACTTGACTTAAAATCTGACTCTGAGGCCTACCTACCTGTGATGGGGATCAAAGTCCACGTAGTTCGGGCTTGAAAGTTGTTGGTGAAAATATTTTTTTTGAAGAGAAATTAATTAGAAATAATTCACCATTTTACAAATAAAACAGTTTCTAAAATTTGATATGTGTGTTTTAAATTGCAAAAAGTAATTTAATTTTAATTGTTTTCTCAATTTTTGAATTTTTGAAACAAAGAAAAGAAAAGGGTTTTAAATTACTATTTTTATAGGATTGAAAATTTAATCACTATACCTGTAGAACCTTGTTGATTCATACAGTAATGCAATTGTTTTAAATATTTGTAGGGATTCTGAAATCTCACACAATAAAAGAATTTAGCAATTTAATTTCTTTATATTTTTGAGTATTGTAATAATTTGTTTAAGTATGTATATATATGTTTTTAAAGAATTTTAATCATCATATCTGCAAAGCTTTATTAACCTATACAGTACTATGATTATCCTAGATATCTGTGAAGATTTTAAAATCTCACATGATAAAAGAATTAAATTTATTTAAATACATTTTTATTTTAATTAATTTAATATATAATTTATATATATATATATATATATAAAAACTTAATCGTTATATCTGCAAAGTCTTATTGACTCATACGATAATATGATTATCTTAGAAGTTTATAGAGATTCAAAAATCTCATATGACTAAAAGATATAATTAGTAAATATAAACACATTAATTTGATTAATTTCTTTTTCTATATTGTATGTTGTATCATTATTTACAAAAATTATTTATTTATTATAAAAATTGAGAATCACTATATCTATGAGGACTTATTATCCCACACGATGATGTGATTAATTTAAGTCGCTATGAAGATTCTTGAAATCTCACATGAAACTTAAATAAATTATTCAAATTATAAAAGGATAGTTAACTTTAACGGTGGGTCATTGAAACCCTTATTTACTATATATAAATTGAATCTGCATACTTGTGAAATCTTATTGATTACACGGTAGATGATCATTTTAAATGCCTGTGAAAATTTTTAAAATCTCAACAATAAGTAAATAATTAGAAAGAAATCTTCTCTTATTCATTTTATTTTTTTAATTAGATAAGAATCAAATTCTCTCTCCTCAACCTTTTATAAAATAGGCTCGTCATAATAATTAAAATCATACATGTAATCATGATTGAAAGTGCCATACGGCATGAGTGCAACAATATTATAGACAAGTAAAGGACCTTAGGACTAATATAGAGATGAAAAATCATGCCCCTACATATTAATATGCCCTTTCATGCTAAAAACATATTTAAAGTTTAATTCAAAAATTGTGTCTAATAATCACACTAATTTTTCATCGTTGGAAACATCACTGTAATGAGATTATGCCAAAATCATACTAGGCCAGTTAAGACAATAAGCAAAATTTCCCTTAAGGATTTCTCCATGTATAGTATCTAGCCACAAATTGCAATATGAATCAAAACTCACAATATTTAAAACTAAAAATGATCAGATTTCTCAAATCAATCTTTCTATGCCATCATATTTTTTTCATCTTTGCTTCAATCTATGAATGGGCTATAAACACAATATCCTCATTCAAGCAATCATCACACCTACAGCTAAAAATTTTCAAGGACGTTAATGGAGTTGTTTCAACATTTGAATCACATGCCCAAACAAAAAATTCTATGGACAAAACAGAGGCATTCTTTATGTTAATCAAATGCCCAATGCTCCGTATTGGTGTATTCAAAAACTAATTAAAATTCTTATATAGAAGGACTATATGCAATCTCAAAATCAAGAACAAAAGGAATAGAAATTAAGTTCAAACCTATTACATAGAGTAGTTGTGGATATCTTCAATCGGTTCTTCTTTCAAGCTCTCGGCCCTCTCCAAAAATTCCTCAATCTCCTCTAGAAATCCTCAATCCTTTAGTCCGAGTTCTCTTTTTTTCTAAAAAAATCTTGTCTGATCTCGGCCTCCTATGTCTCTTTTTTTAGCCAATTTCTCCCCTTGATCTCGGTCTCTTCTTCCTCTCAGTCTCCCTTTTTTTAGAAAAAACTCTATATCTTGGTCTCTTCTCCCTTACTCTCACTTCTCTCTTTTTTCATAACTCTTTTTTTTTCTGATCTCAGTCTCTTCTATCTCCCCCTCTCGATCTCTTTCTCTGGCTTTTATAGAGAATCGAAAGGAAGGGAAATTACTCACCGAGTTATGCTTCTTGCTTTTTTCCTTCTCTTCCACTGCATTTTTTGTGTGTGTGCTGAAAGCTCTCTCGTCTCTAGCTTGTTTCATCTCTTCTCTGCCTTTGTGACTCTAGTTTTGTGTGTTCTCTTTTCCCTTTTTCTTCTACTCTATGTTTGCTTTCCTTCTCTCTCTCATTCTCCATCTCTCTTTCTTCATCTCTTTTTCTGGTGTTTTTGACGTCTGTCTCTATATATCTTCTATGTTTTCTTTTTGTTATGTGGCCGAATGCTTTTTTGGCCTGTGCGTCCTCTATTTCTCTATGTTTTCCACACTTTTCCTCTGATTTTATTGCCATGAAAGGCAATTTAGGAGTAGGCAATTCATCATTTCACCTGCCCCTTTTTTTATTATTTATTTTTTTGTTAATTAAATTAAGAGAGAGAAGGGGATCTAATTTTAAAATATATTTATTATTATTACTATTACTTTATGAAAAACAAATAAGATTTAAAAAGTTAACTCTCAGAAGTTAATTCCTAATAATTTTTTTTAAATGGTTGAGATAATTTGGGAGAGATTTTTTCAAGATTTAAGCATAATTTTTTTAAAAATATAATCCTAAAAAGGATTAAATTTTGTTTTTGTATTTTTATATTTTTTCATTATTTCAATGAACTAAAAGAAATAAAATCTTAACCAATAAAATTACACCCTATCAATTAAATTAGTTTTTTCTTTTGAAAATATAATCCTAAAAAGGATTAATTTTCATTTTTGTATTTTTATATATTTTTGGTTATTTATTATTATTTTTATTAAATTTTTTTAAAAAAATGTTCCGACAAAATATAGTGTTCACAATCTCTAAGTGCAAGTTTGAGTAAGAGTATGTAAATATATCAAATTATATTTCAAACACTAAAACATAGCATATGCCAAGGTTTCCAGAAATGTAAAGAAGAATTAAGGGAAGAGAGATTACAAACAATAGTTTATCCTGGTTTAGCTCTACCTCTTGAGTCTATATCTAGTCCCCAAGAACTACTTGAGATTTTTTCACTATAAGACAAGCTTGATTGGGTGCTTGCCATCTTAGTACATCCACAAGTTTAGTTTATGCACTTGTGAGCCTTCACAATAATTCACTTTACCAGTGAGCTTCTTTTCCCAAGAGAACAACCGCTCTTGATTCCAAAAAAAATCACTTCCTCACCTTTACAAAGGTTTTGAGTTTGTGAATCACTCAATTGAAAATCTCTCTAAGTAATTATGAGTATAATGAAGCTCTAATACTCAAATGATAAAGATATAGATGATATTGGCTCAAGAACAATAATTTTTGTATAATAGGAGTATTAAGATCGTAAATTTCATAGCTCAATGATTTTGAGGTTAATCTTTCTTAAGATCAGTTTTAATTGTTAAAATTATAGCTCTTAGAGTGAAATAAGTGTTAGATACATTAAATGATCATTTATAATTGTTGCATAGTGATTATAGCGGTTGGTGCAAAATCTTATGAGCAACAAGTGCTAATTCACGCATATTTTAGAAATTTTATATGTACAGGTGCAATATCTTGTGAGTGACCTGCTGAATCACGCAAGAAAATGCATGTTGTAAAGCCTATAAGACAAATCACATAAGGAAGCAAGGTGTCTTTGTAATGTCTACCTTGACATTACCAAAAATCACCACACAATCACAACAACCAATCATAATTAGGAGCAAGGATTTGCTCCTAATCTCACATTATATATAAGGGTTAAAACTAATAATCTTTTAAAAATAATTGAGGAATAATTGGGATCCATAAAAACCCTTTAAATTGATAATTTGAGCTCAAACTTAATGTTTTAAATAGGCATTGGAAGCATGGAAAAGTTTTTGGAAATAAACTACTTCAAAACAGGGCCAAAAATGTCATTTTTGAGTGTTTTGATCCATGCGTCGCGGCTCGTGGTCCGTGCGCCGCGGCATGTGGTATAGAAAGCCAAGTTTCCTCACTGTACCGTGTGCCACGGCTTGCACAAAATGCACTACGACACACCTGTCCATGAGAGCAATGCTGTCATGACAACTTTTCTAGATGAACTTCGAATGCGCGCCATTTTTACATCCGATGTCCGCTTGGAGTGATTCAAGCGCCCACGCAAAGCTTATTCAATAAGCTAACTAATGGTACTTTGTTATGATCTGACACCATATGAGAATTTTAGACACTCGGATGCAAAAGTCAGTTTTTTAAAGAAATTTTCAACTATCCAAGTACCCAAAACTCATCACTTATACCATTAACCCATTGTGAGGCTTGAACCAAGTCCAATAGACCAAAATACACTTGAATGACCAATCAAACACACAAAAACATACCAAACACAAAATTTGACTACTCAATGGCCATTTTTCCCAATATGGCCAAAATGCAAAATTAGCACTACAAGCACTATTTGGCCTCTATTGCCACATAATACACTACCAATACATTATCACCACTTAGATAAAACATTCCTTGCACTTGTATTAGTATTTTAGCCTATCACCATAAAAATTCCCACATATTCACATCACATACCATATTGGGCTAAAATACAAAACAACATAGTATGAAACAAGTGCAACCAATCGAAATGATATGTATTCCTAGTTGGCAACATATAATATCATATAACAAGTTTATGTACACCACTCAAACCAAAATCGGGCTTTATAAAGAGTGTAGCAGATATGCTAGCCCCTGCCCGATTCCCTTCCTAGCTCAGTCTCACTGGTAGCACCTATAAAATGATAATTCACAGGGTGAGAAAAAAATCTCAGTGACTAAGATAATCTACATTATTGATTAACAAGCCAAGTTATAAACAAGATTAAAATAAGTGACATAATTACATCATATAATATCACCACAAGTTTGCATGCATGATCCCTAACTATCCGGTCCTCCAATACTCCCGACCAAACCAGTAGGCTATTTCACAAAACCAAACCATATGTATGGTCTCCAAGCTCACCATCCATGGTAGAACTACCCAGCCAAGGTGTCCTAAACCACTTCTGGACTACTATTTCCCCCTATTACAAGTAATTGGGGTGTCGTTACTCCAACACCGCATCCTATGGATGCTAAGGAGCATAGTCTCTAACTCCGCACCCATTTGGGTACTGAGGAGAGTAAGTCTCCAACACCGCACCCATTTTCAAGCATTAAGGAGAGTAAATGCTGCACCTGGCATCCCGAGGTGCCAACAATGCCATATAGACTTAATCTTTACTATCTCCACTAGGGTGACCTCCCACCCTCTAATATGCCACATTTCACTACATATCTCCATTTGACCATGCATAAACAACTTTCTAAACAAATATAACAAAACCTTACCATTTACTTCAAAAATATAGAATTTTACAAAGCAATACTCCACTCATTTTCTAAAATAGTTAACCTTTAAGGAATTTATGCATATATACTCAACAAATCATAGAAAAGCAACTTGAGAATAACTTATACAAGGTAATAAACAATGCAAATTATCTAATTACCTCAACCCTTTTGTTACTAAAAGGGTTACCTGTGGTACTAAATTTCTTCTTGTGTCAAGGTAAGTCTTCCCACACCATAATCTACAAGAACAAGTACTATATGTTAATTTTCAATTAACATAAGCACTATTAGCTAATAATAACCTCCAAATTCTCCCACTCCTTACTCAAATTCTCAACAAATAGACTTGTCAAGATTAAAATTTGTTCACATCATCCCTTCAAGTCACTTTCTAACTCTATCACAACATAAAACTCAATATCTCAACTTATCACACTTCAACACCCTATGATCAAGTTGGGGCTTGATCCAAAATTCACCAAACAAGAAAGTAGCTTCCTATTACCACATATCCAAGATCAATAAACCTAAATTAAACCTTTAGAGTCAATAGAAACCTTCAAAACATTGACTCATGGCTTAATCAAATCAGACCAAATTCTCACTCTTCCAAATCCTATGGAAAATGAGATGAAAAGGTAGAGGAGAAGGGTAGAAAACTTACCCAAGAGTTTGAAGGCTCAAATGATCTTTAAAATCCTTTTAAATTGATGCCCTAGCAGTGCCCAAAGTTGCCCCCTTCGTGCTTTAAGTTTTCCACCCTAAAAACTGTCTATTTCTGATGATTCCCAAAAATTTAAGTTGCCTACTGTACTGTGCACCACAGCGCACGCCACGCAAATCGTGGCTCATGGCGCAGCAAGCAACAACTTGATTTTGCTCCCCCCGATGCCTCCCGACTTGATCTAACTTTCCTTCTATCTCAATTTAGAGCCAAATATGACCCAAAAATCCAATTAGCCACCTAAAAACATAATCAAATAAATTAATCATATTTTTAACTAATTTATCCCTTAATTAATCCATTTTTCTAGATTTAAAGTTTTAGGATGTTATAGTCTTCACATGTGATTTGGACCATGAAAGTTATAAAATGAGAAACAAGGCTTTTAGAGGTCATTTCTTATGTGGGTATAGGTTGTTTCATGTGTGATTTAGCATTCAGAGGCTATTTAGTGAGAAAATAGGCTTTTGGGTGCATTTTCACCCATGAACACAAGGTGCTCTCACATGAGATTTGACACTGGTGCTAAATCACTCATGCATGACTGCTACTCTCACATGTGATTTTGCAGCTTCAATGAACATATTTTAATAATTTCGTAACTCACTCAATATAACTCCAAATTTGACAAATTATATATTATTAGAAATCTCTTGAAGTCTCGTTTTCAAAAAAACAATTTTTACACTCACATTAAACGTATATTTTGATATATGTTCAAAAGAGTAGATGAAGGTCAAGACTAAATGCTGTGCAAAATTAATATCTCAACACTCAATTTATAAAGTTTATATCTTTCTCAATAGAACTCCATTTTGAATAAATAAACTATCATTGAAAATATATTGGAGTCTTTTTTCAAATGATATATTTCACATTAAGATGGTCTTTGTAATGAGAGATATGACATGAAATATTACCAAAGGTCAAAATAGATTTTCTACACAATTTCCTTTTCAATGCTTAGACTTCAAGTGTTCATGAATTTTCCAACTTAACTCTATTTTAAGTGAATGGAGTAATTTTGAAAGCTTTATGGAGTTAGTAATCAAAATATTTAAAAGCTTGTAAGATATATGTGACCAAAGATGAAAACCATGATTATAGAAAACTATATCTCACTCTTTCTCTTAATAACTAAAATGCATGTTTTGATTTAAGATATATTAAGCCAATACTTCATATCTAAATCAATGATTTTAACATAAAGACTTCTAGCTTAATGATATTATACCTATCAAGTCGAAGGCTTGCAAGGTGCATCCAAGCTTGTATGAATGTCTTCATTCTTCTTAAACTCTTCTTGAATTATCCTTGTCTTTATCTTTATGTTCTTCAATCATGAGTGTAGCATGCAAATGATGACTTCATCTTTGTTTCTCTTCATACTTACTCTCATCTTTATTTTGGACAACCTTAAATAATATATCATGAATAAAATGGTTAGTCCAAGTATCAATATGCATAAATTCAAGTTATGAAAGATAATAATATGAATACTTCTAGGATATAGAATCAAGATAAGGAAAAATATGATAGTATAAAATAACTTTGATGTACACAAATCATTTTTCCAAATCTAAAGTAATATGGAATAACATAAGTAAAAACACTTTAAAGCACTTGTTCTATAGACATAGTTAAATTTTATATATTTGAAAACAATTAGCCATGAGTATAGTTAACTCATCTATATTTATCATCATTAAAACTTAAGCTAACATATAATGTCACAAATCATTATGTCCAACAATCTCCCCCTTTTTGATGATGACAAATCACCTGTGAAAAATATGCTTATATGATCAAAAATAAGTGTTTAGAAATTTATATTTTTCTTGATTGTTCTCCCTATATTTGTCATTAACAAAAAGGCTTTGAAGTAAATGCAAGGGAATACAAGAAAAAGATAAGGTTTATAGTTCCCCTTTGAATATGACTTCTTCTATTTGTCATGTGGAGAATTTTGAAATATGAGTTTTGATTTTTCCCCTATATGATTGTATCAAGTTGGCCTTGTTTCAGAATTTTCTCCCTTTCATTTGAGAAATATGAGCATGAGGCTTCTTGATGTTCTTGATCTGAGAAGTACTCCTTGAAGATGATTTCTTCCCCTTAGTGACACCATTTTATAATAGGTTGATGAAGTAATTAGTGCACTAGTTTGTTGCTTTATCCTCAAATGATTAATTTTACTTTTGTATAGGAGTTGGAGAATTTGCTTGTTAATGAATGTTGATTCTTCTCTGTGAATGAATTGAATACTAATGACATGAAGAAATCAATTATCAAATATAGTGTCATGATATAAATATATCAAGATATGCTTATCACACATAGATATCAAATATGAATGTGAAAATCATTCTATGTGCTAGAACTCTCGTGTGACCCTCTTGTTCTTACATATGATTTGGCTAGCAGAATGCCACATTCAAATCTGTGTGACATATCCTGTGTGTGACTCACATGTTCTCACACGTGAATTGGATGGCCAAAAGCTAAATACAATTTTATGTGATAGATCACATATGGAACCAACATGCTCTCACACGTGAAATGGCTGGTAGAATGCCAAAGCCAATTCTTGTGAACAAAACTCGCGTGGAAGCAAAGAACTATCACACGTGAAATGACTAGCTCCAGACTTAGTCCATTCGAGAGGATAAATCACGCGTGCAATATAGCATGACTCACATGTGAAATGGCAAGCAATAAGACTAAACTAGTCTAGGTACATATCACGCATGAAAATGCAATGCACTCAAGCAAGCTTTTGCATGATCAAGAGATATATATGTGTGAATCACATATCATACAATTGAGCAAATTGAACTTGGCTTGAGATAACTTAAGACTTAATTTAGCAATATGTGCTTGAGTAACAAATGACAAATCACGAGTGGCTACCATTAGCTCTCATGCATGAAATGGCTTATGATACATAGTAATGAAACACAACTGCTAAAACGTACATAGAGACCAGTGGCTAATTCATGTGATTTTGCACACACAAGAAAAGTTTAAGGCATCACATAACATAGGTGACAAATCATATGTAAATTAATTCTGGGTTGTTGCGAGAAACATCAGTTAGTATGCCTAACATACTAAATCTCATGAGTGACCATGTAGAATCACAAGTGATTATGCAATTCGAGAAGATTCAACTTTTATAAATCACAGCAAGATAGAATGACATCTCTTGTAAGCTTAAATGTACTAAGCTGAGTCTTAATGTATAAAAGAGACTAATTTAGCTAAAAATGATGCAAAAAAGATAGTTTTCTAAAAGCAAATAGAGCTTATTGCAAGGCATGAAGATGTTAAAGATAGTTTTCATCATCAAAACTTGTCATTCATGTAATGCTCCCCCTTAATGAATGCATATAACTTAAATTTAAAAAGGTAAGGGTTTAGAAATGCTCATTTAAAGGCTTGGCAAGTTGGTGTTGATTCATGAAGATCATTGCTGTAATGTTTGTCTTGATATTATCAGGACAACACTCTTACACGCCATTATGATAACTTGGATTAGATAAAATCCCAAGAAAAAGTTATTACAATGCAAGGGTTTAAAAGGTAATTAGTTAAAACAATGGGATCCTAAGAAACCCTTTTTAAAATATATTGTTTGAGCTTAAACTATAGTTCAAAATCAATTCAATATGATAACAAAAGCATGGAAATCAAACAGCACTTGCAAACAATCTAGCCCATCCGCCATAGCACAAGCCACACACGCTGCGGTGGATGGCACAGATGGAAGAGTCCCTTAGAAGGCACTTCCACCACAGTGCAACTACCATACGTCGTGGGGCACACCTACTATCATGACAGTAGATTGTTATCATGACAATGCTCTAAACTTTCGGAGTATGCCATTTTGCCATTTGATATCCGATTTGAGTGGTTCAAGTGTCCACACGAAGCTCTTCGAGCCCTCTATCTAATAGCACTAGTTTTATACTCAAATAATCATCTGTTAAAAAGATGGATAGTTGAATCCAAGATGGCTTGTCAAAAACTGCTACCAACTGCACTAGTAGCGGTCAAAACCGCTACTAAAGGACTAAAGAAACTGTTAGTAAAAGGCAATTTTTTTTTTGCAGAGACAATGGAGAGATATTGTTAGTTCATTTTAGAAATATATATTTAGTATAATTTAAATTTGTTGTATACTCATTGATTTTAGGAAAAATGATAATAAAATCTCTCTGAAATATATCAATGATAATTTGGTCCCTTGAAATGCCATAATTTCCCTGAAGTCTCTGAAAACTTATCTATCATTAATGAATTTATATAAATTTTCCTTATTAAAAATGAATGATTCACAACTTTTCTTCTTATATTTGTAATAATGCAACAGCAAATTACAACTCCGCATGTTAAATTCCTTATTTGTTATTGTATTGTTGCGGATATAAGAAGAAAAGTTGTGAATATAAGAAGGAAAGTTGTGAATAATTTATTTTCAACAAGGAAAATTTGGTTATTTATATAAATTCATTAATGACAGAAAAATTCCTAGAGACTTTAGGAAAGTTATGGCATTTCAAAGGACCAAATTGTCATTTATATATTTTAGATAGATTTTATTGTCATTTTCCCTTGATTCTATTGGCTGGTTGTTTTTTCTTGCTATATATTTTATACAGTTCACAGGTTTTAGTTATCGACGTATAGGAAAACCAACAAAGTATAAAAGAAATTATAAACTTTTAACACCAATTATTAAGAAAATTGATGTTAAAAACACCTCCAGCATTGGTTTTAAGAAGAAAACTAATGTGGAAAGTCTACTTTCCACAATGGTTATTTAAAAAAACTAACATGTAATTGATATGGAAAGTCTACTTTCTACTTCAGTCCTTTTCGCTTCCCCCTAAAAATTGACATAACAAGTCTCAAACAACCAATGTAAAAATTCCTTCTTACAGTAGTACAAAGATATTGAGAGACATAGTTAATTAATTAATTGTTAAGGTGGTTATTGATATGATTATGTATCTATTTTAAGATATAATTATTTTTTATTTTAAATTAGAGAATAATATATGATATAATTAGATATGATTAGTCAATAACTAACCCAATATCTCTTCTCTTTTCTCTCCGTTATCTCTTTGTACTCTTGTAAACTATAGGGACCTAGTAAGTTGTAAATTTACTTATACTCAAAATAATCAAGAAATCCTGTGTAAGAGAAACTATTTTAAAACCATGGTGTTCCACCCACCAAATTATTTTTTATTTTAAATTAGAGAATAATATATGATATAATTAGATATGATCAATCAATAACTAACCCAATGCCTCTTCTCTTTTCTCTTCATCATCTTTCTGTACTCTCATAAACTACAGGGGCTTAGTAGGTTGTGAATTTACTTATACTCGAAATAATCAAGAAATCCCGTGTAAGAGAAACTATTTTAAAACCATGGTGTTCCTCCCACCATAAGCAAGGGTTCATTATTAATAAAAGATCTTGGTACTATTTGTTTAATTTTCACCACGTTATGCTTACCGTCAAACTTTCACAGTTGATTTTTTTATTTAGGGCATCATGTTCTCAGCATAATAATCAATTGATAATTTTAGTCCTCATAAAGTGTTAAGATTTTGACTCGCAATATTTCACAAGCCCTTGTGATAATTAGTAAACAGTCAAAATCCTAAATTTCATAACGAAAAAGAAAGATAGAAATAAACAACTACAATATGTGTGGAGAATATACTAAGATTTTTAAGTACATTCTCCTATCACTCTGACAAAAACACAATCAAATTTCAACAAAAATAAAAGTTAAAAAAAAAAGCCACAATCATGCAACACGTAGCATGATTTCAATGGTGATTCAAATGAATAGTGATTCTCAACAATGTTTCTGCACCATCAACGGCGATCTGTCCGGGAGGAATAAGAGACCTAACTTCTGCAAACCCCCTTGCATTCTTGAACTTACCAGTTCCTCCGGTCACCGATAGACGCGACATGGTCCTTCTGATCTTGTAGACGCCGTAAAAGTTCAAGCTATCGCCGTATTCACCACCTTCAAACATGGCAGTGAACACCATCATTTGTCTGCTTCCGTCGGATGAACTTGCCATGTAAATTCCTTGAGCTCTTCCAATTGCTTGTGACCCTAAATCTGGTTGAGATGTGAGAATATCATCGATCACTGTTATTGTTCCAAACCCTAACCCTAGTCCATCAGCTGCTAATTGGCTCTGTAGATTGTTTTGGTTGTTCTCGTTGTTACCTACAAGTGGAAAAGATTTAATAACATGGGGATTCTTAAGTGATTTAAGTTTTCTGAGTGTAATTACAGAAAAAAGCTATATAATTTTAGCAAAATTCAAAAATAAGTTCATTCTATCATATTTTTGGAGGTAAAATAACAATTAAGTTTTAAAAGATTATCTAAATTAATAATATTTAGGTCCCTGATAATTTAAAAAAAAAATAAATTGTAAATATTAATTCAAATAATTACAATGAAAATTTTATATTACAATTTAAAAGTTATATTTTATATTTAAATATTTATTTATAATTAAAATTTTTAAATTTATAATTATCTGAATTAATATTTTTAACTTACTTTATAGAATTTTTTGACAGGCACAATGATAGATCCGGGGGGGCAAGAATGCCCTCGCATGACATCATATGGCTTTGGTAGAAGTTACCTTTTTATTTGTACGATAGTCTAAATTAGACTTTCGCTCTCCATTCTTTATTTTATTTTTAGTCCCCACCAATTACTAGACTCTAGATTCATCATTGGTTGGGTATCATTAATTTAATATGCTGGAATCTAACTATAATTCTTTCTCTATATATATATATATATCTTTCTAAATTTTGCTAACTTTACTGTAACGTAACCTCTTCCTAAAACAAATCAAAAGTAGATGACATGATCTTCTCTCAATTTTGTTAAAATAAGACATATCCCGCAACATGAAAACAAAAGGCAAAGTACATACCATGTTTCGCTGTTATATCACATGCTTTTATTTTTAAAACAAAATATTTATATATTTCCGTTCGAACAGAAAATTTGTACAGTATATATTTTGAAAACAAAAGCAAATGCATGGTTTTTACAAAATTCAAGACATGTCAGTATCAGACAATCAGTTTTGACTTGCAAAAGTTTATATAATATAATTTGATCAAATATAACTTGCACGCTGTGCGCACATCACAAATCAATGAACGAAATTGATGCAAAAGTCGTAGTAAACATTGATTATTTCACACTAATTATTTCTGCATTTACTGACCATTCATTTGTGAAAATTGAAATGTGATTTTTCAACACATCAAAAAGATAAAAAAATATTCGATTAAAAAAAGATGAAAATATTATATGAATTCCCTTCATGAGTTATATCACACTAGACTCCAATAATTTCGCTTGACACTCCAAAATATTCAGAAATTGTGTTAACTGTTCTTACCTGCAAAAGTAGTAGCTAAAAATTTTTTTAACTCAAATGTTTAAATTGCTTGATTATAAAATTTTTAAAAATGAATTTGCGACCCAAAAATCTAAAAATATCACATGAGAACTCACAAGCTATATGCATGCATGAATGTATGCATGTACGTTGATCACATTAGTTTTTTTTTTCCTCCAATAATTTTGCTTAAATTCCTAGAACACATTAAGTATTTCACACTAATTACCAATGATTTGTGAATCAAGACAGACCTCTCCCTCCGCACATGACAACAGAGTGAAGTGTTATTGTAAAACTCTGAAAAGTGATTTTACAACAGCATCAATCAAAGGGCTAAAAATATTATAGGAGAAGTCACAAAATTATATTGATAGCACTAGAAGAAAAATTAAAATGATATTTTTATATGAAAAATCTAAATTTAATATAATGTATTGAAAATTTAAAATCTATTGTGATAAAGTGGAACGTAAAAGTTATTTTACAACTGCATCGATCAAAAGGCTAAAATCGATACTAAAAGTGATTTTAATATAGATTTAGAATCATATTAAAAGTGATTTTACATCTGAAAATTTAAAATCCGTATTAAAAGTGATTTTACAACTGCATCCATCAAAAGGCTAAAAATATTATACGAGAACTCACAAAGTATTATATTGATAACACTAGAAGAAAATTTAAAATGATATCTTTATATAAATAATCTAAATTTAATATAATGTATTCAAAATTTAAAATTTATTGAGATTAAGTGGAATGTTAAAGATTCAAAATTTTTTGAACTCAAATGTATATGAGTTTGGATCTAGTGGGTTCAAAACCATTGGAACAATGGGGACAAATTTTCAAAAATATCACCTAGTCCTAGTAAATTTTTTCATGTAGTTGAGCAAAGACACTTGCCTACGTTCAACAAGAGCAATGTCAACCACTATCTAAAACCCTTTAACTGCCAATTTTTTTCGTATCTTTTAACTAAGTTAAGAGTTGAGAGAGTTAAAATATTTAATTATATATATATATATATATATATATATAAGTGAAGATAACCCTAGTATATTTATAAGTGAAGATAACCCTAGTCATTACAAGATTAAACACTTCACCATCTTCCACATTCTCTCATTTTCTCTATACCCTTCGGAGAGGCTATAAGCGCAAGGCCGTGTCAAGGGATTTTGAAGCCTAAGCAAAATGTATAAAGAGGGCCTAACATATAATAATTTATCAATCCTCATACTTATTTTTTACCACTAGAAATAATAAAAAAAATTAAAAACTCAGTATTTTTATATTTAAAAAATAAAGCATGGATTAAAAAGGAACAAACACACATGATAGCAATACAGAGATGGAAACATAAAGTCCCCACTCAATGATGTATGTTCCAATGCTTTGGTTGGATCCAAAATATATTAAAAAAAGATTATAGCAAAAAATATGTCTGATGATTGATATTTTTTTCAAGCTTTAGAATAGAAACAAGAAGTTTATCCAAAAAAAAAAAAGAATAGAAACGAGAAAAGGGAGAAAGTGGAGGAGTGAAGATGAAAAGTGAGAGAGAGCTAGAGATGATAATGCCAAAATGAGAATTATAGAAAGTGAATAAATAATATAAAGGCCAGGCCAATTCAATAATTAAATATTATTTTGAAAATGTTAAAAAGTTTTTAATGAAAAAGAATTGGGGGTTTACTTTTTTTCATTTGGTATTTATTACATAACAATACCAATGCATCTGTTTAATCTATACATTACTAGGGATATTCAAGGCTCTTTTGGGGATCTTGGCAATTGTCTTACTTGCCTATGAACTCCCACGGGCCCTGTATAACAGGTCTAATGTGTGCTCTCGAGGTCTGTTGATTAAACTCTACTCTTGAGATATTTTCAACAGAAGATTCTTACCTGCGAAAGTAGTACCAGAGAGGCCAGAGCCCAATGGAATGCCAGTGACTCCATTGACAGTGGGAAGAGCACCATTGGAATTAGGAATAGGGATTCCTCCTTGAGGGGTTTTGAAGCCCACAGGCGTCGCAAATGGCACTTGCCCACTGTAAATGCTTCCCAACAACCCTGTTGTCGGACGAGCCGTTGGGTTGCTGACCCCTATGATGTCATGAAGGTACATCTCGATCACGCTCTCTCTCTCATCTCCGCCTCCTCCCATGGCCGCCGCCATCCGCGTCACCAGAACAGAAGCCAGCAACAACCACAATAACACCGCCAAGGACTTTGAAGACATGATTGTTTTTATCAAAGTGTAAGTGTGTGTTTGTGATATTCGTATCGTACGTGTTTGGATGAACTGGTATGCGTGGAATTCGATCCAGTGTTGGAGTTATATATAATTAAGGGCAGGAATGTAATAAGAGTTATGGAGTTGTTGCATATGCATGTAATTTAAACTATATATAATACTCTCTTGTTCTCTTGTTCCAAAATTATAAAATATTTTTAGGAAAAATTTAACTTTTCAAAATATAAGATACTTTAATAAAAATAAAATTTTATTAATTATATTTTTCTAATATTACCTTTCCTATTATATTCTTTTTCTTTAACATTCTTTCACAAATTAAGTACTATTAAATTAAGAATATTTTTGAAAGTTTATATTTTTATTTTAAAAAATAAAATTGTAAATTATGTTTAATAAAGTTTATTGATATGTATGATTTTATCTAAAAGTGCTTTATCATCATGGAGGAAATAATTTTTAGGGGAGATTTAATTTTTTTTATTATTTTTACTGTCAAAATTATGACTAATGGGGTTTCTTTAAAAGAAATATTGTTTTTCTCATCAATTGTGTCGAATGGTAAAAAAAGTTTGGAGAAGTTGAATGAGAGCTTGTAGGATTGTTGTCTCAGAACCACTAAATTAGTAAATATTGTTTTGGTTGTGATCAATATATATATATATATAGCATATATATTAAAGTTCCATGAGAGTGGGAGCAAGTGTAGTTATGACACGTGAGGCAGGTAGGAACTAAAACAAAATCCTTGATGGCAAAAGAAAGTGCAATTCATAGTCAACTACTCCATGGTCAACACTCTAAGGGCCTAATCTATGTAATCAAAACTTTTTATAGAGATAAATTAATTGAAAGATAATATCACTAAGCTGCCTCCTGAAATTTGACCAGGGATGATTATGGGTTGGACAAATAAAATGGATACCATAAAAATATTTTTCTATGAAGTAATGAGTGACATTGTGTGCGAGCAATGTAAACCATTTAAAATTGAGATTCATGAATTTGTGTAAAGTTTTCTTTTTCGTTTTTTCTTTTTTTGTATTCGCCCCATATATATTTTATTATTTTTTATGAAATATAAAATATTTTTTTAAGAAAAAGAAAAAATTTATGAAATTCATCGTAAAGGGAAGAAGTCCCAGCCTAGTGAGGAAAGGGCTAAAGGAGATATTTAAGCTAAAATACTTTCATTCTTGTGATTTTCGCAACTCGGAATGGATTTCTTGATGAGTTTAGTTTCTGTCCAGATTTGAAAGACACTTTTTGAAGTTTGATTTTTTTTAGGTTATGATTTAGTTGATGAGATCATACGTGTTTGATATTCTTAGTACCTTGCTGGCGATGAAAGCTCAGATCTAGTCAATAAGTAATAGGTTATTTCAGAGCTCCTGCTCTTACAGGATGTTCTAATGCTACAGCATTACTGAAAGTAGAAGTGAGAAAGAGCTAGCGCTTAAGCAAAAACAAACAGAGATAAGTCACTGCAACACTTGGACTCAAGCCCGTTATTGGTTGTTGTTGGAAATTAAAGCTTGATTTTCAAGCATTGTTGTAATTTTGCGTAGCCATTTAAGGGGAGATGCTATCAAAAGTTTTAATGAAATCTCCAGTTAATTATTTAATAGTTTATCTTGTTAGAAGCAAAGTTTGTTCAAGTTTTGAGACAAGCAAGATTATGGAAAATCGCACTAAAGCAAAGTAAGCTAAGTTATAAATCAAAAGAGAAAACCTAAGTCTAGGAAACTTATTGTAACCTTCCGCACTAAGATAGTTTAGTTTGGTAAAAATGTTTGTAAAATTATTTTTTTATGTATCTATTATGATTATTATTGTTTATATTTATTTAAGAGTTAAAGGAAACCATGTGTTTTTCTTTCCTTTAATACCACATTTGGAAGAAAAAAATTAAATTACACAAGAAGTCATATGGAATTACATCCACCCATATTTCATTAAGATTATATTTTTCAGGTATGTGAAAATACAACTTGTTAGCATGAGTGTGGGAAGAGAGGATTTGATACTAAACCAAATGTATGTCAAAATAACCCCTAATATACTACATCAAAAAGCATCCCACATGTACAAATATACATTCCTAATTTACTAAGATATCTAAATATGCCTATTAGGTTGGCTGAGGTTGCATATGAAAGATGGTGGTGGTGATGGCATGAAGAGTGGTGGCAATGGTGGCATACCTAGTGATAGGGTGGACAAGGTTAGTGTCAATGAAGGTACCAACAGTGGAGGAGAATGAGTGATGTGATGGAGATAAGGGTGAGTGTGGAACTATCTGTAATGGGGTGGATAGTAGAGGTGGATCTCAAACAGTCTCAAAGTAGGTGTTATTGTCAACTATCACCCAAGCTAGTCCATAATCTGGCATGATGATCCCTATCTAGTTGATATTGGTAACAATCCTCTCTGTCAGCATCTAGACAAATTATGAAAATAAACAACTAAGAATTTTTATTAAAACTCTCAATAAGAGATCTTATATTTTGAACTAATAATAGTCTAGCTATCTTGAGAGTAGAAAACTTTGTTTTTTTTTTTAATTAATACCAACAATAAACAATTGAATGCATAACAAAATTGTTGAATCATGTGTTTTGATGACAACAAAACTGAGAAGAAGGTGTTTGTTACTTGTACATATCATACACATATTACAAAAGTGACAAAATATCTAAGAGCATGAAGATTAAGAGGAGACATGGAACCATAGTTTTATATATTTTGTTCTTCTCTTAGATTCAATAGTAAAAACTAATGAGAGCTATATCACATCTTTTGAAATTGGTAAGAAAGCATCACATTAGAACCTACCTTAGGCTCACAAGTCCATTGAACTTAAGTGTCAAACTCTTAGAATGCATATTTATTAACCTTCATAAGTTTTGGAATGGACTTATACGTGTTTTGGCTACCTTTCATGCATCTTAGGACTTAGAGGATCTAATTCAAGTTTGAGTCAAAATAGAAACTTGCTTGAGTTAGACTCTAAAAGTGATGCCCAACATTATGATTCAATTCCCACTTGATTCAAATAGGGTTCTCACATGTTTTGGCTAATAGTGTAGGCAAGTGTCTTATACATGCTTCTTTGATCTAATTCATGTTTGAGTAACTTAAATGTCCATGCTTGAATTGTCCCTTAGTATCAACTTGAAGTGTGTTTAAGATATAATCCACATGTGACTCATGATAGATTCATGCTTAAATGGGTTCTAACACTTAGAAATTGTTCAAGTCTAACTTAAAGAGCCTTAAGCCTAAAAAGCCAAATCAAGCTTGATCCAAAAGTGAGTCAAACATGTTTTACTTTATAGTGAGTACACTATCAAATTCATGCTTGATCCTATTCTTACCCACACGTATTTCAACTTATAGAGAAACATGGTGCTTTTGTTCTCTAAAACATGCCTGATTGATTATAGCCTCACATTTGATTTAGATTGAAGTAAATCAAATCCTTGTGCTAAAATCCCAATCCAAGCATGACACCCTTCCAAACCACGTGTGCTTTGTACTCTGACATGCATTTGATTCTGAACACAAAAAAACTGATTTTTCTAGTAAACTTCACTTACATACATCTTCAACGGCTATAATCCATTCCCTTTTAGTGATAAACTATAAATAAAACTCCATTAAAGTGAGTGGGTAATATATTCATTGAGAATTAAGTGTTGTGTATTGATTTCTTACCTACATTTTTTTAACTTTGTAAAACTACTATAAAGGTTTATAAACTTTTATTTTTATTACAGTTACTCTTTTACAGAGTAATTATTGTGAAAAGCTTTTTCTTTTACTGATTTGAAATCTCACTAGCATATAAATGCTTAACTAAACCGGTTATAATTATTTATTTAAACTGGTTCTACAACCGATTTAGATAAGACCCATTTAGATATGTGAAGGATATCTAGACCAATTATACAACCGGTTTAGAAAAAGGGATATTCTAAACTAGTTTTAAAATGGTTTAGATAAAAGGTAAATAAAAAGATTTTTTTTGTCACATTTTAAAAATACACTTCTAAACCGGTTATGATATCACAACCGGTTTAGATATGTTTAGAAACATTGCTTTGCTAAAAAAAACCATTTTATTTTTTCACTTAACCCACCAATGATAGGACACAAACTTGCAAATTAAAAGGAATATATAAATCCAACCACCTAGAATACAACCCAATTCAATCAAATTAATTTAAAAATATTTACAATTTCATTTAATATTCAATATCCAAATAAATGCAATAATTTTTCCTAATTCAATTACACCTATCCTAAACTCACTCATTAAGTGGATTATTGTTGTGAAGCTCTAACATAAATAGTTCCTAATGTCTTCTAATTTCTTAGATCTCTGATTGTGGAAATGGAGATGAATCATTAAACATCTAAAAAATCAAGGAGAAGGAATTTAAGTTAGCAATTCCAAGTGAATAAAATATATATTAGATCTCTAAAATTAAATTTACCTCCTCAATAAACTCTATCAAGCCGGCCGTGATGATGTTGTACACGTGTCTCAACACATAAAAGCCACACAAATTAGTAGGGGGTTGACGACGACTTTATAGAATAACACAACATTGTCAAGTTTAAATTCAAAGAAAGCTCTCCAAAAAAATTATGATGATAGATATTAATTACCTTTGGTGTTATCCATATAGGATCCTTGACATCATGTGGGGCCTTGCCTAACTGAACTTGCTGGCCAATCCTCATAGCCCTATCATCAAAATCACATAGTTAGTAACTTAATCAAATAAAATAATGTATCACGGAAACACACTTACTATTCACAAGACTTCTTCATTCCCGAATTGAGTTTACGATGTAGAGAACATAAAAAAAGGATAGAATTGCTCTTCGTCAAAAACACTATCAATTGCCAATGTGTATTGCCAAAAAAAAGTGATTAAAGCAAATATTCAATACTATTACAAATAAATTCAAATATGTTTACTTATAGATAGAGAAACAAGGAAAAGTAACACTCTTTGTCGCCTTCACTGAGCCTCTGATTCATGTATTCCTGTTTTGTCTCTTTAGTGGTCTCTTTATCATTAGTACAACATGGGCAAAGAAATCCGTATTGTTTGTCTTTGCCCAAGGAAACTAACATTTGATGCAAAAACCTATAATAGTGCAAACAAGTTAATTCCAAGAGCTCAATTGTTCAATTTCATTTAAATTTACACTTAGAATAAGATACTTACATCATTCTAATTTGAATGTTCGTCATAGTTTGGTCACCATCAATGAGAATCCGGCCTAGATCCTCATTCTCAATAAAAACTTGGTAGTTGTTAATGCCAAAAATATCAGGAACTGCTTTAAAAACTCTGGAAGGAAATGATCCACCATATGCCAATAGGATAAATTGGTCCCACGAACTCGACTTGCATAACTGTGTCTTTCAACCCATTTTATCAAATGATGGAGTCTCCTGTTAAATTAAAAAAATTTAGTAAAATGTGCTTAAATTTAAGGAATGCATGACAATTAATTAATTCTATTACCAGATCATGAGGCATCCTAACAAGTCTCTTTAGCCATAAAGTAAAGTGCCCTTAGCATCTTTTACTGTCTTAATCTCATTAGTAGGGAACGGGACATGAGCATCATCGATTTGGACCTCTTCAATATTGACCTTGACAACATCTTCTTTGACTTTTTAGAAGTGGCATTTCAACCCCTTATGGATGAGATCGCGTGCTACTAAGTGTTTCTTTGGATCTTTCACATATAAGAAGCATAGCTCAATGTCAGGAGCTGGGTCATCCTCTGAAGGAAGTGGAACGATGTTACTTCCTTTAGTGCTTGGATGACAACCAGGAGAGTGGGTATGTGGGGCACTCGACTCCTTCTATGAGCTCATCATAATTAACATTTCCTCCTTTATTGTTTGCAATTTAGCTTTAAGGGTAATCTCAGCCTCTGTGTAACATCCTAAAAATTTTAAGACTCAGATTTATTTTAAAAAAATAACATAAAATATCTATAATTAAATTAAAATTTAGAATAATTTGATAGAGGTCCAGAGTTTGAATTTTTCTTAGCAAAAGTTTAGTTTTATTTGATTTTTAACTATGGGAAAAATTACCAAAGTTGACCCGGGCTTTTGTGTTATAATAAAAAATGTTAGGCCCTTGATTGTAATTTTCCCCAAAGTCTAATATCAGCAATTTAAAGAGCCAAATGCACGTAGAAATGCAGAGAAAGAAAAAGGAAAGAAACGAATGTGAGAGAGGAAGAAGAGAAGAGAAAGAGAGGGAGTAAGGCTTAGATCTAGGAGGCTTTGCGACTGTTGCGAGCTCGGCTACACGATAGGTAAACTCCCTACTTCAATCCTCTTCTCTTCCTCTTGATTTTCTTCAATTTTTGGAAGAGGAAATTTTTAGATTTCGATCCCAAAGGCTTTATTTTTGTAAGCTTTTGTTTCTTTAGGTCCTAAGGAGGATGTTTTGAGTTTTTATATAGTGATCTAATATTTTGAGTAAATAATTGGATGAAAAGAGGTGTTTTAGACACAAATTAAACCCTGAGAGATTGGATTTTGCTCCTCAATGGTTTAAACCTATTGATTTAGTTATAATTTTACTATTTGAGCCCAATAAGATTTAAATTAAGGTTTGGTTTTCATTATAAGGGCTAATAGTGAAAGTTGGTGACACTAAGTTAGGGTTTTTAATTGATTAAAAATTATATAAATTAAAAATTAGCCTAGTGATAGCTAATAAATGGTTTTGGTGGTTAAGTGATACAATATGAATGTTTAGTTTAATATATGAACCTTGGGATGGATTGTGGCTCATAGACCCAAGTTGTGTGGTATGAGTTATAGTCTTCATTAATGCTATTTGACATGATAAGTGATGCAAGTTGTGTGGTATGAGTTATAGTCTTCATTAATGCTATTTGACATGATAAGTAATGTAGATCACTTATATGTTGTAAGAATTGTTGGTGGAATTTGTTTGGAAGTTAAGGAACAAGCCGAACCCTATTTTGTACAAGAGAAACCCTTTTGGTACCAAAGGGTTGAGGTAACAGGGGAATTTATATTTTTTTATTACTTTGTTTTAGCTATTTTTGAATAAATATTACTAGCTATCATGCATGACATGTTTGAAAAGATTAAATGTGCTTTATAAGGGGTTATGGGGTACTACTTTGATTATAGTGCAAATATATTTTCTAATTGTTTAACAACAATATTTTTATGGAAACGAGATTTGTTGCATGTATTGTAATCATAAAGAATAGAAGTTGCACTTAAGGAAGTGTAACTAAATAAGGTACCTTAGATAGGCTAAGGAACCATTTAAGGGAGGTTTATAAATGTTATACTACCTTAGAGTGTTGAAGTGGTCAATACTCGAAAAGGTAGACACAAATAAAAGGCATGATCTCAGTAGGAGTTCACCAATGAGAAGGTGTGGACTTTTGATATTCTATGGCACACTACCAGTACTCAGTGTTGCCTTACATATTGTGGGCTCAGTGCACTAAAGTAGTTAGTGTATTGAGTGTTCGACACCTCTCAGTGGGGGAGGGAATCCAACATATGAAGTGTGAGGTTGAGTGCCTAGGCCAAGGTAGCCCTCACATAGAGAGTAAGTCGGGCTGGCTCTAGGAGGGAGTTAGCTTTGACTGCTAAGGATTCACGTCGAAAGAGCATAGGCAGTTCGGTGGATTAGATCATGCCTTAAATTATGTTTTGTGCCTATGGAGGTACAAGTAGGTATAAGGTTTACTTGCGAGTTAAAGAGTGTCAGGGGGCATTCTGTTGGTCATGAAAGGCCATACAGGCCTAGGTCATGCATTCATGCATTTTAAATGGCTAAATTATATACTATGTTGAATTTATTATTCGTTTATTCGATTATGGCTTGCTTTGTAATAATCAATGTAGATTTCTCTGTTACTGAGACTATGGTTATCTTACCCCTTTCTTTTTAATATTTCTAGGTCCAAGCGAAGGAACCAGGGGAAGATGGGGAAAGGAGCAGAGCTAGGGGTTGTTTGTGAATTATAAAGAACTGCAACCCCTTTTTTTTGAGCAAATCTATTGTAATGTATTTAAGATTAGGGTGCCAATAGGATATGATTATGTATATGTCTGTGAGTATGTGTGGATTGTATGGCTTGTGTATGAATTTTTGTTTGCTTGTAGACTTATGGCTAGGAAACTTGTCTATAGTGTGTGATTTTGATGGATTTATTTAGTAGACTAAGTTTCCACTATAAGCAAATATTTATTTTGGCATATATGTGATTCCACAAGCAAATGTAAAGTGGTTGTATTGCAAATGGTGTGTTATGGGCAAACATATACCTTGGATAGAGAGAGTGGGTGCGTGGGCCCCACAGATATCTTTGAGCCAAGTGAAAATGTTTAGCGTGTGTATTCATATGTGTATATGATATTTGGAATAGTTTTTGACCACTCTTGTATGATTTGTACATTTTGGGGGCTTAGGGTCCATTTTGAGAAATGGCATCTGGGTTGTCAAATTTTAGTATAAAGGGGTTTTCTATCATTTAAATATTGTATCTGGTGTTTTTAATCCTATTTGATGTGTCCAACGTGTTTCCACAAGTTTGTGACCATTAGGATGAGATTTGGACAATTTTGAAAATAGTTTTTACTAAAAACCTACACTTTTGCATCCGAGTGTCCAAATCTTAATTCGACCATTGGATTCCTCTAAAATTTAGGTCACAAGTAAAACCTTTTATAAGCTTCATGTGGACTTTAGAATCACGTTAATCGGTTATCAGACAGAGAAACGATGCACTCTGGAATTTGGTCCGGAGGAGCTGTCATGACAGCAAAGTGCTGTCATGACAGCAATAATTGATAATGTTGTAATATACACAAAATTCAATCCGTCCATTGGATCTTTCCAAAATTTGGTATACTAATAGTACTATTTAAAAGTGACATGTGAGCTTTGAAATCGCTCCGATCGGAGTCGATGATGAAATGGTGCACCCCGAAAGTTAGTCCGGAGGTGCTATCGTGACAGCTTTTTAGCTGTCATGATAGCAAAAATGATCAATCTTTTAACATGTTTAATTTTTAATCTGATCATTGGATCTTATTGAAATTTAGTACACTTATAGTATCCTTTGAATGTGACGTGTGAGCTTTAAAATCACTTCGATCAGAGGTCAAATAGCGAAATGGTGCCTCCTGGAAGTTGGCCCGGGAGGGTTGTCATGACAGCAATTTAATGCTATCATGACAGCATCTTTTTATTCTACTTTCGTCTAGCTTGCTTCTGTGCGCTATAGGTAGAACCTATAATTTTATTTAAGTTTTTAAATGATTTATTTCGTAAGTTGGTTAGAGGATCCACTCCTTAACCACACATAGTTTATTTGAATTATGTAATTTTTGGATAACACTCGAGGCAAGTGTTACACTCTGCCCTTGCTTCTGCTCTTGCTTGGGCTAGTATCATAGTCATATCTTCCCTTGTCCCAAGTCCTGAAGAATGGTGTTTGACAAGGTGGTCCAAATACATCCTTTATACTCACCCCTGATCTGACTCCCCTAACACATCCAGGATGCTTTGGTTTCCCTATAGCTACAGTCAAGATGTCATTCCTTCCCTCTGGAATGAATGATCCATCAGATTGTTTTTGTTTAAGCTCACTTTGTAACATACAAATAACAAAAACAAACAATTAGTAATATTTTATGTTTAAAAAAATACACAGAAGCAAATTGCAATACTTACAATTTTGGCAGCAATATCACAAGCATACTCGCTTGAAAAGGACCCGTCCTTCTTTTGATGAGTGTGGATCCATCTCTCATCATGATGTACTGGAGATGTGGAGATAGTAGAATTGAAGGATCAGATCAAGCTTCTTCTTCTCTCTTAATCCTCTTGGCCTTCATCAAGACTTTATTGGCCAAAGCATAACCTCCACAAGACATTGTTTAGGGATAATTATTCATTCTCCTAATCTCTTGTGCCCTTCTCCTTCTCTCCTGTGAATTAAAATTAACAAAACACATTAAATTAAATGAACTAATAGAAAATAAATTAAAATAAACCTACTCACCAAAGCCTCTGGTGTAGTCCGAAGCCTAAAGAATTCTTCAAAAGTAGCTGGATCCAGAAATGTATACTGCATGCAAGGATCAGGCCAAGGCTATCCTTCTGGCACCTCAACATGCACATATCTATGAGCTAGTGATGTCTTGAAAATCCTCCAACATTCAGAAGCCCAGATCATCAACCTTCGCTTAAAGTCTGCACTAGTAGGGACTTCGTAGGTGAGCTACAATACGTGCATTACTAATTGTTAATGACATAGTAATAATAATTAGTGACAAGAGATGAAAATGAACTTTTTATACATTGATGGCTTCCCAAATCTGTTCTTGCTGCGGGCTTGGAGGGCTGCAAAACTGGTATACTTGGTCGCATTAGGCCCGATTGGCTTCCAATTGTTATCAAACTGAATCAGAATCTTTTCACCTTTACTTCAACTCAGAGCCACCTCTCTTAATCATGTGCCACTTCTAGGTCTCCTTGTTCGTGCAGATTGGTTACTAGGCATGCTCTGGTCTCTCGTTGCAAGGATGCTCTAGTCACCAGTAGTAGACACAATCGGAGTAGAAAGGTTGGGCTAGCCTTGATTAACGCTTTGATCCTCCATGATCCTGTTTAGGTAATAAATAAAATTCATGAGTGATATTGCTAATAAAAACACGTTCTAAGATGAATCAAACACAAGAAATAACTACTTTAATAAATCATAAATGTTCTAAAATAAATAATGCAAGAAATAACTAATTTAAAAAATCAAACACAATGATAAATAAATAACTAACTTTTAAGATAGTTTTAAAAAGTGATATTCTCCCATATCCCTTCACGGCGATCATCTCTTGTGCCATGTTCATCATCTACTTCATCTTCTACATTCATTACAGGTAGGCCTCTTGAGAAAGAAGGAGTCTCAGAAATATTAAAATTTGGACAATCCTTCCTATCAATATTAACCTCTCTTTTTCCTTCGAGAACCGCTGACTATCTTTTATTTCTTAAATTTGTGACATAAAACAATTGTTTTGCTTGGTCTACCATAACAAAAGGTTCATTTCCAAAACTTAAATTATTCAGATTGACTAATGTAAATCCTAACCTATCATGTTGAATACCATTGTTAACATCAACCTACTTGCATTTGAAAATGGGGATTCTAAATTTAATATAGTCAACCTCCTAGATCTCTTCAATAACCCCATAATAAGGCATAGATACGAATAAAGGATTCTAGTCTTTTGAACTAGAGAAGTGCATGCCTGAGGCTACAAGCATAACACCACTGTTATGTACATTACTCCTATTATCTAAAGACTTCATGTAGAATAAATACCCATTAATTTCAAATGCAGTCTAGCATATAACATCTCATTCAGGACCTTGTGCTAGGCCTTTAACAATATTAGAAATGCAATCTTCCTTCTCAATCTTATGTTTGAACCACTTGCAAAAGTATTATTATGTTCCCTAATCAGTCTTTGTTCATTCATCTTAAATCGACTATTTTGCTTCCTCACAAGTTCTTTATGCTCACTTATATAGTCTTGAACTTGATCAATATTATTCAAGATGTGTAAATGAGCTTGTTGCAATTTATGAAGATCCACTCTTTACAAAAATGCCGTGTCTATGATTTTTGACATCACATTGTCTCAATCCAAGTGGTCGTATATTATTCATATAATCTTGGCAAAATTCTGCCACTTCTTCAGAGACATATTTTTGAACAATGCATGCTTCAGGATGCCATGGACTCTTCACATACCCTTTTAGAACTTTCATTGTTCTTTCAATTGGGTACATCCATCGTAAATGAACAGGGCCACACAACTTTATCTCCCTCACTAGATGAACAATTAGATGTATCATGATGTCAAAAAATGATGGAAGAAAGAGTTTTTCAAGTCGTCACAAGATAAGATATGCTTCCTTTTCTAGTTCATCCAATTCTTCAATCTCATGGACTTTATGGCATATAGCATTGAAGAAAAAGCAAATTCTAGTTATGACATCTCTCTATTCTCTTTCAGAAACCTCGAATAGCCACCGGGAGTAGTTGTTGTATTAAGACATGGCAATCATGAGACTTGAGGCTTACTAATTTCAAATCCTTCATCGACACAAGCTTTTTAAAATTTGAAGAATATCCTGAGGGAACTTTCATGTTGTGCAAGCAATCACAAAAGCTTCTTTTATCATCCTTACACAATATATGTTCAATCGGGGGACAATAAGTCTGCTTACCATCTAACCTTGGGTGTAAGTCATCTTTAATTTTCATATCCACCAAATCTAATCTTGCTTTCACACTATCCTTGGACTTTCCCGATATATTGAGAAGTGTTCCAATAATAATATCACACACATTCTTCTCCACATGCATAACATCAATACAATGCTTCATATCAAGATAGCACCAATATGGAAGGTCAAAGAAGATAGACCTCTTTTTTCATATATTTTTTCACTAGTCATTATAGCTTTACCGAAGGTAACATTGATGTCTTTTACCAATTCATAAACCTGCTCTCCTGTCAATGGCTTTGGGGCAATTTCATGGTCTTGGCCGCCATAAAAAGCTTTCTTCATTTTACGATAATGGCGATCCACTTCAAGAAATCTCCTATGGCTAAAGTAGATTATCTTCTTTTCATGATGAAGTTGATAGTAACATGTGCTTTCTTCACAAATTGGACATGCTTTATGCCCCTTAATACTATAACCTGACAAGTTTCTATATGCAGGGAAGTCATTTATGGTGCAAAAGATCATCACACGTAGCTTGAATACCTCCTTTTGATTCGCGTCAAACACGTCCACACCTACCTCCCACAGCTTTTTCAAGTCTTCAATCAAGGGTTTTAGGTATACATCAATGTCATTCCCTAGTTGTTCTGGTCCTGAAATGAATACAGATAACATGATATACTTATATGCATTCATAATATGGGGGATAAGATGTAAATCACCAATAAAACAGACCATGAGCTGTGTATACTGCTAAGGCTGCTGTAAGAATTCATGCCATCTGTACTAAGTCCAAGCCTAAGTTCCTTGGATCAATGCTAAACTCAAGAAATAATGTATCAATTTTCTTCCATTGTTCTGAATCAGCTGGATGTTAAAGCTTTCCATCAGAAATCCTCTCATCCGCATGCCATCTTAGATTCTTTGCATCCTTTTCATTAGCAAACAACCGTTGAAATCTTAGTATAATTGAAAGATACCATAATAGATTTACAGGAGCTTTGTTCTCTTTATACCTTGGTATCTCACATATTGGACACTTCTGCTCCTCTTTATGCTCTTTCTTATACAGTATGCAGTCATTAGGGCATGTATGTATTTTCTTAAATTTCATGTCTAGTAGACATAGAATTTTCTTTGCCTCGTAGTAATGAACTAGCAACATATCCTCTTTTAGAAGCATTAATTTCAATAACTCAAGCATTTCTGTGAAACTCTTGTCGCTCTACCCAGATCTAGCTTTCAAGTTTACCAATTCTAACACTACTTTCAACAGACTATATTCCTCACAACTTGGGTACAAAGGTGTCTCTACATCATCGCACATTATACACCTGGGATTGCTTAAAGGCCTCTTTACCTACATCACGAATCATGTCCTCCAATCAATCAGTCATATCATCATTATCACAGTCATCATCAACATCCCGAGATTAAGACGTACTTGGCATCAGCATGTTCAATCTTTCACCATGCCATATCCATACTCTATAACTTTTGAGAAATCCCTCACAAATTAAGTGTTCATATATATCATTTACACTTAATCGCCTCTCATTTAAACAGTCCCTACAAGGATAAGAAAACCTCCCACTATCACCTTCAGCATTATTTTGAGCAAATTCTAGAAACCTTTAACCCCATTAACATATTCTGTACTTGTTCGTTTGGCATCTATCCAACTATGATCCATGTATAATTTGACCTCCTAAAACATGATAGAGTTCATGGATTATTACCAAATCCATTATAATAGGGCCAAACAAAAAGTTCTAAAATAGAGGAAGGGAAAGGCAATTCTATATTATTTGGCTCTTTCCATATAAAGGAAGGGGCATATAATAAGTTTTAAAAAATTTTCGGTAAAGTTTCCCCTAAAAAATGGACTTCCCAATAATTTTACAGTAGAAAATACAATAGCACAACTTTACAAATATAATAGATTCAAAATTTTAAAGCCAAGACTTTACAAATAAAAATTGCTCAATAGCCATTCCTAATTATTCCATAAAATTAAACTTTTTTGTTAGAACATCAAATGTACATTATTTCCAAACCACACCATAAAGCCTTTTTTTTTTTACTCAACTAACTACACATATCTTTATCATCACTTCATTGTTAAATTCCTTTACACTATTCACATGAAGTTAAAGAGTCATTAACACCCGAACTATATATGCTTCTTATATCTTAAATATGAGTTAGTTAAATGCCAAAAATACATATTCAAACAAAATTCCTTCTAACAAGTATTTTATCAATCACTTGGCAAGCAACCAATCATACACCAATACCAAGTTCTTCCTCATCAATTCCAACTCCTAAAATTTTATAATAAAGATATTTGAATCCATTAACTTCTAGAATATATATATACACCTCAATGAAAAATTAATCTCAAGCAAAAAGAAGTCACAATTAGTATCTTTACATGGCACACGGTTAGAAAAAAAATTCACAACTTAGCCAAACACACGCACAAAATAACAAAAGGGAAGAGAATTTAAACTTGTATACCTCATATTACCAATCAAAGATAGAGAAGGGAAGGAGAATTTGAACTCATGCTAAACAAGGGAAGGGAGATTTTCAGTTATTGCAGCAACATAAAAAGAAAATGAAGGGACTAACAGTAACCTTTTTTTAGTACAACAATTTTATTTTTTCAACTAGATTCTAGTTCCCTATCCCCACAGCCATGGACAACACAACATAAGAAGAATTATGATTTGATTATTAATTCATACAAACACGTGCAGATCAATCAAGAAGAAGGGTTCCAAACTTGTCACCTGAATCACGTTGACAGAAGCAAAGAGAGGAAGAAGAAGGTGTAACTCAGCAACCGTGAAGTAGGAAAAGGAGAAAAAAATATGAAGCACCCCTACCAGCACGTCGATGATGTGTAAAAAGAGAGGGACTCAGGCTAGAAATAGAGTGGAGAGAACTAAAATTCTAGGTCCACAAGCACACCAGATGACGTTGCAGCAATAGAGGGGAAAATGATCGATGGTGTACCCCGGAGAACTCGTGACTCAAACTGCACTCTGGACTTCCTAGTACCGGCGATGCTAAGAATGAAGGATGAAGGCAGAGAGTAGTGGCTGCAGATAAAGGTTTGAAGTTTCTAAGCTCTCTTCCTCTTGCAAGACCAAATGTGAACTTCAGAAATGAGAGTGAGAGGCAAGAAAAATATGATGGTTTAAATGAAGGGCAATATGGGTTGTTTAAAGCAAAAGAGATCAACAAGTGAGCAATTTCGGTGCCTTCGACAGTCCAGAAGAACTGATATAGCAAAAATTAAAAAAAAATCATATCTAAACCAGTTATTTAAAATGACCATTTAGATATATTTAAAATTAATTTTTTTAAAAAAATTTAAACATATTTAAACCGGTTACAAATAATAACTAGTTTAGATATGATATATTAATTATTTTTAAAACTATAACTTATTATCTAAACTAGTTAATCCTCGTACCCAGTTTAGATATATGAAGGAAATAACAAATATTAAATTATAAATATAAATCTAAATTGGTTATTATTTATAACCGATTTAGATATTTAATTCTAAACCGGTTCCTTTTATAACCGATTTAGAAATCATTGTATCTTCAATCTTATTTACAGGAATGCTACTGCCCCTAATTTTTAAACCATTGGAGCATTAACTAGTTTAGATATGTAGGTTTAAAAACAATATTTTGCTATAGTGTCTTAAGAAGAGATTTTCTTAAGTAGTTGTAAGAGCTTACTAGTATAGTAAGTATTGTTGTGCAATCGATATTGATATAGTCTTATGAGTTATACTATAGTAGTAAGCACCCAGTTACTCTTGTGTTGTTAGTAAAAAAATCTCAAGGATGATCTTGACAATTAAACGTAAGCTAAGCGATTGGGCTGAACCAGGATAAATTTCTTGTGTCAAGCTTTTTCCTTCCTTAAACTCTTTATCTATCAAAACTTTCTGCATTTAAACCAATTTTAAGTGTTCTTCATCTTTCTAGAATGGGAAAACTTTATGAATTTTTTTTTTCAACACCTAATGCACCCTTTCTTAGGTGCCAGCATGATACCTTATCATAGAAAAATAGCGTGAACATTGCATTAAAATGTGAAGCCTAGAGTCAAGGACCAAGAAACCAGAACAAAAAGAGTTCAACCGATTATGTACAAGCTTATGAATACTTCATCCACTCATGGATGAAACCTAACACGGTGATTTTGTGTATCCTTAGTTCATACTCTTACTGATGAGTTTGTGTGTGATGAAATTTTATGCAATGTGTAGACATGGAAAAACTAAGCTTAGCTATGCATAGATGAAGGAAAATATATAAAAATTAATATTTTAAACTATTTTGAATTAGATATCAACATATCAAAGAAGATAAGGTGTGATCTACAAGGATTCTAGGCTTAAGAGTGTCGAATTTATTATAAATAAGCCTCTTAAAAGCCTTTCAACACATCTAGTCTCATATCTAAAGGCTAGAAGGCATATTATGAAATCTAAATAAGTCTTTTAAGCTGGGAGATTTCTCTTTTCACTTCTCTCAATCTACACAATGCAACATCCCTTAGTCAATTTCTTGTTGGATAAGGAGGCACAACAGAAGATTAAAATTTTAAAGTCCCTATCCTAATATGGACCGAACGAACTCATTTAAGTCAAGGTGGATAGAAGAGTTATTTTTTAATTCTTCAAACTTGGCGCACATTCTCTTCAAGAGTTTGGATCTCAGGAGCTAAAAACATAGATTTGCTCCCTCTACCAGTATCCACACGAACAACTCTCTAACTCGAATAGCATGCTAGCGCTCCCAGTGTCTATTCTTCTATGAACGTTAGTTTTCTTTCTATAAGGTGTTTTGTGGCTCTCAAAGTATTTTTGCTATCATAAATTTTCTAACTCTCTCTTCCTTCATAAAGGACGTCCTTATCTATATATAGTATATAGATAAGGGTTTTCATCTTCTACTTAAAAGCCTACGAAAATTTAATTAAATTTATCTCATAAATTTAATTCATAATATCATATCTAATTTGAATTTATCTTATAAATTTTAATTATAAAACTGACATGATATTTTCTCTTATCATGTTAATTATTAAATTTAATCTATCATATAAAATTAAATTTAAAACTAACATAATATAATATAATATAATATCTATCACATATACATATTATATTATATATATACACGAACATATATTTTGAAAAAATATATATATATTATATTATCTATATTTAATTTTATATATCATATATATATATATATCTGATATATATATATATATACATATATGGATATATATTTCAAAAATATATATATAAAATTATATTTTAAATTTTTATTTCATATCAATATATATATATATTTATGAAATAAATATTTAAATATATATATAATTCATTCATCTTATATTACATTCATTGAATCTAGACATATTCCAGATTTAATGAATTTAGATATTATAGCTCTAGTTGGGCTGTTTTTATGTGTGACCCTGTAGGCCCATATGAAATTGATAGTAGGTTAATTATTCTATTAGCCCACAAGTCGCAAGTGGCCTCTAGCAAGACATTGCAACTACCTAATTCATATGGGGATTGATGATCCGATGTAACCTATCATGCAACCATATCACATCCCTTTTGTCATACGATATTTTGATCAAGTATGAGACATGGAATTGTCATTCTCCTTTACTTGACCATTACTTTCTCAATCTCTAAGTTGACTAATAGTAGCAATGGAAAAACTCTTTCTATCGTAGTATAACCATACATTTTTTTAGTCTTACTCATCGAGGGGCCCAGTAATATCTCTCACTTAATGTGAGGGATCAATTCTATCTTGACCACTCATATTCCTTTACGTGAACATCACTAAACTCAATCATAGCCTTTATGATCACCCGATCAAAGGTGACTTTTAACTAGGTCAAAGTTCAATGGTCATCATGTAGGAATCCATGATGATCTCAAGTCAAAGGGCTTAGTGATATAGTTACATATGAGATAAGCTTATGACTTGTACCATGCAACTTTCTCATAGTAGGTCAATCTAGCACCTTGTACTCTTTCAAGTGCCTATAACTTTAATTTGTATTTCTATAATTAATCAAAGTCATACTAGTCTTGTTTCATCTATGATCCCTCAAAGATGACCGACCAGGGACATTTAGGACAATCACTATAGTTTGTTCAGGGATACAGTTATCATATTGAACATGCAATTGTTATGATAACAAAAGAGAAATTCATTAAATAACAATGTGCATGGTACAATGATTAGCCCTAGGGCACAATTTCTAACATTTCTAACATTAGTATAGGGATTAATTTGGCTAAACTAAATTCCTTAACACACAAAACAGTTAAATTAGCACCTTTTGAATTCATATAATCCATTCTTTATAGTCACTAGCCTTATAGACGTGATCATAACATCCTCCTAACTCATTTATTCACTAATTTCTCCATTTTAACCTAACTCTTTTAGGATAATCTAAGCCTAAACTCTTAAGGTTCAACCATTAAACTCCAGACCAGTCACAAAACCTTAGTTTTACATTCAAGAGCCCCTTTTAAACCTTTCCTTTAGATTTCCTATGTGATGTGATGAAAAGTTGAGAATGAATTGAGATATGTTATATAAAGACTATTTTATAAGGTTTTAATGATATACTATGTTTACTTTCATATTGTTATATGTGATAGTCAATAGGAGTGAGTTATTCTTTTACTGAGATTTTTATCTCACCCCGATGGTTACATGTTTTTAGGACCGGGAAGTGATCAGGGTAAGGAAAGAGAGTCTTGACCGGCTTAAGTATGAAGCCATGTACTCTGAGTTTGTGTAATGAACTGAACTAAAATATTTTATATATATAAGTGCATATGAGTTTTCATAGGGTTGCATGTATGTATTGAGTTGAGATTTTGTGAAATCAAGCCCGATTATGTGTATATGTGTTGTTTGAGACAAAAAAGGCCATGATTTGAGTATGGTTGTGTTGATATGGTGGCTGTGATAGTGAATCTTAAGCCAAGGAATAAATTATGATAAAATGAGTAATTTAAGGACTAATATTGTATTATGAATATGATTGTATATGTATGGGTTGAAAAATAGCCAAGTGGGCTAGGTTATGTTAAGAAATGGCGAAGTATGTGAAATTAGTGAATTGTAGAAATTGGTCGTAGAGGGGTTAAATTTTAGTATATGAGTATGATTGTGATTAATTGTGGTCAATCAAGTATATTAGATCCTTTTAGCCTTAGTTCAAGTCCTACTATAGTCTAATGAGAGAAAGAGATCAATTTGAGTTCTTGGGTGCACAAAATTTTTTAAAAAAGTGGCTTTTTACACCTGGGTGTCTAAATTTTGATTGGACTATTAGATCGTGTCCAAACCTATCTCATTAGTTAGTATACAAGCTAAGTTTTGTGTGGCTACTTGAATCACTCCAATCAGATGTCGTATATGAAAACAACGCATGCTGGAAGTTCATTATTTTTGCTGTCAAAATTATAGCAAAATTCTGATAGGTATGCCATGGCATATGGTGACACATGTTGTGGCACACGATATAGAAAGGGTGAACATACAGCTCTATGTCACATGTTACAGTGCACTAACTGTACACTGAGGTGCAGGACCCAAATTTTAGTCCTATTTTGTGATGAAATGCATGCAATTAGAATTGAAACGTTGGTGGGTTATGTCTATTATGTATTTGAGGAGTATATGATTTACTTCTGCTATGTTTCTCTCTGATTGTATTGTGAATTGATTGATTTTACAAAATAAGTCTTTGGCCAAAGCTTTTGAAATAAAATTTGATTATTATGATTGATGTGAGGTAGTGGTAACACCATAATCTTCTTTTATATTGAGTGAATATAAAAAGAGGTTACAATTTTGGTATTAGTTTCTCAATTTTCAAGACCTGATGGTTATTGATACATTTATTTAGGAATATGGAAACTTATTTTGTTCATTACACAACTCTTTCCTTGATATCCTTTGTGTTTCCTATTTTTGTCCTTAAGAGGGGAGAAAATAGTACAGTATGAAAGGAACTCGTGGGAGAATTGTGTATCTAGATGGGTTGTAGAGGAGGAATGGGAGTCGAAAGTTCAACTGGTTTAGCCACAAAAGGATAGATGTGATGAGCTACTAGAAGAGCTCAGGGATATGGTTGTTGATATAAGACAAACTGTTAGGGATCATGACATGATCCTAAAAGGTAGAGAGTAAGAAGAGAGAGTTAAAGCTCAGAATATCCCAGTGTAAGAAGCATATAGTAGACCTGAACCATCTCAAAATTTAGGTAGTGGACTAGAGATTTCTGGCACCGATCCATCTATTAATTGTTCTTGGAAGATGTTCGTTTAATTTAATCCACCGATATTTAAAGGAAGTATGAGAGAAGGTGAAGCAAAATTATGGATAGAGTAAATGGAAACCATCTTTGAGGTGGTAATCTGTACTTCGAAGCAAAAAGTTATCTTAGCCATAGTGCAATTGGTTAGTGCTGCTAAGAGGTGGTGGGAATCTGTGAGGCCAACGGGTGGTAAGTAAGGTCATATAGCGAGACAATGCCTAAAAGGTAGAGTTGAGGGGACTGAGCAGAGATCGATGATTCCTGGCCGAGTATTCACAGTTACACAAAAAGAGGCTAGAGCATCTCTGAACTTGATTAGAGGTATGATTTTTATTAATAGGCACAAAGTAGAGCATTGTTTGATTCAGGTGTCACTCATTCTTTTGTGTCTAAGGAATGTGTGGATAGATTGAAATTGTCTTTACAAGAATTGCTTGTGCTCATTAAGGTGGCTACACCTTCTGGATTGTCTAGTATTACAAGTCAAGCTTGTCAGAATGTGGAGATTTGATTTGAGGACAAAGTTTCCAAAATCAATTTGATTTGTATTCCTATAAGAGGAATAGATGTGATAATTGGCATAGATTGTCTAGCAATGAATAATGCTACGCTTGATTATGCTAAAAGGTTAGTTTCACTACCAGTGTTGTGTGTAGCTATAGAATCCTCACAGCAACCTAAATTTCTATTGATAGTAAGTACTGAGAAGTTGATTTGGCAAGGTTGTGATGCTTATATGGTATTCTTTATAGCCAGTATAGTGTATGATGGTAGGATCTAGAAGATTAAGGTAGCAAGTGAGTTCCCAAAGGTATTTTCAGAAGAGATGAATAGATTACCTCCTAAAAGGGAAGTTAAGTTCTCAATTGATTTAGTTCCTGAAAACAAACCAATATCAAAGTCCTCTTATGGAATGTCACTGTCAGAATTGGTTGAGTTAAAGAAGTATATTGAAGAATTGCTAGAGAAAGGATTTATCAGACCAAGTGTATCACCTTGGGGATCATTGGTATTGTTTGTGAGAAAGAAGGATGGTAGTTTGCGACTATGCATCGATCACCGACAACTGAATAAGGTAATTGTGAGAAATAAATATCCTCTACTAAGGATAGATGATCTTCTAAATTAATTAGCTGGTACCTTAGTCTTTTCTAAGATTGACTTTGAGGTCAAGGTATCATCAGTTAAGAGTTAGTGCAATAGATGCACCCAAGATAGCTTTTAGAACTAGGTATAGCCATTATGAATTATTGGTTATGCCATTTGGTTTGACCAATGCGCCAGTAGTGTTCATGGACGATATGAACCGAATCTTTAGGCCCTACTTAGATCAGTTTGTAGTGGTCTTTATAGATGACATTTTGATCTATTTTAAGAATAAGGAGAAATATGGGAGGCATTTGGGAACAATACTTCATATTTTGAAAGATAAAAAGTTGTGTGCCAAGCTCAGTAAGTGAGAGTTTTGTTTAAGAAAAGTGAGATTTTTAGGACATATGTTGTCTACGGATGGAATTTTACTGGATCCGCATGAGGTTGATGTAGTGGTAAAATGGGAACGTCCTAGTTCAGTCACAGAGATACGTAGTTTTCTAGGATTAGTTGGATATTATCGACGATTTATCTAAGGATATTCCAAGATGGCTTCTTCTTTGACTAAACCAACTCAAAAAGATCAGCCTTATATATAGGACGACCAGTGTGAAGTGGCATTTTACAAGCAAAAAGGGAAATTAACCATGACACCAGTGTTGATTGTAATGTCCACCTTGACATTACCAAAATTCACCACACAATCACAACAAAGTATCATAATTAGGAGCAAAGATTTCTCCTAAGCTCACATTATCTATATAAGGGTTAACACTAATAATGTTTTAAAAATAATTGTGAAATAATTGGGATCCCATAAAAACCTTTTAAATTAATAGTTTGAGCTCAAATTTAATGATTTATATAGGTACTGAAAGCATGGAAAAGTTTTGGGAAGCAAAGCACTTCAAAACAGAGCCAAAAATATCATTTTTTAGTATTTTGGTCCATGTGCTGCGGCTCGTGGTCCATGTGTCGCAGTATATGGCACAGAATACTGTGTGCCACAACTTGCGTGAAATGCGTCGCGGCGCACGTGTCCATGACAAATAACTTTTCTAGACAAACTTCGAATGTGCGCCATTTTCACATCCGATATCCGATTGGAGTGATTCAAGCGCCCACGCAAAGCTTATTCAATAAGCTAACTAATGGTAATGATATCTGACACCGTGTGAGAATTTTAGACACTTAGATGCAAAAGTCAGTTTTTAAAGAGATTTTTGAGCATCCAAGTACCCAAAACTCATAACTTATACCATTAACCCATTGTAAGGCTTGAACTAAGTTCAATGGATCAAAACACACTTGAGTGAGCATTCAAACACACAAAAACATACCAAACATAAAATTTGGCTACTCAATGGCCATTTTGCTCAAAATGGCTAAAATACATAATTAATACTACAAGCACTATTTGGCCTCTATTGTCACATAATGCACTACAAATATATTGTCACCACATAGATAAAACATTCCTTGTACTTGTATTAGTATTTTAGCCCATCACTACAAAAATTTCCACATATTTATATCGTATATAATATTGGGCTAAAATACAAAACAACATAGTATGAAACAAGTGCAACCAATCAAAATGATATGTATTCCTAGTTAGCAACTTATAATATCATATAACAAGTTTATGTACACCACTCAAATTGAAATCGGGCTTTACAAAGAGTGTAGCCCCTGCCCGATTCCCTCCCTAGCTCAGTCTCACTGGTAACACCTGTAAAATGATAACCACAGGATGAGATAAAAATCTCAGTAACTAAGATAATCTACATTATTGATTAACAAGCCAAGTTATTAACAAGCATTAAAATAAGTAATATAATCACATCATATAAGATCACCACTAATTTGCATGCATGATCCCTAACCATCCAGTCCTCGAATACTCCCAACCAAACTAGTAGGCTATTTCACTGAACCAAACTACATGTATTGTCCCCAAGCTCACCAACTATGGTAGAACTACCTAGCCAAGGTATCCTAAACTACTTCTGGACTACTGTTTCCCTTATTACAAGTAATTGGGGTGTCGTTACTCCAACACTGCATCCTACAGATGCTAAGGAGCATACTCTCCAACTCCGCACCCATTTTTGGGCACTAAGGAGAGTAAGTGATGCACCTGGTGTCCCGAGGTGCCAGTAATGCCATATGGACTTAATCTTCACTATCTCCACTAGGGTGACCTCCCACTCTCTAATATGCCACAATTACTACATATCTCCACTTGACCATGCATAAACAACATTCCAAATGAATATAACAAATCTTACCATTTACTTCAAAAATATAGACTTTCACAAACTAATACTCTACTCATTTTGTAAAATAGGTAACCTTTAAAGAATTTATACATATATACTCAACAAATCATATTAAATCAACTTGAAAATAACTTATACAAGGTAATAAATAATGCAAATTATCTAGTTACCTCAACCCTTTTGTTACTAAAAGGGTTACCTGTGGTACTAAATTTCTTCTTGTCTCAAGGTAAGTCTTCCCACACCACAATCTACATCAACAAGTACTATATGTTGTTAATTTTTAATTAATACAAGCACTATTAACTACCAATAACCTCCCAATTTCCCTCTTCTCACTCAAATTCTCAACAAATAGGCTTGTCAAGATTACAATTTGTTCTCACAATTCCTTTAAGCCTCCTTCTACTCTATCACAATATAAAACTTAATATCTCAACTTATCACACTTCAACACCCTATGATCAAGTTAGGGCTTGATCCAAAATCCACCAAACAAGAAACTAGCTTCCTATTACCACATATCCAAGATCAATAAACCTAAATTAAACCTTTAGAGTCAATAAAAACCTTCAAAACATTGACTCATGACTTAATCCAATCAGACTAAATTCTCACTCTTTCCAATCCCGTGGAAAATGAGATGAAAAGGTAAAGGAGAAGGGTAGGATACTTATTCAAGAGTTTGAAAGCTTAAATTATCTTCAAAAAGCTCCCAAATTAATGTCCTAGCAGTGCCTAAAGTTGCCCCTTTCGCCTTTGAGGTTTTCCACACCAAAATCTGTCAATTTCTGATGATTTTTGAACTTTTAAGTTGCCTGCTGTGCCATGCGCTGCAACACATGGCACATAAAAAGCGGCTCACAATAGAGCCAGCAACAAGTTGATTTTGTTCCCATCAATACCTCATGACTTAATCCGACTTTCATCCGAATTCAATTTAGAGCCAAATATGCCCAAAAATCTAATTAGCAACTCAAAAACATAATTAAATAAATGAATCATATTTTTAACTAATTTATCCCTTAATTAATCAACTTTTCCAGATTTGAAGTTTTAGGTTTTTACATTGATTATCCTAATCCAAGGTTACCTCATGAGGTATACATTGATGTGTCTTTGAATAGTTTTGGTTGTGTCTTGATGCAAGATAACTGAGTTGTATCCTCCTCCTATATCCACTCAATATAGAAGAAGATTACAGCATTACCACTACCTCAAATCAATTACAATAATCAAAATTTTTTTCAAAAGCTTCGGCCAAAGACTTATTTTGTAAAATTATTCAAATCAAAATACAATCTAAGAAAAACACAGCAAAAGTAAATCATACATTCTTCAAATACATAGTGGACATAACTCACTAGCATTCCTATCTTAATTGCACGCGTTTCAACACAAAAAGAAAACTAAAATTTGGTACGTGTGCCACGGTGGGTGGTCTGTGTGCCGCGACATGTGGCACGGAGCCACATGCTCACCCTTTCTGTGTCGTGCGTCGTGGCATGAGTCACTATACACCGCGGTGTGCCTGTTCGAATTTTTACTAGATAACAAAAATGATGAACTTTCGACAACCGATTAGAGTGATTCAAGCGCCCACACAAAGCTTAGCTCATTTACTATCTAATGAGATAAGTTTGGACATGATCTAACAGTCTGATCAAAATTTGGACACTCAAGAGCAAAAAGTCACTTTTTTAAAAAAAATTTGTGCACCCAAGCTCTCAATTTGATCCTTTTCTATCATTAGACCACACTTAGCCTTGAACCAAGTCAAAAAGGATCTAATACCCGTGACTGACCACAATTAATCACAATCATACTCATATATCAAAATTTGACCCTTCTACGGCCAATTTTCAAAATTCAGTAACTTCACATACTCTACCATTTCTTGGAATAATTTAGCCCACTTGGCTATTTCTCAACTCATACATATACAATCATATTCACAATATGATTTAGCTCCCAAATTATTCATTTCATCATGATTTGTCCCTTAGCTTAAGATTCACGAACATAACTAACCATATCAACACAAACATGTTCAAATCATAGCCCCTTTGTCTCAAACAACACATATACGCATAATCGGGCATGATTTCACAAAATCTCAATTCAATATATGCATGCAACCCTATGGCAACTCATATACACTTACATACAATCTTTCAGTTCAGTTCATTATAGAACCTTAGAGTACATGGCTTCATACTTAAGCTAGTCAAGAATCTCTTCCCTTGCCCTAATCACTTCTTAGTCCTGTAAACATGTAACCATAAGGGTGAGATAAAAATATCAATAATAGAATAACTCACTCCTATTGACTATCACATGCAACAATATAAAAGTAAACATAGTATATCATTAAAACCTCATAAAATAGCATTTATATCACATATCTCAATTCATTTTCAACTTTTCATCATATCACAATTGATTCCATATTATCTCAAGATATTTCATCATGTCACGTAACATACTAGCATGATTTCTACCAACCAAACCTCTGAATCACCCTGATATGAAAACCATAGGCTTATCTTACACCAATGAACACTTTCATTAGCTGTGAGCTCACTTACAGTGGTAGAATCACCTAGCTAAAGATGTTTTAATGTACAATACAGACTATGGTTTACCCCAATAAATATAATAGGGCATCATTGACTCTAACACTGTATCACAAGGACACTAAAGAGTCTCTCATCTTCAACACTATTCTTCACTAGGCACTAAGGAGATCTCCTCTAACACTACACCTTTCAAGGCACTAAAGAGAATTGTTTCTAACACTGCACGCTAACAAGGTACAAAGGAAACCTTACCATATGGTCTTTACCATTTCCTTTACTCGAGTGAACTCCTACCCCTATGATCATGCTTTCTCAAACCATTTAAGATTTTCATTTACCATATCACACTTCCTTGCACATTATATACAAATAATATTTTTCATTACAAAACACACATTTCAATGCTCATTTTAGCTAAAAGTATTTTCACACATAACAATACTCAATGCTATAAAACATGCTTAGTTTGAAACCATTTCATGCATTATATAGCATACTAAATACAATTACAATAAATAGTCAAATAAAGGAAGTTATTCGGTTACCTCGACCCTTCTGTCACTAGAAAGGTTACCCGTGAATTTCAACTATCACACAAGCTTTTCTCAAGCTTCCTTATTGGATTCACACATCCAATATGCCAATCTGAACACATTTGGTACATTTTAGTCATTTGGTCTATTTTGACCAAAAACTCATTTTTACTACTTAGAGCTATATTCATCTGTAAACTCTTTTTCATTTATCCATTCTAAGTCCATGGCCATCTAATTACTACTTTACATCACCTCAACCGATCTTATTTCACTCAAATCAAATTTTTGCCCTAATTCTCTCTCTCTAAAGGCTAAAATTGAGCCTACAGGTTTAAAGCTCTACCGTTTAGCTATAAACTAGTCACAAAGCTCTAATTTAACTTTTGAGAACCTTTTTATTACTATAGGCAAGAATCAAACCCCTCAAATTCCACCGATTCATTTTTCTTATAACTCATTTTTAGAGAAATTTATGTTGAATGGAAGGTATGAGTTATACATAGCTTACTTGACAAGTTACTGATCCAATCACCTTTCACCGCTCTAAAATAGCTTGACTTAGCTCCTTTGGCCTTCTCCCCTCTCTATTTCGTGTGTTTCTAAATTTTATTCTTTCAAAATTTTTAAAATTTCACAACTCATAAAGTAATTTTTTGATCCATATGCACGCAACACGAGCCATGGCGAGTGGCATAGTGAGATTCATTCTCACCACACGCACTTGCTTCAATCTAAAACACACTCCTATCACCCATATCTATTCATACAATACACAAACAAGTCAAAATACCCATTAATCATCTAAATCTCTCATCCCATACTAATTTTCACTTTATCCTTGATTAACCTCTAAACTTAGGATTAAGAAATTTAGCATGTTACACGAGTTGTAGCCTATGCTTCACGATAATTGAGATCACGTGAGGAGAACTATCCTGCACATGATTTAGAGCTTGCAACAATGGTGTTTGCTCTAAAGATTTGGCGCTATTACCTGTATGGTGCAGTGTTCACTGTATTTAGCGACCATAAGAGTTTGAAATACTTGGTGGATCAAAAGGAACTGAATATAGGGTAGAGAAGGTGGATGAAGCTTCTTAAGGATTATAACTTTAAATTGAAATACTGTCTAGGTAAAGCTAATATGGTTGCTGACACTTTAAGTCAGAAGACTTTACATGTGGCAAGTCTTGTGGTCAAGGAATACAGATTAATGGAGTCGTTCGTTGAGTTACAGTAGGATGCACCATTAAAGGCATTAATTGGTGCCTATTCTATTAAGATTAGCAATGATTTTTGAAAAGAATTGAGAATGGCACAACTAGAAGATGAGTGTCTCTTGAAGGTTAAAGAAGAGATTAAAGCAGATCAAGCTATTAATTTTGGATTCAATGATGATGGTTTTGTGGTTTATCGAGACAGGATTTATGTGCCTAATGATATAGATCTAAGAAGAGTTATCTTGAATGAGGCTCACTGTAGCAAGTACATGATTCATTTGCGAGCTATAAAGATGTACCAAGATGTAAAATGATATTAGTGGTGGCCTTGTATGAAGAAAGATGTAACAGAGTTTGTGACTTAGTGTTTGACCTGTTAAAAGGTTAAGATAGAGCACCAAAGACTAGCAGGAATGTTGCAACCATTAGATATTCCTATGTGGAAATGGGAGAGCATTTCTATGGATTTTATAATTAGGTTTCCAAGAACTCAATTTGGACATGATGCCATTTGGGTCGTAGTCGATAGACTTACTAAATTAGCTTATTTCTTAGCAATTTGGATTAGTGATTTTCTAGAAATGTTGGCAGAGATATATGTTCAAGAAGTGGTAAGGTTACATGGTATGTTGAAAAATATAATTTCTAATAGATATCTAAGATTTACTTCTAAGTTTTGGGGAGCTTTATAGCTTGCCATGGGTACTGAGTTAAGATTCAGTATGGTGTATCATCCATAAATAGATGGGCAAATAGAATGAACTATACAAACCTTAGAGGATATGTTGAGAGCTTGTGTATTAGAGTTGAAAGGTGGTTGGGATAGCCATCTTTCTTTAGCTAAATTTGCTTACAACAACAGTTAGCACTCCCGTATACAAATGGCACTGTATGAGGCATTGTATGGGAGAAAATACAGATGGCCTCTTTACTGGATAGAGTTAAGCTAAAGGAGTATGTTAGGACTGGATATTGTAGATCAAACAACTCAAAAGATTATATTAGTTAGGTAAAAGCTTTTAACAGCTTTGAGTAGGTAGAAGAGTTATGCGGATAAGCATAGAAGGCCATTAGAGTTCCTAGTAGGAGACCATATGTTTCTGAGGGATATACCAGTTATGGAAATCGGGAGATCAATAAGAGCTAGAAAATTGACTCCTAGATTCATTGGTCCTTTTAAGATTTTGAAAAGAATTGGACCAGTTGCCTACAAGATAGCTTTGCCACTATAGTTATCAGGTGTGCATGAGGTATTTCATGTGTCACAGCTTAAGAAATATTAACTTGATCCTTCACATGTGATAGAACCAGAGGAGATTAAACTCCAGTAGAATTTGACTTATAAGGCTGAGCCAGAGCGAATCATAGATGTGAAAGAGAAGTAATTAAGGAACAAGACGATATAATTAGTTAAAGTTTTTTGGTGAGGCATGGTTCCTGATGATGCTACCTAGGAGACAGAGGATAGGATGTGACAACAATAACCTTACCTATTTCTTTATGTATATATTTATGTCTTTTATGAATTTTGAGGGAAAAATTTTTAAAAGGAGGGGAGAACTGTAAAATCTTGAATTTCTTAATCCTAAATTTAAAGGTTAATTAAAGGTGAAGAGGAAGTTAGTATGGGATTAGAGATTCAGATGATTAAGGTATTTTGACTTGTTTGTGTGTTGTATGAATAGATATGGGTGATAAGAGTGTGTTTCGGGCTAAAGCAAGTGCACGTAGTGAGAATAAATGTCATTGTGCCATGTGCTGAACTTGTGCTATATGTGCCATGACTCATGGACTAGAAAATCACTTCTTAAGTCATGAAATAGGCTAATTTTTAAAAGTAAAAATTTAGAAACATATGAGATAGAGAGAGGAGAAGGGCTGAAGACTTGAGACTATTTATTTTAGAGCAGTGAAAGATGATTCGGGTCGATAACTTGCTAGGTAAGCTACGTATAACTCTTACCTTCCATTCTACACAAATTTCTCTAAAAATGAGTTATGGGAAAATTGATTCAGTGGAGTTTGAGGGGTTTGATTCTTGCCCAATAGTAATAAAAAGGTTCTCGAAAGTTAAATTAGAGCTTTATGACTGGTTTAGAGCTAAACGGTAAAGCTTTGAACCCGTGGGCTTAATTTTTGCCTTTAGAGAGAGAAAGTTAAAGCAAAAATCTGATTTGAGTGAAATAAGACTAGTTGAGGTGATGTAAAATAGTAATTAGGTAGCATAGACTTAGAATGGATGAATGAAAAAGAGTTTATAAATGAATATAGCCCTAAGTAGTAAAAATGAGTTTTGGTCAAAACCAACCAAATGACTAGAATGTGCTAAATATGTTTAAATTAGCATATTAGATGTGTGAGTAGAGAAAGGAAGCTTGAGATAAGCTTGTGTGATAGTTAAAATTCACGGGTAACCTTTCTAGTGACAGAAGGGTTAAGGTAACTGAATAACTTCCTTTGCTTAACTGTTTATTGTAACTATATGTTAGTATACTATGTAGTGCATGAAATAATTTTAAACTAAGCATGTTTTATAACATTTAGTGATTATTGTGTGTGAAATGGCTTTTGATTGAAATAAGTATGGAATTGTGTGTTTTGTAATGAAAAGTATTATATGTATATGTTATGTGTAAGAAAATATTAAATTATAAATGGGAACCTTAAATGGTTTGAAAAAGCATGATCATAGGGGTGGGAGTTCACCTGAATGTAGGAGATGATAAAGACCATGTGGCAAGATTTCATTAATACCTTAAAAGGTGTGGTGTTGGAGAAGATCTTTTTAGTGCTTATTTAGGTATGGTGTTGGAGATGAGAGACTCCTTTGTATCCTTGTGGTATAGTGTTAGAGTCAACAATGCTCCATTATGTGTATTGGGGGAAACCATAGTTCGTATTGTATGTTAGAACATGTTTGGTCGGGTGATTCTACCACTGCAAGTGAGTTCAAGACTAATGAGAGTGTACATTAGTCTAAGATGAGCCTATGGTTTCGTGTCGGGGTGATTTAGAGGTTTGGTTGGTAGAGATCATGCTAGTATGTTATGTGATATGATGAAATATCTTAAGATAACATGGAGTCCTATGTGATATGATGAAAAGTTGAGAATGAATTGAGATATGTGATATAGACTATTTTATGAGGTTTAAATGATATAGTATGTTTACTTTCATATTGTTGCATATGATAGTCAATAGGACTGAGTTATTCTATTATTGAGATTTTTATCTCACCCTTGTGGTTACATGTTTTCAGGATTGGAAAGTGATTAGGGCAAGGGAAGAGAGTCTTGATCGGCTTGAGTGTGAAGTCATGTACTTTAAGGTTGTGCAATGAACTGATTTGAAAGATTGTATATATAAGTATATATGAGTTGCCATAAGGTTGTATACATGTATTGAATTGAGATTTTGTGAAATCAAGCTCAATTATGTGTATATGTGTTGTTTGAGACAAAAGGAGCTATGATTTAAGTATCATTGTGTTGATATAGTGGTTGTGAATCTTAAGCTAAGGGATAAATTATGATGAAATAAGTAATTTGGGGGCTAAGATTGTATTATGAATATGATTGTATATATATGGGTTGAGAGATAGCCAAATGGGCTAAGTTATGTGAAGAAATAGAAAAGTATATGAAATTAGTGAATCAGGTGATTTAGATCCTTTTAGACTTGGTTCAAGGCCTAGTGTGGTCTAATGAGAGAAAGAGATCAGTTTGAGCGCTTGGGTGTGCAAAATTTTAAAAAAAGTGACTATTGCACTCGGGTGTCTAAATTTTGATCGAGCCATTAGATCGTATCCAAACCTATCTCATTAGTTAGTATACGAGCTAAGCTTCATGTGGGCACTTGAATCACTCTAATCAGATGTCGTATGTGAAAATGGTGCATACTAGAAGTTCACCATTTTTGCTGTAAAAATGACAGCAGAAATTTAGACAGGTGCGCTGTAGCACCTAGTGACACATGCCGTAGTGCACAGCATAGAAGGGGCGAGCATGTGGCTTTGTGCCACATGTCATGGTGCACTGATTGCACGTTGTGGCGCACAACCCAAATTTCAGTCCTATTTTGTTATGTAATGCATGCAATTGGAATCAAAATACTAGTGGGTTATGTCCACTATGTATTTAAGGAGTATATGATTTACTTCCAATATGTTTCTCTCTGATTGTATTGTGAATTGATTGATTTTACAAAATAAGTCTTCGGTTGAAGCTTTTAAAATAAAATTTAATTGTTATGATTAATGTGAGGTAGTGGTAACACCATAATCTTCTTTTATATTGAGTGAATATAAGAAGAGGTTACATTTTGGTGGTAGTCAGCTCAACTGGGAGCAATTCAAGGAGAGATTCTTTAACTACCACTTCTCTACAGCATTATGAGATGAAAAAGAAGTAGAATTATATGCATTTCAGCAAGGTGATATGGATGAGGAAGCCTTTATGAAGAAGTTTAATCAGCTTTCCAAGTTTGTGACTTAGTTGCATAAGAGGGAAAACAGTAAGTGGAAAGCTAAGAGATTGTTCAAAAAGATGAACCTAGAGTATAGAAGACAAATTACCTTACTAGGAGAGGCTACTTGTGAAGAGACATACAACAAACTTCATATAGATGCAAGAAGAGGTTGAAAGGCAGATTCTGATAAGAGAAGAGATAACTATGGGTAGTTTTATACTCCGTTAGGCCTAACTAGAAGGGCATCAAAGAGAAATAGTTCTAGTGCCAGCTGTTCTGGATCCTCAAGTAGAAGAGTTTTCATAAAGGGTCATAGTCATAGGGAGTAATTGGCTAGAGTAGAAGGTTTAGTAGGGCTAGAGATTCTAAAACTCCACAGCAATCGAGTCAAATTGCTACTGCTCTTGCATCTCATGTGAGTTTACACTCACCTATAGGTGCAATTTGTGGGAAGAATCACCGTAAAAGATGTTAGGTGTGTTATAATTATGGTGGCATGGGCCATTTTATGAAGGATTAGTCCAAGAACTGAGAGGGAACTTATGAGCAGTAACCAACATTGCCAGGTCAAGTATACACAGCTTCTTTGGAAGAGGCTCAAATAGTACCGAATCTAATCATAGGTATAATTTCTATCGGCGATTAAAGAATTGAGGCTTTATTTGACTTGGGAGCTACTCATTCATTTGTGTCACATGATTGTGTAAAGAATTTAAAATTGCTTGAGTATAAATTGCCTTATATAGTTAAGGTGTCTATGCCATCTGGATTACTGGATAAGACTAGTAAAGTATGTAAGGGAAACAAGTTGTGCTTTAAGGGCAGGACTTCTGTGATAGATCTAATCCTGATTCCTATGCAAGGATTGGATATGATCATTAAGATGGACTAGTTGGTAAGGAATAATGCTACTCTAGATTGTGCCAGAAGAATGGTGTTACTACCAGTTCATATGATGGCTGTTGTGATTTCCATAGAAACTACTAGTCAACTAATATTGTTGTCAGTAGTATAGGCTGAAAGGTTAGTTTCTAAGGGTTATTAAGCTTACGCAGTTTTCTTCATGATGGAAGGCAGTGGCAGTAGTAATATTGATGAAATTTGAGTTGTTAAGGAATTTTTGGAGGTGTCTATAGATGAGATTTTAAGCTTGCCACCAGAATGATAAATAGAGTTCTTAATCAATTTAGCACTAGTACTAAGCCTATTTTGAAAGAATGATAATGAATGGCTCCTTCTGAGTTGGTGCAACTTAAGAAGCAGCTCGAGGAGTTGTTAGAGAAGGGCTTCATACACCCTAGTGTATCGCCACAAGCTTCACTAGTCCTGTTTGTGAAAAAGAAGGATGGCAGCTTGCAATTATGCATTGACTATAAGCAACTAAATAAGGTGATAGTGAAGAATAAATACCCACTTCCAAGAATTGATGATTTATTAGATCAACTGGTAGCAGCATCAGTATTTTTTAAGATTAATTTACAATCGGGGTACTAACAATTATGTAACATACTAATTTTCTAATCCTGCAATTAATTATTAATTAAGGGTAAATTGGTAATTGTGAAGTGATTAAGGTTTTGAGTGATAATATAATGATTTGACTTGTTGAGGTGTTAAATGAATAGATACAGGTGGAAGAATTATGTTTTAAGTCAAGCAAGTGTGCGTGGTGAGAATTCTTCTCACTGTGCCACATGCCATGGCATATACTGCCTGAGCCGCGATGCATGGACTAAAAAGTGACCCTATCAGTTATGAAATTAGGGTGAATTTCAGAGACAAAAATAAAAAACACATAAGAAGGAGAGGAGAAGAAGCTGAGGTGTGATAAGGTAAGCTATGTATAACCCTTGCCTTTCATTCTACCCAGATTTCTCTGAATGAGTTATAGAGAAATTGAATAGACAAAATTTAAGGGGTTCGATTCTTGCCTAATAGTAATAAAAAGGTTCTCAAGAGTTAAATTAGAGCTTTGTAACTAGTTTAGAACTGAACGATAGAGCTTTGAACCTATAGGCTCCATTTGGCCTTAATTTAAGGAAAATAAGGGTGCAAATCTGGTTTAGCTAAAATGGGATCATATGAGGTGATGTAAAGTGATAATTTAGTAGTAATGAACCTAGGTTAGATATGTGAAAGAGAATATATGGTTAAATATAGCCATAAGTAGTAAATAAGTATTTTTAGTCAATTAGACCAATTGACTAATAATGCCAATTGAGTAAAGTGAGAAAAGGGGCTTGTAGTGATGTGTTGGTGCTAACTGAAATCCACAAGTAACCTCTCTAGTGACAGAAGGGTTGAGATAATTAAGTAACTTTCTCTATTTGACTATGTATTGTAACTATGTGTGAGTATGCTATGTAGTACATGAAATTGTTTTGAACTAAGCATGTTTTGTAGCATTGAATGTTTATTACATAAAAAAGAACTTTGGTTAAATAAGTAATGAAATTTTGTAATTTGATATATATATATATATATATATGTATATACATATGAGTAAAGTGTGATTAGGAACCTATGACTGGTTCAGAAAGCATGATCATAGGGGTGGGGGAGTTCACTCATGTGGAGTATAGTGATAAGACCATATGGCATATTCTCCTTAGTGCTTGATGGAGTATGGTGTTTGAGAATTATATCTCCTCAGTGCCTTTCGAGGTACAGTGTTGCAAATTATCTCCTTGGTGCTTATTGACGTGCGGTGTTGGAGATTTGGACTCCTTAATATTTGTAGGATACATTAGAGTCAATAACACCGCCATTATGTGTATTGGGAGAAAACATAGTCTGAAAGTGTGATATAACACCTTTAGCTGGGTGATTCTACCACTAAAGGTGAGCTCAACATCGATGAGAGTGTTATTGGTCTAAGGTGAGCCTATGGTTTCAAGTCAAGGTGATTTAAAGGTTCAGTTGGTAGTGATCATGCTATATGTGAAAAAGTGGTGAAAAGTGAAAAATAAGTGGGCAAAGAGTAAATGGACATATGTTATGTAATTTGAAATGAAATATATGTTATATGCTATGATCAATAGTATATTATGCTACACTTTCATATAATTTCATGTGGTAGTCAATAGGAGTAAATTTTTCTATTATTAAGATTTTTATCTTACCCTCATAGTTATATTTTTACATGAAAAAGTGGTAATTAGGGCAAAGGAAAAGAGTCAGGATTGGCATAGTAGTGTCGTTGTCATAGAGGGTCTCTGAGATTGTGTAATAAACTGAAAAATTGGGTATATATGTAAGTAAGTTGCCATAGGAAATTGCATGCATGTTTGAGTTGTGTTTTATGGAAAATGTAGTAATTTTGTGAAATCTTAGCCCACATGTCTATATGTGTGGTGAAACGATTAACTAGGCTAAGATTGTAGTAGTCTATATATAGTGAATATGTGAAAGTGGTGAAATTCTAGTAAAAATAGCCAAAAGAGTGCTTTTGTGCCAAGTGGTGAATAGTTATAGAAATATGAAAATGGGCCATAAAGTGGCCAAATTTTGATATATGCGTATATATGTGATATATTATGGTCAATCACGTGTAATAAGTCCTCTTGGACTTGGTTCAAGGCCTAAAAAGGTCTAATGAGACAATAGAGTTGATTTGAATGCTTAGGTACATTAAATAGGGTCTAATGACTTTTTTCATCTGGATGCCTAAATTTTAATCAGATTGTTAGATCATGTCCAAACTTGTCACATTAGTTAGCTTATGAGTTAAGCTTCGTGTAGGCGGACGTTGTGTGTGAAAACGGCACACATCAAAAGTTCGTCATTTCTACTGTCAAATGATAGCAGCAAATTCTGACTGGCGTGTCGTTGCGCATGATACAGAGGAAATCTGGGTGTATGGCTCTATGCTACATGCCGCAGCACATTTATTGCATGCCACAATACATGGCCCATATTCTAACCTAAATTTATAGTTTTTGATGCATGCCTTAATGGTTATGAATGCATATGACTTGCTTCTGCAGTGTAATTCTCTAATGTATTGTGATTTTGATAATTTTGCAAAATGAGTCTTAAGCCCAAGCTTTTCAAACAAAGTATTTGTTTACTATGTGGTGTTTTAGTGTGGTGATTTAGTTAATCTTTTCATGTATCTGGCAGATATAGAAGGAGGTTACAAATTAAGGGTGAATATGGAGGATGTGCCTAAGAGAAAGTTTCATACTCGATATGGTCACTTTAAGTTCTTGGTGATGCCATTTGGGTTCACAAATGTACCTACAGTTTTCATGGACTACATGAACCACATATTCTGTCCTTTTTTAGATTAGTTTATTGTCATGTTCTTAGATGACATATTGATATATTATAAGGATGAGGAAGAGCATGTAATGTAATGTCCACCTTGACATTACCAAAATTCACCATACAATCACAATAAACAATCACAATTAGGAGCAAGAATTTCTCCTGAGCTCAAATTATTTATGTAATGGTTAAAACTAATAATCTTTTAAAAATAATTGTGAAATATTTAGGATCCCATAAAAAAACCCTTCAAATCTAATAGTTTGAGCTCAAACTTAATGATTTATATAGGTATTAGAAACATGGAAAAGTTTTGGGAAGCAAAAAACTTTAAAACATGATAAAAAATGTCATTTTTGAGTGTTTTGATCCATGCGATGTGGTTCGTGGCCCATGCACTGTGGCATGTGGCACAGAAAGGTAAGTTTTCTCATTATACCATATGCCATGACTTGCGCAAAATGCGCCGCGGCATACTTGTCTATGACAGCAATGCTGTCATGATAGCATTTCAAAATGAACTTCGAATGCGTGCCATTTTTGCATCCGATGTCCAATTAGAGTGATTCAAGCACTCACGCGAAGCTTATTCAATAAGCTAACTAATGGTATAAGTTTTGTTATGATCCAACACCGTATAAGAATTTTATATGCTTGAATGCAAAAGTTATTTTTAAAGAGATTTTCAAGCATCCAAGTACCCAAAACTCAACTTATACTATTAACCCATTGTAAGGCTTGAGCCAAGTCCAATGGATCAAAATAAACTTTAATGAGCATTTAAATATAGAAAAATATACCAAACACAAAATTTGGCCACTCAATGGCCATTTTGCCCAAAATGGCCAAAATACCAAATCACCACCATATACACTATTTGGCCTCTATTGCCATATAATATACTACAAATACATTGTCACCACATAGATAAAACATTCCTTTCACTTGTAATAGCATTTTATTCCATCACCACAAAAATTGTCACATGTTCACATCATATACAATATTGGGCTAAAATATAAAACAACATAGTATGAAACAAGTGCAACCAATCAAAATGATATGCATTCCTAGTTGGCAACATATAATATTATATAAAAAGTTTATGTACACCACTCAAACTAAAATCAGGCATTACTATTTGATGTAGCAGATCTACTAATCCTTGCCCGATTCCTTCCCTCGTTCAGTCTCAGCAGTAGAACCTGTAAAATGATAACCATGGGGTGAGATCAAAATCTTAGTAACTAAGATAATCTACATTATTGATTAACATGCCAAGTTATAATAAGTCTTAAATCAAGTAAAATAAGCACAACATATAAAATCACCACAAGTTACATGCATGATCCCTAACTATCCAGTCCTTCAATACTCCTGACCGAACTAGTACGCTATTTCACAAAACCAAACCACATGTATGATCCCCAAGCTCACCATCCATAGTAGGACTACCCGGCTAAGGTGTCCTAAACCACTTCTGGACTACTAGTTCCCCTATTACAAGTAATTGGGGTGTCGTTACTCCAACACTGCATCTTGTGGATACTAAGGAGCACATTCTCTAACTCTGCACCCTTTTGGGTACTAAAGAGAGTAAGTCTCCAACACCGTACTCATTTTCGAGCACTAAGGAGAGTAAGTGCTGCACCTGGCGTCCTGAGGTGCCAGCAATGCCATATGGACTTAATCTTCACTAACTCCACTAGGGCGACCTCCCACCCTCTAATATGCCACATTTCACTACATATCTCTACTTGGCCATGCATAAACAACTTTCTAAATAAATATAAAAAATCTTACCATTTACTTTAAAAATATAGAATTTCACAAACCAATACTCCACTCATTTTCTAAAATAGTTTACCTTTACAAAATTTATACGTATATATACAACAAATCATAGAAAAGCAACTTGAGAATAACTTATTCAAGGTAATAAATAATGCAAATTATCTAGTTACCTCAACTCTTTTGTTACTAAAAGGGTTACCCATGGTACTAAATCTCTTCTTGTGTCAAGGTAAGTCTTCACACACCATAATCTACATCAACAAGTACTATATGTTAATTTTCAATTAACACAAGCACTATTAGCTATTAATAACCTCCCAATTCTCCTACTTCTCACTCATATTCTCAACAAAGAGGCTTGTTAAGATTAGAATTTGTTCACTCAATCCCTTTAAGCCTCCTTCTACCTTTCTTATAACATAACACTTAATATCTCAACTTATCACACTTTAAAATCCCATGATCAAGTTAGGGCTTAATCCAACTTTTACCAAACAACAAAGTAGCTTCCTATTATCACATATCCAAGATTAATAAACCTAAACCAAACCTTTAGAGTCAATAAAAACCTTCAAAACATAGAATCATTTCTTAATCCAATTAGACCAAATTCTCCCTGTTCTAAATCCCATAGAAAATGAGATGAAAAGGTAGAGGAGAAAGGTAGGAAACTTAAGAGTTTGAAGGCTCAAATTATCTTCAAAATCCTCCTAAATTGATGCCTTAACAGTGCCCAAAACTTGTCCCTTTGTGATCTAGGTTTTCCACCACAAAAACTATCATTTTCTGATCATTTTTGAAACTTTAAGTTGCCTACTGTGCCATGTACCACAGCGTACGCTACACAAGCCATGGCTCATGATACAATAAGCAACAAGTTGATTTTGCTCCCCCCGATGCCTCCCTACTTGATCCGACTTCTATCATAACTCAATTTAGAGCCAAATATAACCTAAAAATCCAATCAGCAACCCAAAAACATAATTAAATAAATTAATCATATTTTTAACTAATTTATCCCTTAATTAGTCAATTTTTCTAGATTTTAAGTTTTAGATGTTACACGCAAGGCATTTGAGGATTATACTAAGAATTCTAAATGATAACTACTTGTATGTCAAGCTCAGCAAATGGGAATTTTGGCTACGAGAAATGCAATTTCTCAAACATATGGTGTTAGTTGAGGGTATTTCAATGAATACTCATAAAGTGGATGTGGTGTTATAATGGGAATGGCCAGGTTCTGTAACTGAGGTATGAAGTTTTTTGGGTCTAGTTGGATATTACTAGAGGTTCATTCAGGGATTTTTGCATATTGCTATCCCTTTAAGCTGATTAACGAGGAAAGATCAACCTTTCATTTAGGATATGGAACTGCTTTTGTGAAGCTTAAAGAAAAGCTAACATAAGCACCGGTATTGATTATTCTTGATCCAAGGTTGCCTTATGAGGTTTATACAGATGCTTCTTTGAAAGGTTTAGGATGCATGTTAATGCAAGAAGATCAAGTTGTGGCATATGCATCTAGACAGTTGCGACCTTATAAGGAAAGCTATCTGATACATGACCTGGAGTTAGTAGCTGTAGTGTTTTCTCTTAAAATTTGATGACATTATCTCTATGGAGTAGAGTTTAATGTGTATTGATCACAAGAGTTTGAAATATCTTGTGGATTAGAAAGAGCTCAATATGAGACAGAGTCAATGGATGGAATTCCTAAAAGATTACAACTTCGAGTTTAAGTACCATCCAAGGAAAGCCAATGTCATGGCAAATGATTTGAGTCAAAAATCATTACATGTCATTGGGTTAATGGTTCAAGAACACCAGTTGATGTTGTCTTTATTGGAAGTATAGCTTAAAGTATTAAATTATACTTTGAATGTAGTTCACTCCACCATGATTTCCCATAAGTTTTGGAAAGAGATACTAGAAGTTCAATTGAAAGACAAGTTCTTGTCAAGTGTTTAAGAGGATATAAAGGAGGGACATACCACTTTATTTTGGTTCAGTAATGATGGGTTCATGTTGTATGAAGACTAAATCTATATACTTATAGATAAGGCAATCAGAAGAAGGCTGTTAGAAGAAGCTCACTGAAGCAGATATGTGATGCATCCTAGTGTGACCAAAATGTGTCATGATATGAAGAGGCATTGATGGTGGAAAGGTTTAAAGAGGATGTTATAGAGTTTGAAAGCCAGTGCCTCACGTGTCAAAAAGTGAAGATTGAGCATCAAAGACTGGATGGGACACCTCAACCTTTAGAAATTCTATAGTAGAAATGGGATAGTATATCAATGGACTTCGTGTCTGGTCTACTGAGGACTTAGTTATGATATGACTATATGTGGATTATTGTGGATCGATTGAGAAAGTCAACATACTTTTTGCCAATAAAGACTACTTATGATGTGGGAAAGTACATAAAGGTATATGTAAGAGTGGTGGTAAGACTACATAGGGTACCAAAGAATATAGTCTCAAATTGATATCCCTGATTTGCTTTAAGGTTCTGGGAAGCAATTTAAAGAGCTAGGTACTGAGTTGAGGTTTAATACCTCTTAGCACCTACAGACTGATAGACAAACTGAACTAACAATACAAACTTTAGAGGATTACTTCAATCATGTGCCTTTGAATGGAAAGGTAGTTGGGATAGCCATTTGCCTTTGGTTGAGTTTGCCTACAATAATAGCTTCCATTCAAGTATTCAGATGGCACCATACGAGACATTATATAGGAGAAAGTGTCAACCCCCTATGTGCTAGGTTGAGTTGAGTGAGATAAGTGTGATTAGTCTAGATATTGTTGATCAAACCATAGAGAAGATTAAAGTTATTAGGCAGAAGCTTCTTACTGCCTAGAGCCATCAGAAGAGTTATGCTGATAAGCGACGTCGGCTATTAGAATTTGAAGTGGGAGATCAAGTATTTCTCTGAGTTTCCCCATTAACTGGTATTAGTAGGTCCATACAAGTTAAGGAGTTATTAGCTCAATATATGAGACCATACCAGGTTCTAAGTAGAGTAAGTCCTATAGTGTATAGGATCGCTTTACCTTTGCCTTTATCCATAATACATGATGTGTTTTATGTGTAATAATTAAAAACGTATCAACTAGATCCATCACATATGATTGATCCAAAAGAAATAGAGCTTAAGGAGAATCTTACTTATCATACTAAATGAAATTGGATAGTGGATGTGAAGGAAAAGCACCTGTATAATAAGACTATTCAAAAGTAAAAGTGTTTTATCGAGGAATGGCTCGTGGTGATGTGACATAAGAGATGAAGGAGAGTATGAGGAAGCATTACCTTCATTTGTTTCCATAAGGTGAGTTTATATTTGTGTTTAAATTTTAGGGACAAAATTCCTTTAAAAGAGGGGAGAACAGTAACATCCTGAATTTAATCTAGAAAAACTAGTTGCTAATTAAGGGTAAATTAGTAATAGTAGATTGATTATAGTTAGAATGTTGAGTTGATATTTTTGTTGGTTGGATGTTATGTTAATAGGATTAAAGGGTAGAATGATAATTTGGGATGAAACGCCCAAGCATAAGTGAGATTGAACTCATTATGCCATGTGCTGCGATGGAAGCTGCATGCCCACGATGCATTACACAAAAATTACTTAAAGCTGACGTGATCAACTCATGAAATCAAAATAGAAAGTGAAGGAAAACGTAGCTAGAGAGGAGAAGAGGTTCATATATGCTAGGGCTTTCATCATCCGATGATTAAGAGTTTGCTTCGGCTAGTGACTTGTCGGGTAAGTATTGTGCAAGCTTGAGCTTCATTTCTACCCTATTTTCATTGAATTTGATCAGTTGAGAAATTGAATCAAAAAGTTTGAAGGTGTTGGAATCTAAAAGAAAGGTTTAAAAAGAGCTTTCGAATATGAAACTAAGGTTTTATGACTAGTCTGGAGTTAAATGGCTGAACCTTAAGAATTTAAGCTCAATTAGCCTAAAGAGTTAGGTTAAAAATGGTGAAATTGGATGAATAAATGAGTAAGGAGGTTGTTATAGTTATTTGAATAGCCTATAGGGCCAATGACTATAGATAGCAAACTTATGAATTTGAAAGGTGTTAATTGAACTGTTTTGTGCGTTAAGGGATTTAGTTTAGCCGAATCAATACCTATATTGAGTATTAAGAATGGACTGTGAGACACTGCATTGTGTAGATTACGCACCTGTGATGTTGCTTATGGGAATCTACACTCTCAAGAATTCAATATGATTGGTAACCCTCAGTAGTAAGGGTAAATATTAACTCAAGTAACCCTTTTACTTGTTCGTCTGTGAAATTGTTTACAATTATTTTTATATAACTATATGAATTGTATTTATGAATTGATAGAGTAGCAATATTGTGAAAGAAATATGTATGCAGGCGTTTAAGTAATGTATGAGATGAATCTGAAGAGACGTATGCATAAACATGCATATTGCATCCGCGAGTATACCCTAGATTAGGGAAGGGGTTATGGCCCTACTATGTACAAGTCTAGAAATTCCAAAAGGTCTTAAGCTAGCTTGACTCCACCAGAAAGGACCTAGGATATCCTAAAGGTCTCAAGCGTAAAGCTTGACTCCTCCATAACAGACCTAAGATAATGATCCATGAATATATCGTAGATTAAGGTAAGGGGTCATGGTCCTACTCTATATAAGGCTAGGAAGTCTTATAAGTCTTAAGTATAGAGCTTGACTCCACCAGGAAGGACCTAGAAGACCACCCATATGTAAAGAGGATACCTGGTCTGAGACAGAGGCATGGTGGGCCCTATTTCATGTAAGACTAGAAGTCTTGGTTCAAGCATAAAGCTTGCTTTGCTAGGTTAAACTAGAAGTACATGAGCATGAGCATGATGGATTGATGAGTATGACTTTATGTATATGCATGCTATATTTTTTTATCAAAAAGCATGCTAATTTATTTCTTGTTTATAATTTTACTTACTAATCGATATTTTGGTTATATCTAAATTATTGAGACTTATGTCTCACTTCGTTACCTTTGTACATAGGTGAAAAGAGCACAAGAAAGTTGGGAAAGGAAGCACAGAAAAAGTAGCTTCGCTTGGTAGTGGTTTGACTACTGTTGTAGATAATGAATGTATAATATATTGTTAGAGTTGGGTTTCCAACTAGGATGCATAGTTGTATGTGAAAATAAATATGTGAATGAGTATATAAATTGTGATTGAAAACTTGCTTGGATATGTGATATTGCATCTTGCTGAGGGTACCACAGTAATGCATACATGGGTAGACCTAGATGCCAATCAAGCAAGTGTATGTTATTATGTAATTGTTTCACTTGTATATATGTGAATTGCTATATGAAATTATGTGTATATATGAGAACTTGACACAAATGGTGAGGCAAAGCCCCATTTGAAAGAGTCAAGTGTATTTGTGATTCCTGACCGTACAGTGAGGCAGAGCCCCATATGTTAGAGTCAGATAGTTAAAAGTAGAACAAGTCTATATGTATATGTACTCGTATGTTTGTGCTTCATATAAGTCCACAATTGTGTAATGTGGCATTGAGAGGTCAAATTTAGCATTTGATGTGACATATGTGATTTGTAGCGTTAATCAAGTGTATACAGTCCTTTTACACTTGGTTCAAGTCCCGGAGTGCTCTAATGGGACAATAAATGAGAATTGAACACTTAGGGTGCAAGTTTTGAAAGAAAAAGTAGCTTTTTACACCAAATGTTCAATTTTGGATTGAACCTTAGATCGAGTCTAAACTTGTCTCATTAGATAGAATAGGTTATAAGCTTCGTGTGGGCATTTGAATCACTCTAATTGGACGTCGGATGTAGAAATGACGCACTATGAAAGTTCACCTTCTAGGCTATCAAATGACAATAGATTTTGCTGTCATATACAGCGCGGCACATTATATGCCATGTTGCGGCGCATGGCACAAAGAAGAATAGAGTCTGTTGCTCTGTGCCACATGCCACGGCACATGGTAGTGTAAGCCACGATGCATGCCACTTTTTTAGGGAAAAGTATTTATACTTCTTTAAGTCATGAGATGAATGTTTGCACTTTTGTTAGCCCTTTTATTTGAATGTATATTTTAAGAAGTCAAGGTGCCGTATTTTGAAAACAAATTGAGGGTTATTACTCTAATATTATGTTATTGTTGTTTGATAATTGTATATTTGAGAATGGTCAAGTTCGGATAGAGTAAGGACTTCAAAATTCCCTCCTAACACTCCTTGTAGATTTGGCCTCTAGTCATCTTAGAACCTACTTGAGCATAATCCTTCCACCATGGCTGGATCATACTCATAAACACCTTGAAGATTTTGAAGCCAAATTAAGAAAATGAAGCTTAAGGTTTAAAGAGTGAGGTGGAAGGAGAAGAATGGTAGAGTTGGATTTGGATTTTTATGGTTGGATCATGAGATATGGAGGAGAGAAGGTGAGATAGAGATGAAGAACAATGGAGAGAGAATGGAGAAGGTGGTTGCAAAAATGAGAGTGAATGGAAGAATATGCTAAAAATGAAATTAAGGTGGTTTGATTCAAGTCTAGGGTTAATGGACCCAACTCTAGTGTTAAGAAATAGGTGAAATGACCTAGGGTAATTTTATTCTTTACCATGGTAAAATGCATAAAAATTTAAAGTACAATGGTCTAGAAATTGAATTAAATAAAGCAAAAGACAATAGGAAATTAAGAGAGTGAGTGAATGGAATCAAAGTGTGATATAATGTATGCAAGACCATGCAAGAGTTGTACTTTCACCCCAAAACTCAATTGTTTTTCCTCTTGAATCATCTAGTATTCCAATCCAATGATACTCATGTGCCAAATCTAAGGTATGTAATCCTATACAAATAAATGTGACACACAAGATTAAAGCTCAAAGCATATAGATAATATTTGCATTTTCTAATTAAAATTAATTCCCAAATATGTGGCACAATGTAAGTTAAATAATAAAAACCAATTATAACATCAAAAAGGGGCATGCCAAATAGCCCAAAAGTCATAAGCCATATATGCACAACAATGACCTAACCCAAGTACAAGAAAATAAGTCAACTCGAAACTCTGACTTTCTAAAACAACCAACTTGTGAAATTAATTATTCTCAATATAAGATGAATTTGATAAATATAATAATAGTCTTTTAGACTAAAAATTCATCTTGTTAAATTTTCTCAAAAGTCCAATTTTATGACCGAAATGCCCTAATGCACAAAATCCTATACTTAAGTGATTTTTCACAATTAATGGAATAAATGTGCAATTTGGGTAGATATAACATAATTTTTGGTCAATAATAACAAGGAAAAGTGTGGAATAAATGTAACTTATCACCTAGCTAATATGATTTTTAGACGAAATTAATGGTGGTTACCTACTAAGCAAGTTGCCACAAAAACTAAACACAAGTGATTAGGTCAAGTGAGGTTAAAAGTAATCTAGGTTGCAAGTTAACTTGGGTGAATTCCAATGTTGCTCTTATAATCTCATATGTGCATGAACATGTTAAGCACTCATGTTCCCCTTAAACATATTGGAATTAACACTTAAACCAAGCTCAACTCAGATATGAAATTTGTCTTTAAAGCTTCTTAACCATATTGCAAGATATTAGGTGCAAGTACACACTTATTGGAATTCACACCTAATATATTGAGCTTTGACAAGTCAACTTAGTCCCTTGTGTGCAAATGCATGGTGAAATCATGTGTGCCTCTTAAGCCCTTAAAAATCATGCCCCTTATAGTCCATTTCAGGTCTGAATTCCTATGTCACAAGTTCCTTCATGTGCCAAGCCAAGTTCTAAACCAAAGTATCTTTCATTCAAAGTGTCACCTAAAACAACAATATGAAATTTGACTAAGTTATTTTGCACATGTGATAAAATATGAAAATATTCAAACACTAATATCTTTTTCACGTATTTTCAACTTTCATTCAAAAGTTCATAAACACACATAAGAAATATAAGGTGGCGGTTAAATTAGCGAAATTGACAAGTCAACTCAAAATATTGGCTTTTTAATCCTAGGTCCAAATACAACTTTCAAGACCAAATATTTTAACCTAAAAGGATCTAATATCAATGCACACATCAAATTTCATATTTGCCCTTAAATTCTTAAGAAAGTGTAAAATGATCAAAATACCTCTAATAGGCGTAAATTCTTACTAGGGCCCAAAACCCTAATTTAACACTAAAAATGGACATTCTAGGATTTCCTATCATGAAATGTGATCCTAAATACGTAAAAAAATTGTGTACCAAATATAACCTATCAAAATTTTTCCACACTAATCTTTTACACTCTAGGAAAAATCAAATCAAGATAATACCATGCACCTTACAATTCCCTAAAAACCAAAAAGACAAAGAAGAAAACACGCGTGAAATGTCAAGGGAAATCAAACTAAAATTCAATGAAATTTTCATATAAACAAAGAAAATATTGCCACCCTAATTAAAGAACTTTTTCCCTCACAAATAAAGCATTAAAGAGCTGTAAAATCATTGATAAAGCCTCATAAGGATATAGTATTTGCTCTCAAACCACTCAAGTGTTTGAATGATATATCATTTCACTCAAAGTACATTAGCAAACTACCTCTCTACCACTAATTTGCAAATGTTTTTAATAATCAATTAGTCTTTATTATAGACGTAATGTGGCTATCAAAAGGATATACTTGAACTTGCATGTGAAGAGGTAGGGTTTCGACTCAAAAAACCATGCCTTGGCCACAATGTGAGCATGCAATAATGTTCAAAACTTTTCAAATCTTAACTAAGTAGATATAAACTCAAATGAACCATAGGACTGAGATGGATATGAAAGAATAAGGAACAAAATAGTAAAATGACTCGCAACTCAAGAAAACCCTCATCTTCTTGCTTGAACTTTGCTTTTGCATATCCTTCTTTCCTTATCTTATTTTTCTTCTTCATTTTGATTTTTTTGCGCTTTTTCCTTTGGCAACCCTTTTCATTTCTTTCTTTTGCTTTTTCTTCTTCTTTTTTATTTCTTTTTCTTCATATATATATTTTCTTCTTTTTCTTACCAATATTTTCCATTTTCTTTTTCTTTTCTCTCATACAAAAGTTATGAAATGTCTTGGTTTAAGAATAAGAGTCACATAAAATAAAGACTTATTCCTTTAAGAAGATGGAACATATGTAGGAATGAGTTTATCTGCTAAGTTAAACCAAGAAAAATTAAAGACATTGAAGGAAACTATAAAAGAGTACATGCAAACCATGAAGAAATAAAGGGATAGTGATTAAAATTGAATGAAATAAAAGAAAGGCTCAAATTGGCTAACAAAAGATAATCAATCATATTAGGGTTAGCTAAAAGGCCTTGTACTTTTTATATGAACGGCAAAATCTTCTTCTCTACAACAAATGCAATGATGTAGCCTTGATTAAGAGGAAAAATAATTTCTAGAGGTTGCAATAACTAAAGACATAACTCCCATTGATTGAAGGCTCATTCCATGTTGGCTAAGTTTTCTTTTCTAATTAAATGCATGCTCTACTAGAAAACTTGCTTCATAAAGTATAAAAATTAGGTCAACATCATCTTAAAAGTTCATATTCCAAATTCCAAGACAAAATTTTCAATTCCCCGAGACAAATAAAAAAGGAATTTTTATAATTTTCCAATTTTTTTCAAAACACAAAGCAAAAAGAAAATCAATTTTTATGTCTCTCCCCCCATGCTTAAACCATGCATTATTCTTAATGTATGCTCAAGTATATCCTAAGATACTAATTCCATGAAAGAATGCATGAAAAGTGCAAGATAAAATTTTTTGGGTGCAAATAGAGACATATAACTGAAAAGACCAAAATGGTGATAATTCTGGAAATCTTGCAAATATCTCTCTAGAGATATTGAACTTGTGCATTTTGCAGCAACAAATCCTACAAATATCTCTATTAAGAGAGATAGAAGAGGTATATAGGAAAATGATATAAAAATTTCAGCTCAAAATTTCATCCCAATTGTTCCTAGAATTTTTTACAAACTGGTCCACAATTCTAAAGAAATAGAATTTTGTCTAGATGACCTTTTGAGCTTCCAACAAATTTTCAAATAGGATAAAGAAAAAATCAAAGAAAATGATAAACATAAGAAATAAAGAAAAAAAATGGAATCAAACAAATTAGAACACAATATGAGAGATATATTGACTTAAAGTTGCCTTAAGGTTTTGAAATCCTCTGTAAAGACTCCTAGGACCTTGATAGCTTATAGAAAATACATAGAACAATCATCATGTCTAAAATTTATCAAACCAATTGTAAATTGAATCTAAGAAGTGTTTCTTCAAATGAAACAAATTCATGCAAAACTCCTCCAGATCCATTCCCAGTTAATTTTGAAGTTAAGACAAAGATACTAAAAACAAAGTATTGTCAAGCTCAATAAGATGCAAATTTTTTTTTTCAAAAATGAAAACAAAACACCATGATGATAACCTAAAACTGGCAACTTATCCAAACCAACTCACCAGAAATTAAGGCACAATTTATTTTTTAAAACTAATTAAAATAGAGGAAACAAAGAAAACAAAACTAGAAATCCTAAACTAATGACCTCAGTTATAACTCCCCCATACTTATGCTTTAACAAGAGTAACACAAAACATAAACATATGCAAGAAAAGTTCTCCACATATGTGAAAAGTGGCAACAAGCATATCCAATAAGTGTATCCACTTGTGTGCTATGTGTACAAGAAAATTTAGGCAACAAGCAAGGATAGATACAACATTTGAAGCTTGTCATAATGGCTTGAAATAGAAATTGGAGCCTCTCATAGCGATTTGATGTAAAGGTCTTCCCTTATCTAGTGTAAGATCACATGAAATGATCTCTTTGAAAGAATCACAAACAAGCTCTTTATGAGTTTGATGCAAATCTTGAAATTGAAGCACATGAGCTTGTGAATTCCTTTCATTAGGTGGTATGGCCTCTTCCAATTCAAGTGAAAATCCTCCAAATCCATTATTAATTTCTGCCATATCCATATGTGCACCTATAACATCAACAAAACACCTTTCTTCAAGCACATTTGGGTTCGATGAAGTGCTATTCTTTTCAAAGACAAAGGAATTAATTTCTAAGCAAATAGCACATAGAGCATCATTTAAACTGTAATAGGTAACATCCAATGCAACATTATATGAGCTATTACCATGGGTAATCCGATACAACATATTATGGGACTGTTACTATAGGACGCTTGGCAACTCCCTAGTACTTGTTAAGGTACGGTTAGGAGTCAACAATACCTCTATCATGAAACTATAGTTCATAGGTAGGTTAGATTACCTTTAGCCAGGTGTTTATTCCACTAAAAGTGAGCTCCGGTCAATAAGTGGTTGATCCAAGAGAGCTTATGGTTTTGTGTCTGGGAGCTTTAAAGGATCGATGGATAGTTGATCATGCTAAAGTGTAAAAGGATTTGAAATGTAATTTATATGTGAAAGTGATAATTTAGTTATGATATACTATATATATATGCTATAAGATGATTTCAATTACTTTGCCATGGTTATTTGTGGTAATAGATATTTAATAAACTATATTTGGTTACTGAGATTTTTATCTCACCCATAATTATTTACATTTTTTAGGTTCTGGTGCTAGTAATTCGAAGGGTAAAGACATTAGCTGAGTTGAGATCGCTCACTAAGCCTTTGTAAGAATTTGGTGTAATGAAATTGTTGTTAGTAGTTGTAAATATCTATAAGTTGCCAAAGGATTCAAACATGTGCATATTGTGGTGAATGTTGTGTTTTTTTTTTGTGATTTTGAGCTCCCTAGCCCTTATATATGTATGAATGATGAAATGACTAAATGGGCTAGTGGAAGAAAGTATATATGTGTGAATACGTGATGTTTGAAGTGGATACATAATGAATTGGCCTTGTGTGGGATTAAAGAAAAGAAAATGTGATTTTGGCCCCAAGTGAAAAATAGGCGATTTATAGGTCAAATATGTGTATGTTTGATATATTGTACATGTGTGTGGTCAATCAGGTATGTATTGTCCATTTAGATGTGGTCAAGGCCCATAAAGTGGCTAATAACAATTGGTTTTGAATTGAGATATTTAGTGACAAAATTTTGCCAGAAAATGGTCAAAGTACACTTTAGTGTTCAATTTTTGATAGAAATATTGGATTAAGATGAAACTAGTGTCATTAGTTAGATTTTGAAACAAGCTTCATATAGACGCTTAAACCATCTTAATCGGACATCGTATGTGAACATGGTGCACATCTAAATTTTATATCAAAAACTACCATTTGACAGCAAATTCAGGTGTGTACGCTACGGTGTATGTACCCTTATTGTAACATCTCGAATTTCTAATCTTGTGTTCATGACTAATTAGGGATAAGTTAGTGATTTAATGTAGAGATTAGAGTTCTGAGTAGTGAAGTGATATATTGACTCATTGAGATGTTATATGAACAGATATGAGTAGAAGAATGAGGTCCTGAAGCAGAGCAAGTAAGCATAGTGAGGATTTTTCTTACTATGCCACATGCCGTAGTGGGTGGTAGATGTGCTACAGCACATGGACCAGAAATTAGTTCAATAGGGACGTGTCCAACTCAAAAAATAGAAGGGAGAAACATAGGAGGAGAGTTTTGGAGTGGAGAAGAGCCAAGGCTATGTTAGGGCAAGCTATATCAGGAGCAAGGATGGTGTTTTCAACTCGTTACTTATTGGGTAAGTCACGTACTGCCTTAACCTCCAAATCTACCCTATTTTCTCTTAGTCTTAATCAAGGATAAAATGAATTCGAGAGTTTTAAGGAGTTGATTTCTTACCCAATAGTAAGAAAAAGGTTCTCTGGAATTAAACTAGTGCTTTGTAACTAGTTAGAGTCAAAACGATAAAGTTTTGAAGCTTTAGGCAAGAATTACCCTAATCTAGAGAGAGAGTAGTGAGAGAAAAATTACTGGAAAATGTTAAATCTTGAAATGAGGGGTGATCAATGGTAATGTGCATAATCGAGTGTGAAATGTGGATTTGATAGCAATTAAGTGTTTAATTGTGATATTTGGCACTTTTGGTCAATAGAGGAATTGACTTTGAATATCAATTCTGTGTAGATTCTAGTGTGTGATGCACAAATTATGAGAGAGGAGCTTGAAAAGGGTTAAAGTCACACGGGTAAACCTTTTCTAATGAACAGAAGGGTTGAGGTAACCATATAGTTTATTATGTTTATTAACTATTACAACTGTGCAGAAGGAAATGTTAAATGTTAAGTTGTGAATTTACGAGTTTTAGCATGAACTCTACATTATGAAATGATTTGAAAAGTTATTGATTTTAATGAGTATATATATACATATATGTTTTGGAAAGGTATATAACTAGTGAAAGTTGTGAAAGAGCATGATCATGGGGGTGGAAGTTCACTCAGGATATGTGGGGTTGTGTGTGTGTGGAGATTTGCGAGTGAAAAATTCATATGTTCAGGTTAGCACCATGGGACATCTGGTGCAGCATTATTCAGGCTATTACCATGGGTAATCCAATACAGCATATTATGGGACTGTTATTATGGGATATCCGGGTAGTTTGGCAACTCCTTAGTATAGTTAGGAGTCAACGACACCTCTATCGTAAGTGTGTGAAGAGGGAAACCATAGTTTGTAGGTGGGTTAGATTATCTTTGGCTAGATGTTTCTACCATTGAAAGTGAGCTCAGATCAATAAGTAATTGATCCAGAAGAGCCTATAGTTTCACGTTGGGGAGCTTTGGAGGATTGGTGAATAGTTGATCATGCTGTGGTGAAAAAGTATTTAAAATGAGATTTATATGTAAAAAAGATAATCTAGTATTGATATGTGATATGTGTGTGTATGTGTGTGTGTAACATAATGTTTTTAGCTACTTTAACATAGTTATCTGTGGTAATAGACATTTAATGAGCTATATTTGGTTACTAAGATTTTTATCTCACCCATGGTTAGTTACACTTTTCAAGTTCTAGTACTAATGGGTCAAAGGAAAAGGACATAAGCTGAGTTGACATCTCTTGCCTAAATCTTTGTAATATATGGTGTAATGATTTGTAAATTATGAGCCAAAAGTATGCATAAGTTGCCATAGCATTTGTACATGTGCATTAGATATGATTATGGTATGCTATTTGTGATTTTGAACTCCTTAGCCTTGTATTTGTGTGAATGATGAAATGATTGAAAGGGCTAGTGGATGGATGTAATTATGTGTGTATATGAAATAGGTGGAGATTATATGGAGTGGTTTGGTCATATATGAGACTAGAAAAGTGAAAATGTGATTTTGGCCCAAAGTGTGACATAGGCAGATTATAGGCCAAATTTGTATGTGTGTGTTATATTGTGCATGTGTATGGTTAATTAGGTGTATTTCATCCATTTGGACTTGGTCAAGGCCAAAAAATTGGCTAATGACAATTGGTTTTGAATTGAGACACTAAAGAGCAGTTTGACCATTTATTGTTAGAAACTTCAATGGTTTCCTTCTTCGATCAACATAACTCTTTTGCCTACTTTGAGCGGTTAATAACTTCTGTTGTATCAACTCAATCTTTTAAGTAGTTTGATCTACAATACCTGGTCTTACTATGCTTCTTTCACTCAGTTCGGTCCAACACAAAGGTGATCTATACTTTCATCCATATAAAGCTTCATATCGAGCCATTTGAATGGTGGAATGATAACTATTATTATATGTAAATTCGGCTAATGGCAAATAGCTATCCCAACTACTATGCAACTCTAACACACAAGATCGTAATATATCTTCTAAAGTCTGAATGATTCATTCCATTTGCCCATCATTCTAAGGATGATAAGCTGTATTAAACTTCAAAATAGTACCCATAGCTCTTTGTAATGCTCCCCAGAACCTGGATGTAAATCTCAAATCTCAATCAGAGACTATTTCCTCAAGCACTCCATGTAAACGTACAACCTCTTGGATATAGGTCTCAACCAATTTCTCTAGAGAATCACTAATCCTGATGGCTAAAAAGTAGGCTGAATTAGTCAATCGGTCAACAATCACCTAAATAGCATCATGTCCCGATTGAGTTTTTGGCAATCTAGGGATGAAATCCATGGAAATGCTATCCCATTTTCACTTAGGTATTTCTAATGGTTGTAGTGTCCTAGCCAGCCTTTGATGTTCAATTTGCACTTTTTGGCAAGTCAAACACCGAACTACAAACTCTGTCACATCTCTTTTCATTCCTGGACACCACCAATAACGCTTAATATCTTGATACATCTTTGTCGCTCATGGGTGAATAGTATACTTGCTATAGTGTGCTTCATTCAGAATCACCCTTCTCAAATCTTTATCATTAGGCACATAAATTCTATCCTGACAAACTATGAATCCATCATCATTGAAGCTGAAATCTGTAACCAGATTCAACTCAACCTCTTCTCGAATCTTAAGAAGATATTCATCTTTCAATTGCGCCATTCTCAATTCCTTCTAAAAATTACTACTAATCATAGTAATATATACCCAACTAAAGCTTTCAACAGTGCATCTTATTGAAATCAATGAAAGACTCTATTAAATTGTGCTCTTGGATCATTAAACTAGCTATATGTAGTGTCTTCCTACTTAACGCATTAATTACCACATTAGCTTTCCCCAAATGGTATTTCAACTCAAAGTTATAGTCTTTGAGCAATTCCATCCATCTTCTTTGTCTTATATTCAATTCCTTCTAGTTTATTAGATACTTTAAACTCTTGTGGTCACTGAATACGCTAAATACTGACCCAAATAAATAATGATGCCAAATCTTCAGTGTAAAAACTACTGCTGCTAGTTCTAAATCATGAGCCAAGTAGTTCTCTTCATATGGCTTGAGTTGTCTTGATGCATTTGCTACAACTCTTCTATCCGGTATTAATACACAACCCAAACCTCTTAGGGAAGCATCTGCATACACCTCATATGGTAGTCTTAGATTTGAAATTATTAATACAGGTGTAGTAGTTAGTCTCTCTTTTAGCTTTTGAAATGTAGTCTCACACCTGTCATCTCAAATAAGAGGATGATCTTTTTGGGTCAATTTCATCAATGGGGAAGAAATCTGAGAGAAACCTTGGATAAATCTTTAGTAATATCCAGCTAATCCTAGAAAACTTTGAATTTTCGTAACTGAACTAGGCCGTTCCCATTTCAACACAGCATCAACTTTATTAGGATCAATAGAAATCCCATCTATTGATACCATATGGCCTAAAAATCTAACTTCTCTTAGCCAAAACTTGCACTTACTGAGCTTGGCATATAGTTTGTTCTCCTTAAGAATATGAAGGACAATCCGAAGATGTTTGGCATGTTATTCCTCATCTTTCGAATAAACCAGAATGTCATTGATGAAAACCATAACAAACTGGTCTAAGTATGGTCTAAAGATACGATTTATGTAATCTATGAAAACCACAGGTACATTGATCAGACCAAATGCATGACAAGGAACTCATAGTGCCCATAATACATATAAAAGTCTGTCTTAGGTACATCTTTCTCAAAAACCTTTAGCTGATAATACCCTGGCATCAAGTCAATCTTGAAAAAGATTGAGGCTTTGCCAATTGATCTAGCAGATCATTGATCCTGAGTAAAGGGTACTTATTCTTTACTGTCACCTTGTTCAACTATCAGTAGTCGATGCACAATTGCCAACTGCCATCCTTCTTTCTTACAAACAACACTGGTGAATCCTATGGTGATACACTCGACTTGATGAATCCTTTGTCAAGAAAATCTTCAATTTGCTTCTTCAATTCATTCAACTCTGAAGGTGACATCTGATATAGGGCTTTAGAAATTGGTTCTGTACTAAGAACCAAATCTATTGAGAATTCAACTTCTCTGTCCGAAGGTAATCCAGACATCTTAGAAAACACCTTAAGAAATTCACTTACTACTCCAATCTTCTCAATACCACGGTCATACACACTGCTGGCAGCACAAACTACTATGTAGATGTCACATCCTTGCTTGATTAGCTTCTCAGCTTGCACAACTGATTGGATCTTAAATTACTCAATAGAACTAGTCCTTACCAATAATAATTTTCTAGCACAGTCTAACGTAGCATTATTAGCTGCTAGCCAATCTATGGCAACTATCACATCAATCCCTTTTATATGAATACAAATCAGATCGATTACAGATACTTGATCCTCAAACACAATCTCAACTCTCTAACATGCTCTGCTAGTAATACTTGAAAGTCCAGAATGCATAGTCACTTTAATTATCATTGGTAACTCATTCAATTCTAACTTCAATCTATCTACACATTCTTCTAAAATGAATGAATGTATAGCTCTCAAATCAAATAAAGCTTCAATTCTATTACCACAGACAAAAATAATTCCTTCTTGAATTCTTCCCAAGAATTCCTCACACTACCAGTCGACCTCACTGAATCCCACCATCTCCTGGCTGCTCCAACTAGCTGGACTGTAGCTAAGGTCACTCTCTGCTCTGAAGTGCAGGTCACCACCTCAAATATTCTTTTGAGACGCTCAATCTATAACATCTAAAAACTTCAAATCTGAAAAAATTGACTAATTAAGGGATAAATTAGTAAAAAATATGATTAATTTATTTAATTATGTTTTTAGGTTGCTAATTGGATTTTTGGGTTATATTTGGCTCTAAATTGAGTTAGGATGGGAGTCAGATCAAGTCGGGTGGCATTAAGGAGAGCAAAATCAACTTGTTACTTGTTGCATCATGAGCTGTGGCTTGTGTGGCGTGCGTTGCAGTGCACAGTACAGCAGACAACTTAAAATTTCAAAAATGATTAGAAAATGAAAGTTTTTGTAGTGGAAAACCTAGAACACAAAGGGCAAAGTTTTTGGCACTGTTAGGGCATCAATTTAAGAGGATTTTGAAGATAATTTGAGGCCTTCAAACTCTTGAGTAAGTTTTCTACCTTTTTTCTCTACCTTTTCATCTCATTTTCCACAGGATTTGGAAGAATGAGAATTTACTCTGATTGGATTAAGCCATGAGTCTATGTTTTGAAGGTTTCTATTGACTCTAAAGGTTTGATTTAGGTTTATTAATCTTGAATATGTGGCAATAGGAAGCTACTTTGTTGTTTGGTGAATGTTAGATCAAGCCTTAACTTAATCATGGGGTTTTAAAGTGTGATAAGTTGAGATATTAAGTGTTATATTGTGAGAGAGTTAGACAGAGGCTTAAAGGAATTTTGTGAACAAATTCTAATATTAACAAACCTCTTTGTTGAGAATATGAGTGAGAAGTAGGAGAATTGGGAGGTTATTGGTAGCTAATAGTGCTTATATTAATTGAAAATTAATATATAGTACTTGTTGATGTAGATTGTGGTGTGGGAAGACTTACCTTGACACAAGAAGAGATTTAGTACCACGGGTAACCTTTTTAGTAACAAAAGGGTTAAGGTAACTAGATAATTTGTATTATTTATTACCTTGTATAAGTTATTCTCAAGTTGTTCTTGCATGATTTGTTAGGTATATATGTATGAATTTTGTAAAAGTTAACTATTTTAGAAAATGAGTGAAGTATTGATTTTTAAAATGTCAAGTTTTTAAAGTAAGTAGTAATATTCATTATATTGGTTTAGAAAGTGTTTTATGCATGGTCAAGTAGAGATATGTAGTGAAATGTGGTATATTAGAGGGTAGGAGGTCACCCTAGTAGAGTTAGTGAAGATTAAGTCCATATGGCACTGCTGGTACCTCGGGATGCCAGGTGCAGCACTTACTCTCCTTAGTACCCAAAAGGATACGGATTTGGAGAATGTGCTCCTTAGCATCTATAGGATGCGGTGTCAGAGTAACGACACCCCGATTTCTTGTAATGGGGGAACTAGTAGTCCAGAAGTGGTTTAGGACACCTTAGCTAGGTAGTCCTACCATAGATGGTGAGCTTAGGAACCATACATATGGTTTGGTTCTATGAAATAGCCTACTGATTCAATCGAGAATATTAGATCGGATGGTTAGAGATCATGCATGCAACTTGTAGTGATTTTATATGGTGTGATTATGTTACTTATTTTAATGCTTGTTTATAACTTGGCATGATAATCAATAATGTAGATTATCTTAGTTACTAAGATTTTTATATCACCCCGTGACTATCACTTTACAGGTTCTACTGCTGAGACTGAGCGAGAAAAGGAATTGAGCAAGGATTAGTAGATTTACTACATCGACTAATAATGCTCAATTTTGGTTTGAGTGGTGTACATAAACTTGTTATATGATATTATATGTTATCAACTAGAAATGCATATCATTTTGATTGGTTGCACTTGTTTCATACTATGTTATTTTGTATTTTAGCCCAATATTGTATATAATGTGAATATATGATAATTTTTGTGGCGATAAGCTAAAATGCTATTACAAGTGCAAGGAATGTTTTATCTATGTGGTGACAATGTATTTGTAGTGTATTATGTGGCAATAGAGGCCAAATAGTATATATGGTAGTGATTTGATATTTTGGCCTTAGGTAAAATGGCCATTGAGTGGCCAAATTTTGTGTTCACCATGCTTTTGTGTGTTTGAATGCTCACTTAAGTGTATTTTGGTCCATTGGAATTGGTTCAAGCCTTACAATGTGTTAATGGTATAAGTTATAAGTTTTGGGTACTTAGATGCTTGAAAATCTCTTTAAAAATTAACTTTTGCATCTAAGCATCTAAAATTCTCATACAGTGTCAGATCATAATGAAACTTATACCATTAGTTAACTTATTGAATAAACTTCGCGTGGGTACTTAAATCACTCTAATTGGATATCGGATGCAAAAATGGCGTACATTCAAAGTTTGTCCAGAAAAGCTATCATGATAGTATTGCTGTCATGGACTGGGCTGCGATGCATTTTGCGCAAGCCGCGGAGCACGACACAGTGAAAAAACTTGGCTTTCTATGCCACATGCCACGGTGCATGGACCAAAACACTAAAAAAATGACATTTTTGACCCTGTTTTAAAGTGTTTTGCTTCCTAAAACTTTTCCATACTTCTAATACCTATATAAATCATTAAGTTTGAGCTCAAACTATTAAATTTGAAGGGTTTTTTATGGGATCCTAAATATTTCACAATTATTTTTAAAAGATTATTAGTTTTAACCCTTATATAAATAATGTGAGCTTAAGAGTAATCCTTGCTCCTAATTATGATTGTTTGTTGTGATTGTGTGGTGAATTTTAGTAATGTCAAGGTGGACATTACATAATGCACTGCTCGGCTTCTCCTTCTCTCACACTGCCATCAAATCTAGGTGAATTGAACCTCACATATGTCTTCTAGGCTCGGTCGATAGATGGATCAGTAGCAACTCCCACAGTTTGTCTACTATTCGAAGTTTGAGGCGGCTCAGGTCTACTATGAACTTCTTCCAATATTGGCCTCTCTTGAGCTTCTCTTTCCCCTTCTTGATCTCTACCCCGTAATAATACATCATGCTCTTTAACTGTTTGCCAGATATCAATCATCATATCCCTCAATTCTTTTAATAAGCTATCTCTTCTATCGGCTTGTTGAGGCATATCCGGTTGAACCTCATGCACAGGTTCTTCCTCAACCAAATGCCTAGACATTCAGGTGCTACGAGTAGCTCAAGTATCTCTTCTTTTCATTTTCTCCCCTCCTAAGGATGAAAGTAATAGAAAAATTAAGGAAAAGGAAAAGAATTGTGTAATGAATAATATATAAGTTGCCAAAAACTAGAATGAATGCAGAAACAAAGCAAAATTAGATCGAGAGATCGGAGAAATTGATACCAATAATTTTTTGATAGAAATATCATATTGGGATGAAATTAGTGTCATTAGTTAGATTTCAAAACAAACTTTGTGTGGACACTTAAACCATCCCAATCGAACTCCGTATGTGAAAATGGTGTGCCTCTGAATTTTATATCAGAAACTGTCATTTGACAGGAAATTCAAGTGTGCGCGCTGCAGCATATGTACCAGCATGCCACGGCACACAGCACAGAGCAAGCGATTATGGCCTTTGTGCCACATGCCACAGTGCATGGTGCAAATTTTTACTTTATTTTTAAGTGATGCACATGTTTTCTTGACTTTTGATGTACCAAATCTTTATACTTCCACTATGTATGCAAATTATGTATGGGGTTGAATAGCCAAAATGATTATAAAATTTTTTCTAGAAATCTTTTATTAGGATCCTAATGTTTTCAATAACTCTTAACTTAAGGATTAGAAGTAATTAGTAATTTGTGTAGTGGAATATATGGTAATGTCAGTGGGGGCATTACACACATGTCGTGGCGCATAGCACAGAGTGAGAGACTGTAGCCTCTGTGCCACATGCCGCGACGTAGTGGCACGAGCTGTAACACATGGTGCAAAATTGCACTTTATTTTCTTATTTTCACATGTTTCTTTTGGTATTCAATACTCGAATACTGGTTGCTTCTGCTATGTAGGTATTGTTATGTTAGGGTTTTATAACTTGAATGAGTATGAAATGATATTTCTGAAAATCTTTTATTAGGATCCCAATGTTTTCAATATTTTCAACTTGAATGTTTTCGAAGTGATTAGATATTTTGAAGTGGAGTATATGGTAATGTCAATGAGGGCATTATACAGAGCCACACGCTCAACTTTTCTATGTCATGCATGGCAGCATGTGTCACCAAGTGTCACAGCGCAACTGTCCAAATTTCTACTGTCATTTTGATGTCAAACATGACAGACTTCCAGCGTGTGTTGTTTTCTCATACGAGATCCGATCGAAATGATTTAAGTGCCCGCACAAAGCTTAGCTTGTAAGCTAGCTCATGAGACAAGTTTTGACATGATCTAAGGTCCAATCAAAATTTAAACACTCAGGTGTCAAAAAGTCACTTTTTTTGAAAAATTTGTGCACCCAAGTGTTAAAATCGATCCCTTCCTCTTATTAGACCACACAAGGCCTTAAATCAAGTCCAAAAGGACCTAATACATCTGATTGACCACAATTTATCACAATCATACATATATATAGAAATTTAACCCTTCAATGGTCAATTCCCCCATTTCACAATTTTTGCACAAAATGCCATCTCTTAGCATAACCTAGCCCACTTGATCATTTACTCAACACATTCACATATACTCACATTCATAACACATGTATTACACAATCTTAGCTCCAAATTACTCATTTCATCAAAATTTCTCACTTGGACTTAAGATTGATCCAACAATCACAACTTCAATACAAAACATACTCAATCACATATACAGACAATTAGGCTAAGATTCCACAAAATAACTACTCAAGTCATGCATGTAATCCTATAGCAACTTATTTACATATATATATATACACACATAAGATCTTGGTTCAGTTCATTACACAACTCAGAACATACAAGGATTCTTAACTTAAGCAGGTTCAAACTCTCTTGCCTTGCTCTGATCACTACCCAGTCCTAAAGACATGTAACCATGGGAGTGAGATAAAAATCTTAGTAACTGAATAACTTATTCCTATTGACTATCACATGCAATAATATTGAAGTAACACAGAGTATACCTTTTAAAACTCATTAAAATATAATTTATATTACATATCTTATTTCCATATAACGCATATTCATTCTCAAATTTTCACCAGTTTCATATAATAATCATAGTATCTCTTAGCATGATCACTACCAACCGAACCTCCAAATCGCTCCGACAAGAAACCATAAGTTCATCTTGGAGCAATGTATACTCTCATTGACCATAAGCTCACTTGCAGTGATAGAATCACCCAGCCAAAGATGTTCTAGCACACATACAGGCTATGGTTTTCCCAATACACATAATGGGTTGTCGTTGACTCTAACACTGTATCATATAGACACTAAGGAGTCTCACACATCTCTAACACTGTACTTTTTTAGGTACTAAGGAAATCTTTCCATATGGTCTTTATCACCACCTCCACTCGGGTGAACTCCCACCCTTATGATCATGCTTTTCGAACCATTTCGATTTATCACTTTCTATACTTTCTTACACAACTTACATATGTAATACATGCTATTTGAAATCACACATTTCAATGATTTATTTCAATCAAAAGTTATTTCATACAATAATTACACAATGCTATAAAACATGTTGAGTTTAAAACAATTTCATGGACTACATAGCATACTAACACACAGTTACAATAAACGATCAAACAAAGGAAGTTATTCAGTTATTTCAACCCTTCTATCACTATAAAGGTTACTTGTGGATTTTAACTACCACAATAGCTTATCTCGAGCTTCCTTTCTCTACTCACATGTCTAATATGCCAATCTAAACATGTTTAACACATTTTAGTCATTTGGTCCATTTTGACCAAAAACTCATATTTACTACTTAGGGCTATATTCATCCTAAACTCTTTTTCATTATCCATTCTAGGTCCATTACTACTTATTAACTACTTTACATCACCTTAACTGGTCTTTCACTCAAACCAAATTCCTGCCCTAACTTTCCATCTCTAAGGGCTAAAATTGAGCCTACGGGTTTAAAGCTCTACCATTCAACTTTAAACCAGTTGTAAAGCTGTACTTTAACTTTCAAGAACCTTTTTATTACTATTGGGCAAGAATCAAACCTCTTAAATTCTATCAATTCAATTTTCCTATAACTCATTTTCAGAGAAATTTATAGAGTTATACATAGCCTATCTAATAAGGTATCGATCAAAAGCACCTTCCAATGGCCTAAAATAGCTTGGTCTAACTTCTCAGCCTTTCTCCTCTCCTCTTGTGTGTTTCCAAATTTTCACTTCTAAAAATAACTAAATTTCATGATTTAAGAAGTGATTTTCTGGCCTATGCACCACGGTGCATGTAGTATAAGCCATAACGCGTGGGACAGTGAGATTTATTCTTACCACACGTACTTGCTTTGACCTGAAGTGCACTCCTATCACCTGTATCTATTCATACAACACATCAATAAGTCAAATCATTAAGTAATCATTCAAATTTCTAATTCCATACTAATTATCACTTTTACTTAGTTAATAACTAATCATGGGATTAAGAAATTCAGGATGTTACACTAAGCATCCCTAGATGAGCTATATCAATATTGTGATTAAGAGTAGCCATGGAGGATTCTAAGACAAGATGATTATTAATAGGATTCCTTTCTCTTCTTATCCTCCTCAAGGTTCTCTTAATTTCTTGGTCAATTGACACTTGCTCACTAGGTCTCCCCCAGATCATGCAATGTATGCAAGAATGAATTAAAAACAAGAACCAAAATTAACAAGAAAAACACTCAAAATGAAAAAAAAAAACTTAAAGCTATTCTATAAAGAAAAGACTCAAAAAATGCAAGACACATAAAGACTTGAAATGCAAGCAAGCAAAATACTCATAAAAAAGCAAAAGTGATAAGTAATATTTTGTTGTCTGAAATTAAAGAAGAATGCAAAACTCACACAAATACAAAATTAACTAAAATAACAAAGTGAATTCAGCACAAAAACAAGCAAGGAAAGGGTTTAGAAAATGGATGTTTTGGAATTCTACTTTCTACCCACTCTTCTTGTGCAATTTCTATAGAACAATTCCCATGTCCAAATAACCTAAAAATTGAAAAGTAATTAGGTAAGATGCTGAACAAGAATATATAAACATATCAGAATTTTTCAACTAGCCAATACTTTCTAATTTTTCTTGTAATTTGGGCTACAGCAATCTGGAAACAAAATTTCTTCCAAATTGACCTTACAAGACTTTTTTACTTGTTTCAATCTAGTTAGTGGCTAAATTACAAAAAACTAAAAAAAAACCAAAAATGAATCTAAGATACTAGGGAGAAATGTGAGATTTGGATCATAAAATTTGGATAAGTATTGAAAAATTTATGCTCACACAAATTTGATATAGAGTCCTGGATTTCTCCATAATAGTGTATTTTACCTTGTGTCCTTCAAAAATTCGCACAGAATAGTATACGAATCTAAATAATGCCAAACCAATTTTTTTAAAAATTAAGATATAAATATTTTTGTGGATAAATTTTTAGAATGTTTTCCTAATAAAGCAGTTCCAGTGAATTTTTTACAATTCATCCAAGAAATTAAGGAAAATAGTTTTCATAGAGTTGCACCCTTAGTAACCTAAACTTCAAAAAAAAAACACCAAAAATCATACAAAAATAATGAAAATTACCAAAAACATAAAAATCATAGAATAAAAAATTAAACAAAATCAAACCTAAACTAGTCATTGCCTTAGCTCCTTAGTAACAGTGCCAAATTTTGACTAAGGTTGTTGCTATGCTAACAAAATAATACTAAGCTACACTAATTTAGACATGTAGTATTAGTCTGAACCTAGGTCTATCTCAATGTGGAGGCTTAGTTGGACAATCTAGTTTAAAGTATACCATAAGTTAATGAAACTTTGGGATAGATTTAGGTTCAAAACTAATTAAGCAATTAAACCTAATTCTAAGGTGAATGAAATGGGTGTGTGTAGACCTATTAGAAGTAAGAACTCCTACGTGAATTTAGTCACCTATCCCTGTTTGATTAAAACCTAACTAGTTTGGTCTCTCTCTCTTCTTTTTTGTTTTAGTCACTTAGTTATATTTACTAAAACTTAGCTAATCTGTTGACTAACCCTAACTCAAGATTATGGTCTTAATGTGTGCCAAAACCTAGCTAGCAAAAAGCACAACTAAAGTATTACAACCGTGAGTCAATTTGATTAAGCACTTATAATGGAATCAACATGCTCAAGATTATGATACATGAAGATATTCACATGCATTCAAGTTAGCAAGATTATGACAAGCAAGAAAACATATTAATCTCAACAAGCTAACTAATATTATGAACTAGTCTTGAAGAGGCCAAAATTATGTGCTAGAGACAATAAAACTCTAGTTGTAACAATCATCTCTCAATCATATAAATTATCACTTGAGTTTACAAGTTTAAAGAATTAAATAAATTTGTAATTTTAGAGAGAGAAAAGTAGAGATAGAAACCTAGCTAGAAAATAATACAAAATGAAGGTTTTCTTTTCCATATAGTAACTCCTTCAAGAATCTAGCCTTGCATCTTCAAGTGATAAATAGGATGAAGCTCCAAGATTGTAGTCTTCTTCATCTCAAAATCGCCTAAAGCTAGTAAGGTTGGATCCCAGTGAAAGCTCTAGGTGATAGGTCATATTTGTTACACACTTTCCTTAGGCATTTAGGACCACATTTCATGATAGGAAACCCTTGAATGTGCATTCTTGGTGTTAAATTAAGGTTTTAGGCCCTATTAAGAAAGTATGTATATTGAGGGTGTTTTGGTTGTTATGCACTTTTTTGGGAATTCAAAGGAAAATCTGGAATTTTATGTGTGTACTGATATTAGGTCAATTTAGGTTGAAATATTTGGTCTTGAAAGTCACATTTAGATTTAGAGTTAAAAAGTCAACATTTTGGGTTGACTTATCAATTTGGCTAACTTGACCTAATTTGCATGCATGCATGGCAACCTTATATTTCTCATGGGTGTTTGTGAAATTTTGAATTGATTTTAAAAATACACACAAAAAGATATTAGGGTTTGAATATTTTTCATATTTTATCACATGTGCAAAATAACTTAGTCAAATTTCATGTTGTTGTCTTAGGTGAGACTTTGCATGGAAGAGACTTGGTTCGAGACTTGGCCTAGCACATGAGGGAGCTTTCTGGTACATGATTCAGACCTAATTTAGACTCCAGAGTGGCATGATTTTCAAAGGCAAAGAGCGGCACATGAAGTCTCCATGCACATGCACAAAAAGGATCAAGTTAACTTATCAAAGCTCAAGATAGTTTTTGTCCAAACACATGTTACCTAGGTTTAGATGAATTTTTTAGATAATTCATTCATATTTTAAGATTTCTAACTTCAAGTTCATTAAATTCTCTGACTTCTCTCTCTATACTTTTACTCTCTTTCCTCTATATCTCTCAATCTAACTATCTAAATTCCTCAAAATTCATATCATTCTCTTCCTCTCTTCCTCCTCTACATAACCTAAGAGCTTTCTTAAGGATTGAACGTTGTTTACCTTAGGTGACTTTGATGGAAAGAAGAGCCATGATTATAGAGCTTCATCTTGCTCATCTCTTGGAAATACAAGGCTAGATTCTTCAAAGAGCTACTCTGAGGAGGAGGAAACCTTGAGTTTATATTATTTTTAGCTAGTTTTAAATTTCTCTCTCTAGAATTAACAATTTTGTATGACTTTTTGAACTTGTGATCTCAAGTGATAATTCATATGATTGAGAGATGCTTGTTGTAACTTGAGTTTAGTAATGTTTGAGTGCATAATTTCAACCTCCACAAGTTAATTTGTAACATTCTAAATTTCTTAATCTCGTAATTAGCTAATAATTGAGGGAAAAGTGGTAATAAGTGTGGGATTAGAGATTTGGATGGTTACTTGATAGTTTGACTTGTTGGGATGTTGTATGAGCAAGTACGAGCGAGAGGATCACATTTCAGGTCAAAACAAGTATGCGTGGTGAGAATTAATTTACTATACCACACGCCACAGCTTGTACTGCATGCGCCGCAATGCATGGACCAGGAAATGACTTCTTAAGTCATGAAATTTTAAAAATTTCAGAGGAGATAAATTGAGAAACACATGAGAGAAGGAGAGAAGAATGGCTGAAGAGTTAGGGCAAGCCACTTTAGGTCATTGGAAGGTGCTTCTAATTGATAATTTAGCAGGTAAGCTATATATAACCCTTACCTTCCATTCTATATAAATTTTTTTCAATATGAGTTATAGAGAAATTGAATCAGTAAAGTTTGAGGGGTTTGATTCTTGCCCAATAGTAATAAAAAGGTTCTTGAAAGTTAAATTAGAGCTTTACGATTGGTTTAAAGCTAAATGGTAAAGCTTTAAACTCGTAGGCTCAATTTGGCCATAGGTTAGAGAGAGAAAGGGGTGAGAATCTAATATAAGTAAAATAAGACTGGTTTCGATCATAGAGAGTAATAATCAAGTAATAATGGACTTAGAATAGATAACTAAAAAAGAATACATGGTTAAATATAGCCATAAGTAGTGAAAATGTATTTTTAGTTAAAATATACCAAATGTGTTCAGATTGGCATATTGAATATGTGAGTTGAGAAAAGAAGCTTGTGATAAGCAGTTTTGGCGGTTGAAATCCACGGGTAACCTTTCTAGTGACAGAAGGGTTGAGGTAATCGAATAACTTTCTTTATTTGACTATTTGTTGTAACTGTGTGTGAGTATGCTATGTAATGTATGGAGTAATTTTTAACTAAGCATGTTTTATGGAATTGCATGAATGTTATATGAAATAGCTTTTGATTGAATAAAAGTATTGAAAGGGGTGATTTCAAATGATGTGTTAATATATATATATATATGTTATGTATGAGAAAAACTTTTAAGTGGTAATTGGAATCTATGTGATTCAAAAAGCATGATCATAAGGGTAGGAGTTTACCTAAGTAGAGAGGTGCTGATAAGACTACATGGTATATTCTCCTTAGTACCCGACAGGGTGTGGTGTTAGAGAATTACACCTCCTTAGTGCCTTTTAAGGTGCAGTGTTCGAAAAGATCTCCTTAGTGCCTATTATGGTGCAATGTTGGAGATTCAGGACTCTTTAGTATCTACGTGATATAATGTTGGAGTTAATGACACTCCATTGTGTGTATTAAGGGAAACCATAGTCCAAAAGTGAGAAAGAACACCTTTGGCTAGGTGATTGTACCATTAAATGTGAGCTTAGGGCTAATAAGAGTGTACATTAGTCTAGCAGAGCAATCTGCTGTCTATATTCAGGCCTCATCTTTTCTAGAAGCCTCTTTACCTTCTACTCACTATCATCTATCTCATTCAGATAAGTAGAAAATTTTAATAGTTGATTAAACTTCTAAATAAATGCCTCCTCATCAAGATCTCCCTACTGAAATGCATGGAACTTAGCCTCCTTCTCATCTCTAAATGTTGGAGGAAAATGATAATCAAAGAACATTTCCTTGAATTGTCCCAAGTTAGCTAATGTCTATCCACTAGTCTTGCAAAATTCCACTAGTGTTTAGCATCCTCAATCAAATATACTGTGGCTAGAATCACCTTCTACTTAGTAGAGCACGGTACCGCCTCAAAGGTAGTTTCAACTCTCTCTATACATTTCTCTACTTCTCCTTCCTTCATAGTTCCATTAAAGGTTAGAGGGTTAAATTGGGAGAAAGTCTTCCATGCTCGGTCAATAGGTATCCCCTAAGCATCTCTATTTGCTCTAGTCCCAAACAATCCAGGTCTACTACCAGAACCATAAGATAGTTCTAATATGCTCTCATGAGCTTCCTCTGGTCTCCTTTATTCCTCCTCATGGCCTTTATTACAGAGTAAAGCATCGTGATCTTAAATAGTTCTTTGAATAGTTCTCATCATATCCCTCAATTCTACTAAATTGCATCGTTACCCTAGGGCCTTTTGTAACACTTGCCTTGAGTGTTATCCAAAAATCACATAATTCAAACAAACTAAGTGTGGTTAAGGAGTTGATCCTCTAACCAACTTAAGAAATAAATCATTTAAAACCTTAAAAATAATTATAGGTTCTACCTATAGAGCACGGAAGCAAGTTAGACGAAAATGGAATAAAAAGATGCTGTCATGACAGTAATTTATTGCTGTCATGACAGCCCTCCTGGGCCAACTTCCAGGAGGCGGTGTTCTATCATTCGACCTCCGATTGAAGTGATTTTAAAGCTCACACGTCACATTCAAAGGGTACTATAAGTGTACCAAATTTCAAAAAGATCCAACGGTCGGATTAAAAATTAGACATGTTAAAAGATTGACTATTTTTGCTGTCATGACAGCTAAAAAGCTGTCATGACAGCACTTCTGGACCAACTTCCGGAGTGCACCATTTCATCATCTGACCTCCGATCAGAGTGATTCCAAAGCCCACATGTCACTTTTAAAGAATACTATTAGCATACTAAATTTTGAAAAGATCCAACGGACGGATTGAATTTTGTGCAGGTTACAAAATCAACACTGTAGCTGTCATGACAGCAATTTAATGCTGTCATGACAGCACCTCCAGACCAAATTTCGGAGTGCGTCGTTTCTCCGTCCGATATCCGATCGACGTGATTCCAAAGCCCACACGAAGCTTATAAAAGGTTTTACTTGTGACCCAAATTTTAGAAAAATCCAACGGTCGGATTAAGATTTGGACACCCGGATGCAAAAGTGCAGCTTTTTGGTAAAAACCATTTTCAAAATTGTCCAAATCCCATCCTAATGGTCACAAACCTGTGGAAACACTTTGGACACGTCAAATAAGATTAAAAACACTTGATAGAACATTCAAATGATGAAAAACCCTCATACATCAAAATTTGACCACCCGGGTGCCATTTCCTAAAATGGACCCTAAACCCCCAAAATGCACAAATCATACAAGAGTGGTCACAAATCAATCCAAATACCATGTATTTATATAAATACATATGCTAAACATTTTCACTTGGCTCAGAGCTCCTTGTGGGGCCCACGCACCCACTCTCTCTATCCAAGCTGTATGTTTTCCCATAGCACACCATTTGCAATGCAACCACTTTGCATTTGCTTATAAAATCACATATATATCAAAATAAAGATCTGCTTGTAATAGAAACTTGGTCTACTAAGTAAATCCATCAAAACCACACACCATAACCAAGTTTCCTAGCCACAAGTCTACAAACAGACAAAAATTCATACACAAGCACACAATCCACACATATTCACACACACACACATAATCATATCCTACTGGCACCCTAATCTTAAATACATTACAATATATTTGCTCAAAAGAAAGGGGTTGCAGTTCTTTACAAATCACAAGCAAACCCCTAGCTTTGCTCTTTTCCCCGTCCACCACTGGATCCTTCGCCTGGACCTAGAATATTGAAAAGAAAGGGGTGAGACAACCACAGTCTCAGTAACAGTGAAATCTATATTGATTATTACAAAGTAAGCCATAATTAAATAAATGAATAATAAATTCAACATAGTATATAATTTAGCCATTTAAAATGCATGAATGCATGACCTAGGCCGGTATGGCCTTTCATGACCAACAGAATGCCCCCTGGCACTCTTTAACTCGCAGGTAAACCTTATACCTACTTGTACCTCCACAGGCACAAAACATAATCTAAGGCATGATCTAATCCACCGAACCGCCTATGCCCCTTCGACGTGAATCCTGAGCAGTCAAAGCTAACTCCCTCCCAGAGCCAGCCCGACTTACTCTCCATGTGAGGGCTACCTTGGCCTAGGCACTCAACCTCACACTTCATATGTCGGATTCCCTCCCCCACTGAGAGGTGTCGAACACTCAATACACTAACCACTTTAGTGCATTGAGCCCACAATATGTAAGACAACACTGAGTACTGACAGTGTGCCATAGAATATCAAAAATCCACACCTTCTCATTGGTGAACTCCCACCGAGATCATGCCTTTTACTCTTGTCTATCTTTCCTGAGTATTGACCATTCAACACTCTAAAGTAGTATAATATTTATAAATCTCATTTCCATAAAAACATTGTTATTAAACAATTAGAAAACATATTTGCACTATAATCAAAGTAGTACCCCATAACCCCTTATAAAGCACATTTAATCTTTTAAAATATGTAATGCATGATAACTAGTAATATTTATTCAAAAATAGCTAAAACAAAGTAATAAGAAATATAAATTCCCCTGTTACCTCAACCCTTTGGTACTAAAAGGGTTCCCCTTGTACAAAATAGGGCTCGGCTTGTTCCTTACTTCTCAATAAGTTCCACCAACAATTTTCTACAACATATAAGTGATCCACATCACTTATCATGACAAATAGTATTAATGAAGACTATAACTTATACCACACAACTTAGGTCAATGAGTCATAATCCACCCTAATGGTCCATATATTAAACCAACCATTCACATAGTATACTTAACCACCAAAACCATTTATTAGCCATCACTAGGCTAATTTTCAATTTATATAATTTTTTTAATCAATTAAAAACCTTTACTTAGTGCCACCAACTTTCACCATTAGCCCTTATAATGAAAACCAAACCTTAATTTAAATCTTATTGGGCTAAATAGCAAAATTATAACTAAATCAATAGGCTTAAACCATTGAGGAGCAAAAACCCAATTTCTCAAGGTTTATTTTGTGCCCAAAACACCTCTTTTCATCCAATTATTCACTCAAAACATTAGATCACTATATAGAAACTCAAAACATGCTCCCTAGAATCCAAAGAAACAAAAGCTTACAAGAATAAAGCCTTTGGGATCAAAATCCAAAAATTTCCTCTTCCAAAAATTGAAGAAAATCAAGAGAAAGAGAAGAGGATTGAAGTAGGGAGTTTACCTATCGTGTAGCCGAGCTCGCAACGGTCGCAAAGACTCCTAGATCCAAGCCTAACTCCCTCCCTTTCTCTTCTCTTCTTCCTCTCTCTCTCTCTCCCGTTTGTGCGTTTGCTTCCTTTCTCATTTTCTCTGCGTTTCTGCATTAGTTTGCTCCTTGAAATGCTGGTCAAAAACTTTAGGGAAAATTACAAGAAAGGGCCCAACATTTTTTATTATTGCACAAAAGCCCGGGTCAACTTTGGTAATTTTTCCCATAGTTAAAAATCAAATAAAACCAAACTTTTGCTTAGTAAAATTCGAACTCTGGGCCTCTATTAAATTATTCTAAATTTTAATTTAATTATAGATATTTTATTTTATTTTTGTTTTTTTTTAAATAAATTTGAGTCTTAAAATTTTTAGGATGTTACACCTTTCTTGCTGCTCCACTTGTATCTCTGGCTGTACCTCTGGTATAGGCCCATCATTCTTCAGTAAATTGCTGGGTGGATTGCTAGCATTTTAGGTGCTTCTTCTAACCTTTTTCTGCCTTCTTAAGAATGAAACCAAGTAGAGAAGGGGAATTAGTAGGAAAATAAAGGAAATGAGATAAAGGGAAAGAGTTGTGTACATAAAGTTGCCAACTAACAAAGTGAATGCAAGGAATGCATCATAACAAACCAGATCTTAAAACTAGAAAAATTGATACCAAAATGTAATGTCTGCCTTGACATTACCAAAACTCACCACACAATCACAATAAACAATCATAATTACAAGCAAAGATTACTCCTAAGCTCACATTATATATATAAGGGTTAAAACTAATAATCTTTCAAAAATAATTTTAGAATATTTGGGATCCCATAAAACTTAATGATTTATAAAGGTATTGGAAGCATAGAAAAGTTTTAGGAATCAAAACACTTAAAAATAAGGCTAAAATTATCATTTTTGAGTATTTTGGTGCATACATCACAGCTCGTGGTCCATGCACCGTAGCATGTGGCACAGAGAGGCAAATTTGGCCACTATGCCATGCACCGTGGCACACATGTCCTGTCATGATAGCTTTTTGAGACAAACTTCAAATGCGCATCATTTTTGCATCTGATGTCCAATTGAAGTACTTCAAGCACCACGTGAAGCTTATTCAATAAGCTAACTAATAGTACAAGTTTCATTATGATCCAAAATTGTATTAAAATTTCAGACACTCGGATGCAAAAATCAGTTTTTAAAAGCAAGTTTTAAGTATCCAAGTACTCAAAACTCAAAACTTATACCATTAACCCATTTTAAGGCTTAAACCAAGTATCCAAGGTCTGCTAAACTATTTCTAGACTACTAGTTTCCCTTATTACAAGTAATTGGGGTGTCATTACTCCAACACCACATCCAATGGATGTTAAGGAGCATAGTCTCCAACTCCATACCCTTTTAGGTACTAAGGAGAGTAAGTTTCCAACACAGCACCCTTTTTCATGTACTAAGGAGAAATATGAGCTGTACTTGGTGTCTCGAGGTACTAGCATTGCTATATGAACTTAATCTCCACTAACTTTATTAGGGTGACCTCCCACATTTTAATATGCCACATTTTATTACATATTTCTACTTGACCATGCATAAACCACTTTCTAAACAAATATAACAAATCTTACCACTTACTTCAAAACATGAAATTTCACAAATCAATACTCAACTCATTTTTTAAAATAGTTAACTTTTATAAAATTTATACATATATACATTACAAATCATAGAAAAATAACTTGAGAATAACTTATACAAGGTAATAAATAATGCAAATTATCTAGTTACCTTAACCCTTTTGTTACTAAAAGGGTTACCTATAATACTAAATCTCTTCTCGTGTTAAGGCAAGTTTTCCTACACTACAATCTACAAGTACTATATGTTAATTTTCAATTAACACAAGCACTATTAACTATCAATAACATCCCAATTCTCCTACTTCTTACTCATATTCTCAACAAAGAGGCTTGTTAAGATTACAATTTGCTCACACAATTCCCTCAAGCCTCCCTCTCACTCTATCATAACATAACACTTAATATCTCAACTTTTCACACTTCAAAACCCCATGATCAAGTTAGGGCTTGATCCAACTTTTATAAAACAATAAAGTAGCTTCATATTACCACTTAGCTAAGGTTAAGAAACTTAAATGAAACCTTTAGAATCAATTTAAATCTTTAAAATATAGGCCCATAGCTTAATCTATTCAAAACAAATTCTCTCACTTTCAAATTCCATGGAAAATGAGATGAAAAGGTAGAGGATAGGAAACTTACTTAAGAATTTAAAGGCCTAATTTATCTTCAAAATTTGACAAAATGATGCCCTAACAGTGCCCAAAGCTTGCCCTTTCATGTCCTAGGACTTTCCCCCACAAAACTAACTTTTTCTTATGATTTGCATTTTTTATGCTGTCTACGCTGTGCCGTGCGCCGTAGCCCACAACACACAAGTTGCAGCTCGTGACATAGTGAGTAAAATATCATTTTTGCTCCCCTCGATGCCACCCAATTTGATCCAACTTCCATCCTAACTTAATTTAGAGCTAAATATGACCCAAAAAGCCAATTAGCAACCCAAAAATATAATTAAATTAATTAATCATCTTTTTAACTAATTTATCCCTTAATTAGTCAATTTATTCCAAATTTGAAGTTTTCGAATGTTACATGTTCTATCAATTCTCCTACACTTATCTTTTGCACTCTGCGCAAAATCAAGTGAAAAAGGTTTGAAAGATACTTTAAGACAAAAAAACAAGAGAAAAATAATGTTTGAAGTCACTAAAATACTAGCTCAAGAACTTCTACAAATTATCAATCAATGTGGAAATAATTAGGAAAGAATTATGCACATCATAAACAAATCCTTACCAAGAATCAATGTTGAAAAGTAAGCCTCTCTAGGTAAAGTGTTTACTCTCATCAGTCAAAGTATATAATGTATTCAATTTTACTCAAAATTCCTTAAGAAAAACCCTACCATAAGTTTGTAACCCTTCTACATCTCCACCACAAAATAGCACTGGCAATCAAGAATCAAGTGGACTTTATTAGGTTATAATGTGGGTAATGAAAGGATGTCTAAGAAATGTATGTAAGAAAAGTAGGCTGGTTAGCATCAAGATAATACTAATGTCAAGATATACCCCTTTAATATACAAAGCATAACCTAATTCAATTAAGTGGACACCTTAACACAATAAGGATAGAAAGAAATGATAAGAAATAATGAAACAATAAAATTAAATGAGCTAGGCAACTTTTATTCTTATCTTTCTTTTCTTTTTCTCCTTCTTTTCTTCTTCTTTTTGTTTCTTTTTCTAGCAACTTTATTGCTTTTCTTTTTGACTATATGTTTTTTTTTCAAATACTTCTTTTTTTTTCTTTTTCTTTTGCTTTCCCTGAACTCTTTGAAAACAATAGAAAATAATGGATATAATGATGTAACAACAAAGGATAAAGACTAATGGATAGAAAAATGATAATAGACATCCACTCACTTGATTTAGGACATGCAATAAATATTAAAAAGATATATAACAGTGTAACATGCATTTCTTGGGAAAAATAGGGTGAATATTTTTAAGAATCAAACCAAAAGCTCAAAGTGGCTAACAAAGGATAATCAATAATAATGGGTTGGCTATTTGACTCTTGGCTATTTTTTATGAATGCCATCTTTCATTTTCTATCAAACAAGTGCAATACATGTGGTCTCAATTAAAAAGCAAAACAAATTCTAGAGGGTAACATCACTAGGGAATCAATCACACATGAGTGTTTGGCCTCTTCCATGAAAGGGTAATGTGCAACTCTAATTCATTAATTTAAGGTAAAAGAATGTTTAGTTCACACCTATTCAATCCTAAAAATTACCACATCTCAAGCATCAAAATATCCATTTAAAGAGCTAGGTCAATAGGTAACCTCAAACAAAACAAAACAAAACACAAAATTTTTTAAATTTTTTTTAAAAGCCAAAACAAAAGAAAACAAAATATTTATTTCTCTACCCCACACTTAAATCATGCATTGTCCTCAATGTATGTATAGACTAGTGATAAAACAATGTGAGATCAATAATTAATGCATAACAAAAGTGCAAAAGAAAAAAATTTTAGGAGAAAATAAGTTCATAGGATTGAAAATGCTAAAATTGTGACTACAATGGAAATTCAGAAAATATCTCTCTAGGGACAGTGAACTTGTGGATTTTATAATAGGAGATCCACATGAGCAATTCCCATTAAAATTTTATGACAAATAGAAGACACATATAGGAAAATGGTATAAAATTTCAGCTTGAAATTCCTTCCCAATGGTCCCCAGAATGTTCCAAAAAATGGTCCACAGTTCTAAAGAAACAGAAATTCATCCAAATGACCTTATTAGACACCAATAAGTTTTTCAAAGAGATAAAGACAAAATCATAGAAACTGATAAACATAATAAATAGAGCCAAGACAATAAGGAGAAATTCAAGACTAGAACCAAGCAATTTGGACGCACAGTGTGAGAGACATACTAACTCAAATTAGCCTTAAGGTTTTGAAATCCTCTATAAAGACTCCCACGACCTTGATAGGTTAGAAAATATACACAGAACACTCCTCACGTCCAAAATTGACTAAATAAAATTTAAATTGAAGCTAACACATGTATCTTTCAATAAAAAAAATTATAGGTCTAAACTCGTTCAAATGGGTTCCCAATGAATTTTTGAATTTAAGGCAGAGAAACTAAAAATAGAGAATTGTCAAGCTCTAAAAGATGCGATTTTTTTTTCTTTTTTCAAAGTTGAAAACAAAACACCACTATAAAAACCAAAAAGTGGCAACTTGACTGAATCAAACTCACTAAAAATTAAGGCACAATTAATTTTCTAAACCCAAATGAAAAAAAGTAAACAAAACTACAAAATTTCTAAACTAATGAACTTGGTTGTATCTCTCCCACACTTATGCTTTAATGAAAATTACACAAAGCACAAACACATATAAGACAACTGCTCCGCATGTGTGAAAAATGGCAACAAGCATTACCAATAAGTGTATCCACTTGTGTGGTATGTATACAAAGAAATGCAAGCAATAAGTAAGAATAGATATAACTTTTGAAGCTCCTCATGGTGGCTTGAAGTTGTGCTTCTCCATAGCTTCTTCATTGCCTTTCTTAAAGAGCTTACAAATATGTCCATTAAATTGCAAAGTGGGTGATGATGGGTCATGAAGAAGTTGAAGCACTCTATATGAAAAAATATTGTTTACAAGGAAAGGACCTTCCCATTTAGACTTGAGTTTGGCAATTTTTTGAATAAATCTAGTTTGATACAAGAGAATTAGATCACCAACTTGGAATTCCTTTCTAAGAACAATTTGATCATGGATGAGCTTTGTCGTTTCCTTATAGATCCTTGAGTTCTCAAATGCATCAAGTCTCATCTCTTTCAATTCTTGAATTTAAAGGAATCTCTCCTTAGCCATAAGCTCCTTATCTATATTGAGCTTCTTGCTTGCCTAATAAACTTTATGCTCAAGCTCAACCAATAGATGACATGCTTTCCCATAGACAAGCCGAAAAGGGGACATCCCTAAAGGTATCTTGAAGGCAGTCCTATAAGCCCAAAGTGCATCCTCAAGGTGTAATGACCAATCCTTCCTATTTGTGTTGACAACCTTTGAAAGAATGGCTTTAACTTCCTATTGGAGTTCTCGGCTTGACCATTGATTTGGGGATGATAACGTGTTGAAACGTTATGCTTGACCCCATATTTAATTAAGAGAGCCTTCATCACTTTGTGACAAAAGTGTGAGCCTTGATCACTCACCAATGCTTTAAGGACTCCATACCTATAAAAAATGAAATATTTGAGAAATTTCACAACAACTCTTGCATCATAAGCATGAGTAGGTATAGCTTCAATCTACTTGGAAACATAATCAACATACAACAAGATATAATTGTTTCTAAATGAAGAAGGAAGGGTCCCATAAAATCAATACCCCAAACATTAAATATTTCACAAAAGATTATAGGAATTTGAGGCATTTCATGTCTTTTGCTCTAACTAGAGACTTTTTAACATTTCAAACAACTTTTGCAAAACTCAAAAGAATCTTTGAATAAAGATGATCAGTAAAGTCCATAATCCAATATGTTTCTAGATGTTCTTTGAGCACTAAAATGTCCTCCACATGCCTAAGAATGACAAAATTCAAGTATGGAAGACACATCACAATCATCAATACATTTTCTAAGTATTTTTATCACTACAAATCCTCCACATGAAAGGTGGTTCCTAAATGTAGTACTTAGCTTCACTTCTCAATTTATTCAATTTAAACCTAGATTAATTATTAGGCAAAACACCACACTCAAGATAATTAGCTATGTAAGCATACCAAGGTGGTTTAGTGAGGATAGCACAAAGCGCTTCATCCCTAAAAGAATCAACAATAGAGGAGTTAAGGTTAGAAGGTACCAATGAATCCTCAAGATGTAGAAGCCTTGACAAATAGTCGACTATCATATTAGTAGAACCACTTTTATCCTTAATTTTCAAGTTGAATTCTTGCATAAGAGTCACCCACCTAATCAATCTTGACTTGCTCTTGGCCTTCTTCATCAAGTACTTGATGGCAGAATGATCACTATAAATAATGCACTTAGAACAAATCAAATAATATCTAAATTTATCAAGTGTAATGACAATGGCAAGTAGCTCCTTTTCGATTGTAGTGCAATTAATTTGTGCTATCAAGTATCCTAGATGCATATTCTATAACATGTGAGAGCTTACCATCCTTTTGTCCAAGCATAGCACCTATAGCAAAGTTAGAAGCATCACAATATAATTCAAATATTAATGACCAATTAGGAGCTTGCAAGATTGGGGGTGTGACAAGCATATTTTTCAAGCAATCAAATGCGTCCTTACAAACTTGATCAAACTCAAATGCAATATCCTTTTACAAAAGTTTTGTCATGGGCAATGCAATTTGTGAAAAGCCTTTAATGAATCTCCTATAAAATCCCACATGACCTAGAAATGATCTCAAATCTTTGATGCGAGTTAGATAAGGAAGAGAAGTAATGACCTCAATCTTTGCCTTATCAACCTCAATGCCTTTAGATGAAATGAAATGACCTAAAAATATGCCCTTATCAACCATGAAGTGACACTTTTCAAAATTAAGGACAAGCTTTTTCTCAATGCACCTACTCAACACTTTTATCCAAAGATACAAGACAAGATGAAAATGAATCTCAATAAACTGTGAAGTCATCTATAAAAACTTCTATGCAATGTTTAATAAAATCACTATAAATGCTCATCATGCACCTTTGAAATGTCCCAGGGGTATTACATAAACCAAAAGGCATCCTTCTAAATGCAAATGTCCCAAAAGGGCAAGTGAAAGTAGTTTTCTCTTGGTTAATAAGATCAATAGGCACTTGGAAATAACCACTAAAGCCATCTAGAAAATAATAGTGAGGCTTGCAAGCAAGTCTCTTAAGCATTTGATCTATAAATGGCAAAGGGAAATGGTCTTTCCTAGAGCTTCCTATAATCAATACAAACCCTCAATGCATTTGGCACTCTAGTGGGTAGTAATTCCCCCTTCTCATTTTTCACAATCATGATCCTACCCTTTTTAGGAACTACTTGAGTGGTGAGACCTACTCAATATCACTAATGGGGCAAATAATGCTAGAACAAAGGAGTTTCACCACCTCTTTCTTCACTACATCAGGAATCAATGGGTTCAATCTCCTTTGTGGTTGTTTAATGGGATTTGCATGATCATCAAGCAAAATTGTATGAGTGCACATAAGTAGATTAATGCCCAAAATATCCCCCAATATCTAACCAATGGAAAGAATATTTTTCCTAATGATATCTAGCAATGCATGTTCTCCATCACAAAATAAAGAGTTAGAAATTATTACCAAAAGCTTTTCTCTCTCTTTCAAGTATGCATACTTCAAATTGGATGGCAATGGCTTTAATTCCAAGCTAAGAGGCTCCATACTTGATGGCACTAGCTCTTTAAGCTTTAATCCTTTGTACATCATTGCTTTTCCCTTTTCCTTCTCTTTAAGCTTGCTTTAGCCGAATTCCTCATGAAATAATGAAGATAGAAATTTTTCCAGATTTAAATAGTTTGCTTCATCCTTCTCTTTAAGCATCTTCACACCCTCTCCTTGCTTTTGAAAGAAGTTCTCACTTGTCCTAATAGTTTCCAAAGCCTCTATTGTTGTTTTGGATAAGCTTCCATTCTTATGCTTGGGAATCTTAAGAACATCAAGACAAGAATGGTTGCCCATGTCTTTGGAACCTACAAAACAAGGAGAAATACCTTTCCCATAATCAAACATAGAAATCAAAGAAAATAAATCACAACTATCCATAAAAGACAAGTCCAAAGGAGAATCTTTATCAAGCAATTTAAAAGCAATTCTTTAACAATTAACACATAAAATATCATCCTTAAAAGAACAAACCTTGCTAGGCGCAAGAGTAGACGACAAAGTATCACATGAAAGAGGTAAAGATAAAGCATGTTCATCTACTAAGTCATCAACAATACCAATAATAGTATTAATACCTAGTAAAGAATAGTCCTTGTAAGGGTGCTTAGTTGCTTCATAAATGCTAAAACAAACATTCTCATTACCATACTTTAACACCAATGTCCCTTTGTCCATATCTATGAGAGTCCTTGCAGTTCTCATGAATGGCCTTCCCAAGATAAGTATATCCTCCCCATTTCCCTTGCTAGCCATATCCAAAACATAAAAGTCAACTGAAAATAGAAGATTTTTCACGCTTACAATAAAATCCTCAACAATTCCTTGAGGTCTCCTAATACTTCTATCGACCAATTGACAAATCAAGTTTGTGGCATGCAAACAATCAATTTTTAATGAAGAATAAATGGAAGATGGCATCGCATTTATTACTACACCTAAATCAATCAATGTATGAGAAAACTTAAAAGGCCTAATTTGGTAACAGATAGTGAAGGATCCGAGATCCTCACACTTTTTGGGAAGCTAAAGCTTCATGATAGCACTAATAGAGGATGGCAATTGCACTCTAGTATTGGGTTTAAATTTCCTCTTATTAGTGCAACACTCCTTGAGAAATTTTTCATATTTAGGAATGTTCTTAATTAAATCTAAAAGAGGCACATTCACTTGAATCTTGGAAAAGAAATTCATTACCTCTTGGTCTTGTGGTGCTTGATCTAGTGATTTGGATGCTTCAGCTTGAAGGAAAGGCTACCCTAGCAAAATAATACTAAGCTACACTAACGTAGTACTAGTGTGAACCTAGGTTAATCTCTATGAGGAGGCTTAATTGGAAATTAGGTTTCAAATGTGTTACAAGTTAAAAGGTATGTGAGACAGATTCAAACTCAAAACTAATTAAGCTATTAAACCTAATTTTAAAGTAAATTAAGTGGGTGTGTGAAAACCTATTAAAAGTAAGAACTCCTATGTGAAATTGATCACCTATCCTTGTTTGATTACAATCCAGCTAGTTTGGTTTCATCTCTCTTCTCTTTGGTTTTACTAACTTAGTTATATTAACCAAGACTTAGCTAATACCTTGACCAACCCCAATCCAAGATTATGGTCTTAGAGTAAGCCAAAGCAAAGAGAGCATTAAGCCTAACACTTACTAGCACGAGTCAATTAGGTCAAGCACATATGATAGAATCAACATGCTCAAGATTATGATTCATGAAGATATTCACATGCATTCAAGTTCGCAAGATTATGAAAAGCAAGAAAACATGTTAAACTCATCAAGCTAACCAAGATTATGAATCAACTTAAAGAGGCCAAAATCTAGAACTCAAAGTAACAAAACTTAAGTAGCAACAAGCATCTCTCAATCATGAATCATCACTTGAAATGACAAGATTAAAGAGTCATACAAATTTATAATTCTAGAGAAAGAAAAGTAGATAGAAGAAATTCAAATTCAACTAGAAAATAATACAAACTCAAGGTTTCCTCAGCTATATAGTAGCCCCTTCAAGAATCTAGCCTTGGATCTTCAAGCAATCTCCAAGTTGAAGCTCTAAAGTTCTGGCTCCTTTCCCCATGAATTTCACCCAAATCAAACAAGGTTTGATCCACATGAAAGCTATTAGGTTTTGTAGAGGAGTAAGACGGGAAGAGAATGGTGGTGGTTTGGTTAAATTTAGATGGTTAGATTGAGAGATATAGAGAAGAGAGAGTGGAAGTGTAGGGAGAAAATTAAGAGAAAATGAAGAACATTATGAAAAAGGAAGGGAAAATATGGGAGATGAGTGAATGGGTGTTGAATCTCAATTCTGGAGCTGAATGGCATGCTCAAGGTGTTTCCCATCAGCTGATCCTAATTAAAAGAATAAGAAAAGAAAATAGAAAGGAAAATGGGAGCCTTGTCACACTTGCAAGGTGGCAACCTCCTATTGGTTGGTAGATGATTCTAATGTGTGTGTAATTTTCCATGTGTCATCCACATTGTCAAGCTAATTTAATTGTAAAATAAAGCCTAATTCACATGCAAACCATTAGCTTTGACCTCAAGGAGTGTTGACTTTGATTCCCCAATTGATGCACAAGTCATATGCTACCTATGTCATACAAATCACATAATTCAATTAAATAGCATGTGATATAATAAAATCTAATTAATGTTTAGAATTAAATTCATAATTAAAAGAGATAATTTATTAAAATAACTAAGTTCTAGGCTGCACAAAATTATATAAAAATTTCTACACAAAGGCAAACCGAAAATTAGGTCAAACTAAGACACTTAAGAAAGTGTTGAATTTTTTATTTAATTACACCCAAACTAAAATAAATTTTAAAAATATAATTTGAATACTCATCAACTAGGTAAAAAAATGAAATTTTTAATTTTTCTTGTACATTTTCTCGAAAGTTCATTTTTGGACTAAATTTCCCCTAGTGTACTAAACCTAAAAACTTAAGCAAAATTCTAAATCTAATGCAATGTGTGTACTTAAAGGTAACAAATCATTAATAAAAGGGTCCTAATTGACAAATAAAAGTGGCTAACAAATGTATTCTATCACATGGATTATTGAACATATTTTAGAATCCCATATTTCAAAAACAAATTAAGAGCTTGGTTATGTTTATCATATGGTAATTGTATTGTGATGTATGGTTGTGTAAGTAAAGCCTGAGGAGAAAAATGGGACTTTATACTAGCTTTACCTAAAACTCCGAGTAGGCTAGTAGGGTTAAGTCCCTTAATAGGAACAATGCTACGGTGCCCTACAAGCTGTAAATAGCGGCTATAACCCATAGGATTAACAGTTAATAGCCAAGTACTATATGGATTTTGTACAACTACTAGTTCCTTCACTAAGGTGAACTCCCGCCATATGATTATGCTTATGAGACAATGCATTTCAATAACTCTCATATATGTAATTCATAATTAACCCACATGTTCCTTAATTTTTCATGCTCAACAAGCATCAAGAACCATCATATCTCAATCATTCCTCATACATCAAATTTCATGTTATCACATAAATTACATTAGCATCATGTGAAAACTCAACATACTCATACACAATTTATCACCACGTATAATCCATAATTTATAATTAAGAGTTTTGTATATCATCATAAACCCTCAATCTCATTATTCAAACAATGTTACATTATCCTATTAAAGCATAAATGAATATTAACAATCCACATTACAAGCAAGCTTTCCTATTCATTTTTTTGCACATATGGCCATTTCATTCAAATTCTTTACATGTGCCACAATTAACTTGGTCACAAATTATAGAATCTTAACAAGGCCACATATGCATTACAAATAATAATTTCAAGATTTGGATATATATGTATGTATGTATATATGTATGTATGTATGTATATTCATTTGTTTCACAAACATAAATAATTAATTAATATACAAATGCATAAAATAGATTTTTTTCCTATTATCTCAACCTTTGAGAGATCAAAGGTTACCATTCAAATCAATGCTTCCAAAGCTTGAATAGTGCTAAATAAAGATTAATCTATAATTAATCATATCCTAATGTGTCAATAATATTATTAACATAATTTTCACTCATATTCCAACACCTAAGTGTGTGTGTATATATATTAAGACATTAGTCTTGGCGTCTTGAATTTTAAAATCTAATTTCACATATTTGAACTTATCCACTTAGTTCAATAGATTTCTTTACAACAGTTTCATTAAAATTTGGCTAAAATCATTCTTCATAAAATTTTCTAATATCAAAATTTTCATTTTTATTCCATAAATTCGCACCTAAAAATACCCAAAAATTACAAAATTAGTCTCAAGTCTTAAATCATCATTTCATGGCTTTAATAATATATTTCTACTCCCAAATAATCCTCTAATAATAAATAAATCAACTTATAATTTCAGAATTACCAAAAATCTAACAATAGGAGTCTATGGTTTAACTCAAAAGCCTCAAGTTTCAATTCTAATGACAAAATAATACTCTAGAATATTTATTATACTACCAAAAATCTCAATAACTATATTTATTTATCAAAAATTTATCCCTTTTTCAAGCTGTAGATTTTTCATAATCTCAAAATAAAAAACTCGAGAAAATGCAACTAAGAAAAATATTTAGGACACTTATATAGTCTTAGAATATTTGAAATCTCATATAAAATTTCTATTAGAAAGCCTTACCTTTTAAATTGGGTCCTACCCTCAACTTAAACATGCTCTATTTTTCATTCTCCCTATTGTGCATGAAGAGAAATCACAAAAAGGAAGAGAAAATGAAATGAGAATGGAGTGTGTGTTGTTTTTTTTTTTTTGGAAAAAAACAGGTGTGGATCTCACATCATAAATCACGCCTCTCTCTTCTCTCTCTCTCTCTTTTGTTTTCTTTACTATGCACACAAACCTTATACATATGTACAAACGGAAATTATCTGTCGCCCTTTCTTCATTTTTTATATTCCTTTTCCTTGTTCTTTATTTTTTTAATAATATTATTATTTATATTTTCTAAAAAAATCATAACTTAGGATTTTATTCTAAATTAAATTCAATAATAATCCTCTAACTAAAATTATTTGTCTCTAAATATTCCTCTAAAATTACTCGTTTGCCCTTGATTAGCTTAATTAATCTTAGGTTAAATTTTAGGATGTTATAAAGGCCTTACATCCCCTTTAGTAGCACATACAGTGAGGGTTGGAAGGACCAGCCAAACTTTAAGTATAAGACTGGAGAAGGCATAAAGCTAATGAATTTTGAGCAACCTTTAGCTCCTTCCCAACAACACTATAACATTGATGAAAAGTTCAACAAATTAAAGGGTATGATCATTAAACTATACACTACTCAGATGACTACACAATCCACCACTAAGACTGCACTTAAGAACATGAAGGCACAACATCAAGCCACCATTAGAAGCTTAGAGACACATCATGCTGCCATCAAAAACTTAGAGAACCTAATGAACCTACTGGTTAATATTCTATCTGAATGTCCATAAGGTCAATTGCCAAGTAACAATGTGGTAAACGCTTAGCAAGGGATTATGGCCATTACATTGAAGAGTGGCAAACAATTGGAGGACCTAGTCCCTCCACAACAAGCTATGAGGGAGGACTCACCATTAGGAAAAGAGGCTAGTTCACCTATAAAGGTAAATGATCATAAAGAGGACATCATGCCCTCTAATGTGAAGCCTTTTATGCCTTCCATTCTTAAATCCCTGAAGAAATGAAAGCATGATATGGACTCCAATAAGTTCCTTGACTTGTTCAAAAAAATCTAATTTAGCATCCCTTTTGTGGAAGCTTGTGCAAGATCTCGGCTTATGCCAAGTATGTAAAGGAGCTTGCCTTGAATAAAAAGAGACTTCAAGAGTTTTATACTATAGCCCTTATAAAAGAATGCAGCATAATAGCTCACAGGAAGCTAGCCCTCAAGATCAAACATCTAAGGAGTTTTTCTTTTCCTTGTTCTATTGGAAATTTAAAATTTGATAAATTCTTGTGTAATTTTGGTTCTTTTATTAATCTTATTGCATTCTTTGAAAGTAAGAAGTGTAATGCCCTCCCTGACATTACCACATACTCCACTATATATATTACTAATCAATCCAAAATCATTAAATTTGAAAACTTTTGGCTCCTAAAAGAATATTTTCAAAATCATATAATAATAAATCCAAGTTGTAAAGTAAAACATAGTAAAAGCATCTTCAAATTCATGAGAAAACATGTGCATTATAACATTTTCAAGTCAAATCTAAGACAGTGCACTGCAATTTGTGCCACATGCGCCATAGCATGTGGCACAAGACCACAGCGTGACACTCTGTGCCATGCGCCGTGGCATGTGACTACATGTGCCGTGGTGCACACACCTAATTTTGCTGTCATTTTGCATATTTCTAATGTGAACTTCATATGTTCACCATTTCTGCATTGGATGTCTGATTGGGGTAGTTCAAGTGCACACACAAAGCTTGCTTCACAATCTAACTAATGATACTAGTTTCATTTCAATTCGATATTTTGTTCAAAAGTTAGACACTCGAGTGCATTTTGACCATTTTAAGTCAAAATTTGTTGCTCAAGAATCCCAATTTGAAACAATATGTCATTAGCCATTTTTTGGGCCTTGACAATATCTAAATGAATAATACACATCCGATTGACCATACATATGCATAATATAACACACACACACACACACATTTGGCCTGTAAACTGCCTATATCACACTTTTGGGTCAAATCACATTTTGGGTGCTTAATCTCATACAAGGCCAAATCATTGCTACACATACTTTAAGCATCCCATATTCATACACATACACATTCATCTACTAGCCCATTTAATCATTTCACCACTCACACATATACAAAGGGCTAGGGAGCTCAAAACCAACAAACACAACATTTAACACACTATACACATGTTTTGAATCCTAAGGCAACTTATACACATTCATAACTAATAATACACACGTTCATTATACCTAATCCTTACAAAGGCTTAAAGAGAGATCTCAATCAGCTAATGTTTTTCCCCTTTGAACCATTAGTGTTAGAACCTGAAAAATATGAATAACCACATGTGAGATAAAGATCTCAGTACTAATATAGTTCATTACATGTCTATTATCACAAAAAACCATTCTAAAGTAACAAAACTAGGGTAATATCATATATATATTAAAGCATGAAGAAATTTCATCCTCTTAAAGTATTTCCATATAAATATACACTAGCATATCATCTAACCACTGAACCTCCAATGCTCCCTAACATAAAATCATAGGCTCTACTGAATCAACTACGTATTGACCCATGCACACTTTCGATGGTAGAAACATCTGGCCAAAGGTAATATAACCCACCTATAGACTATGGTTTCCCTCTTCACAGACTTGTGATAGAGGCATCGTTGACTCTTAACCGCACCTAATGGGCACTAGGGAGTTGCCAGATTGCGCAGATGTTTCATAATATGTTGTATCGGATTACATATGATAACAACTCATATAATGCTGCACTAGATGTTCCATGGTGCTAGCTCGACCATATGGATTTTACACTCACTTCTCTACACACACACATCCCCACATATCTTGGGTAAACTCCCACCTCTATGATCATGCTCTTTTCATGATTTTTATTGCTCTTTTACATTTTTATAACACACACACACACATATATATTAATTGAAATTAATAACCTTTCAGATTTGATTTAACAAATTATGTTCATGTTAAAACTATGTTCCAATATCAAATTATGCATAAAACTTATAAAACCAAATTCACTATTTCATATTTACTTCTGCACAGTTATAATAGTTAATAAACATAATAAACTATATGATGATCTCAACCTTTCTGTCCAATAGAAAGGGTTACCATGTAATTTCTTTACTTGAATCTCTCTTCACTTATTTACACATCACATACTAGAATCTACACAAAATTGGCATCCAAAGTCAATTTCACTATTACCAGAAAGTGGTAATTATTGCAATTAAATAGCTAATCGATATCATTTCCATAATTTACACTTCGGTCACACGTATCACAACTAATTACCCATCATTACAAGTTTTAACCTTTACCTAGCCAAATTTCTCTCACTACTCTCTCTCTAGATTAGCTCAAATTGTGCCTACAACTTCAAAGCTTTATCGTTCCGATTCAAACCAGTCATAAAGTACTAATTTAGTTTCACATAACCTTTTTATTACTACAGGGTAAGAAATCAACTCCTTAAAACTTCTGAATTTAATTTCTCACTATTTAAAACTGAGAGAAATTAGGGTAGAATTAGAGGTAAAGGTAGTATGAGACTTACCCAATTAGTAGAAGGTCAAAAATGTGCTCTTGCTCCTAATTTTGCTTGCCCTAGTAGATGTTAGCCCTTTCTCCACGTCTGAACCCTTCTCTCTTGTTCTTCTCTTTTGTTTCTCAAGCAGGACACATTCTTACTTATCTGAGTTTTGTACCATGTGACATGGCGCACCCATCCTTCGACGTGGCGTGTGGCAAAGTGAAGGAAATCCTCACTATGCCCACATAATCTGATCTTAAACCTCATTCTTCTCATATCTACTCATATAACACCCTAATGAATCAAATTAATATCTCACTATCCAGAACCCTAATCCCATATTAAATTACTAATTCATTCCATAATCAGTTATTAATGCAAGATTAGAAATTCAAATGTTACAGGAAACTTATAATCATTGACTTGAAACCCACCAATGTTACTTTACAAACGGCAGATAGATCGTTGCAGTACCTACTTGGAGTTGTAGAGAACGTCTTGGTAAAAGTCAAAAACCTTTACTTATATGTAGATTTCATTGTTCTAGACCTTGGAGATGACATGAATTTTTCCCTCATCTTGGATAGACCTTTTTTGCCACTGGAGGAGCTATGATTAATATCCCTAAGGGAGAATTAATTTTTCAAGTAGGCAATAAAAGTGACTTTTTCAAATTTGCTAAGCCTGTAAACCTCCTTATCTTTGAGGATAATATCTGCAACTTAGAAGAACAAGTGCCCCTCTTGCCTTTTGATGGTGTCCTTTGACACTTATAGCAGGATTATCTAGCTAGACATTAAATATAATGCTTATTGGGGGTAACCGAATTTTCTCTTCCTAATTCTTTTAATTATGTCCAATTCTTTTTATTTTTAATTTTGAATTTCTTTTTATTTTTTGCATTTTATTTTAGATATCCCATTTAATTAGGTTAAATGGATGAAGAGAAGTTTTAAATTATTTATCCTAACTATTCATGTCTATACCTAAAAAACTGATAACTTACAGAGTAGTTAAAAAGGAGAATGATCTAAAAAAATGCAATAAATGCAATAAATGTCAATATTCATGTCAAATAGCTTAATGAGTATCAAGAGTGTGCCAATAAAGCTCCCTAAGTCTAAGTAACTGAGCCCTTATATCACCTGTAAGCTCTTGCTTACTAATCAACTCACTACCACTCACCACTTATCCCACATCTTAGTATGATCCCATCATACTTCTTATTAACAAAGATAATAATAAATTTATCTTTTATTCAACTAACTAACCATGGACCTCATGGGCTTGTACTTGAAGAGTTAGCCAATTTAATCCATCAAAATACATATTCATAATTAATATGCACTAACAGTCCTAGTTAGTAATATATGTATACACTATAAATCCTCTACACATATACACTAAGGCATTACAAGCAATAATTGATTGTGTGCCTTTAGTTCCTTTTTCTTTTGTACTTATGAAGAGTCACTTGTAAAAACATTATTAATAGGGGGTGAGATAAATGTCTCAGTAACTAAGGAATTCCTAACTTCTAACATATATTCAAATAGAATTAAAGTTGTGTAAACATAACAATCTTACACCCCAAACCACAAAATCACATATAATACAACATATTTACATATGATATCACATATTCATATAAATATGCATGCTTGATCATCTACCACTTTATAACCTCCTTATTCCTTCTAATTGAGTCCATGGGCTACCAAGTAACAGAACTAGATCTAGATATCCTAACTTGCCCTAAGCTTTCTAATATTTGAGGGGGTAACCCAGCCAAAAGTCATTACTCTCCAAAATTGGATCATAAATTCTCCAGCCTATAGGGTGTCATATAATTGTAGGCATACATATCTACTCCCAGAGTGAGTATCCTCGACTAAACCAGAACCATACCTAATCCCAATCGAAGTTAGTGCCACAGTTAAACAAATTTAGGTGCTACCTAGATATTGTCCATGCCACATAAACTTAAATATACTCTCCTAGATTACAAGGTGAACTCCTACCCATCTATATCATGCATGTACATCACATTTATGATCATGCTAGTCTCATATTCTTAACATTTTTACCACATATGCAAATCACATATTCCTCAATAATTCATACTTCCATAATAATAACAATTCATGATTCCACAACAATTCATGATTCCATAATAATTCATAATTACATAATAATTCATAATATATATCACATTCAATACTCTAATTCATCGATCAAGCTTGCAATACATAAATCACATACACATACATCTTTGGTGTATTCTCACATATTCATATATATATATATATATATAATTCATCCTTGCACTTTTTTTTTCTCAAGAACATCATTTACAAAAAATATATACAATAAATGTTAGAATTAATATATGAGGGAATTTAAGTTCTCAAGTACCTTCATCCCTTAAGTCAATCAAAAGGGAACTCAAATCACACTTCCACAAGGTCTCCAATCATGCACAATAGTGACAAAAACATTAATCTACAATTAACATCATAGAGTTTTTCATTATCGACCACATATATATACCCGACACTACCCATGACCTAATATAACACTTTAAACTCATTTTGCTAATTAGTCTGGAGTTCCCATTAACTTTATTAAATTCATTAGACTCCTAAAATTCTAACTAAACCCACTCTAAGTCTCTATAGTCTATTATTTAATTGTAAGGATTCTTTATTAGGTCTAGGGTTTCAAATTAAATCTCATATGAAGGACGAATTTAATAAATTTTGCATAAGGAAACAAATTAAAGACCCAACCATTGAAAATACTGAGTTAGATATCATAATTGTTATGACCAAATTTTAGCTAGATCTAATGGTGAACAAATTCACAAATGAAATTTTATTGAGACTACTTTGTGACAATACAAAAATGGCTGTTACGAATGACAAGATTAATAACTCTCTAATAAGATAACTGATCAATGATCTAACTATTGAAAGCTACGAGATGGATGTTATGAACCTAATAATCAAATTTAAGCCTAATCAAATGGTGAACAAATTCAAAAACTTTGATTTATCGAGACTGCATTGTGAATATGCGAAAATAGCTGTTACAAATAACAAAGTGAATAACTATTTAATTAGAAAACTAATCAATGATCCAACCATTAAAAAGGATGAGTTGGATGTTATGAACTTTATGATTTCCTTAAATTGAATTCCTGATAAAAAATAAATCTTTTAATATCCTTAAATTAAATTCTCAAATGAAAATAGGATGTTGCATCATCAATATGAGAGCTTCTGTCAAAAGAACCTAAGGATTACCTAAGCAAGAAAGGCAATTCATGAATAGCTAAAAATGGTGACCCTATTGCACTAACTCAAAAAAAAAAAAAAAGGTAAGGCCCAAGGGTATAGAAAAATTCATTATGTAGATAAGTACTCAATTAGAACTAAATTCACTCCCAATGGTGGCACGAGTAGAATTAGTGACTTTTTCTCATGCATTAAAGCCCTAAATGTTAGATGCACAGTTAATTTTTACTAGTGCTCTGAGTAAAGGTCCCGTATTTGATATATTTATACAAGGAATGATGCTAAATGCAAAAGTATTAACTTGAGGACAAACAAAGGTCTAAATGTGGGGGAGTTTGATAAGAGGGTATTTTATGCATATTTATATATTATTTATGCTCTGATATTTAATGCATGAATTTAAGATAAGACTAAATAAGATATCTCACATAAAGATTTTGGTGTATTTTCAAGAAAAATAAAACAAAATAACATGAAAAAAGCTTTAAAATGTGAAGCTCGGAGTCAAAGACCATGGAATTAGGCTAAAAATAGCTCATCCACTTATGGCCAAGCTTGTGAAGGATTCATCCGTGCATGGATGAAGCTCAAAACATAAATTTTACATGTGTTATCTACATCTATTTGTGGATGAAAATACACAGGTTTCATCTACCCGTGGATGAAAATCCTAACCATACACAAGCAAAGCAAAATGAAGCACGGCCGTGCGTGGATGAAGCAAAATAGGAAAAAATATTTTAAATATCTAATATTAGATACCATCATATATAATGAGAAAATCCATGATTTTGATGGATTCTATGCCTATGGGGATTGAATTTATTATAAATAAACCACCCCAAAGACTCTCAACACATCCAATCTTATATTCGAAAGCTATAAGGCATATTGCAAATTAAAGTTTAGAGGAGTCTTTTGAGCTAGGAGCTTTCTCTCTTCTGTTCTTATTTAGATTATTTTTATGTCTTTTATCTAGGATTGTAATTTTGAATCTATGAGTTCTTACTAAACTCCCAATCAGGGTAAGGAATAGCCTTGGTGGGATGAATTTTATTCTTTATTTGGTTTTAATTAATTTTCCTATTGAACATTGATTTTTGTCTATGAAAATTTATGTTTGTTTTTATATTTAGCTCTCTCATTTTAATCACTTTTCATATTTTCAAGAACTAAAAGGTAAAGAACTTACATAGACCTAGAGAGATAGATACAGATAACTAAATTAAAAATAATTTAGGAGTTCGTGGTAACTTAGATTGTAGCTTCATGATTTAGGTAGAGTAGAATTTAGTGAGAGCTAGATTTAACTCTAATTAAACACATCATAATATATTAAAAGGTAATTATGACACCTTAGAAATAGTTGTCATTACGAAAGAAGGGAAGATAATCAACTAAATTAGGATAATCTATCATGGCAGGTGAATCTTGATCCCCAGTATTTGTTTGATTGGTTGGTCCATTGTATTCATCGCTTTTATTGTTTTATTGTTTAATTAATTAATTTAATTATTTAATTTAAATCTCTTTTCAAAACTCTTATTTGTTTTCTTAAATAAAAAAGATAATTATCTTCCTCTAGATTTGACTCCTGGAATACTCCAAGATTTATTACTATGTTGGTCTTGTGCACTTGTGAGGACAACCAATGAGTACCCACTTAAGGTTATAATTTTAGTAGAGAAATCTTAGAGGCATTCAGAGGACTAAAGATAGGCCAACTTATTGGGCTGTACCAAGATAAATTGATTTTTACAGTATCTCTATCCCTACACTCTTTATATTTAGCTCATTATTATCTTGCACTCTCTTAGTTCTTGGTTTTGAAAAATGTTATTTATTTTACTCCTTGTACCTTGTCTTGATTAATTAGTTTTTACGTTCCATATGCTTAATCAATTTGTGAAGTGGTTAAGTTTCCTCTAAGCACTTTGCAACATAAACATTTGGGATTTACATAGACTTGTTTGTTAAAATTATTGTTGCACCTTCAATTATGTTAAACTTTACAAAAAGTTTCTGTTTAGTCAAAAAACTACTAAACACCCAATTCACCTCTTCTTGAGTGTTGTTGCCTAATCTTTTACTTCTTTTATACCCCTGTGATAGAACACATTTGTTAGCCACTTTCATTTGTCAATTAGGATCCTTTTATTAATGACTTATCACATTTAAGGGCACACATTGCATAAGATTTAAAATTTTTCCTGAGTTTTTAGATTTAGTTCACTAAGGGTATTTTGATCTAAAAATGAACTTTTAAGAAAATGTACAAGAAAATTTGACAAAGTTCGTTTTATATTTAGTTGATGAGTGGTCAAATTATATTTTTGAAAATTCATTTTAGTTTGAGAGTAATTAAATAAAAAAAATCAATACTTTCTTAAATGTCTTAGTTTAACCTAGTTTTCAATTTGCCTTTGTGTGGAAATTTTCATATAATTTTGCACAGCCTAGAACCCTAGTTATTTTAATAAATTATCCCTTCTAATTATGAATTTAATTCTAGACATTAATTTAATTTTATTATGTCACATGCTATTTAATTGAATTATGTGATTTAGGTGGCATAGGTGGCATGTGACTTGTGCATCAATTAGGTAATTGAAGTCGACAGTTCTTGAGGTCAAAGCTGATAGTTTGCACATGAATTATGCTTTATTTAGGGATTAAATCAGCTTGAAAATGTGGATGACACATGAAAAATTACACACACATTGGAATCATCTACCAACTAATAGGAGGTTGCCACCTTGCAAGTGTGACAAGGCTCCCATTTTTCTTTTTATTTCCTTTTCTTATTTTTTTAATTAGGATCAGCTAATGGGAAACATCTTAGCATGCCATTCAGCTCCCCAATTGAGATCCAACACCCATTCACTCATCTCCCACATTTTTCTCTCACTTGTTCATAATGTTCTTCATTTTCTCTCAATTCTCTCCCTACACTTCCACTCTCTCTCCTCCATATCTCTCAATCTAACCATCCAAATTTAACCAAACTACCACCATTCTCTTTTCTCTTCCTCCTCTACAAAACCTAATAGCTTTCATAAGGATCAAACCTTGTTTGATTTAGGTGAAATTCATTGGAAAAAGAGCCAGAATTTTAGAGCTTCAACTTAGAGATTGCTTGAAAATGCAAGGCTAGATTCTTGAAGGCGCTACTATGTGGAAGAGAAAACCTTGAGTTTGTATTATTTTCTAGTTGGATTTGAATTTTTTCTCTCTACTTTTTTCTCTCTAGAATTACAAATTTGTATGACTCTGTGATCTTGTAATTTCAAGTGATGATTCATATGATTGAGAGATGCTTGTTGCTACTTGAGTTTTGTTACTTTGAGCTCAAGATTTTGGCCACTTCAAGTTGATTCATAATCTTGGTTAGCTTGATGAGTTTAATATGTTTTCTTGCTTGTCACAATCTTGCCAACTTGAATGCATGTGAACATCTTCATGAATCATAATCTTGAGCATGTTGATTCTATCATATGTGCTTGACCTAATTGACTCGTGTTTGTAATGCTTTGGTTAGGCTTAATGCTAGCTTTGCTATGGCTTATTCTAAGACCATAATCTTATATTGGGGTTAGTCAAGGTATTAGCTAAGTCTTGGTTAATATAACTAAGTCATTAAAACCAAACAGGAGAGAGAAGAAACCAAACTAGATAGGTTGTAATCAAACAAGGATAGGTGACTAATTCCACATTGAACTTCCTACTTTTAATAGGTTTTCATACATCCACTTAATTTACTTTAAAATTAGGTTTAATAGCTTAATTATTTTTGAGTTTAAATCTATCTCACATACCTTTTAACTTGTAACACAGTTCAAACCTAATTTCCAATTAAGCCTCCTCATAGAAATCAACCTAGGTTCACACTAATACTACATTAGTGTGGCTTAGTATTATTTTCCTAGGGTAACGACAACCTTAGTCAAAATTTGGTGTCGTTGCTAAGGAGGTAAGGCTAGGATTTGTTTAGGGTGGATTTGTGTTTAATTTGTTAATTATGTTATTTTTGTTTTTTTTGTTAATTTTCATGATTTTTTAATGTTTTTTTGAAGTTTGGGTTGCTAAGGGTGTAACTCTATGAAAACTGATTTCCTAACTTTCCTAGACAAATTTTGAAAATTTACTGGGAACTGCTCTGTTAGGGGAAAAAATCTGAAACTTTGTACACAAAAATATATATATCTTAGCTTGTGAACAGAAGTGGTTTGTATCATTTGGATACATATAATATACTATGTGAATTTTTGAAGCACATAAGGTCAAATATACCTTTCTAGAGAAATCCAAGACTCTATATGAAATTTATATGCCCACAACTTTTTCTTTACATATCTAAATTTTTTCATCCAATCCTTAGTATCTTAGCTTCATTTTTCTTCTATTTTTTTATGATTCAGCCACTAATCTATTTAAAACAAGTGACAAAGCTTACAGGGTCAATTTGGAAGAAATTTTGTTTCCAGATTGCTATAGCCCGCATTGCAAGAAATACTGGGAAGTATTTTCTCATTCAAAACTTTTAAAATTTTTATATATTGTTGCTCAGTATCTTCCCTAGTTAAAATTAAATTTTCAAGTCATTTGGTCATGGGAATTGATCTATAAAAATTGCACAAGTGGACTGGGCAAAAAGCAGAGTTCCAAATCGTCCAGTTTTAGAAGAAGAAAAATTTAGCATTTCTAAACTCTTCCTTTTCTTGTTTTAGTGCTGAATTCACTTTTTTATTTTAGTTAATTTTGTGTTTGAGTTATTTTTGAGCTTTTCTCTAATTTTGGAAAATAAAATATTACTTTTCTCTTTTGCTTTGCTTGTAAGTCTTTTGCTTGCTTGCATTGCAAGTTTTTGTGTGTTTTGCATTCTTTGAGTCTTTCATTATTTTAGAACCAGTTTTAGGTGTTCTTGTTTGTATGTCTTGTGTGTTTTTATTGTTGATTTTGGTTCTTGTTCTTCATTTTCTTTGCATTACATTGTATGACCTGTGGGAGACCTAGTAAGCAAATACCAATTGACCAAGAGACTAAAAGAACCTTGAGGAGGATAAGAAAAGAGAAAAATCCAATTGATAACTATCTTGTTTTAGAATCCTCCATGGCTACTCCTAACCACAACATTGATCTTGCTCATTTAGGAATGCCTAAGGACTTCAACAATGACCTTAATCCTAACCCTAATGTCAATCATATGCTTCAAAGTGTTCAAAACCAAAATTTTAGGGTTTTAACTAAGGGAATGGGGTAAATCTTGAGGGTCGAGCACCAATTCCTCCTTTGAACAACACTCCAATCCATCCACCAAACCTAGGAAATAAGGAGAACTTCATACAAAATCATAACCATGCATTTAGGGAAGAAGTAGGCATGCATCATCCTTCAAATGATAAGATTTGTATTAGGCAACTTACTTCTCCTAATTGGAATACTAATCCTTATAGTTTGTACATTCCTCAACATGATAATATGTTTGAGCTTAAACATTCTCTTTTTCAAGCATTACCTAAGTTTCATGGGTTGCCCAATGAGGATTGTCATAAATTCTTGCATTCTTTATATCTTGTGTGCAATACCATAAAACTAGTAGGTGCTCATATAGATGATGTTCAAGCTAGGGCATTTGTGTTTTATCTTGAGTCTCATGCTAAGGGATGGTATATGAACTTTCCACCTCATATTAAGGTGCACACTTGGGAAGAGTTGAGAGACATGTTTTTGAATAAATTCTTTCCATGATCTAAGCTAGTTAGCTTGAGAAAAGAAATCATAAGTATGGTGCAAAATTTTGATGGAAGTCTTTTTGAGTTTTAGAATAGATTCCAATCTATGCTAGCTAGATGTCCACATCATCAAATCCCAAGTGAGCATCTTATTCAATATTTCTATGATGGCCTCTTGCCAAAAGATAAAATGAGTTTAGATGCTGCCTCTAATGGCTCCCTTAGTGATTTGTCTCTGAACAAAGCTTGGGAATTGATTGATAAAATGGCACAAAGTAGAGCTCAATATAGGGTAAGGGAACTTAAAGTAGCTTCAGTTACTAATAGTTTGTCTAGTCACAATTAGATGACCTTGCATATAGAATTGGAAAGCTCATTTCACCATAAGTAAATGCAAATGCAAATGTTAATTTGAGGAGTATGTCTAATATTAGTATTCCTTAATGCTATGGTCCCTATGTCTTATTCTTTTTGTAACTCTTTCATACATAATGAAGGTAATTGTCCTTTATAATATGAATATGCTCATAAGTTGAATGACATGTATAGGGCAAATAGAAAAAGAGGAGGTCAACAAGGCATGTATGGGAACACATACAATCCAACTTGGAGAAATCATCCTAACTTGTCTTATGGTAATCTAAGTGGAGCCTTAAATCAAGAACACCAAAGAGGTAAATTTCAAAGATACCAAAACAATGACAACTCATTGCCATATGGACAAGGTAGTGCCTTAAATTTTTATCAAGGCAAAGGTAATGGTTCCTACTCTCAACCACCTAGTTCTTCTAGGCAAATTGTACCTATTGATGTACCATTTTCTTCACCTTCTAATGCCAAAACAAAGCTCAACAAGAGTTGAGTTGTTATTAAATGAGGTTAAGAGTGATAGAAAAGCTCAACAAGCTCAAAACAAAGCTACCAATGACGATATGTCTTCTATGAAACATGCTATAGAAGCTTTGTGTAAGCAAATGAGTGTTTTAACTAGCCATATTTATTCTACTGATGTTCAACAACCTACTTTACCTAGCAATATGATTGTCAATCCTAAGTCTTCAATTAATACTATTGAGCTTAAAAGTGGAAAAATAGTTGATAAAAACGATGAAAATGAGCTTGTTGATGGAAAATTCAATTCTGGAAATTCTGTTCCAGCACCTCTTCTTTGTGATTTTAATGCCAATCCTTGCTCTAATAATGTTATTATAGTGATGAAGATGAGGAAGGTGTGGAACAAGTCTATAGTGATTGCCCACCTCAAAAAGAGCCAAAAGAGCAAGAAAATCAAAGAAATCATGGCCAAAATGCCATAGTACAGCAAAGATACGTTTCTGGACAGCAAGCACATGAGAAAGAAAAGGAGAAAAAAGATTCACCAAGCTAAGAAATTTTGAGAAAATTGCCCTTCCCTCAAGCTCAAGCACCACAAGACCAAGAGGTAATGAATTTCTTTTCTAAAATTCAAGTGAATGTGCCTCTTTTAGATTTGATTAAGAACATTCCTAAATATGTAAAATTTCTCAAGGAATGTGACACAAATAAGAGAAAATTTAAACCCAATGCTAGAGTGCAATTGCCATCCTCTATTAGTGCTATTATAAAGCCCCAACTTCCCATAAAGTGTGAAGATCCTAGATCCTTCACTATCCCTTACCAAATTGGGCCTTTTAAGTTTTATCATACATTGATTGATTTAGGTGAAGCAATAAATGTGATTTCATCTTTCATTTATTCTTTATTAAAAATTGATTGTTTGTATGTCACTAACATGATTTGTCAATTGGTAGATAGAAGTGTTAGGAGACCTCAAGGAATTGTTGAGGGTTTGATTGTAAGTGTGAAAAATCTTCTATTTTCAATTCACTTGTATGTTTTGGATATAGCTAGAAAGGGAAATGGGGAGGATATAGTTATCTTGGGAAGGCCATTCATAAGAACCGCAAAGACTCTCATAGCCATAGACAAGGGGACATTGGTGTTGAAGTGTGGTGATGAGAATGTTTGTTTTAGTATTTATGAAGCAATGAAGCACCCTTATAAGGACTATTTTTTGCTAGGTATTAATATTATTGATGGTATTGTTGATGACTTAGTAGATGAACGTGCTTTATCTTAGCCTCTTTCATGTGATACTTTGTTATCTACTCTTGCACATGTGATACTTTGTTATCTACTCTTGCACCTAGCATGTTTTATTCTTGTAAGGATGATATTTTATGTGTTAATTGTGAAAGAATTACTTCTAAATTGCCTAATAAAGATTCTCCTTTGGACTTGTCTTTTGTGGATAGTTGTAACTTATTTTATTTGATTTCTATGTTTGATCATGGTAAAGGTATTTTTCCTTATTTTGTAGGTTCCAAAGGCATGGGTAACCATTCTTATCTTGATGTTATTAAGATTCCCAAGTATAAGGATGGAAGCCTATCCAAAATAACATAGAGGCTTTGGAAACTATTAGAACAAGTGAGAACTTCTTTCAAAAGCAAGGAGAGGACATGAAGATGCTTAAAGAGAAGGATGAAGCAAATTGTTTAAATCTGAAAAAATTTCCAGCTTCATTATTATAACATCCAGAAAAATTTAACCCTGGATTATTAGCCTAACGAGGGTAATTAGTGAGTTAATGAGGTGTGTGGCTAGAGGGGGTTTAACTTAGCATAATTGTTGTAATTTCAACCCTAGAAGTGGGTTTGGATTGATGGTAGGCCACCCAGACAAAAAAGAGGAAGAAAAAATGAATAATTATTTTCTGCACCATACACCATGGCACATGGTTGGTATGCCACAGTGGACAGAGATAAATTTAAATGCAACGGGCTCTTATGTGCCATGCGCTATGATGAAGGGCAACGTGCGCCGCAGAGCATGGCTAAAATTTTTGATAAATCAGATCGTGTCTATGTGAGAAAATAGAAGAGAAGGAGAAGAAGAAAAAGAAGAAAATGCTGGTCTCTGCTAGGGCATGCATATTGGCTTCTATTGTTGACATTTTAAAGCTTCCAAACACCCAAGGTAAGTTTATGGTGACTTCTTCTTCCTTTCTCTTCCTCATTTATGATGATTTATGGTAGGGTTTGATTTAGGAGATGGATTTTTTGTCCATAGGAGTATGGATCTGATTCTATTGGTTAAAATAAGTATAATAGGAGTTGTTTAATGTATTAGAGCATCACATTCATAATTTTAAAAGTGGTTGATCTATGGGAGCATTTATTATCCAAAAATTATCATAAATATGGTAGTTGAGAAAGGTTTATGTGCATTAATGATGGTTTGAGATGTCATTAATGATAATATGCATTAATGAAAATTAATGAGCCCATTCGGTATGAATGGGTAGTGATTATGAGTTGATAAAATAGAGTGTGTGAAGTGATATGTTGATAAATCTTTAAGATTTAGACAATGATGGTATTCTTATGGTATGGATATAGAGAGGTCATTTTTGGTATCATTTGAGCTTGTTGAAGCTTTGGGAAGTTGGTATAGTGAGGGGTAAACCTTTGACCTCTCAAAGATTTGAGGTAACTAGGGAAAACTTAATCTTTATAGTTGAATGTTAATTGTGTTTGTGAAATGTGATTTATGAGCTAAATTGATGTTGCATATTAGTAAAGTGTTGATTTGTGAAATAGTTTTTGGAAAGAAAACCTTAATTTTGCCACCCTTGGTGTTTTATGAAATTGATTATGATTTATTAATATGGGTGGAGAATTGTGATATATTATGTGTTGAATTATAGAGTATTGGGTTATGTGAAATTGGTTGCCATGAATTTATTGTGTAAATGCATATTATGTGATAAATGTGTATAGCATGATCATTGGCGGGAGTTCGCCTAGGAAGAGGAGTAGATTGGTTGAAAATCCATATGGTATTGACAGTGACTATTAGAATTGGAAACTAGTCTTAGCACCAACTGTTGAAATTGGGAGGTATCCTTTGTCCCATGGTTGATTCAGGACTATCCCACTTATTCTATAAGGGACTCGAACCTAACTAGTCTCCACTGATTCATGAGGAGACTAGATTAGGGGTACAACACACCATGGTTGTTAACATTGAGGGAAACTGAATTATATAAGTGAGTGAGTTCACCCTGGCCCGATAGCTCCTCACAAGTGGAAGGCTGGGTTAGTCCATAAAGGACATAGCCACGTGATAGCCACTGGTTTCATATCGAAGGTAACAGGACAATATAAGGTTGGCATTTGATCATGCATATAAGTCTGGCCACATGGTTGTTAGTTTTGTGGTCCAACATGTATTGAGGGCACATAGTTGTTATTTTTGTGACCCTATGTTATGCTTTTTCTAAATAACTGATAAAGCATTTTGTGGCAAGCCTGATCACTTGGTTGTTAGTTTTGTAAACCGTGGCTGAGTGTTATGTGATATATGTGCTTATTTGCTTAATTAAATCTATTTACATTTAATATGCAACTGTATGGGTTAAGTGAAACTTGATTATTGAGTGGTTGTACTCACCCCTCAATTCTTAATATTTTCAGGACCTAGCTCATCAGATCCGAGTCAGGGAAAACATACAAAGGCCTAGGATTTATGGAATAATCCTCTATATGCCTCTCTTTTGTTACTTTCATGTGTATTTGTTAATGTAATTTCCAACTAGGATTAATTGACATGATTTATGCACTACTTGCATGATTTTATGTATAATTATGTATTTTGTACCCTAGGTCAGTGAGTTTTGGTCAGTGGATAGGGCCAAAATACTTGTGTAAGTAGAAACATATGTATTTTGAGAAATTTAGAATGAAATTGTTGATTTTGTGCAAAATTTCCTCTCCCTTTATGTTTTATAAAAATTTAGCTTGAGTGGTGATTTTATGAGATATAGGGCAAAGCAAGGATGTACAAAGGATTAGAGCTTAAAGAGCTAGTGCCATTAGGTGTAGAGCCTCCTAGCTTGGAATTGAAGCCATTGCCATCCAATTTGAAGTATGCATACTTGAAAGAGGGAGAAAAACTTCTGGTAATAATTTCTAACTCTCACTCTTGTGATAAAGAACATGCATTGCTAGATATCATTAGGAAAAATATTCTTACCATTGGTTGGACATTAAGGGATATTTTAGGTATTGATCCACTTGTATGCAATTATAGAATTTTACTTGATGATCATACAAAACCCATTTGACAACCACAAAAGAGATTGAACCCATTCATTCTTGACGTAGTGAAGAAAGAGGTGGTAAAACTCCTTAGTGCTGGCATTATTTACCCCATTAGTGATAGTGAGTAGGTCTCACCACTCAAGTAGTTCTTAAAAAAGGTGGGATCACAATTGTGAAAAATGAGAAGGGAGAATTAGTGCCCACTAGAGTGCTAAATGCATTAAGGGTTTGCATTGATTATAGAAAGCTCAATGGTGCCACTAGGAAAGACTATTTCCCTTTACCATTCATAGATCAAATGCTTAGAGACTTGCTTGCAAGTCTCATTATTGTTTTCTAGATGGCTTTAGTGGATATTTTCAAGTGCCTATTGATCCTATTGACTAAGAGAAAACTACTTTCACTTGCCCTTTTAGGACATTTGCATATAGAAGGATGTCTTTTGGTTTATGTAATGGCCCGGGGACATTTCAAAGGTGCATGATGAGCATTTATAGTGATTTCATTGAACATTACATAGAACTTTTTATAAATGACTTCACAGTTTATGGAGATTCATTTTCATCTTGTCTTGCATCTTTGGATAAAAGTGTTGAGTAGGTGCATTGAGAAAAAGCTTGTCCTTAATTTTGAAAAGTGTCACTCCATGGTTGATAAGGGCATAGCTTTAGGTCATTTCGTTTTATCTAAGGACATTGAGGTTGATAAGGCAAAGATTTAGATCATTACTTCTCTTCCTTATCCAACTCGCATTAAAGATTTGAGATTATTTTTAGGTCATGTGGAATTTTATAGGAGATTCATCAAAGGCTTTTCACAAATTCATTTCCCATGACAAAGCTTTTGCAAAAGGATGTTGCATTTGAGTTTGATCAAGCTTGTAAGGATGCATTTGATTTCTTGAAAAATATGCTTGTCACACCCCCTATCTTGCAAGCTCCTAATTGGTCATTACCATTTGAATTATCTTGTGATGCTTCTAACTTTTCTATAGGTGCTATGCTTAGACAAAAGGATGGTAAGCTCTCACATGTTATAGAATATGCATCTAGGACACTTGATAGCACACAAGTTAATTACACTACAACCAAAAAGAAGCTACTTGCCATTGTCTTTGCACTTGATAAATTTAGATCTTATTTGATTTGTTCCAAGTGCATTGTTTATAGTGATCATTCCGCTATCAAGTACTTAATGAAGAAGGCCGAGAGCAAGCTAAGGTTGATTAGGTGGGTGATTCTTATGCAAGAATTTAACTTGGAAATTAGGGATAGAAGTGGTTCTACTAATATGGCAGCCAACCATTTGTCAGGCTTCAATATCTTGAGGATTTATTAGTAACTTCTAATCTTAACTCCTCTATTGTTGATTCTTTTAGGGATGAAATGCTTTATGCTATCCCCACTAAACCACCTTGGTATGCTTGCATGGCTAATTATCTTGAGTGTGGTGTTTTGCCTAATGATTAGTCTAGGTTTAAATTGAATAAATTGAGAAGTGAAGCTAAGCACTACATTTTGGAACCACCTTTTATGTGGAGGATTTGTAGTGATAGAGTACTTAGAAAATGTGTTGATAATTGTGATGTGTCTTCCATACTTGAATTTTGTCATTCTTCTGCATGTGAAGGACATTTTAGTGCCAAAAGAACATCTAGAAAGATCTTGGATTGTGGACTTTATGGACCATCTTTGTTCAAAGATTCTTTTGAGTTTTGTAAAAATTGTTTCAAATGTTAAAAAGTCTCTTGTAAGCAAAAGACATGAAATGTCTCAAATGCCTATTCTCTTTTGTGAAATATTTGATGTTTGGAGTATTGATTTTATGGGACCCTTTCCTTCTTCATTTAGGAACAATTATATCTTGTTGTGTGTTGATTATGTTTCCAAGTGGGTTGAGGATATACCTACTCATGCTTGTGATGCAAGACTTGTGAAATTTCTCAAATCTTTCATTTTTTTTTGTAGGTATAGAGTTCTTAAAGTATTGGTGAGTGATCAAGGTTACACTTTTACAACAAAGTGATGAAGGCTCTCTTGACAAAATATGGGGTCAAGCTGACATCTCCAATAGGAAAGTCAAAGCCATTATTTCAAAGGTTGTCAACACAAATAGGAAGGATTGGTCATTACACCTTGAAGATGCACTTTAGGCTTATAGGACTGCCTTCAAGATACCTTTAGGGATGTCCCCTTTTCAGCTTGTCTATAGGAAAACATGTCATCTATTGGTTGAGGTTGAGCATAAAGCTTATTAGGTAATCAAGAAACTCAATATAGATGAGGAACTTATTAGGAAGAGATGAGACTTGATGCATTTGAGAACTCAAGCATTTATAAGGAAAAGACAAAGCTCATCCATGATCAAATGGTTCTTAAAAAGGAATTCCATGTTGGTGATCTAGTTCTCTTGTATCAAACTAGATTTATTCATAAGATTGCCACCAAACTCAAGTCTAAATGGGAACGTCCTTTCCTTGTAACCAACGTTTTTCAATATGAAGTGCTTTAACTTCTTCATGAGCCATCATCATCCACTTTGCAAGTTAATGGACATCTTTGCAAGCTCTTCAAGAAGGGCAATGAAGAAGCTATAGAGAAGCATAACTTCCAGCCACCATAAGGAGCTTCAAAGGTTGTATCTATCCTTGCTTATTGCTTGCATTTCTTTGCACACATAGCACATAAGTGGATACAATTATTGGTAATACTTGCTACCACTTTTCACACATGTAGAGCACTTTTCTTGCATGTGTTTGTGCTTTGCGTAACTTTTGTTAAAGCATAAGTGTAAGGAAAATACGACCAAGTTCATTAGTTTAGAAATTTTGTAGTTTTGTTGCCTTTGTTTCATTTGGTTTTAGAAAAATTGTACCTTAATTTTTAGTGAGTTTGATTTATTCAAGTTTCCATTTTTAGGTTTTTACAATGGTTTTTTGTTTTCAATTTCAAAAAAAGAAAAAAAATTGCATCTTTTAGAGCTTGACAATTCTCTGTTTCTAGTTTCTTTGCCTTAAATTCAAAAATTCACTAGGAATGCATTTGAAGGAGTGTTGACCTAGATTTTTTTATTGAAAGCTATATGTCTTAGATTCAATTTAAATTTGATTTGGTCAATTTTTGACTTCATGAGTGTTCTATGTATTTTTTCTAAGTTATCAAGGTCTTGGGAGTCTTTATAGAGGATTTCAAAACCTTAAGGCTACTTTGAGTTAGTAGATCTCTCACACTATGTGTCCAAATTGCTTGGTTCTAGTCTTGAATTTCTCTTTATTATCTTGGCTCTATTTCTCAAGTTTACCATTTTCTCTGATTTTGACTTTATCTCTTTAAAAAATTTGTTGGAGTCTAATAAGGTCATCTGGATGAATTTCTATTTCTCCAGAACTATAGACCATACTTTGAAACATTCAGGGAACTATTGGGAAGGAATTTCAAGCTAAAAGTTTTATACCATTTTCCTATGTGTGTCTTCTGTCTCTCATAAAATTTTATTGAAAATTGCTCATTTGGATCTTCTGTTATAACATCCAATAGTTCACTGTCCCTAAAGAGATATTTTCAAGATTTCCATAATAGTCACAATTTTGGTATGTTCAGTCTTATGACCTTATTGGCTCCCAAAAAAATTTTCTCTTGCACTTTTGTTATACATTTATTATTGATCTTACCTTGCTTTATCACTAGTCTGTACATACATTGAGGACAATGCATGATTTAAGTGTGGAGGAGAAAAATAAATATTTTATTTTATTTTTTTGTTTTGGCTTTTAAAAAAATTTGTTTTGTTTTGCTTTGTTTGAAGTTACTTAATGACCTAGCTCTTTGAATGGATATTTTGATGTTTGAGATGTGGCAATTTTTAGGATTGAATAGGTGTGAAATGAACATTCTTTTACCTTGAATTAATGGATTAGAGTGGCACATTACTCTTTCACGGAAGAGGCCAAACACTCATGTGTGATTAATTCCTTAATGATGTTACCCTCTAGAATTTGTTTTACTTCTTAATTGAGACCACATGTCTTACACTTATTTGATAGGAGATGAAAGATGGCATTCATAAAACTAGCCAAGAGCCAAATAGCCAACCCTTTATTATTAATTATCCATTGTTAGCCTCTTTGAGCTGTTAGTTTGATTCTTGAAAATAAATATTCACCCTATTTTCTCCCAGGAATGCATGTTACACTTTTATATATCTTTTTAATATTCATTGCATGTCCTATATCAAGTGAGTCGATGCCTATTATTATTTTTCTATCCATTCCTCTTTATCTCCTTTGTTGCTACACCATTATATCCATTATTTTTATTGTTTTCAAAGAGTTAGGGGAAACTAAAAGAAAACGAAAAAGCAAAGAAAGATTGAAAAAATATAGTGAAAATAAAAGCAAAAAAGTTGCTAGAAAAAAAAAAGGAGAAAAGAAGGAGAAAAACAAAAGAAAGAAAAGAATAAAAATTAGTTGCCTAACTCATCCTTTCCATTTGTTTCATTATTTTTTATCATTTCTTTCCATCCTCATTATGTTAAGGTGTCCACTCAATTGAATTAGGTTATGCTTTGTATATTAAGGGGACATATCTTAACTTTAGCATATCTCGATGCTAACCCTATTTTTCATACATGCATTTCTTAGATATCCTTTCATTACCCATATTACAACCTAATAAAGCCTACTTGATTCTTGATTGCAAGTGTTATTTTAGTGGTGGAGATATAGAAAGGTTACAAACTTATGGTAGGGTTTTAAGAAATTTTGAGTTGAATTTAATACCTTATACACTTTGAGTGATGAGAACAAATACTTAACTTAGAGAGGCTTACTCTTAGACACTGATTCTTGGTAAGAGTTAGTTTGTGATGTGCATAATTCTTTCCTAATCATTGCCACATTGATTGATAATTTATAAAAGTTCTTGAGCTAGTATTTTAGTGACTTCGAACATTATTTTTTTATTGTTTTTTGTCTTAGAGTTTTTTTTGGGACCTTTTTCACTTGATTTTGCTCGAAGCGTGAAAGATAAGTGTGGCTTTCATTTGTCAATTAAGACCTTTTTATTAATAATTAATCACCTTCAAGTGCACACATTGCATTAGATTTGAAATTTTGCCTGAATTTCTAGATTTAGTTCACTAGGAGTATTTTGGTCCAAAAATGAACTTTTGAGAAAATGTACAAGAAAAATTGAAAAAGTTCATTTTATGTCCAGTTGATGAGTGGTTAAATTATATTTTTAAAATTTATTTTAGTCTGGGAGTAATTAAATAGAAAAAGTCTACACTTTCTTAATTAAGTGTCATAGTTTGAAATAGTTTTCGATTTGCCTTTGTGTAAAAAATTTTATACAATTTTGTGTAGCCTAGAACTTGATTATTTTAATAAATTATCCCTTATAATTATAAATTTAACTCTGGACATTAATTATATTTTGTTATGTCACATGTTATTTAATTAAATTATGTGATTTACATGACATAAGTGGCATGTAACTTGTGCATCAATTGGGTAATTGAAGTCGACACTTCTTGAGGTCAAAGCTAATAGTTTGCACATGAATTATGCTTTATTTGGGGATTAAATTAGCCTGAAAATGTGGATAACACATGAAAAATTACACACACATTGGAATCATCTACCAACCAATAGGAGGTTGCCACCTTGCAAGTGTGACAAGGCTCCCATTTTTCTTTTAATTTCCTTTTCTTATTTTTTTAATTAGGATCAGCTAATAGGAAACATCTTGAGCATGCCTTTCAGCTCCTCAATTGAGATCCAACACCCATTCACTCATCTCCCACATTTTTCTCTCACTTGTTCATAATGTTCTTCATTTTCTCTCAATTCTCTCCCTACACTTCCACTCTCTCTCCTCCATATCTCTCAATCTAACCATCCAAATTTAACCAAACCACCACCGTTCTCTTTTTCTCTTCCTCCTCTATAAAACCTAATAGCTTTCATAAGGATCAAACCTTGTTTGATTTAGGTGAAATTCATCAGAAAAAGAGCCAGAATTTTAGAGCTTCAACTTAGAGATTGCTTGAAAATGCAAGGCTAGATTCTTGAAGGCGCTACTATGTGGAAGAGAAAACCTTGAGTTTGTATTATTTTCTAGTTGGATTTGAATTTTTTCTCTCTACTTTTCTCTCTCTAGAATTACAAATTTGTATGACTCTTTGATCTTGTAATTTCAAGTGATGATTCATATGATTGAGAGATGCTTATTGCTACTTGAGTTTTGTTACTTTGAGCTCAAGATTTTGGCCACTTCAAGTTGATTCATAATCTTAGTTAGCTTGATTAATTTAACATGTTTTCTTGCTTGTCATAATCTTGCCAACTTGAATGCATGTGAATATCTTCATGAATCATAATCTTGAGCATGTTGATTCTATCATATGTGCTTGACCTAATTGACTTATGTTTATCACATTTTGGTTAGGCTTAATGCTGGCTTTGCTTTTGCTCACTCTAAGACCATAATCTTAGATTGGAGTTGGTCAAGGTATTAGCTAAGTCTTGGTTAATATAACTAAGTCACTAAAACCAAAGAGAAGAGAGAAGAAACCAAACTAGCTAGGTTGTAATCAAACAAGGATAGGTGACCAATTCCACATAGGACTTCCTACTTTTAATAGGTTTTCACACATCCACTTAAGTCACTTTAAAATTAGGTTTAATAGGTTAATTAGTTTTGAGTTTAAATCTGTCTCACATACCTTTTAACTTGTAACATAGTTCAAACCTAATTTTCAACTAAGCCTCCTCATAAAGATTAACCTAGGTTCACATTAGTACTATATTAGTGTAGTTTAGTATTATTTTGCTAAGGTAGCGACAACCTTAGTCACCCTGCTATTAAGTACCAATTGTCCATATCCCGTAACTTGATCATGTGATTTATGTCTTGGTATTCTTAAATGTTTGGGAACATATAATTTCTATGTACAAGTGGGTCACATGTTTCATTTCTAGAAAGGTGGCAGAGACTTATTTCTATGGTCCAAGTAAAAGAGAATAAATTGTAATCACCATTTCAAGAGTATTGAAAACAATACTTCAATTATATTAAAGCATAAACAGGACATAGAAAATAATAACAAGCCAGGAAATTATATTTGGGTTCATATAAATTGCTTACCCCAAGAGACAACAGAGAAAGGCAAGAATTATAGATGCTAAAATCCTTGCAATAGTTCCTTTAACACTCACAGCCCCTTTTTTCTTAAACTTCGTCACTCTAAGTACCTGGACATATATTATGCAATGCAATTGTTAGAACTGAATTTCCCAAGAAACATATACAAGACCAAGAAAGAAAGAAGTGAAATATAAACTATAAAGCAATGTGAAGCATTCCACATATAAGAGGACTGAAAGAATGTACAATAAATAAATAAATAAATAAGATTCGGAAAGGAGAAGGAAATGATGGGCACTTGGGAAAGTTGGGCCGATTGGGTGTCACAGTAAAGACGAAGAAGAACGAAATGAAGTGAGATTATGCAAAAACACCCAATTGGGAGGAGAAGCTAGTAAGAGGAAGGGAAGAAGAACTGAAGAGTGAAGAGGGTAGTGATGACGATAGGGTAGAAGAAATGAAGTAAGAGAGACTGAAGAGAAGCTAGGAAGAGAGAATATTGAAGCAAAAGATTGGGATTTACATAAGAGAACGAGAACGAGAACGTATAACGGAGTAGCGAGCTCGGAACAATGAATGCGGAGGGAGGGGATTCTATGGGAGATTTCAAATAACAGGGGTTTTGAGAGAATTTCAAATTATAAAGGACTTGGGATAAAAAGTGGGCAAAAAGACCAAATCCGAATCCAGATTTATATGTATCCAAACACAGTCTTAAGAATTCATTAGGGATATCTTCTATTTAAGATTTTGAATCATACTTTTCCCCTCATAGTTTAAACTTTGTATTTAGTGGACATTTCCTTTCGTATCATATGTTAACAACATCTGCAATAGTCATAGGATATTTGTTTCCTCAGTTTTTTTTTTCCAATTTCTTAATGCAAGCAAAAAATTCTAGTGCAATTAATGATTCTATAAAAAAGCAATAATAGAGTACTGTTAGCCCTAGACAACATCCTCGAGCTCATACTATTCATCGGTAACGTATATTTGTTAGTGATTATGTCCTAGGCCAATATAATCATTTAATTAATTTATAGACATTATGTTTGATTTTAACAAAAAGAGTTTTTTTTTTATTATCTATAAAAAAGCATGATGTCCTTTCTGGATGTTTTCCACACATTATATGATTATCCCAGCATGAAGAAAAGCACATTATCATTATATAATCATCACAAAAACTGCAAGCATTAAATTAAGCAAGGAGGCTGAAAGGAAGGTATGTAACGACACCAATGCCAGATTGTAAAAATGCCTTGCTTCAACAATAAGCTTATCATTATTCCAAATTGTTACAGCAAAATAAAATGCAAACAGATAACAGAAGAAGAAATAGAACCACTAAATCATCGATCAACACCAATCATTTTATTTGAAGCAAGTAAGCCGTCTAACATTTGAAATTAGAACGACAACGGATATGAGAATGCCTTGTCTAGATCAGTAATAAGATGTTCAACATCCTCAATCCCTAAAGAAACACGCACAAGATCTTTAGTTAAACGGATATCTAGTTTCTCTTGTTCAGGTACGCTGCTATGGGATGTATACCAAGGCAAGCCCATCGCAGAAGCTACACCTCCCGCATAATGTATATGTAAAACAACAAAATTAATAAGGAATTTTAAGGAGGATTTTTGAAGGCATTAACTAATCATTTTAACCAAATTTATTCATCTACATCTTATGAATATTAGATCATCAATGATTGACGATTAGAAAGAAATTATATAGAATTCAACATGCATGCTAACCACTAAATTTGTCATTGGCAACAAGAATATTCTTTATCACACCCTACCATCTTATTATACCATTTTGATTAACTATGATATATAGCTCTCAAAAATAAAGAAGTATATGTAAATGATAACAATTTAATTACATGACAAGGTGTGTATATATGTTCCAAAAAACACTTACCAAAACAATTAGTTATGCTAAAATATTTAGAACGCTCAATAACTTGCTTTGAGAGTGGTAGTGAGCCTGTTTTAAAGCTAATCACAGATCCTGGACCACGTGCCTATGAATAAAAAATCAACGAGTGGATAAAATATTTTTCAGGCATATATAAGTAAATATTAATACTCACCTACATTAAACTATAAGTAAATTATACCTGAGATTTATGCAGATCATGTCCAGGATGACCAGGAAGACCAGGATAGTCTATTTCCGTTACTAGAGGATGATTGGAAAGATATTCAGCAATTATTAGTGCATTTTTCTGCAAAATATAATATGTTGGTTAACTTACTATTATATTTTTTTGGTAGAAATAAATAATGACATTATTAATAAAGTAGTTATGTTGGCAATGAAAACTTTAAATTGGATGCATGCATACTATCTAATCATAAAAAACACAATTATTCAAAACATCATTCAAAATTCATTAGTATGCAAACCATTCTTTATTGGCTATTGCATTGGATCTCGTGGGTATAGATTCTATTGTCCAAATCACACTACTAAGGTAATTGAATCAAACAGAGCTTATTTCTTTGAAGATGCCTTAGACAGTGGGAGCTCTGTGCCTAGGCATATTACTTTGCATGACGAAAGTAGCATTTTGCCTATGCCTATCTTGACAACTCCTCATGTTGACAGAAATAATGCCGTGGATCAAGATGAAGCTCAAGATGAACCACCTTTAGAAGGTGATAGGGATCTAATTGTTGAACCAAGACGGTCCTAAAGGGTTTGCCGATCTACTATTCCAGATGATTACATGGTGTATCTACAAGAATTTGATTCAGATGCTATTGATAATTTAGACCCAATACCTTACCAAGAGGCTATTTCTAGCTCGCATTCTACTGAATGGTTGGAGGCTATGAGTGAAAAAATTGCCTCTATGTACTGCAATCACGTATGGGAGCTTGTAAAGCTATCAAAGAGGGTTAAACCAGTGGGTTGCAAGTGGGTCTTTAAAATAAAACGAGGAGCTAGAGGTGAAATTGATAGATATAAAGCCAGACTTGTAGCTAAAGGCTATAACTAGAAAGAAGGTATTGATTACATAGAAACTTTCTCTCTGGTATCCACCAAAGATGCTTTTAGAGTGGTAATGGCTTTAGTTGCACAGCTTGATCTTGATCTTCACCAGATGGATGTTAAGGCTGCGTTCTTAAATGGTGATTTGTATGAAGAGGTCTACATGACACAACCTGATGGTTTTGTTGAATCTGGTAAAGAACATCTAGTGTGCAGATTAAAGAGATCCATCTATGGGCTAAAACAGGCCTCTAGGCAGTGGTATCTAAAATTTGATGAAGTTATCACCTCTCTCAGTTTTGTTGAGAATGTCTCAGATCAGTACATCTACTAGAAGTTTGATGGGAACAATTTTGCCATTCTTGTTCTCTATGTTGATGATATCTTGTTAGCCAGCAATTCAATAAATTTTCTCAATGTGATAAAGCTCCTATTGTCTTGCCATTTTGACATGAAGGACATAGGTGAAGCCTCCTTTGTTCTTGGGATACAGATTCATCGTGATAGATCTCATGGTATTATTGGTTTATCACAGGCCACTTATATTGAGCATGTACATAAGAGATTTAGAATGGATTCATGTTCTCCTTCACCTGCTCCTGTACAGAAAGGTGAGCTGTTGTCAGAGTTACAGTGTCCCAAGGATGATAAGAAGAGGGCTGAAATGAGAAAGATACCATACACTTCTGCTGTCGGCAGCCTTATGTATGTTCAAGTGTGTACTCGACCAGATATAGCCTTTGCCATTGGAGTGCTAGGTCGACACTTAAATGATCCAGGTCGGATCATTGGAAGGCTGCTAAGAAAGTTGAGGTATCTTCAAGGTACGAAGAATCATATGTTGACTTATAGAAGGTCAAATTCTCTTGAGGTTGTTGGGTATTTTAATTATGACTATAAGGGATTAGAAGATCTTGAGATTGTTGGCTTTTCAGATTCAAATTTTGCCTCTTGTCTGGATGATCATAAATCCACGACTGGCTATATTTTCATGTTGTCTGGAGGAGCTATCTCTTGGAAGAGTGTGAAACAGACACTTACGGCAGTTTCATCCATGGAAGCTGAGTATATTGCTTGTTTCGAGACTACACGTCATGCTATATGACTGAGGAAGTTGATATCTGGCATGCGCCTAGTTAAGTCAATATCACGTCCTCTGACCATTTATTGTGATAACAAATATGCAGTATACTATGCTAATAATCACAGAAATTCTAGCCGTATAAAGCATTTTGATATCAAACTTATGTTTTTGAAAGAGAAAATTGCTGAGTCTCAAACCCGTGTGGTACACATTCCTGGCACGCAGATGCTTGCAGATCCGCTGACTAAGGGCTTACCTGTAGAAGTTTTTCAAAATCATGTAACTTGTATGGGTATTGTGAATTCCTTTGATGCCCTAGTTTAAGTGGGAGTTTAAGAACCTTTTTATGTTGCAATTTCTCTTTAGGCTTTGTTTTTTCTTCTATGAGTTATATTCAATTTAGTTAGATGCGTCTATATCATTTATATCCCCATAGGATTCAATGATTCTGTTGTGGTACGCTATGCATGTCACTTGTTTCCCCATAGGAATCAATGATTTATGTTGTTATCTTATTGAGATGTGTTTTTTGAAATAAAATTTCATGTTTTATTCAGATTGTGAGATATCATATCACTTGTTTCCCCATAGGATTCAATAATTTTGTAGAGTTTCATTTTCTAAATTTTGTTTATAGCTTGTTTATACAACTTGCTTAATTAATGTAATCCAAGTGGGAGATTGTTGGAATATTTATTTAATTATGATTAACATTAATTAATAAGCCCAAACAGATTGGTCTTTATGATTTTGTGTGGACCGTGATAGGAGGACCACACAAGTGAGCCCAATGGGCAGAGGCCCAACCCACAACCCAGTAGCCGTCAGTTATTCCCTATCTCTTAACTGACTGAGTTAGAGATAATAAGATATAAATTATTTATTATTTAATGAGGCGGTTACCGATCTGATCTATATAAGTCGATTAGTCGATAACTGCAGACACACGACTCATTTCTCTACTTCCATTATCTCTGAACTCTCTGAAGGCTCTGGGGACCTATGGGTTGTGTATCTGCCTATACTCACAGTAATCGAGATTTCTCTAGCGCTCATGGATTCTTCAGGTATGCATGAATTACTTTATTCTATCATATTTTATCATATATATGAATTGAGATATTCAGATTTAACAATCTAGTCCATATAGAACTTTGAATGGCGAAGAAACAGAATTTTTTTTTTCTCTATTACGGTCCTTAATTCATGCATCACAACTCGTGATGCTAATGCCCCCATCTTGAGCTCCCCTCATTTAAGTCTACAGCTACTCTTGTTAATGGTTGTTTAAAAGCTTTTATGAATTGCATATTTGTAACAACTACATGATAGTCACTTTGCAGATATTTATGCCATGAGGATGAATTTGCTTTATTTTTTAAAATATTAATTTTTATTAAATTATCCTGCACCCCTAGTTCTATCAAGATAACACGGATGATTAAAATTACAAGAATGAAAGTTAGATTCATAAGATTGAATTAATGATAGTCGGTAGTTGGGTCCTAACAATGTTTTTTAAAAGAAGAGTTGAAAATATAAATTGAGATAATCATAAATTATGGAGTTTCAATTGTAAATGAAACATTTAATTTAAGTCCCAAGTTGTAACTCCTAAATTTTAAGTGAGGTTAACATATGTGAGAAATAAAATAGGTCTTGGTATGCATTGTTCATTAATGTTGGAAGCAGTGTACGCGTTTTGAATATGCTCGTCATTCTCCCAGCCCCACCCCAACTCCTGCTAAGCTAGCATTAATGCTTTCCACCAACTCAAAATATGCCTCGCGCCTTTCCTTCACAATTCACACAGAATTTTTCAAATAAATATAAGAGGACCTCTTTAGTCGCTGGAGAATGAATATTAAAATTTGTAAATACAATATTATTTATTTTAATTAAATATGTCATTTAAATTAAAGTAGGGTTTCTCAATTAAACCTTAAGAGCCCCCCTTTATATAAAGAAGGAGGCTAAGGTTTTTGAGAGAGAGAGAGAGAACTCAACACAAAAGCATATCCAAAAATCAGTTTAAGAAATAAGGAACATTATATTTCAAATTTGCATCTTCATGCCTTTCCAACAGAGTCTCCAAAAATAATATACCTATCTACTAAGATAAAAGAATAACCATACAAGGGTTAATGTTTCTCTCTCATATATAAGTGTATGGTTATAATAATACTCTTGCCATCCACATGCCGTTAATCAACTGGTCATTTGATGAGGTTGCATTTGCCTTCGAATTAGTCACTCAGGGTCACTTCTGTCCTGAACTTGACTTTTCATTTTTAAAAATAATTTTCATATTATAATATTATATATTCTTTTTTTAAAAAAATTATAATGTTAAAAAATTAAAAATAAGTAATTTAAATTTAAATTTTAAAATATAAACATATATTTAGGAAGGTTAGTTTCTAACTATTGGAAGTTGAGGGTTCAGTACAACTATCACAAATTCACAGAAGTTCTGTATATTTTAATTATTTGAAAAATATGTTGTTGAGCCAGCTAGTTATTGTAAACAAAAACAAAATGAAAAGTGATAATAAAATTTCTTTAAAATATATAAATGATAATTTGATCTCTCAAAATGCCATAATTTTCTAGAAGTCCCTAGAAATTTTTCTGTCATTAATAAATTGGGAGAATGAGAATTAAGGACCTTCCAAAAATATTAATCCCAATTATGGACCGTAAAAATTTAAAATTCCAATTAAAGACCATGGTCCTTAATTGTAATAAAAAATTGTAATTTGTGAGGTGGGATTCACTAGCGACTTGAGAATTCACTAACCTAACTTGAGAAAATTACTAATGTATATTGTGAAAATGTGAGACCCCACTTGAAAATGGAATGTTTAACAAAAAGCGCCACTTGAAAATTTAATAACTAGATTTAAAAAAATTTCTAACGTATATTGTGAAAAAATAAAACCCTACTTGAGAATCATTAATAAAAAGTGACTTGTCCAAATTAGTGTTATTTATTAAACAATCGATTTCCAAATGGAGTTTCATGTTTTTACAATATACATGAGAAATTTTTTCAAATCGAGTTGGTGAATTCTCAAGTGGTGCTTTTTGTTAAACAATTGATTTTCAAGTGGGGTTTCATGTTTTCACAATATACGTTACAAATTTTCTCAAATTGGGTTAGTAAATTTTCAAGTGGCAATAATGAATTCCACCTCACAAACTATATTTTTTTATCACAATTAAAGACCATGGTCCTTAACTAAAATTTTAAAATTTCACGGTCCGTAATTGGGATTAATGTTCTTAGAAGGTCCTTAATTGTCATTCTCCCTAATAAAAGTTAGTTTTTTAAGATCAACCATTGTAAATCCAAACTTATCATCACGAACACTTGTATTTGAAAACAGGAACTCTAAATTTTGTATAATCAACCTCCCAAATCTCTTCAATAACCCCAAAGTAAGTCCTAGATGCTAGTTTAGGTTTCTTATCTTTTGAACTAGAGAAGTGTACGGCTTCAGCCATTATCATAACTTCACTATTTTGCACCGTACTCTTCTCATCCAAGGACTTTGTATAAAAGGAATACCCATTAATATCATAGGCACTCCAGCATATAACATCAAAGTTAGGACCTCCAGCCAACCATTTAACTGTTTCAGAAACACCACTTTCATTCAAAATTTTCTACTTGAACCAATCCACAAAAGTCCTATTATGCTCTTTCAACAACTTTTGTTCTGTCATTCTCATTCAATAATTTTTTGCCTTTAAAAGTTCTTTATGAGAAGATATGTAATCTTTAACTTCATCAATATTATTCAAGATATATAAATGTACGTCTTGTAATTCATCATGATTCATGCTCTTCACTGATACTCCACGTGTGCCTTGACCATATTGCCTTTTCTCATGATGAGATTTAGGAAGTCCAATTGATTCTGTACTTGACAAGTAATCAGAACAAAACTCCATAGCTTCTTCAGTAACATATTTCTCAACTATCGATGCTTCGGGTTGAAATGGATTTTTGACATACCCTTTCAGTATTTTCATGTATCTCTCAACTGGGTACATCCATCGCAAATAAACAGGACCACATAATTTTACCTCCCTTACTAGATGCACTATTAAGTGAACCATAATTTCAAAAAAATGTAAGAAGAAAGTGCATATTGTATAATTTTTGCAAATCCCATCACAAACTAAGTGCTCTCTTATTTTGGCAACACCTAGTCTCCTCTCATTCAAACAATTAACACAAGGACAATAAAACCATTATCATAATCGTCACTCATTCGTCTAGCATTCATCCAACTACGATCCATGTGTCACCTCCTAAAGAATATAACTAATGTTATTACCTTCAAACTATTTCAAGAAACGAAGTTCCTAATTAATTTAAATTTGAAAAAATTTCGGCAGAGTCTCCTCTGAACATTGGATCTCCCAAGACTTTTAAAAAAATTACAAGAGAAAATTGACAATTTTAAACTAAATAAATGATCACATGCAACAACCTGAGGCCTCATGAAGCCACTAACAGCACTCTCAGCAATAATCAATATCATTAAAAACTAAATTTAAACAATTTAGAGGAAAGAATGAATTCAAAAAAAAATCAACAGAGTCTCCCCTAAAAATTAAACTTTTCAAAAGTTTTAGAAAATTTTACATGAGAAAATTAACATTTTTAAACCAAATAAATGATCACATGCAACAACCTGAGGCCTTATGAAGCCATTAATAGCACTCCCAGCAACAACTAATATCATTAAAAACTAAATTTAAGCATTATAAAATTTAAAAATTCATATTCAACACATACCTGGGTGGCGACAGTTGCAGCAATGGCTCAACACTAAGAGAGTGAAGAGGGGAGAAGGAGTGGTGGTAAGGCAAGGCATTGAGAAGGGAGGGGCAAGAGGGAGGGAGAGGGGGGGACGAGAGGGGAGGGGGAAGGGGAGGGGGCGGCTGAGGGAAAGGGATGGGGAGGGGTGGGTGAGGGTGGCCAGGGAAGGGGGAGGAGGCAGACGAGGGGGATGGGGGCGAGAGAGGGAGGGGACGAGGGGGAGAGGGTGGCGAGAGAGTGGGAGATGAGGAGCAAGGGGCGACAAGAGGTGGAGACGAGGGGGAGGGCGGTGAAAGGGAGGAGAGGAACTGAATGGAGAAAGGAGAGTAATGGAGGGAATTTAAAAAAATTTTCTACATCAGGTGCATGGCCACCCGGTGTAAAAAGTTAGCTTTTTACACCGGGTGAGTGCACCCGGTGTAAAAAGTTTACTTTTTACATCAGGTGAGTGCAACCGATGTAAAAGTGAGCTTTGTACACCGGGTGGCCATCCACCTGATGTAGAAAGTGTCAAATAATTCAATATAATTACAAAAATGCCACCATCTTTATTTTTTACATCGTTTGCCTTCCAACTGATGTAAAAAGTACCTTGTAAATTTCATATTTTGTACTAGTGTAAGGAGTCTCAAATCTCTAACATTGCACCTTAATAGGCACCAAGGAGATCTTCACCAATACCGCACCCTGTCGGGCACTAAAGAGAATATGCCTATGGTCTTATCACCACCTCTTCACGTGGGTAAAATCCCACCCTTATGATCATGCTTTCCGAACTATTTAAGGTTCCTCATTATCACTTTACATGTTTTTCTCATACATAACATATATATATATATAACATATTATTTGAAACCACTCATTTCAATGCTTTTATTCTATTAAAATATATTTCATGCAACAATCACACAATGCTATAAAACATGTTCAGTTCAAAATACTTTCATGCATTACATAGCAAACTCACATACAGTTACAACAAATAGTCAAACAAAAGAAGTTATTTGGTTATCTCAACCTTTTTATCACTAGAAAGGTTACCTATGGATTTCAACCACCACTATAGCTTATATCAAGCTTCCTTTCTCTACTCACACATCTAATATGCCTATCTAAACACATTTGGCACATTTTAGTCATTTAGTCTACTTTAACTAAAAACTCATATTTATTACCTAGGGCTATATTCATCCGTAAACTCTTTTTCATTTATCCATTCTAAGTCCACTACTACTCGATTACTACTTCACATCACTTTGACCAGTCTTATTTCACTCAAATCATATTTCTACCCTAAATTCTCTCTCTTAAGGGCTAAATTGAGCCTACGAGTTTAAAGCTCTACCATTTAACTTTAAACTAGTTGCAAAGCTCTAATTTAACTTTTGAGAACCTTTTTATTCCTTTTAGGCAAGAATCAAACCCCTTAAATTCCACCGATTCAATTTCCCTATAACTCATTTTTAGAGAAATTTATGTAGAATGGAAGGTAAGAGTTATACGTAGCTTACCTAATAAGTTATCGATCAAAAGCACCTTCCAATAATCTAAAATAGCTTGCCCTAGCTGATCAATCCTTCTTCTCTCCTCCCTCTCGTGTGTTCTCAGTTTCTTCCTTCTAAAATTTCTAAAATTTCATGACTTAAAAAGTCATTTTCTGGTCCACGCACCGTGGTGTATGGCACAGTAAGATTTATTTTACCATACGCACTTGCTTCGACCCGAAACGTACTCCTTTCAACCATACTTATTCATACAACATCCCAATGAATTAATTCATTAAATAATCATCCAAATCTCTAATCCCACACTAATTATCACTTTACCTCAGTTAACAGCTAATTATAGGATTAAGAAATTCAAGATATTATAGGTTTCACCTCTTGAGCCTATGTCCAGTCCTCAAGCAATCACTTAAGATTTCTCCACTATAACACAAGCTTAAATGGGTGCTTGCCACCACTGTACAACCATAATTTTAGTTTTGGTACCTGTGAGCCTTTATAGCAACTCACTTTATTAGTGACCTTCTTTTCTCAAGAGAACAACCTCTCTTAATTACAAGAAAAATCTCTCCCTCACCTTTACAATGATTTAAAACATGTAAATCACTTAGTTCAAGCTCTATCTAAGAGTAATGATGAGTACAATGAAGTTTTAATACTCAAATGATAAAGATATAAATGATATTGGCCTAAGAACAATGATTTTCATATAATAAGAGTAATATGAGCATGGATTTCATAGCTTGATGATTTCTGAGATTAATCACTTATTAAGATGAGTTTGGAGTATTATATTTATAGCTCATGGAGTGAAATAGGTGTAAGAGACATAATATGAACATTTATATATAGTCATTGCAATATAGTTTTTGGTGACATTTCTTGTGTGAAATAAAGCTCATTCACATATGAAATGAACATTTCATATGCATAGGTGACAAATCTCACTTGGAACATGACAAATCATGCTTGAAATGTGTCATGTGATATTGCCCAGGTGACAAATCACTCATGGGTAGGAAGTGATTCACATGTGTTTTGGACCACAAAAGCTATTGAGTGAAAATAAGGCTTGTGGGAGACATTTCATGTGTGTTTTGGAAGTGCTTCATGTGTGATTTGGATCATAGAAGCTATTCAGTGAAAATAAGGCTTGTGGGAGACATTTCATGTGTGTTTTGGAAGTGCTTCACGCGTGATTTGAACCATAGAAGATATTCAGTTAAAATAAGGCTTTTAGAGGATGATTCACATGTAAGTGCAGTGAGGATTAATGCTTGAAATGGACATTGAGCTTTCTAAGGACGTTTCACGCATGTGTCTCATTTCCATTCATGCATGTTTCGAAGGGGCTTCACTGTGCATAATTTCATAAGGTTCTACCTCACTCAATACAACTCTAAATCCAACAAATTATATATCTTTGAAAATATCTTGAAGTTTAGTTTTCAATGAAGTAAGTTCCACACTTAAAATCAACGTAGATTTTGAGATATGATCAAAAGAGTGAATAAAGGTCAACTTTGAATGCTGTGCAGAATTAATATATCAACACTCAATTTCTAAAATTCATATCTTTCTCAATAGAATTCCATTTTGAATAAATAAATTATCATTGAAAAGCTGTTGAAGTTTATTTTTAAATGAGAATGTTTCACATTAAAATGATCTATGTAGTGAGAGATATGATAATAAACATGATCAAAGGTCAAATCTGATTTTCTATACAATTCACATTTCAAAGCTTAGATTTCAAGTGTTCATGACTTTTTCAACTTAACTCTATTTTAAGTGAATAGAACAACTTTAAAAACTTTATGGAGTTAGTAATCAAAAAATTTCAAACTTTGTGAGACATATGTGATCAAAGTTGAAAAATATGATTATAGAAATTATATCCCATTCTTTCTTTTAATAGCTAAAATGCATATTTTAATTTAAAATATCTTGAGCCAATATTGCATATCTAAATCAATGAGTTTAACATAAAATGTCTAACCTAATGATATTATACCTATCGGGTCAAAGGCTTCCAAGGTGCATCTAAGCTTGTATGAATGCCTTCAATCATTTTAAGCTCTTCTTGGATCATCCTTTCTTTATGTTCTCTCATCTTGAGTGTGGCATGAATGCTAATGATGACTTCAATTTCTTTCTCTTCATGCTTACTTTTATCTTCACTTTGGACAACCTTGAATGACATATTATGAACAAAATGGTTAGTCTACGTATCAATATATATCCAAGTTATGAAAGATGATACCTTAAACACTCTTGGATATATAATTAATTTAAGATAAGAAAAAATATGATAGTATAAAATAACTTTTATGCATATAAATTATTTTTCTAAATCTAATTTAATATGGAACAACATAAGTAAAAATATTTTAAAGCATTTGTTCCATAATCAAAGTTAATTACTATATATATATATATGAAAACAATTAAGTATAAATATAATTAACTCATCTATATTTGTCATTATTAAAACTTGAGCTAAATATAAAGTCACAAGTCATTATGTCTAACACAATATTTTTCATAGGTGTTCAAATCATAATTAACTTTTAAATATAAATAATAGAATAACAGATTTTTATACTTTATACATTTGAAGAATATAAACAAAAACTTATCATATATATGCTCACACAAACTATTTTCATTTGTTACCTTGTGTTAATAACAAATATAAAAAAAAATTATTTTTATCTAAATCATGTTATCCCATATAAATTTTGTTACATACCTAACATCTATTGTTTTTACTAAGAATCTTATATCCACCTATAATTTTTAATATAGATCTTATATGATTTTTAAAATATAAAAATATTATTATTTTTACAGCTTATCAAAAATTTTAACATTTACAAATGAAAATTTATATGGAAAATATTTTTCATCCTACATAAATAAATTTTATTAATTAAATTATAAGTCCTATGATCTTTTTTTTTTTATCAATGGTAATTTCTTTGCATATCTAACATATATTATTTTTATTAAAAATATTATATTCATTACAAATTTTTTCGATGGATTCTACATGATCACTCAAAATTTAAAAATCTTATTATTTTTTACACCTTAGTTAAATTTTTAAAATTTATATATGTAGACCCCCACTTACATTTTTTAATGATAGGTCCCACACACCACTTTTTAAAATCACACTACTTTAATTTTTTAAAAACAAAGTTTATTAAAATCTTACATTCTCTCCATTCCTCTTAGAGCCTCAATTTATACTAAGTTTAAAATATCTAAATATATAAAAAATTTATAATCAAGCCCAAGTCTTGACACCTCTTGCTTTCAAATTTGTTTAGGCTAGTTCAACTATCCCAAATTATTAAAAATTATTTTATTTTATTTTTCTCTTTATTGAGTCCATAAATTATGTCTTTGAATATTTTTTTAGCCAATTTATATATTTAATTTTTTTAAAAATTTACAAAATAAATACATTTAAATAATAAAAAATTATTTTTTGGTAATTTAAATGATTTTTAGACAATATTTATATTTAAATAGGGGTATTTTAGTCCGACACACATGACTTAATGGTCAATTAATGGTTAGGTGGATGAAAATAAAATCTTAAAAATAAAAGGAGACTTGTATTGTACAACTATCCATACTAAAAAAAAGAAAAAATGATAATAAAATTCCTTTGAATTATATAAATGATAATTTAGTCTCTTAAAATTTCATAATTTTACTAAAATTTCTAGGGACTTTTATGTCATTAATAAATTTATATAAATAACCAAATTGCCCTTGTTAAAAATGAAATGATTCAAAAGTTTTGTTTAAACAATCACAACTTTCTTTCTTATATTCAAAATAATGCAATAATAAATTACAACTTCGCATGTTAAATTCTTAATTTGCTATTGAATTGTTGCGAATATAAAAAAAAAAGTTATTGTTACTTAGACAAAACTTGTGAATAGTTTTATTTTCAACAAAGGCAATTTGATCATTTATATAAATTCATTAATGACAAAAAAGTTCCTAGGGGCTTTGGTGAATTATGACATTTTGAGGAACCAAATTGTTATTTGTATATTTCATAGGAATTTTATTATCATTTTTTCAAAAAAAAAAAGTTCATATAGGTTTCAAAAAATTGATGAGAGGCATCATTAATTAAGATAAAAAGAGATAAAATATTTTACTCATTTTTAATTATAAGTTTCATATTAATAATTTATTTTTTTATAGGGTTTTATAACTATCCATACTAAGAAATATTCATAGAGGTTTAAAAAATAGAGGAGATGTATTATTAATTAAGATAAAAATAGATAAAATATTTTACTCATTGTTAATTGTAAGATTCATATTAACAATTTATCTTTTAAGTCCCACATGTACCTCTTTTACTATAGGGTCCACATTACTTTTGACCTTTTTTACTATATCACATTAAAAAAATTGACAATTAAAAAGTAAAAAAAAAAAATCAAAAGCCACATGAGTACTGTAGATATGCAGTACCCATCAACACCTTTTACAATATATTATAGATATAGATGTAGATGTAGATAGTTAAAAAAAAAAAAGAAGAAATGATTCATTATCTTCATTATTTATGTCATGAAGGTTGTAGTGCAAAGGTTTACTCAGAATTAAACTTTGTTACCATGGTGAAGGAAGAGAAGAAGTTTCAAGCTCGAGGTGGTCCAATAATTCTGTCTAAGGCAAAGTAATAAGATTCAAATAAATAATACATTAAGGTAGTGTTTGGATTTAAAGATTTGAGTTTGAAATTCCCGCATTTCAAATCCATGCATTTCAAATTCTTTGTTTGGGTGTTTAAATAATTTTAAATTTTAATATTAAAATTCTTTGTTTGGATTGTACAAAATTTCAAATAATCTTAAACAAATTCTATTTATTTTTTTCCAACTTATAAAAAATTATATGTTTATTGTTTTGTACTTAACTTATCAACCAAAATTGACCCTCCATCCATATTATCTTAATTATTTTTTAGAAAATTTGATCAATAAAAAAAACTAAAAATTTAATTTAAAAAAATTAATCATTTAATAATAAAACAAAATATAAAGAATATTATTAAGATATCCAAGCACCAAATAAAGTTTTCTCTATACTAGGTAAAGCAAAATGTAGAAGAACTTATGTAATACTTGTCTCGAGTGTTATTAAAAAATCATACAATTCATACAAACTAAGTGTGGTTAAAAAGTTGATCAAAAACTAACTTAGGAAACACACTATTTAAAACACCAAACAATCTACACAATAGCAAAACACACATTTAAATTAAATTTCTTTTAAGAAAAGTCTGAAAAATTTCAGTATAGTGCACGGAAGCAAACTAAGCAAGCATGGGCATTTAATTGCTGTTATGACATCATTAATCTGTTGTCATGACAGTCCTCCCGGGCAAACTTTCAGGAGGTGCTATTTCACTGTTTGGTCTCTGATTGAAGTAATTTCAAAGCTCACACGTCACTTCTAATGTGTGTATAATAGTGTTCCAAATTTTAAAAAAATTCAACGGTCAGATTAAAATTTGAACATGTTATAAATTTAGTCATTTTTGATATCATGACAACTTTATTGTTATCATGACAGTACCTTTGGACTAACTTTTGGAGTGCACCATTTCATCATCTGACCTCCGATCAGAGTAATTCTAGAGCCCACATGTCACTCTTAAAGAGTACTATTAGAACACCAAATTTTAAAAAGATCCAATGAACTGATTGAAATTCATGCATATTTCAACATCAATACTGTTGCTGTCATGACAGCACTTCCGGACTAAAATTCGGAGCGCGCTGTTTCTCCGTCCGGTGTCCAATCAATATGATTTCAAATCCTACAAGAAGATTATAAAATTTTTTACTTGTGACTTAAATTTAAGGAAAATCCAATGGTTGGATTGAAATTTGGACACCCGAATGCAAAAGTGCAGCTTTTTGATAAAAAACCATTTTTCAAATTATACAAATCTCATCTTAATGGTCACAAACTATAGGAACACTTTGGACACATCAACTAGGACTAAAAGTGCCTAATAAAACATTAAAATGATGGAAAACCTCTATACATTAAAATTTGACCACCCTGGTGCCATTTTCCCAAAATAAATCCTAAACCCTTAAAATGCACAAATCATACAAGAGTGGTTAAAAATCAACCTAAATGCCATGTATTTATATAATTGCACATGTTAAATATTTTCACTTGACTCAGAGCTCCTGTGGGGCCCATGCACCCACTCTCTCTATCCAAGGTGTATGTTTGCTAATAGCACACCATTTGCAATACAACCACTTTGCATTTGCTTGTAAAATCACATATATATCAAAATAAATATTTGCTTGTAGTAGAAATTTGATCTACGAAATAAATCCATTAAGACCACACACCATAACCAAATTTTCTAGCTACAAGTCTACAAGCAGACAAAAATTCATACACAAGCACACAATCCACGCATTTGCATATATATATGTATAGTCACATCCTACTGGCACCCTAACCTAAATACATTACAATATACTTGCTCAAAATAAAGGGGTTGCAGATCTTTACAATCTATAAGTAAACCCCTAGCTTGGCTCTTTTTCCTATCCACTATTGGATCCTTTACTTAGACCTGTAAATAGTGTAAAGAAAAGGGTAAGACAACCACAGTCTCGATAATAGAGAAATTAATATTCATTATTATAAGGAAAGCCATAGTCAAGTAAATAAATAATAGATTCAAAATAACATATAATTAACTAATTAAAATGCTTGAATGTATGAGATAGGTCGATATGACCTTTCTTGACCAACAGAATGCCCCTTGATACTCTTTAGCTTGTAGGTAAACCTTACACCCACTATATCTCCACAGGCACAAAATATAAACTAAGGCATGATCTGATCCACCGAATCGCCTGTGCCCTTTCGACATGAATCCTGAGTAGTCAAAGCTAACTCCTTCCCAAAGCCAGCCTGACTTACTCTCTATGTGAGGGCTACCTTAGCCTAGACACTCAACTCACACTTTATATGATGGATTCCCTCTCCCACTGAGAGGTGTTGAACACTCAATCCACTAACCACTTTAGTGTACTGAGCCCACAATATGAAAGGCAACACTGAGTACTGACAGTGAGTCATAGAATATCACAAGACCACATCTCCCTATTGGTGAACTTCCATCGAGATCATGCCTCCTACCCTTTTCTTCATTTCTCGAGTATTGACCACTTCAACACTCAAGGTAGCATAACACTCATAATTTATCTCTTAAGCAGTTTCTTAGCCTATCTAAGGTGCCAAACCTAGTTGCACCCCCTAATTACAACTCCTCATTTTTTTTATTACCACAATGCATGCTAATAATCTTATTTTTATAAATAACATCATTATTAAATGGATAGTAAACATAGATGCATTAATATCAAAGTAATATCTCATAAACCCTTATAAAACACATTTTATTTGCATTCAATTATGTAAAAAATGTAATGCATGCTAGATAATATTATCTACTAAAAAATAGCTAAATAAAGTAATAAGAAATATAAATTCCCCTATTACTTCAACCCTTTGGTACCAAAAGGGTTCCCTTTGTACAAAATAAAAATAAGACTTGACTTGTTCTTTAACTTCTCAATAATTTCCACCAACTATTCCCTACAACACATAAGTGATCCACATCACTTTTTATGAAAAATAGCATAAAAGAAGACTATAACTCATACTATATAACTTAGGTCAATGAGCCGTAATCCATTCCAATGGTCTATGTATTAAACCAACTATTTTCATATTATCACTTAACCACCAAAATCATTTATTAGCCACCATTAGGAAAATTTTCAAACCATATAATTTTTAATCAACTAAAAACCTTCACTTAGTGTTACCAACTTTTATAATTAGCCTTTATAATGAAAACCCAAGCTTAATTTAAATCTTATTAGCTTCAAACAACATAATTATAACTTAATCAATAGGTTTAAATCATTAAAGAGAAAAATTCAATCCCTTGGGGTTTGATTTTTGCCCTGAAACTCCCCTTTTCATCTAATTGCCTACTCAAAACACTAGAGCATCATATAAAAACTCAAAACAATCTCTCTATGACCCTAAAGAAACTAAAGCTTATAAGAAAAAAGCTTTTGAGATCAAAATCCAAAAATTTTCTCTTTCGAAAATTTAAGAAAACCAGGAGGGAAGGAAGAGGATTGAAGTAGGGAGTGTACCTATCATGTAGCCGAGCTCACAACGACCACAAAGCCTCCCAGATTCGAGCTCTAACTTCTTTCTCTTTCCCCTCTCTCCACCGTCTCCTCTTGTCTTCGTTTGTGCATTTCTTTTCCTTTTATTTTCTTGTTTCATTTATTTTTTATGCTATTTTCCCTTTTAAAAACTGATTTAAACAATTTGGAAAAAATTACAAGAAAGGGCCCAAATCTTTCTGTTGTAACACAAAAAGCCTAGATCAACTTTGGTAATTTTTTCATAGTTAAAAATAAAATAAAACTGAACTTTTATTGAGTAAAATTTAACTTTGAACCTCTATCAAATTATTTTTAATTTTAATTTAATTATAAATATTTTATTTTAAATTAAATTTGGGTCTTAAAATTTTCAGGATATTACACAGAAATCTTTGACTACCAACCAGTTCCAACACTTATATTCTATCAACTTGATATTCATTCCATATCAAATAGCCACAAAGTATCTCTATATATTGCCCATTCATTTGTTACTCAAATACTTCTAATATTCTCCTCATCTCCAATTTCATTCTCAACCTTCAAAGAATTTTCAAAGTCTTCATCCACTTCTTTGAGTAAGTCATCTTTAGACATCTCTTCTTTTACATTTATAATTTTGACTTGAGTTTGCTCAACAAAAAAGCTATCAGTTTGTAAACTAGCCCATCATTTCTTCAATAATCCAAATGCTCTTTTAATGGTATTTCTTGATGATAGTGTCAAAGATTAAATAACTCTTTATAAATTGTTGGTGTTTTTCCTCTCCATAAATTAAGACGATACCTCATTCCTCAATATAGAGCTAAAAAACTCAGACCATTTGCATACCCAACATCTACTAGATAATACATATATACCAAAGTATTAGACATAATTAGTTTGTATTTTTAGATAGAAATTTCTCAAACTTAAAGTGATTATTTAAGAATAGTGAAATCTTACTAGTTGGAATCTTTAAACCATCGCACCTGTGAAGAGCATAAACTAAATTTTGAGAATCAAATGTGGATCCCTCCCAACTAAGTAACACATATGAAAATATCATCTTAGGATCACAAATTGCAAGAACATTAGTGCTCAACTCACCTTTCCTATTTCGATACTTTGCTCGATCTTCAATTGGGATAGTCATTTGAATATAGGTACCATTAAGCACACTAAACGCACCTAAAAAATATATCATTATTAAACAATTAAAAATTATATGAATTGAATTACAAACTTTTGTTACCTTAAAGAATTTCCACTTGTCATTGTCTTATAATTTGCTTTTAAGCCAATCTCTTTGATATAGTATTTGCCTATCTTCATAATAGCCTCAAGAACCGCATGAAATTGTTTTGCTAATAATTTCTCCAAAATGAGCAAAAGCTGCCTTAATCCATCTATACTTTATTCTATGAGTAAGAATATGCACAAACAATGCTACAATTTCTTTAATTATAACATTTCTTGAAGCCACCAACCCTCCTTTAGATTGCTAAATGCCTTTCTTAAATGTCACTGGATTAAGGCGTAATAACTCTATGCTTGTGGTTTCACATTCTACAATTGTCATCCAAAGAGATCTATGATGAGCATGTTCACTTTTATCCCATGAAATTTCTCGTAATCTATACTTAAAGTTATGTGATGCTCAAATAACTATAGCAATAAAACTTACTATAGATAAAAAAATTTAATTCTTCTTCCCCCTCAATCATACTCTTTTCATCTTTGGTATGCTTTCTCCCAATTTGCAAATTTTGTTGATTACTATCCATGCTAAACAAACTACCTATTACATGAAAGTACTCTAGCATCAAAAACACCATTAGAATAACAAAGGAAAAAATAATGCTATAACTAAACAAGTTTGTAGAAGGCAGTAAAAGGAATCCAACATCCCAGTCATGACATGAACTCCATAGAGTATGGGAACATGTATATTTAAAGTGCAATGCCAAATAAACAATGTTGGTTTTATACAATTGTGTTAATAAATTCTCATATTTAGATTATCTGAGTGCCTTTCAAGTTAAGAGGCCACTAACTCTACATAATTCTTTGGTTAATAAAGGGCTCAAGTTCAACTAATAAAAAAAAGCATGCATGTTGGTAAAAGAAGTGAAGTAATATATCATACTTGCATTTAAAGTTATATGATGCTCCAATAACTATTTCTATAAAACTTACTATAAATACAAAATTTTTGATTCTTCTTCCCCCTCAATCATACTCTTTTCATCTCTGGTATGCTTTCTCCTAGTTTGCAAATTTTGTCGATTACTATCGATATTGAACAAACTACTTGTTACATGAAAGTACTCTAGCATCAAAAACACTATTGGAATAACAAGGAAAAAATAATTCTATAACTAAACAAGTTTGTAAAAAGTAGCAAAAGGACTCCATTATCCCAATCATAACATGAACTCCACAGAGTATGAAGGAGGTAATTGAAACTAAATGGATCTTCAAGAAAAAACTTGATGAAGGAGGCATCATGTCAGAAACAAAGCTCAATTAGTAGCAAAGGAATATAATCAGCAAGAAGGTATAGACTGTGAAAAAACTTTTACCCTAGTTACTAGATTGAAAGCAATTCACCTACTTCTAGCCTATGCATCTGTGAAATATATCAAGCTATACTAGATAGATGTAAAAAGTGCATTTCTTAATGGGTACATCCTTGAAGAAGTATATGTTCAACAACTACCTAGTTTTAAAGATCCTTAAAAGTTTGAAGATTGTCTTCAAATTGAAGAAAGCTCTCTATGGACTCAAACAAGCCCCCAAAGCTTGGTATGACCGATTGAATTCTTTTCTCTCAGAAAAAGGATTCAATTAAGGTAAAGTTGATACTACCTTTTTTATAAAAAAAGGATCATTTGTTAATAGTTGAAATTTATGTATATGATATTATATTTAGTACAACTGACGAATCTCTGTGTAAGGAATTTTCAGAATTAATGCAGGGAGAATTTGAAATGTCTATGATGGGGGAACTAACATTCTTTTTGGGACTATAAATTAAGCAAAGGAAGGATGGTATATTTGTGTGTTAGATTAAATATCTTAGAGAGATGCTCAAAAAGTTTGGGATGGATCAAGCTAATGGAATTGATACTCCAATGAGCTCAACCATCAAGATGGATGAAGATGCTGCTGGAACCGAATATGATTGCAAATCATATAGAGGGATGACTGGATCTCTTATATATCTCACAGCAAGTTGTCTAGATATATCCTTTAGTGTTGGTTTCTGTGTAAGGTTTTAGTTAGCACCAAAAGAATCACATATGATAGCAGTAAAAAGGATTTTTAGATATCTAAAAGATATTGATTCACTAGGTCTTTGATATCCTAAAGGAGAAAGTGAATTCTTAATTGGATATTTTGATGCTAACTTTGGTGGATGTAAGACAAAAAGAAAAACCACAAGTGAAACATGCTACTTTTTTTATGGTTCACTTGTTTCTTGGGCAAGCAAGAAACAAAATACTATCTCTTTATCATTAATTGAATTAGAATATATAGCTGTTGGCTTATGTTGTTCTCAAATCTTATGGATGAAGCAGCAATTTGAAGACTTTGGAATCAAGCTCAAGAGTATTTCAATCAAGTATGACGATACCAGTACAATATGCTTGACTAAAAATCCAATTCATCATTCTTGAATTAAGCATATTGATATTCATCATCACTTCATTAGAGATCATGTTTAAAAGAAAGATGTCATAGTGAAATTCATCCCTACTGAACTTCAACTTGCTAATATCTTCACAAAACCTCTAGGAGCAGAGCAATTCATATTCATAAGAAGAGAATTGTGTTTGTTAAATCCCAATAAATTGTAAGCAACTCTATTTCCATTCTTTATTTTTAGTTTGTTAAATTATGTATTCTATTCTAACTTAGGCATCAGAGTTGTTGTTTAAAAATGTAGGTCTTTGTCTAAAGGAATTCTCTATTGGTGTTACAAAGATAAGTAACACCAGTGTTAGAAATTCAACACCAGTACTAATGGTTCTTCTAAGTAATTACAAAATAGCTAATTACAATAGTAACACCGATACTATATTGTTCAACACTGATGCTGTGAAAGATAAGTAAAGCCACTACAGAGTCATCAACACTACTACTAAGAGATGAGTCTGACACCTCAAAATGACTTAGCATGGATAAGATGAAATTCATTTATAATTTTAAATGAGGTAACCATTGAACTTTTATTTTTTTTATTTAACACCAGATGTTATGGTAAGTAACATCGGTACTAGATTTGTCTATATATATATATGCTTGTGTGTGCTCTCTCACTCAATTCACCTTTTTGCCCTAAACCCACCAATGCTACTCTCCCTCTCGTATAAACTCTGTCTTCACTCTGCAACTCTCATATCTACTTTCCCTTAAATCTAACCAATCTTCTATCCTAATTTCTCTTATTTCGCATCCAAATCTCTTAAAAATTCTAACTTAATCCTCGATGAAGTCCGCATGAATGAAAATGACTAAAGAGGCTCTGAAAGCTTGAGGACTCTTTGTGTTTGATTTCTTTCAAGCAAGAGACATTATGGTTAAACGAGTAGGATTTAGATGAGGAAATCTAAGCCTTAGTAGCTATAATAAGGTTATGGATAAAGTAGAACAAGTTGTAAAGGTTAGAAAGAGAAAAGAAAGAATGAAGATGAAGACTTAGAATGAAGAACCCATGGAAACTACTGCTACTGCACCATCTTAACTCACTCCTAAGAAGCCAAGAACTATTCAAAAGGCTCAAAGAGGAACAAAGAATACTAAAGCTCCTCAGCCCACTGAACATGAATCAGTCTTCTTTGAGAGGACACCTGAAGGTACACTACCTAGTCAATCTTACTCTGAAAATCTTGAAGAATAGAGCAAGAGAAAGAGGAAGGGGAAAGAACCCATCATTAAGGCATCAGATGAAAGCAATGATTTTGCTGGGTTCTACTATGACTTTCTACATAGAGGATGAATTTTGAGTCTGGCCTTAAAAATGGCTAAAAAAGAAGTCAGCAAGTCCTGGGTAGTAAACTTGACAGAACTCAAGGAAATAGGGTACGATGTTACTGAGATGCTAAAGCCCTATAAGACCTTATTAGAGCTTAACATGGCTGTGAATCTAGAAGTCATTAGAGCTTTCTACAGCTCACTTCAAGTCTTACATAATGGTAAGGTGCTTAGAGCAATAATTCAAGAAAAGTCTTTTGATATTATAGAAGACTATTTGAGCACACTTCTAAACTTTTCAACCAATAAAAGATTGATGAGGCTATCAAATTTGTTGCATAAAAAACCAGTCATCTTCAAGACACTTGTGCCATCTTAGGAGGAAAGCTTTGGCCTAATAGAGAAGCCAAAATCCATGCCAACACTTCACAGAGTAATCTACCTCATTTTATCAAGATTGATTACCTGCAAAAGATTTGGGGTAAACAAGTTCATTTCTGAAGACTTGAGATTTTTTACTACCTTAATCAAAGGGTTGGAGCTGGATGTGGCTTCCATCATTTTTTAGAAGATCAAGAATGTAGTCTAGATAATCAAAAAGAGAGATGGAAAGTATTTCATGTATGAAAATGTCATTTTCAAGATGTTGGAAGATTATAAGATCATGTATCTGGAAGGCAATGAGGTTTTGGGACATGAGGAGATCAACTTTGTCACTTTGAAGAAAATGGAGATCATTAAAGAGAAAGAAGGAGGAGTTGGTGCTCAAACAGAAGCTCATTCAGTTGTAACTTCCAGTTCTCAAGTTAGACAAGAGTCTTAACCTGATCTGAATGACTCATCTATCCCACCATTATTAGGAGGTATATATTTGGATTCAGATACTGTCAAGTGGTTGGATAGAAGGTTCAAAATCAAGCTAAGCTTTTTACCCTGTTGATAGGAAATTAGTCACTTATTCTCAAAATTATACTAAAGCTAACCCTAATGCAATATAGGGCCAACCCTAGGTCATCTCCCAAGGAATGGTTTTAAGTCTAATTGAAAGTCATCTAGTGAAATAAATCAACCAAAGTTTGTAGGAATTTAGTTACCTAGCTAATTATCTAAACTAATTACTTACTGTGTAAGTAATTAAAATGCTAGTGAAAGTGAGTGAAATGAACTTCCCTTTTCACAATAATGGAACCCTAGAGATTAGTTGATTTTGGATTCATTATCTTCTCATGATTAGGCTAAGTTTAGCTTCCCTTTCCTCTTGACTAAAGCTGTCATGACTTAAGAAAATTATCCAAAGCCAATTAACCTAATTAGCTAACCTCCCTAGATCTTAGATTAAAGTCCCTAGTTCAATTAACCAATTGGTGAAGACATTAGCTAAGTGATTCATTCAAAATCCTCTCTCAACAGCCATGGTCAAACACATAAATTGAGCAACCACAAGATTATGTCAAGCTACTCAACAACACAAGCATTAACACCACAAGATTATGTAATATCAACACAAGAAATTCACTAATTGAAAAACACAAGATTATGTGCCAAACAAAGAGTGGCAAAATTCAGTCATGGCTGTCCAAGGAAGAAATTAAATGAAACAATCCTCTCTCTTTACATCAACATCACATTCAAATTAGAATTTATAAGCTAAGATGATTAAACCCTAGATTAAGGAATCTAACCATCTAGTAAAAAGAGAAGAGGATAGGAAACAAAAGAACTTAGCCAATTTGAAGCTCAAGACTCATCATCCATCTTCATCTCTCTAGGATTCCATAAAGAAACTTAGCCAATCTTCATCTTCAAGAACCCTAGTGATTGCTTGTGAAGGCCAAACTCCATAGCTCTTGAATGATGGAAATGAGCTTCAATCCTTGTGAAAATGGAAGGGATGGAATGAAAATGAAGAGAGGAGAAGAATGGTATGAGTTTTGTGGAGGTTTGGTGGCTGAAAATGGAGGTTAGGGTGCTGGAAAATGAAGAACAAAAGAGAGAAAATGAAGAACACTATGGACAAGAGAGAGAGAATGTGGAAGATGAATGAGATGAGTGTTGGATCCCATTTTGGGGTTTAAAATGGCATGCTCCTTGGTGTTTCCCATTAGGTGAAGCTTAATAAAAAAATTAAAATGTAAATGGGAGCCTTGTCATACTTGCAAGATGGCAACTTCCTATTGGTTTGTAGATGATTCCAATGTGTGCCTAATTTCTCATGTGTCATCCACATCATTTCAGCTGATTTAATCCCTCAAAATAATCATAATTCACGTGCAAACCATCAGCCATTGACCTCAAGGAGTGTTGACCTCAATTGTCCAATTGATGCACAAGTCACATGCCACCTACGTCACATAAATCACATAATTCAATTAAATAGCATATGATATAATAAAATCTAATTCATGTCTAGAATTAAATTCATAATTAGAAGGGAGAATTTATTAAATTAACCAAGTTTCAGGCTGCATAAAATTATATAAAAAATTTCCACACAAAGGCAAACTAAAAACTAGGACAAACTAAGACACTTAAGAAAGTGTTGACTTTTTTATTTAATTACTCCCAAACTAAAATGAATTTTAAAAATATAATTTCACCACTCATCAACTGGACATAAAATGCACTTTGTCAATTTTTCTTGTACATTTTCTCAAAAGTTCATTTTTTAGACCAAAATGCCCCTAGTGCACTGAACCTAGAAACTTAGGCAAAATTATAAATCCAATGCAATGTGTGCACTTGAAGGTGATAAATCATTAATAAAAGGGTCCTAATTGACAAATAAAAGTGGGTAACAAATGTGTTTTATCACTTGTGTCACGAAAGACAAGCTAAGGATTTTGATCAGAAATTAAAGAAAGTTTCTGTAGAGATTAAAGAAGAGTTCAAGGAAGAACTTGGCTTATTAAGAGATCAAGTTATGAGTTTGGGAGGTAGACCAGCTAGACAAAGGGACTCATCCAAGCACTACCCTCCCTTTAGAATGAGTACCCCTACTGATGACTCTGTTTATGAGAATGCTAGAAATAGGTTTGTTGAAAATTTTGTTTCAATACACTCATCCAGCACCTCTACTTCTAAGAAGGGTATTGAGGAGGAAATTGATAGTGATCTATAAATATCCTCCAAGATTGAAAATATGAGGTTTGGACCAGTTTCCTCTATTGATTCTGAATTGAGACCTATGTTTGAAGATAGTTCAGAAGGAATTGAATCACATGCATCAGACAGTAATAAGCTTGCACTGGTTGTAGTAAAGGTTGCTAGAGAATATATTGAGATCTCTGATGATGAGGAAGAATTAGAGCTTGTACAGTTACCTTCACTTTTTGCCCCTTTCTTCTCTAGGATCAACTACATAAAGGCCTTTCAGGACTTGATCAAGAGAAATCTTGATTTATATTGTCTCTTATGCCTCTCACTGTAATTGTGGAATTTGGTGCAATTTTTAAGCCTACACCAAGGTTCAGGAACATACTAGTTTAGATTGAAAGTGGTACCTCTTCTTCCTACACTCCTTCTTCCAATCTTTTTGTCCCTGTTCATCTATCCAAGCCCTCTGCTGATGAGAAAAAGGAGGAAAAGAGTATGCAAAATCTAAAAACACTAAGGATCAAGGGTCTGTGCATAATGGTGGTTTAGTGGTTGAAGATTCAAGAAGTAGTAAGCATAAAGGTCAATCTGTTGTGAGAAGACCTAGAAGTGCCTTGCCAAGACTTAGCAGATTCAAAGCAAAGGATTTCAAGCCTTTTAAGCCTCAACCTTCATCTAGAACTTTTGAACCTCAAACCTCTCAACCACCTTTTGAAACACCCATAAACTTTCATCTCCTACTACTAAGAAATTTCATGAGTTGATTTTTTTGGTGCTATCTTTAAGAAATGAACTGAATGTTTGTTTATCTATTAAATATTCTCTATTATTCTCTTTTGTAACTTCTTTTAGATATTTATATATATTGTGCAATTCTTCTACTTGTTCCCTATTAATCTGTTTTATTCCCTTTAAGAAGTAGAGACCAAAGTCTCTCTAAGAACTAATAATTTGCATCTAAATTTTGTCATCATCAAAAAAGGGGAGAAATGTTGAACCCTAGTTTTGATGATTACAAAATAAAGAGAAGTTTTGTGCATTTCAAGTTATTTAACTTGAACTTAAGTTAATTAGGTTAACATTAATCTAAATTGGCTAGGTGAAAGCTTATACGTAATAGAAGTTCTTTTGTCTAACTATATTTTGGTTAGTTAAGTACTTAACTTAACTATAATCTATGTGTTTGATGCTATCTTATTCTAAATTGTTTCTAAGTATTATTAGCACTGGTATTGGAAGCTTTAACACTGGTGCTACTTTAATTATTTTCACTGTTCTATTAGTTCATGTTTCATATAACACCAGTCCTACTTATTCTAACACCAGTGTTATCCTTCTAAACCTGTGAAATTGATTCTCTCTTCTTTGAACCTTTTTCTTTGTATTGGTACTATCTATTTAACATTGGTCTTGTTCATTCTTTATCCTTGTTTGAGTTAAAACAACACCTGTGTTTCTTCATTAGCACCTGTACTATTTTTGAACAAATATCTGTAACACCAGTACTAACTATATAACACCGGTACTGTCTCTTTTGTTCTCTTGCAAAGATATTTGATTAATCATGTTACTTCGGTGTTATTTCTTCTTAATACTGTTGTTGAGTTATCTTTTTAAAAATATCCTTATTCACTCAAAATTGTCAAAAATCTGGATTTCACCAATACTATCAGAACAACACATGTGCTAAGCTATTCAATCAGAGTCTGCTCATCACTGTAATATTAGTGTTGGGACATTATAACACCAGTATTACCCTGCATTCTCATTCTTTATTTTTTGTATCAATTTTAAATCTCACCAAAACTCATCTTTCAATCTTTCTTTTCATCCAAAATTAATTCTATTCACTCTATATTGTTACTAAATGGTATTTAGACACAACTATTTCCTTGAAGTTATTTAGTTTACTTATCTTTCATTGAGTCACTGAGTTTGTCTTCTATCATACTAAAACGTATCAACTTTAACCACTTTTGTTAAAAGCATTTAATATTTTTAGCTATTACTGTACCAAAGAGGAAGTCTCTGCTATAAAGTACTGTTTCATTACCTCATCCATCGGAGAATCTCAGATAAGCTCAAATATCCAAGGAATACAAAGGAAAGAAGTAATCAGTTTACAAGCAACCTTCAACTAAAAAATTTATGACTGTAAAGGATCATTTATGATCCTCAGCTATAAATAGACTTATTTATGAAACATGAAGAACAAGGAACAACGTGAGCTAATAAGAAAATTCTATGATTACTTGAGCATTATAGTTTACCTACTTTTTGTGTATTATTTATCATTAAGAGAGCTTCATTGATAATATATCTACTCTGAGAGAGAGTTTAAAAGAAGTAGTGGTTCATTCTTGAACTTACTTTGTTTATACCTATTTTACATTTTCAAAATAGACAAACTTAAGCTCAGGGAGCTTAAGGAGATTTATTATTATCTTTGTAAGGGGGAGAGTTTTAGACTTATTCTGAAGTTTGTTGATGTATTAAGAAAATCATGAGCCTAGATTAATCTTGGTAATATAGTTAGAAATCTCAAAAGGTTCTTGGGGACTAGACATAAACTCAAGTGGTAGGAGTCAAATTAGGATAAATCACCTGTGTCAAGCTCTGCTCTTCTAACTCTTATGATTAGTGATTCCATTCCTTCATTACTCCTATTATTATAAAAATCATTTAATTTTTTAATTAGCCCAATTCATCCCCTCTTGGGCATTTACAACACTCAAGTTGACTATGGTTTTTCACATACCCATTTACTACCTTCATATAACTCTCAACGAGATACATCTATCTTAAATAAGCTGAGCTGCACATTTACACCTCCTTCACTAAGTGAATAGTTAGGTGAACCATGGTCTCAAAGAAAGTAGGTGGGAAATATATCTCAAGCTCGCACAATGCTTTTACAATTCAACTTTGTAATGTTGGTAACTTGTTGGAGTCAATCACTTTACTGCAAATAGATTTGAAGAAGAAACATCATTTTGTGATAGTGTCTCATGCCTTATTGGGTAAAATAGAACATATCAGTATTGGAATAAAACTCTTCATCAAAACATAGCAGTCATGAGATTTTAAACCCTTCAACTTTTGTTCTTTCATTGACAACAAGGTTTCTAATGTTTGATGAGTAATCCTTTATAACTTTAACTGTAGCAAGAAAATCACAAAAAAGAAATTTTTTCTTTTCTAAACAACATGTGAGCTACTGGATGAAGAAAGATATGACTTCCCTTCTCCTCTAGTGCTAAGTCTTCCCTTTCTCTATAGAAATCATGTCTAACCTTGCATTGATGCCATCTTTGATTTTTTTGAAAATATGAAGTAACGTACCAACAACACTGTCACATACATTTTTCTCGATATGCATCACATCAACAAAATGCCTAACATATAAGACTTTCCAATACAATAGCTTAACGAAAATACTTTTCTTCCACCCACTTTTTTCATGGTACTTTATAAAAGGTTTCCCAAACTCGATATGAAAATCCTTAACCTTTTCAAACAATTGGTCACCTGTTAATATTAAAGGTAGGCCACATTCTTCTGAATTCCCATTAAAAGATTTCTTCAATTGCCAATAATCATAACTTGGATGTAACCACCTTCGATACCCTATATAAGCATTCTTTATACCATGCTCTAACCTAATTGAATATATGTTTTCTTTACAAATGGGGCATCCAAGTTTCTTTACAACCATAGGCTAAAAAATCATTTATGGTACCAAATAACAAGGCTCTCAAATTAAATTTTTCTTCCCTATACCTATCATACACCTCAACTCCTGTCTCCTACAATAACTTAAAGTCTACAATTAGAGAAGCCAAGTACACGTTTATATCATTTTTAGGTCTTTTTGGCCCTGAAATTAGCATAGACAGCATCATGTATTTGTGTTTTATGCATAATAACCATGTAGATTATAAATTATGAAAATCATTGGTCAAGTGCTGTGGGTACTACTTTGGAGGCCATGAGGATTCATTCCATTTGTAGATAATGCAAGGCATAAATTCCTCGATTCTTGTCCAAATTTAGAGTACTCATGATTAACCCTTTACCATTAAGGAGAGTCAATAGGATGCCATAACTTACCATCTTTAATCCTCTCATCCACATGCTACGTTAAATTTTTTGCATTTTCTTTTTACTATTGTATAATTGTCTGAATCTAGGCACAATAGGAAAATACCATAATGCTTTCTTTGGACTCTTCCCATTATCTTTGAAGTATGATGCTTTACATTTTGGACATTCAATTAATGACTCATATTCATTTCTAAACAATATGCAATCGTTTAGGCAAGCATGAATTTCCTCATAGCTCATGCCAATATCACGTAACATTTGTTTTGCTTGATGCGTGTTAATAGAAAGCTCATTCACTTTGGGTAGAATCACTTTAAGAAGTGCAAGCAATTTACTAAAACTCTTATCACTCCACCTATTGTTCCCTTTCAAGTTGTACAAATTCAACACCACTGACAATAATGTGAAATCAGTACAACCACTATACAAAGGCATTTCTACATCATTTTTTAACCTCTCAAGCATTTCAAGACAATCCTTTAGTTCCTCTTCAATTGATTTGGTCATCTCTTTAAGATGGTCACCAACCTCATATGTACTTATATCAAAATCATATGGCATGTGGCTCTTGCTATACCCTCGGCTTGTATCCCTTGTCTCTTCATGCTTGTACCAACACTTATAACTCTCATTAATTCCATAACAAACTAAATGATCTTCCAATTTAGATGCATAAATCCACTTCATTAGACAACATTTTACATAAGGGTACACAATACTATTACAATTGTTGGTGTGGTCAAGTGCAAATTTAATAAACTCTTTCACCCCATTCAAGTATTCCTTTGTTAATTGATTGGAAGACATCCATTCCTTGTCCATCTTCCAAATCTAGAAACAATCATTTTGAGGAAAAATATGATTAGTGACTCTTTGATCGATCTTGACTAAATTAGTGGGAGATAAAAATTATTAACCACTTAGTCTTTCAATCATGAGTCACATTTGTTTCATTGACATAATCCCTCTTTAAGCTTTGTTGACTACAACGCTTAAACTAAGTTAAAGAACTTTGTTAAATGCTCAAAGTTCTTTAACTTAATTTAACTAAAAATTTGACTACTAAGTATATTAAAAAAATTAGGCAGCATAACGGTTTAAAAATGAAATATTCCCAGGCATTTTGCCCTTTTTTCATATTAATTTAATTCCTATAGTCTTTAATCTAACCTAATTCAATGCTACTTAGTCACAACAATAACCGCATCAACAAAACATGAAAGAGGATAAAAGAATGATATGCTCATTGCTAGAAATCATCAGAATATGTTACATATTCATGTTATTAATGAATCACTCAAACTTACAAAATTTCTCACTTAACAATAATCATATTCACAAAACTCAAGCTTGGAACATTAATGAATTAATCAAACTTTAAATTAAAAGAGTTCTCACTTAACAACCTTGGAATAGAAAGTGAGATCATATTCTTTCCAAAATAATCCTAAGTCAAGCTACTTAAATACTAACTAATAAAATCATGAATTTTTACTTCTATAAAAAAAAAATTGGGCAGCATAACAGCTTATAATTAGAATTTTCCTGGGCAATTTGTCCTCTCTTCATGTTGACTTTTATCCCTGTGTAGTCTTTAATATAACAATCCAAGCTGAAATTTCTAGCAACCCAAACACCAATTTCAAGCAACCATCAAGCCAAAGCAATTTACAAAAATTAATAAAATACAAACTAACCAACCCAACAAGAGCAATTTTCAGAGATTAACAAACTAATTCAAGCCAATGCAATTTACAAAAATTAACAAACTAGCAAAAGCAACAAAGGAGAGGAGAATAAATTAAACAACCCACCAATGAAACTAGGAAGACAAAGTTAAATTTTTGAACCAACCTTAGAGTGATGGCCGAGACTATGAAAACCCAGCAAGAGTAATGGAGATCAGACGCCTTCGTGGAGAGCAATGGTAGAGGAAATGCAAATGGGGTTTCAAATTTCAAGGAGAGGGAGAGTGAAATGGGGAATAGATGCCTTCTTGGAGCCAAATCGAGCAATTACGAATAAAGGATTGGAGAGCCAATGAACCGTTGACAATACTGGATCAGAGCTCTTCGTTGAGGCCATAAAGGAGAATTTGGGTGGATTTGCTTTGTGGCGACAACGATGTGGAACGGTTGAGTGGGGTATTGGGGAGGATTTTATAGAGAATGGTGAGGAGCCTATGGGGACGATGAGTTCAAATGAGAGAAAGAGGGGCGGTGACGGCACTTTGAATTAGGGATATTTAACGATTACTAAGTAAACTGTTAAATAAATTATGCATAAATTTGACGGTTTTAAATGAAATGGTTAAACTTATGGATTTTTACTTAATGATTTACTTAATAACCATCAAATATCCCTAATTCAAATTGCCCCCTACCAATATGCATAAGTTTAAGGTTTTAAATGAAACCGTTAAACTTATGGATTTTTATTTTTTAAAAAACAGAAATTAAAATAAGTTTGATGGTTATACAAATAACCTTCAAACTTATTCTAAGACAAGTTTGATGGTTATCACTATAGTCGTCAAACTTATGCTTCCCTAACCTCCGCCTCCATTTATTCCATGTTTTTTTTCTATTAACCATCAAATATTGTGGTGTCAAGTATTTTACTTTTTGTAGTAGTGTTAATTTTTGATGTGGGATCTAAATAAGCATGAAAAATAAAACTAATAAAAGTTGAGGGACTAAGTGTTAGAGGAATCAAAAGTTAAGGGATTGAGTTACAACGATTTATACTTGATGGATTAAATTACAAGTTAAAAATTGAAGGACCAAAGATCAATTTTTTTTAAAAAATATTAATGTTTATTAAATTATATCCTGCACCCTTGATTCCATCAAGATAGCACCGATGATTAAAATAAAAAGAATGAAAGTTAGATTCAAAAAGATTGAATTAATAATAGTTGGCAGTTGTGTCCTGGCAATGTTTTTTAAAAATGAGTTGAAAATATAAATTCAAATAATAATAAATTATGGAGTTTTTTTGCAATTGAATAGCTTACTCGTGATAGCCAGCTAAAATAGCAACCAGATGCTCTTAAAAAGGTGGCATGGGTATGATCATCTTATTCATATTTCTTTTATTTTCCTTTTCAATCAATCTAATAAACATATTTGAACGAAAATTATATAACAACTCCACCCGCATTTTAAAATATGGTTCCATGCATGTCTCTATTCAACTTTCTGAAGATTTCTCGCCAACATATACGAGGAGGAATAAGAGTCATGCTACTCCAAGCACATGATATGAGTCTGTGGTTCATTATTAATTGTAGATGGAGATGATCACTGAGAATTCAACTTGAAAAATAAATAATTAGTCTGAGATAATATAAATTTTTAATAATTAAATTTATGTTTTTAATGTTTTGCATATCTTATCTAGTCCACATAGAACTTTGAATGGTGAAGAAACAGATTTTTTTTTTTCTCTATTCCAATCATTGATTCATGTATCACAAGTCGTGTTGATGATGCCCCCATCACTTGAGTCCCCTTCATTTGAGTCTACAGGTACTCCATGGAGTATATTTTTTCAACTGTTGTCAAGTTTTACCAACACACACACACGTGTGTGGGTGTGTGTCTGTATGTATGTAATTTATGTCTTCTTGCAGAGCATGCCTGTGAGACGTAATGCAATGAATGCATGACAGCATAGTGGGCCTGTGCATGTTAATGGTTTTTTTAAAAGCTTTTATGAATTGCATATTTGTAGCAACTACTCCTTCCATTGTTATTTGTAGGAAAAAAACAATTGCATTACATAGTTTAAGAAAATCGATTGACTATATTGATTGTGTCTAAAAACAAAAGAGTTGGACTACTGTACTATTTATTAATTGTGTTAATCAAACCTTCATTAATTGTTTCTTATGACTATAAATGATAAATTTATGAGGGGTAATTTAAAAATTTTATAGTAAATACCTATAGAAAAATGTGATTTTGTTTATATAAAAAAAAACAAGTTAAAAGTGGTAGTTTTTCCTATAAATAAAAATAAAGAGAGTACATGGTAGTCACTTTGCAGATATTTATGCCTTGAGGATGAATGTGTTTTATTTTTTTAAAGTGTTAAGTTTTATTAAATTATCTTGCATCTCTGATTCTATCAAGATAGCATCGATGATTAAAAGAATGAAAGTTAGATTCAAAAGATTGAATTATTGATAGTTGGCAGTTGGGTCCTGACAATGTTTTTTAAAAGATGAGTTGAAAATATAAATTGAAATAATTAAAAATTATGAAGTTTTAATTGTAGATAAAACATTTATTTAAGTCCTAAGTTGTAACTCCTAAATTTTAGGTGAGGTTAACATATGTGAGAAATAAAATAGGTTTTGGTCCGCATTGTTCACTAATGTTGGAAGCAGTGTATACGTTTTGAATATGCATGGTGCTCGTCATTTTCCCAGCCCCACCCCAACTCCTGCTAGTATTAATGTTTTCCACCTACTCAAAATATGCTTCACGTACGTCTTTCCTTCACTATTCAGACAGATTTTTTCAAAAAAATATCTTACAAGAGGATCTCTTAAGTCGGTGGAGCACGAATTTTATATATTAATATATAAAATTTAATATAAAATATTATTTAAATTAAATTAGGGCTTTCAATTAGACCTAAGAGCCCATCTTTACATAAAGAAGGAGGCTAGGGTTTTTGAGATGACAAAAACCTTGAAAAACCATCCACAGAGCAAGAGAAAACTTAAAAAAAAAAAGCATATCCAAAAATCAATTTTGAAAACAAGAAAGATTATGTTTTAAACTTGTATCTTCATGCTTTTCCAACAACCAATGTCATATCAAGTGCATTTGCTACAAAAGTGTCTTAAAAAGTAATACACTTATTAACTAAGGTTAAAGAATATCACATAAGATTAAGTTGTTTTTCTGTTTCTCATAAGGGTATGGTTATAATAATAGTACACTTGTCATCCGCATGCCATTAACCAACTCGTTTTGTTGACTTTTTTGCTTGGTGGGATGCCTAGCTAGCATTTAATATGGGTACATTTGCTGTCGAATTAGTCACTCACGGTCACTTCCATCCTAAAATTGACTATTCATTTTTGAAAAATAATTTTTATATTATAATATTATATAGTCTTTTTTTGAAAAACAAGTTATAATGTTAAAAAGTTAAAAATAATTAATATAAATTTAAATTTTAAAGTATAAATATATATTTTAAAAAAGTTAATTTCAAACTTTTAAAACTTGGTGGTTCGGTACAACTACCACAAAGTTCGAAGTTTTGTTTGTGTTAGTTATTTGGAAATTAAGTCGTTGAGCTAGCTAGTCACTGTGACAATAAAAACAAAACAAAAACAAAATGAAAAGTGACTAATATCAGGGAAACGTGATAATTTCGCAACCATCAAACATAACCTTCTTACCCTCATTGATGCTTCAGCAATTCAATTCCCCAACCACGTTGAAAATTTACTTTGAATTAAATGAAGAACATCAAAAAAATAATACTCTCTTCATCTTAAATTATAAATATTTTAAAAAAAATTAACATCCCAAAATATAAGATACTTCAAAAAAAATAAGGTTTTATTAATAAAATTTTTTTAATATCATCCTTCCTATATATTCTCTTTCTTTAATATTCTTTTATTAATAGAGTATTGAATGAAGGGCATTTTTTAAAGTTTATATTTTTGTCTTGAAAAGTAAGGTTGTAAAGTGTATTTAATGAGTTTTATTGGTATGTGAGATTTTATTTAAAAGTTTCTTATAATTTAAAATGGAGGGAGTATTTGAGGATTTTCTAAAAATGTTAATTATGGTTATGAATTCTAGCTAAAATTATAAAATTTGGAAAAAAAACCATGGTTATTATTTGAAATAAAAAAATTGATTATTTTTTTTAGTATTCATATTTCATATTTTCGATACTTATCTTTCACATTTTCAAAAGTCATCTTTAACAATTTCAATACGCACTTTTTTTCTTTTAATCATCACCTAACTCTCTTTGTTAAAAAAAAAAAGTAAGGTATTTTTATGTAAATCTCATATCTAATAAATTAGTTAACTATCTTCTAACTAACTCAATCTTTTCATATTCACCATATTTAATAGAGTGCATTACTTAAAATAAATATAAATTTATTTATTTATTAAGGACATTATATTTTTGAAAAAAAAATCATTCATTGATAGGGGAATGTATCTTTTTAATACTCATCTTCCATGATTTTAGTACTAAAATGGATTTACGAGAAGAATTTTTTAATATTGAAAACACAAAAGATGAGAATTAAAAAAATCTAAAATGACTACTGAAAAATTTAAAATTTGAGTATTGAAAATACTAAAAATGAGTATTGAAAATGTGGAAGATAAGTACTAAATAATTAACATAAAAATTTAAACTCCAATTAAGAACCATGTTCCTTTTTTAAAATTTCTAAAAGGATTGTTAACTGTAAATAATATTTTTAGAGGGCCCTTCAATATTATTCTCCCTATGTTCTTCATATCTGAGGAGTACACGTACGGATGTCGGTCTGTTGCACAGCCACATGATCTATGAAGGAAATCTTTTGTGTTGTTAGATATACTCTATAATAGTGAAAAAAAATTGATTATCTTCATTATTTTTTATGTCATGAAGGTTGCGATGGAAAGGTTTATTGCAAAGATTGTTAGCATGATGAAGGAAGAGAAGAAGTTTCAAGCTCCGGTGGTCCAATTAATTCTGTCTCAGATACGGGAATAAGATTCAATTAATAAATATACATTAAAATGAATTCATTATTGGTTTTGCTTGACTCGGGATTCAACTTTGAATTTTTTGGATCACATTACTGCACACAACGTACCTTTAACTCAAAGCTTAGTGGAGAAAAGTTGTTGACTTGTTGAAGAATTAAACTCTTTTTTCCAATTGAATAAACCTGGGTCTGCTGGAATAACTTTTTTTTGCATATCTTGTCTAGTCCACATATAGAACTTTGAATGGTGAAGAAATAGATTGTTTTTTTTTTTTTCTTTTTCCCTCTATTCCAGTCCTTGATCCATTTATCATAACTCGTGCTGATGATGCCCCCATCACTTGAGTCTACAGGTATATTTTTTCAAATGTTGTCAAGTTTTACCAATATAAAATATATATATATATATATATGTAATGTATGTCTTCATCCAAAGCATGTGTGTGAAACATAATGCAATGAATGCGTGACAGCATAGTAAGCCCGTGCATGTTGTAATGTCCCCCTTCCCACATTGCTAAACTTTAACACACATACAGAACATAGGTAATTAGAGTCCTTTTTAGTCCTCTAAATTACCATCACAAATATTAAAAATATAGAAACTAATTTTTAGAAAGTAGGGATTCCAAAAATATTTGAAAATCATTCAAACCACTTTAAAAAAAGTATTTATGCACAACAGAAGCATTCAGATTGCATAAATACCATAATCGAGAACACAGGGGCAAAACTATAATTTTGGACAAAATGGGTCATATGTCGCAGTATGTGTTTCACGCGCCACGGCATGTGATACAGAATCACAAACCCTTGCTTTGTGCCATATGTCACAGCATATGCATCATGTGCCACGGCACACATATTAGCTTTTGTTGTTAAAAATAGCTTATTAATTTGAACTTTTGATGTGTGACGTTTCTTCATACGATATCCAGTTAGAGTTATTCAAGTGTCCACACAGCTATTTCATAATCTAACTAATGACACAGGTTTTACTTTAGTCTGATACTTCAGTTGAAAATTGAACAAAGTTGTCGACAAAGAGGTCCCTAAAGACTTCATTGGTATTATGTCAATTCGAGGGATCAAATTGTCATTTACATAATTCAAAGGAATTTTATTGATTTTCTTCTAAAAAATCTAAATGACTATTGAAAAATTAAAAATTTGAGAATTGAAATTACTAAAGATGAGCAATGAAAATGTGGAAGATAAATAGTGAAAATATGGAAAATAAGTATTGAAAAATTAACTTAAAAAAGTTTAACTCAATTTAAGAACTATGGATCTTTTATCAAATTTCAAAAAGGATCATTAACTCTTTCTAATATTTTTAAAGGGTCCTTGAATATCATTCTCCCTTTGTTCTTCATATCTTAGGATTGTACATTCTTGCACAGCCACAAGATTTATGAAGGAATCTTTCAAGCTGTTAGATATCTTGTGAAGTCCCTTAGAATAAGGGTCATTTTTATCTTTAAACTTTTCTCTTAGAATCTGCAGGATCCTAAACTCAACACTAGGTCACTTTTGTTATTGAACATTCAAAACCCTAAGCCCATATGCCTCAACCATCTAGGCGCTGACAATCAACTCAATAAGTTGACTTTTTCATCATATGGGATGCCTAATTAGCATTTAATAAAGTCATATTTGATGTCGAACTAGTCACTTAAGGTCATTTTTGGCTAGAACTCAATTTCTTATTTTGAAAAGTTAATTTTTAGATTTTAATATTACATATTATTTTTCTAAAAACAAATTATAATGTTGAAAAATTAAAAATAAGTAATACAAATTTAAAATTTAAAATTTAAAAAAATATAAATATATACTTAGAAAGGTTGGTTTTAAACTTTTAAAAGTTACGGGTTTTGTAAACCTACCACAGTGTTCATGAAAGTTTTGTATATTTTAAGTATTTGAAAAATAAGTCGTTGAGCCCGCTAGTCATCGTAACTAGGAAAAAAAACAAAAAAAAAGAAAAAGTGATAATATTGGTGAAACGTGATAATTTCCCAACCACCAAACATAACGTTCTTACCCACAATAACGCTTCAACAATTCAACCCAGCCACTGAAAATTTACTTTGAATTAGATGAGGAACATTAGAGCTACTTGGTCCCATTTCTTGTTGGAAAAAATAATATTTGAGGATCTTCGATGTTAATTATAGTCATGGACTCTAACTAAAATTATAAAATTTTTTAAAAAAAACCATGGTTGATGGACCCCATGGCACGGGTGACATAGCATTAATGGCAACGAAGCCTGAGGATGGTAATCATGAGCATGGTGACATAGAAGGAGCCCAATACTTCCAATCCAACGTACCTAAAGACCCATTGCAACATATTGAAGGTCCAATGACAAGAGCCCGAACCAAAGCCATGAAGCAAGCCTTGTTCAGTCTTGTGCAAGAAGTTCAAGAGCTTGGAGAGCATTGGGGCACTCCCCTCAAGTCCAAAGGAGAGCATCTATACGTGTATAATGTATTTAAGATCCAAACTCATGAAGAGTCAAGCCCAAGAGATGCAGACCTTAGCCCAATGCAAGGAAGACTACAAGTTGAGCCTCTTGCATGCAAGGAGGCATGAAACCCTAGTAAAGAAGTCAAGGGTGGCGTGATTTCAAATCCTTTATCATCCCTTGATTGTCTCCTAAATTATTTCCTATTTTAATGGTCCTTTGATTTGATTTTCTATTTTGAGTCTAGTCAAAGGTTAGAATTAATTATAATATTAATTTCTAAATTTTGTAATCCCATAATTTTAGGATCACATCTCCTAAATTATGTGGCTGAATATTTTATCATTATTTCTCCTTTTAGTATTAGGAAATTAGGGTTTTAATTTTAGGAAATATTTTTCTATGAGCCTATATAAATTAGGCATGCTCCCTATTGTAAACAACACAGAAGTTGAATGAAATTATTCATTTTAGAGTTTATAACTCTTGTGAGCCTTAGTGCTTTGTGGTGGTATCCTGTGTGAGAAACCGACGTGATCAAGAGCGTGATCAACTCTTGTGGTGTCTTCGAAGGTTGAGGTTCCTAGAGGCAGGTGCTCTAGAGGATCTTCTCCTTGATCATTATCCTATTGTTTACTTCATACCTTTCTTTATTTCCGTCATAAATTTCGTCCCTTTCTTTTTGTTCTTGTGTTTTTGTTGTTTCAGGGTTCTGTCCCTAAACTAGCACGATTCTGCTTCCGCGTCCCTATCAAATTGGCATCAGAGCTTTGGTTGCTAGTTTTGGTTTAAATTCTTGTCCTTCCTTCTTCTTTTTCATCTTGAGTTATTTCTTTTTGTGATCATCTCTTATCTACCCCATCTACTTCTATCTTTTGGTTTTTCTCTTCTTCATCTTTGTGACTTTTTATCTTATGTGAGTTTTCATTTTATTAGCCTTCTCAAAAAAAAAATACCTAGAAATTCGTGCAAAAAAAGGCAAAAAAAAAGTGTTAGTGTGTTGAGAAAAAAAAATCCGAAAATTCAAAAAAAAAATTTTACAAAAAAAATATATTGCTGTGAGTTATGACTGTAGAAAAAGGCTATTCTTGAACTCCAAGTCACCAAGAGGTTGCTTAAAGAGAAAAGTCAACTTGGGTGATAAGAAAGTCTTTTACGTTGATCACTTTCTTATTTTTTATTTTTGGTAGCACTTTTCAAATTCTCTACTCTCTTATTTGCTATTTGTGCTACTCTCTTATTTTATTTAGTTTTTTTTTATTTTTGTCTTTGAGTATTTGACTCTTTGACTTTTACTTCTTTTTTTCTTATTTTTTTGTTGTCACGTGTGGTTTTTCCTTTAATAAGCTTAATTTTATTTGAAAATTTTGCTTTCCTATTTGTTTCAAAATTGCAAAAAAAAAAAAATCCTCTTTTCACCTTGTGCTTGTTTTCTAGTTTCCTTAATTTAGAAGATATTCACTTGATTGTTCCTTAGTTTCTTGATTTGTGGGTTTCACCATTGGATTCTACCCACAAGCTTAGTGAGTGGTAAAAGGCAAGTGTGTTTTTCATCATTAAAAAAAAAGCCATTACTTTTTTTTTTGTGTGAAACACAAGTGACTTTATCTTGAGAGTAAACACGTGAGTTTGTGTGTGTGAGGACCTATTTTTATCTTATATGGTTTCTAGTGCTTCTGTGAACATGAGTAACAAGGATGAATCCCCTAGTATTGATATGAACTCTGTTTTAGAACTTATCAAAACACAGTTGCAGCAGTTTCACTTGGAACTTGATCATAGATTCCATAAAGAGGATAAAGATGAGCCGGAGACTTCCTCTTCTAAAGGAAAGAAGCATAAGATCCCCAGCGATGATGAGGAGTATGAAGAACCCCCTTCTCCTAAGGGAAAGAAATCCTTAAAGCGTGGTGTTGACTTACCGGACCAAAAAGTAAAGTATCCTTCATTCAAAGGAAGCAACAATCCAGAAAAATACCTTGATTGGGAAATGAAGATGGACCAAATCTTCATGACTCTTGATTTGTCTGAGTCAAGGAAGGTAAAAACTGCTTCTTTGAATTTCACTGACTATGCTGTTTATTGGTGGCAAGATTTACAGTACAAAAGAAGCCAACTTGGGAAAAAGCCCATTAAAACGTGGGAGAAGCTTAAAAGGTACTTGAGAAAGGCTTATGTCCCCAGCTACTACTATACAGAGCTGAATAGAAAATTGAGAATGTTTTCTCAAGGATCTATGACAGTGGAGGAGTATGTGCACGAGTTGAATATCTTAAAGTTTCGTGCAAACATTCAAGAAAATGAACGTGAAGCAATGTCAAGAATTATGGATGGCTTGAGGCCAGAGTTGAGAGATAAGCTTGACTTGTACACTTTTGTGGACAAGGAAGAGCTCATACACAAGGCTATAAAGTTGGAGCAGAGAAATAAGAACAAACGTTCCAAGTCCTCTTGGAAAGACTCCAAGACAACTTCCAAATGGAAGGATTCCAAAGCCAAAGATACATCCCAAGCCAAGGAAGAAATAAAGACCAAGTATGAGGGTAAAACTTCTAACCCTAAACCTTCTTCTTATTCATCTAACACTTCTCCTATTAAGTGTTTCAAATGTCATGGTGTGGGCCACATGGCGAGAGATTGTAGCAATAAAAGGGTTATGATCTTGAGAGATGATGGTGGCTATGATAGTGTGCATGAAAGTGATAAAGATGATGCTGATAATGTTGATGATGATTCTACCTCCCATGAATCAAATGATGAGCTTGAATGCAATGGTGTAGTTGACTCTATCTTGGTGGCAAGAAGAGCTCTCAATATTCAACCAAAGGAGGATGATGAACATGAGCAACGCGAGCATATTTTTCACACTAGATGCTTCATCAAAGAGAAAGTGTGTAGCATGGTAATTGATGGTGGTAGTTGCACTAACGTCGCTAGCACTTTACTTGTAGATAAATTATCTTTACCTTTAATCCCACACCCTAAGCCCTACAAATTGCAATGGTTGAATGATTCTGCTGAAATTAGGGTTTCTAAGCAAGTGTTGATTACTTTCTCTGTTGGAGTTTATACTTGTGATGTATTATGTGATGTAGCCCCTATGCTTGCTGGACACTTGTTATTAGGTAGGCCTTGGCAGTTTGATAGTAAGGCTACTCATGATGGTTTTAGAAATTGTTACAAGGTGCCTTTTAAAGGCAAGACTGTTGTATTAAATCCTCTTAGGCCCATCCAAGCCTATGAAGATCAACTAAAGATTACTCAAGATTACAAGCAAAGGAGAGATCTCCTTGATTGTGGCATGAGTGAGAGAGAAAAGAAAGAGAGTATTACTTTACTTGAAAATCAATCAAAAGAGAGGAAAAAGAGTGGTGAGAAGGTGAGAAAAGAAAAAAATAGAATGGTAGGAGTGAAGGAAAATAGTGAAAAAAAAATATTATTGTGTGGGAAAAGTAAGATTCAAGAGGCTTTAATGAGTGAGCAAGCTCTTATTGTAATTCCCAAGAATATTTATTTTTCTACTAATACTTTTGACCCCACTTTGCCTTCTAGTGCTGTCTCTTTGTTGCAGGATTATAGAGATCTATTCCCTGATGAAATTCCTGATGGACTTCCTCCCTTAAGAGGAATTGAGCATAGGATAGATTTCTTGCCTGGAGCTGCTATTCCAAACAAGCCTGCTTATAGGGCTAACCCTGAAGAGACTAAGGAGATCCAGCGCCAAGTAGAGGAATTGATGATGAAAGGCTTTGTGCGTGAGAGCCTTAGCCCTTGTGCTGTCCCTGTTATCTTGGTGCCAAAAAAAGACGGATCTTGGAGGATGTGTGTTGATTGTAGAGCAATCAACAAAATCACTGTAAAGTATCGTTACCCTATCCCTAGACTTGATGATATGCTTGATGAATTACATGGTGCTTCTATCTTTTCTAAAATTGATCTTAGAAGTGGTTATCATCAAATTCGTATGAAAGAGGGTGATGAATGGAAAACTGCCTTTAAAACTAAATTTGGATTATACGAATGGTTAGTTATGCCTTTTGGTTTGACTAATGCTCCTAGCACTTTTATGGCAGTAATGAATCATGTTTTTAGAAAGTTTATAGGCAAGTTTGTTGTGGTTTACTTTGATTATATTTTGATTTATAGTAAATCTTTGACTGATCATATGAATCATCTTAAAAATGTGTTTGACATCTTGAGGGAATATAAATTATATGCTAATTTTCAAAAGTGTTTCTTTTGCATGGACTCTGTTATCTTTTTGGGATTTGTTGTTGGATCACAGGGAATTCGTGTAGATGAGGAGAAAGTTAAGGCTATTCGTGAATGGCCAACCCCTAAGAATGCAAGTGAAGTGAGAAGCTTCCATGGCTTAGCAAGCTTCTATAGGAGATTTGTTAGGGATTTCTCTAGCATTGCTATCCCTCTTAATGAACTTGTTAAGAAGAATGCGACCTTTAAATGGGATAAAACACAAGAAAGGGCCTTCCAAACCCTAAAGGATAAATTGACTAATGCCCCTTTACTTGTTTTGCCTAATTTCTCTAAAGCATTTGAAATTCAATGTGATGCTTCTGGTATTGGTATAGGTGCTGTTTTAATGCAGGATTCTAAGCCCATAGCTTACTTCAGTGAAAAGCTTCACGGCGCAGCTTTGAATTATTCCACCTATGACAAAGAGCTTTATGCTCTAAAGAGGGCCTTAGAAACATGGCAACATTATTTGTGGCCCAAGGAATTCATCATTCATTCTGATCATGAAAGTTTAAAGTTTCTCAAGTCTCAAGGTAAGTTAAACAAGAGACATGCTCGCTGGATGGAATTTATTGAAACCTTTCCTTATGTGATTAAGCATAAGCAAGGTAAAGAAAATATCGTTGTTGATGCCTTATCTCGAAGGTATACATTACTTTCCTATTTGCATGCTCAATTACTTGGTTTTGAGATTCTAAAAGATCTTTATAAAACTGATCCTGATTTTGAAAATATTTGGAAATCTTGTGAAAATCATGGATCTGGTGATTTCTTTAAATTTGATGGATTTCTTTTTAAGAAAAATAAATTATGCATTCCTATTTGTTCTATGCGTGAGTTGCTTACTAAGGAAGCACATAGTGGTGGTTTGATGGGACACTTTGGTGTAGATAAAACTTTGGCTATTTTGTCTGATCATTTCTTTTGGCCTCACATGCGGAAAGATGTCATATCTGTTTGTGATAAATGGATTAAATGTAGACAGGCAAAATCTAAGATCCAACCTCATGGACTTTACTCTCCTTTACCCGTCCCCTCTCACCCTTGGGAACATATCTCTATGGATTTTGTAATTGGATTGCCTAAATCTTCTGCAGGCAAAGATTCCATATTTGTTGTTGTTGATAGGTTCTCTAAGATGGCACACTTTATTGCTTGTGCTAAGACTAATGATGCTATTAACATTGCTGACTTATTCTTTAAAGAGATTGTTCGTTTGCATGGTTTACCTAAGACTATTGTGAGTGACAGAGATGTGAAGTTTCTTAGTCATTTCTGGCGTACCCTATGGCATAAATTAGGGACTAAGTTACTTTTTTCCACTACTGCCCATCCACAAACTGATGGTCAAACTGAGGTAGTTAACAGAACTATGACTACATTATTAAGAGCAATAATTCAGAAGAATTTGAAGAATTGGGTGAATTATTTACCTCATATTGAATTTGCTTACAACAGGGCTGTTCATTCTTCTACTTCTTATTCTCCATTTGAAATTGTTTATGGTTTCAATCCATTATCTCCTATTGATATTTTACCTTTGCCTTTCTCTGAGCATGCTAACATTGATGGCAAGGAAAAAGCTAAGTTTGTGCAGGACTTACATGCTAAGGTTAAAGCAAATATAGAGCGAAAGAATGAGCAATATGCCAAGCAAGCTAATAAAGGCAGGAGACGTGTGATCTTTGAGCCTGGAGATTGGGTTTGGTTACATTTAAGGAAAGAGAGATTTCCTAATCAAAGGAAGTCCAAACTTCAAGCTCGAGGAGATGGACCTTTTCAAGTTTTGGAAAGAATTAATGATAATGCTTACAAGATTGATTTGCCTAGCTCTTATGGCAATGTTAGTGCCACATTTAATGTTTCTGATTTATCTTTATATGATTCTGCAGATTCGAGGACGAATCCTTTCCAACTGGGAGGGAATGATGGACCCCATGGCACGGGTGACATAGCATTAATGGCAACGAAGCTTGAGGATGGTAATCATGAGCATGGTGACATAGAAGGAGCCCAATACTTCCAATCCAACGTACCTAAAGACCCATTGCAACATATTGGAGGTCCAATGACAAGAGCCCGAACCAAAGCCATGAAGCAAGCCTTGTTCAGTCTTGTGCAAGAAGTTCAAGAGCTTGGAAAGCATTGGGGCACTCCCCTCAAGTCCAAAGGAGAGCATCTATACGTGTATAATGTATTTAAGATCTAAACTCATGAAGAGTCAAGCCCAAGAGATGCAGACCTTAGCCCAATGCAAGGAAGACTACAAGTTGAGCCTCTTGCATGCAAGGAGGCATGAAACCCTAGTAAAGAAGTCAAGGGTGGCGTGATTTCAAATCCTTTATCATCCCTTGATTGTCTCCTAAATTATTTCCTATTTTAATGGTCCTTTGATTTGATTTTCTATTTTGAGTCTAGTCAAAGGTTAGAATTAATTATAATATTAATTTCTAAATTTTGTAATCCCATAATTTTAGGATCACATCTCCTAAATTATGTGGCTGAATATTTTATCATTATTTCTCCTTTTAGTATTAGGAAATTAGGGTTTTAATTTTAGGAAATATTTTTCTATGAGCCTATATAAATTAGGCATGCTCCCTATTGTAAACAACACAAAAGTTGAATGAAATTATTCATTTTAGAGTTTATAACTCTTGTGAGCCTTAGTGCTTTGTGGTGGTATCCTGTGTGAGAAACCGACGTGATCAAGAGCATGATCAACTCTTGTGGTGTCTTCGAAGGTTGAGGTTCCTAGAGGCAGGTGCTCTAGAGGATCTTCTCCTTGATCATTATCCTATTGTTTACTTCATGCCTTTCTTTATTTCCGTCATAAATTTCGTCCCTTTCTTTTTGTTCTTGTGTTTTTATTGTTTCAGGGTTCTGTCCCTAAACTAGCACGATTCTGCTTCCACGTCCCTATCAATGGTTCTTACATGAAATAAAAAAAACTTTTTGATTGATTTTTTTTTTGTGCATCTTTCATATTTTCAATACTTATTTTTCACATTTTCAAAAGTCATCTTCAGCAATTTCAATACTCATTTTTTATCTTTTAATCATCACCTTACTCTCTTCGTTAAAAAATATAAGACATTTTTAAATAAATTTTATCTCTAATAAATTAGTTAACTATGTTCTAACTAACTCCATATTTTCATATTCACCCTATTTAATAGGATATTTCACTTAAAAATAAACATGAAGTTACTTATTTATTAACAACATTTATGAAAAAAATACATTAATTACACTTTAAAATACTAAAAATGTCTTTTATTTTTTTAACATCCAATCTCTCAAAAAATGTTTTACATTTTTGTAGTTAGGGAGTGTATTTTTTAATACTTATCTTCCATGATTTCAATATTGAAAACATGAAAGATAAGAATTAAAAAAGTCTAAAATGACCAGTAAAAAATTAAAAATTTGAGTATTGAAAATACTAAAAAAGAGTATTGAACATGTGGAAGATAAATCATGAAAATGTGGAAGATAAGTGCTGAAAAATTAACATAAAATAGTTTAAATCCAATTAAGAACCATGTACCTTTTTCAAAATTTCAAAATGGATCGTTAACCGTAAATAATATTTTTGGAGGGCCCTTGTACATGTACTAATGTGGGTCTCTTGAATAGCCACAAGTTCTATGGAGGAATCTTTAAAGTTGTTAGATATGTTGTGATCTTTCTTGGGTTAAGGATTACTTTTTGCTCTAAGTTTTTCCCTCAAGGTTTATGAGAACCTTAAACTCAACATTAGGTCTTTTTTGTCCTTGAACATTCAAAACCCTAAGCCCCTTAACCCTTGCCATCCTTGTGCCATTAGTCAACTCATTTTGTTGACTTTTTTGTCATGTGGGATGACCAATTAGCATTTAATAAGGTCACATTTGCCCTCAAACTAGTCATTCAGGGTTGCTTTTGCCTTGAATTTGATTTTTTATTTTTAGAAAATAATTTTTACATTTTAATATTAGATATTATTTTTCTAAAAACAAATTATAATGTTGAAAAATTAAAAATGAGCAATACAAATTCAAATTTTAAAGTATAACCATATATTTAGGAATGTTAATTTTCAAGTTGTAAAAGTTGAGGACTCTACAACTACCACAAAGTTTATGAAAGTTTTGTATATTTTTTAATTATGTGGATGAGAGGTTCCTTGGAGGCAATGGGTTAGACAATCATGGTTCTTTATTAATTGGACTTAGGCAATTTAGCTCTCTTGATTTTGAAATAGTAACACTATAATACTAACCTAGTTTCAAGACAATCTTAACGATCAATTTAGTACTTTAGTGCTGTAAGAAAAGTTGAAACCAAGGTTATGAATTGATTATATCCTGTTAGTGTTGTGTGTTAGGCATGTCCCTCTCTTGTCAAATCCAATTGATTAAACACAAAACGTTTGATCAAGACAAGAGAAGGAGAAAATTCATCAAACACACTATTATAAAGGAATCAATCTGCTATGAAGATTTGAGGCAAGACTGATTGTGAATTTGATAGGGTTTGGATGAAATTTGCATAAGGGTGAGAGTGGCCTTGTGTGATTTGGTGGTGAATTGAGAGTGTTATGGTGAGGTAAAGTCATGAAAAAATGATGGAAAGTTCAAAGAAAATGTGGTGTGGAAGGAGGTGCACAAAATTGGAAGTGAGAAAGTGATAGAAAACAAGCAAAAGTTGTGAGTCTAATCAAAAGTTTTATGTCTAATACTTAAATACACTACAACATTTTTGTTATCTAGGAACAATTCAAAAGTGTTGCTATAGGTTTGAAAAATATTGCCTAAAGTTATAGGCAACAGTTTTCAAGTGTTTCCAACTTGAATGTTGCCTATTACTTTAGGCAATAGTTTTTTTACCTTTGGCCACATCATTTGTAAAACTGTTGCCTAAAACTATGAGAATAGGCAACAATTTTTGGGAGACCTATTGCAACACTTTTTAAATGCTGCTTATCACATAAAATAGGCAATATTTAAGAATTGTTGCAAAATAGTTAAATAGCCAAAATTTAATATTTCCTTCCTCCCTCTAGATTCGAACCCAGAACCTATTGAAAGAATATGTGTCTCGAACTACTTTTCTAACTTGACTTTTTAATATTATAATGAAAAATATAATACACACACACACACACACTTTTGTTAAATTTATTTTTTAATTTATCCAAATAATGAATTAAAAATTAAGAGAATAAATAAATAAATTATCTAAAAAAATTATAAAAATAAATTTACAATAAATTTTTATGTTTAGAAAAATAACAAGCAACAGTTTTTAAATGTTGCCATAAAGAGAAACTATAGGCAACATTTACATTTTTGTTGCCTATTTGAATAGGGAACGTTTTTAAAATATTTCCATAAAAGATCCTTTATAGGCAACAATTTTTGTGTTGCCTATTTAAAAAAAATATTGCAACAATTGAAAACTGTTGCTTATTCTATTTTAGGAAATTGCCAAACCTATGTTGCTTAAAGTATGAGAACAATAACAACATACAAAAATTGTTGCTAATGCCCATATTAGGCAACACTTTTAAAATTGTCGCAAATAAAATTATTGCCTAAAGCAACAATTGTTGTAGTGGTAAATGCAAGTGGATGAAAATATCCAGCAACCAACGTGCAAGTGGATGGAATTTTGGAGGGAAATGTTATAACTCCAATGCTAGCTTTGATCAAGTGTGAACCACCCTTCAAGGCTTATTTTGTGCCTTCCTGGCTACATGAATCTTGTGCCTCCTTAGCCTCTTGAGTACCCAATTGATAAATGTTGCAAACATCTTCATTCTCTTTATTTATTTGTCCTATTTATTCCAAGAGAATAAAAATAATAAAAAAAGCATGGTGTATGACAATTTAATTCAACTTAGGTGAGATTATTAAATAACCTCAGTTAACCTCAATCACAAACAAACTACTCAATTAAACCTCAAGATAATAATAATTCTAATTTAAGTCCTCAATTAATCCACAACTTTCACAATTAAATTCTTAGGTAAAATTTAGGATGTTACAACTTATAACATCTCATAATTAGACTTGAATGCTTATAGGCATAAGAAAGAAATTTTAAATAGTAGGTTATTTTTTAAAAGTGTATAGGAGCTAAACTATGGATTTGAGAGGTTCTCAAGGTCAATGAAAGAGAAAATAAAGAAATCTTTATAGTTAAGGAATTTCAAGAAAATTTACTTGTATCTAGTAATTATATATAATTTATTGGATTATAAATTACAGTGAATGAGAAGAAAAGAAATGTTTCAATAAAGTTTAAGAGATGCCTAAGAATATAAAGAAAAATTAAGAAAAAGGAAGTTGAGGATATAGAAAGGAGTGAATTGTAAAGATTCATGGTTTATATCAAGTGACACTCTAAATTATCAGGTGGATTAAGGAGAACCCTAATCATAATAGATTAGTTGAAGTTAAATTTTAGGCACATCAAAATAATATTTTAAGAAAGGACAGTGGAAAATAAAAGGTAAAAGAAAATAAAATTAGTAGAAATTATAAGTGTATAACTTCATAAAAGAATAAATTAAACAAGTAGGAGGTGACGTTGAATAAAAAATTATATTGGCTTATGGTGTAAAAGCTAGCTAGGTGGCATGAAATAAGATTAGAAATGGCTTAGGGTGGAATAGGTGGCATCGATCAGCTCATGGTAGGGTTACATATAATTTGTGTTTGGTGTCACCTTAAGCTTTTCTCCTCCGAATAAGCCACTGATTACTTCATTCCTTAAGTCCATAAAAATGATTTTGGAAGGTAGAGAAAACTATATTAAGTGGCTTTAAAAAGGATTAGGTGTCATGAACTCAGCTTGCAATGTGGTGAAACTATATTAGGTGACTGTAAGGGAAAATTTATTAATCAAAATGAAATTTTAACGTCGCAATTATGATAATAGCCACCGCTTCCCGCTCCTCTTCAAATGCTTCAATATAAACATCACCCTTTAATTTTGTCTCTCCATTCTTTCATTTTCCTTACTATTCGAGGCTAGAGTGAATACGGAAGAGAAAAGGAAAAGAAAGAATACTAAGAGGCAGAGCTTGGTTGTGCAATGTGCGGAAGTAAGGTTAGCAACAACTTAGGAGGAAATTAAGGTTATACCGGGCTTGCAGAATCAAGGTAGCAAGCTTATATTTTACTTTTGTTTATATTGGTTTTGCTTGAGTAATAATAAGTGTTGATTATGTGAGTTAGATATTGTTAAAAAGTTCTTGCGAACTGATAATTTTTAGAGGCATGTTTTAAGTTTAAGGAGATTGACAATTATATAGAACAAAGCCTCCTCCTGTGTCACCTTACTAGCATGACTTTATGTTTGTCGTTGCAATATGTATTTACTCGAGTTAGCACACACACACACACACACACACACATGTCAGGAGTAAATATGTGTTTTGCTACTGAGATTATCACAATCTCACTTCCCAAAATATACTAATCATGCTAGGAACAAGCAAAGACAAAGGCAAGATAATTCATGCTGAAGCATTATTATGATTCTATTGAAGTACTAATTGTACAGAATTTTGTACAAGCATTTTGACAAGTCCACGTAATCATGGGACTACCTATAGTTGCTAGAACTTGTGGAAATATTCTCATTAGTGTTTTAGAATCAAAGTAAATTATTTTGGTTGTATGTAATTCCTAAGCATGAAAACTATTTTTTATCCATTAAATAGTTATGTAAGAGTTTGAGGTGCGGATCTGTGAACTGTCACCATTTTCATCACGGTTACTGTACATGGAAAATAATGAAACTTTGACTCTAATTAGTACATATTCAAAGCTTCAAAACAAGAGCATGATCACTTAAATTGGACATATAGAGCATAAGTTATGATTCTCCAAACAAGAAATCCAGAAATCCCGAAAGGTGTACATATTGGCCAGAACATCGAACAGTACTCAACAAATTTAATGCATTATTTGGGCCATATAAAATTCTCTTAAAATATTTTTGTTTTATAATAAAATTGGCCAAGATTCTCACAGAAAAATGAGTTTATTAATAGTGTCTTTTCAATGTTTACTTAACAATTATTGCCTAAGAGGTGAATGGCTAGACTAAGTGCTTAATTTGTGTGAATATTATGTATCCAGGGGGGCCTACTTATGCTTCTTTTCATATTTTCCTTTCTCAAACATATGTTAAATTTTTTATCAAGCCCAAGAAGACGTTATTTGGGGCTCTAAAACTCTAGACATGAAGTTTACAAGTTACATCATAAAAACTGGACCCTGTAGCTAGGTAGTATGAAAAGATTAATTAAATGTCAGGATCACCCTTCTCAATCGATAAAATTAACATAAACACAAAGGAAGAACAGGGAAATTATAACTCTATTAGCCTCCTCAAGATAAAGAAATTAACAGCCACAACTATTCAGTCTCATAGAGCTGATGACAACTACAATTAAATCAACAAGCATAATAGGAAAGTAAGCAAGAAGAAGAAGAAATATCAGGAAGAGGAGAAGCAGAATCAAGGAGACAGTTTCAGATAATTCTTCAATGCCTCCTCTGGTTCTTCTTTCACTTTTAATTGCCAATTCTGTGCTCTGATTTTTACCTCACTCCAGCCCATTTACTTAAGCTTTGGGCCCATTCTATCAATTAGGCCCATTAATGATATACCATTCCCCATAAAATGGAGCTTGTCCTCAATTTCCAAGTAGAGAAAGAAAATCATATCAACATGCTTTTCCAGATCAAGCCGCAAGAAAGTACTGTTGAAAACACCCTAAAGTTACATAAATAGGTGGGTGAAGACCATTCCAAGAGACCCAATATACATGTTTGAAATTGCATGAGTGAACTCCATCATTTAAAGGGAAATGAGGTGGATCACACATAAGGTAGCTAGTCACTTTAATGTCTCTATTTTGTAAAAGCTCATCAAGGGTAAATAGAAAATATTGATGCAGAACAAATTCTAGTACCCTCTGGTCCTGAACAAAAAACCAAATGAAAAAAACCATATAATGGAATAGATTGAACCATGATAAGAAGAGTCAGCAAGCTTCATGATAATTTGAGCTGAGATCTCTTCAACACTAGGATAACGATAAGGATAAGTGGACTCTATAAGTGAACATTATCTGGAGGACCCTTGAGAGTTGAAATATAAAAATCATGGGATAATAGGATAAGTCAAATTAACTCCTTTGATTGCGTCCCCCTATAATCTTTGATCATGGAAACTTAACTAGGTGAAATGGGAGCAAGACTAATAGCAGCAATGAAAAACAATAAACCACTCCAATAAATCTTAGTAGTTTCCTCTCGGTGGATCATAATGAAGTTATAGTCCATTAGAACCCAATAGTAGTAATCTTGTTGCTTAAATTGTACCTCATCAAAACCAAATGATAGATCAATTGCAGTTGCCTTAAGAAAATTAATGGCAAAGATGTAGGAGCAAAGTAGCATGCAATGTAACATCCCTAATTTCTTAATCCTAAATTTAGAGGTTAATCATGGGTGAAGTGGAAATTAAAGTGGGATTAGAGATTCAAATGATCAATTAGTATTTTGACTTGTTTGTGTGTTGTATGAATAGATATGGGTGATAAGAATGCATTTCAGGTCGAACCAAGTGTGCGTGGTGAGAATAAATCTTACTGTGCCACATGTCGTGGCTTATGTTGCATGCGTAGCTGCACATGGACCAGAATTTGCCTTCATAAGTCATGAAATTTTAGAAATTTCAGAGGAGAAAAATTGAGAAACACATGAGATAGAGAGAGGAAAAGGGTTGAGGAGCTAGATTAAGTCATTTTGGAGCGGTGGAAGGTGATTCGGATTGGTAACTTGCCTGGTAAGCTATCTATAACTCTTACCTTCCATTCTACACAAATTTCTCTGAAAATGAGTTTATAGGGAAATCAAATAGGTGGAATTTGAAGGGTTTGATTTTTGCTCAATAGTAATAAAAAGGTTCTTGGAGGTTAATTTAGAGCTTTGTGACTGGTTTAGAACTGAACAGTAGAGGTTTAAACCTGAAGGCTCAATTTTAGCCTTTAGAGAGAGAAAGTTAGGGCAAAAATCTGTCTTGAGTGAAATAAGACCAGTATATGAGTATGATTGTGATTAATTGAGGTTAATCAGGTGTATTAGACCCTTTTAAACTTGGTTCAAGGCCTAGTGTGGTTTAATGAGAGTAAGTGATCAATTTGAGCGCTTGGGTAGGTAAAAATTTTAAGAAAAAGTGACTTTTTGCACCTGGGTGTCCAAATTTTAATCAAACCATTAGATCGTGTCCAAACCTATCTCATTAGCTAGTATACAAGTTAAGCTTCGTATGGGTGGTTGAATCTCACTTCGATTGAATGTTGTATGCATAGATGATGCACACCAGAAGTTTATCATTTTGCTATCAAAATGATAGAAGAAAAATAAATAGGTGCGCTACGGTGCACAGTGACAGGCGCACGACACAGACAGGGCGAGCGTGTGGCTCTGTGCCACATGCCACAACACACTAACTGCCCACCACGGTGCACAGACTAAAATTTGGTTTTATTTGTATGCCAAAATGCATGGAATTGAGATAGGAATGCTGGTGGTTATGTCCACTATGAAATTGAGTTGTGTATGATTTACTTCTGTTATATTTTTCTCTAATTATGCTGTGAACTGATCAATCTTTTTAAAATAAGTCTTCGGTTGAAGCTTTTGAAATGAAATTTGATTGTTGTGTTTGATACGAGGTAATGGTAACATTATAGTCTTCTCTTTTGTAAAGTAGATGTATGAGAGGAGGTTACATGCAAAATACAAGAGAAGCCCACAAGAGATACATACTAACTTCTTGATAATTCATGTGTCTGGATTATAATGAATTAAGTAAGGCAAGACAACATAAAGTGTGCCTTGCCTTGTAATTGAAAAATGCAGTAGATAAAATGATTGATGAGAGAGAGACTTCAGTATCATGGTTCAAGCACCAACTTATCTTATCATCTCTAGGGTCAAAGACCAAAATGTAAAATAGAGGCCATGGTTGAATGGCAACCATGCAACGAAATTCCTCAAGATTGATAAAATCTAGCCTTTTAAAGTGAGCATGAGTTACATGACAAAAATATTAGCCACAGATACATATGATGCTAAGCCCGATAATTTCTGTCTCACAGTCCAAGTCCTCAATAATGCTAAGCTCAAGCATTACATTATGTCCGCCACTGATAGTGACCTTGTCCTCAAGGTCAGGGATTAAATAGCTATAGGACTATGTTGAACTAACCTTTACATCAAAGAAAATCCTATGGTTGTGAGATATAAAGTCAATAGAGGCATCTAGTATTGTATGTGAATGCAAAAGTTGGGCCCGTGCATACATGGAAGCCAAACCCCAAAATGTCACATTGGATGAAATAACCCAAAAGTAGCATATAGCAACTCTAGACCAAAGTTGTTGTATAATGTATTCATTGGTGCAAAACTCTCCAAAACCCAAACTAAGATGTAATGAATGGAGAGGGGTAATAACATCAAAATTGTGTAACACTATTGAAGAACCACTTGTAGTAGACAAAATAGTTATTAGTTAATGGATCTTAACACCAAAATTCAAGCACCATGGTAGCCAAACTATGATTTCCAAACTAGCCCAAATAAAAAGGGAACAGTGAAAAATGAGTGAACTATTGGGATCAAATATTAGTCTAGCATGCCACCTATATTTAATAAATGTTGATAACCATCAAGAACTCTAAGCATCCATACAACCACAACTATAGTAACTTAAAATTGCAATTTTGTAGCAACAAAAAGAAAGTACCTATTCCTCTTAACCTCTCTCAGATCGAAAATGAGTCTAGCATTTAAGCTAACAAAATCCAACTCTAGCCCAGTATTGGTTATAGGAAGTATTATCTTCTTCCTTTTAAAATGTTCATTGTAACCTCTCCCCATACTAAACTATTATCCTAGTGCTAAACTGGTATTAGCAGGGGTTAATGTAATCATCGCATCATATATACTAAACTAAAATCAAAGAAAATTATTTAAAATACTTGAGACCCAAGATTTCTTTGTTAACACTATTTGAAAACAATCACATATCTAATAGTGCACAACAGAAGACAATTTCTTGCGCTCACCATTCTTCACACATGATTCAAAATCAATTAAATAAACTCAGTAGAAGGGCAATGTGCCATGATGTGCACTACATGTGCCCCGCACCTAATAGAAAATTTACTGTCATATGATAGTTCACTAGGGTAAACTTTCGATGTGCACCATTTTCTCATATGACGTTCGATCGGAGTAATTCAAATGCCCACATGAAGTTTATTTGATAAGCTAACTAATGAGACAAAAATGGACATGATTCTATGGTCTGATCTAAATTTGGATACCCAGGTACAAAAAGTCACTTCTCTAAAAATTTCAAGCACCAAAATATTCAAATTGTACACTTTGTCTCATTAAGCCGTTTTGGGCCTAGAACCAAGTCGAAAAGGACTATTTACACCTAGTTGACCAATCATCACAACATATATACACCCGTGCCAAGATTTGACCATCAATCACTCATTTACACAATAAAGGGCTATTTTTCACAACTTACACAATAACACCTTCTTGGTCAGATTCACTACAAAATTCACTACTTTCATATTCATAACACATTCACAAACAATTCTTAGTCTATTATCACAAAATTCACCACAAGTAGCACATTTACACACATACTAGGCTAAGATTCTCAAAATCACTAATTATCACAATTTTAAACATACATATGATTCCTATGGCAACTTATTCATTTACAATTGTACTACAAAACAATTTTATTACACAAGCTCTTAACCACATGAAAGTAGCGCCACTACACCGGTCCAGTGTCTTTCCCTTTGCCCAGCTCACTACTTTGACCTATAAAAATGTAACTATGGGGTGAGATAATAATTTCAGTAACAAAATAACTCACTACTACTAACTATCACAGGTAATTGTAAACAAATATTGCATATAAGTAATCAAAATAAAACATATTATAATTTCACTTCATAAAATAATTGTCACAACCAATTATAACCATTAGCATGATCAACTATCATCCAAATCTCTCCATCACCCTAATCAAAACCAAAGACTCTTTTTAGGCCAATACATGTACTTATTGATTTGAGTACACCTTCATTGGTAGAATCACTCAACCAAAGGTATTTTGTCCCACTTCCATATTATGATTTCCCCCTATAACACCATGATTGGGGTGTCATTACTTCAACACCGCATCTCATAGATGCTAAGAGCTTTGATCTCTAACACCGCACCTTACATGGGCACATAAGAGATAATCTCCAATGCTGCACCTTAATAGGTATTAAGGAGATGAAATTTTCCAACACCATACCCCATCAGGCACTAAGGAGAATAATGCCATATGAACTTCTTACTTCTCCTTATAGGTAAACTCAAACTTCTTATGATCATGCTTACATACCAACAAGTAGTTTATATTCTAAATCCATGTATATAGTCAAGTAGTCATGTGTTTTCAAAAAACCATTTCTTTAAAATTCATTTTCTTGAAATCCTTTTTTATGCACAAACATTTTTTTCCTTAAAACATGTACAGTTCAAAGCAATTTCATGCAATGGCTATAATACTTACAAATAGTTACAATAGATAATCGCATAGAGAAAGTTATTTGGTTACCTCAACCTTTCTATTGCAAGAAAAGGGTCACCCGTGGATATCTTATACACGTAATGTCACCACACGCTTCCTTTCCTCAAAGCACACTCACAACATGACAATCTACACACAATTAGGACTATGAGCCAATTAATCAAATAGACCAAAAGTACTAATTATCACTTAAAATGACATTTAGCCATGCACTTCCTTTCACTGGTCAATTTAGGTTCATTACACCCCAATCACCTCTTTTTATCACTTCTATCAATCCTAATGCACTTTTTTTCAAATTCTCGCTCCTATTTCCTTAGTTTAAAGTTAATTTAGGCTTACAACTTCAAAGCTTTATCATTTAACTCTAAATTACTAGCAAAACCTTAATTTGATTCCTGAAAACTTTTTATTACTAAAAGGTAAGAAGCAAACCCCTTAAAAATCATGATTCAATTTCTCTATAACTTATACTAAGATAAATTAGGATAGAATCGAAGCTAAGGGTAGTACAAAGCTACTAGTCAGAAATATCTCTCGAGCTTCTACAGTTTAATGCCCTAGTAGGGGATGGTCTTTTCCTCTTCTCCTTTCATGCTTCCTCTTCCTTTTCCTCTTCTTCTATGAGCTAACCATGCATTTATCAGCCAAGTTTTTGTACTATCCACTGTGACACAAGCAGCATTAGCCACGACGTATGGTACAGGAAGGAAACTCCTCAACATGCACACCACTTCACTTCAAAATATGATCCTTTTATATGTATCTACTCATTTAGTACTCTAAAGAGTCAAAATACTAAATTGTCATCCAAAATTCAAATTACTCAACAATTAGTTTTAGAATTAGGAAATCAAGATGTTATATTCATCAACCAAAAAGACTTTTAAAGAAGCCAAGTTGAACAGCCAAGTATATTCTCCAAAATAGGCTATTAAATCCCATAAACCATTAGTTAAGAATTGAATAATGTTAGAGGGATCGGGATTGAACATCAATAGTACATACTCATAGATATGAATTATATAGTAGCCACCAATGTCAAGAATAAAATTGTAATTAGGCATGTTCCCAATTAAATCAATTTTATACTCATGAAGTTCTCTATCTTCCTTAAACCAAACCATATAGGCCTGTAAATTCCATTCAATAATTAGAGAAGGTGAAATGAAAATACCTAGATCAAAAATGTCTTTGTAGAATGAGTGCAAAGTAGAGTAGATCACTCACTAAGATTCCATCGACACCATTATGTAAATTCTTAAACATAGAGGAAATATTGTTAGTGGGTGTAAGAGTGCTTCTCTAATTAAAGATTGATCAAACTCTGTGATTAAAGTTAGGGCAGTACCAGATTTAAAGGGCATGAAAGCTGTACAGTCATTGGTCTCTACTTCTTCTTTAATGTCCGATAAAGACGGGATTGATTTCATTTCTGGTTTAGTTAGAATTGGAGAATCACGCACCACCTCTAGTAGTTCAAGGACATCACTTGGCTCAGAGACTGATAGTGGAATCTCGATTGAGTTCGAAAATCTGATGGTAAACTTCTGGTTAAAAATAACCATCTCCGTTGAGAGTCTTGCAAGTGCTAACCCCATCTTCACCATTTTGGTCTTAACTTGATCCATCGATGCCATGAATGACAAATCTCTACCTATATGGATGTGTTTGGTCATCAAACCTTTCAATGAAAGCACCTTTATCACAATCACCATTCTCAATCAATAAAATTAACATAAACAAAGGGGAATAAATGGGAAATTATCACTGTATTAGCTTTCTCAAGGTAAAGAAATTAATAGCCATAACTATTCAGTCTCATAGCTAATTACAACTACAATTAAATCGTCAGGCATAATAGGAAAGTAAGCAAGAAGAAGAAGAAATATTAGGAAGAGGAGAAGTAGACTCAATAAGACAGTTTTAAAAAATTCTTCAATGCCTTCTCTCTTTCTTCTTTCACTTTTCATTGCCAATTATGTGCCATGATTTCCACCTTACTCTAGCTCATTTACTTAAGCTTTGGCCCCATTCTATCAATTAGGCCCATTCATGAAATTAAACTATATTGTTAGAACCTTTAATTTCCATTTTTAGAATTTTACATCATAAAGGATATGGTAAGGTTTATAAAAAGCCTTACATCACGTTAATTAGGATCCCACAAGTCAAGATGCAAATTGTGTAACCTCTCCCCATACCAAGCTATTATCTCTTTACTAAATAGGTATAAAGAGGGGTTAACCATTCATCATAGTACAAATACCAAATTAGAGTTAGATAATTATTTAAAATGCTTGGGACCCATGACATTTTGTTTTAAAATCATTTGCAATTAGACACATATCAGAGTAATGCATAGTAAAAAATAATTCTTGCACTCATCATTCTCAACACATGGTTCTAAATGAAAGAAACAAGGCTAGAAAAAGGGGTATGCATTGTGGTTTGCACCATATGCACCGTGGTATGTAGCACAGAGCCATAGGCTCCCATTTTGTGCCATGTGATGTGGTATGTGACATGTAACATCCTAATAATTCAACTTTCAACAATTAAGTAATTAAGCATTATTAATAGGATTTACGTGGTGCATGGTCAAAGGAGGCTAATAAGTATTTCTAATTGGAATTTTAGGTATAATTTAGGTCCAAAGTGAAATTGGGTCACTTAGGGATCAAAAAGTGGAGAAAACAAGTAGAAAAGCCTCTGTGCTATATGTTGCGGCGTATAGGGCCAAAAGCTAAGAGGCTGACTTTTTTGTATAAGATGCCGCGATGCACGATACGAATTTTGTAAAAATAAGTCACGAACTAATGTGAAAAATAGAAGGGAAAGAAAGGGAAAATGGAGGAAATCATTTTTACCCTACTAGGGCACAATCTAGGGGAGGATTTTAGAAGGTTTGAAGCTTTTAATCATCTAAGATAAGATTCTTAAACCTTTTTTCTCCCTTTCTCTTTCACTTTCTTAAAGATTTGAGTTAGGGTTTGAATGAGGATGATGATTTTCAGTCTATATAGGTTATGGGTTGGAACCCATTGACTCAAATGGAGTTAATAGGAGTTATTTAGAGTATTTAAACCTAGTATTAATGATTTTAGTGATTGTTGGTGTGAGTTCCATAAATGTTTGAAAATGGACATTAAATCTATAGTTATGATGGTTGTTGAAGTATTAATGGCAATGTGGGTATTTAATGAAGCTATATAATATTAAAGATAGTTAATAAACCCAATAGGTAGACCTAAATGTAAGCAATATAGGCATTGGGTGAGCTAGAAATTGAAAGTAAGTTGAGAGTTGTGTGTGATTGATATTGTTGATGAAATCTAACTTAGTTGATTGTAGATTGAGCTCTTGAACACCATCAAGGCTTGAAAAATCAAACTTGGAAGCTTAAAATTAAGGGGTAAACCTTTCACCTCTCAAAGATTTGGGGTAACTAGGGGAACTCTATTTTGGATAGTTATATATTAATTGTAGTATGATGTGAATGTGTTTAATATGAAAATTATGACTTATGAATGAGTGTTTCATGCAATAAAACCTTATATTTATATAATTACTTTGATGTACATTAAAACATGAGAAAGTGATTGCAAAATGAGTTTTAAAGTTGCAAAAGTGATGTTCGAAATGAATTACATGTTTATAATGTGTTTTGAATGAGTAGTTGATGATGGACTCAATAAAGATGAGTAATTGAGATTGAAAATGATATGTTTATGTGATATAAGGGGAAATGAAACTTGATGCTCACTTGGGTAGTGCACGGTCATAAGCCCAACATGATTATTGGGATAATGAGTAAATGAGAATGTGAATAAAAAGGTGAGCATTTTACATGGCATGATTAGTGGGCAAGAGTTTGCCTAGGGATTAGGAGTAGAGAAAAATTCATATGGTATTTAGGTTGCCCTCCAGTACATGGGGGTATAGCCTTATCCCATAATTTATTGAGGGACTGTCCTATAGTTTATCGAGGGACTAAAACCTAACTATCTCCACCAATTTATCGAGGAGATTAACTTAAGGCTTACGACACCTTAGGGATTTGAGAATGGGGGAAACCGTGGTCTGGGAGTGAGTATTGTGATCTTTAGTCGAGTCACACCTCACGATTGGTAATCTTGGGTAGTCTAGTCACACAAATGGAGCCCTATTTAATGTTATGGCCCACAGTTTTAGTCAGAGGAAATAAGGAGGATATAAGTTTGGTTAATCATTGCCAATGAGTTTATATGACGTGTCACATGTTTTGGGTTGTGGCAAGTCGTGTGATATACTAGGTCATGGTCACATGTCAGAATGTCTTGTAATTATGCACCCTGTGTTGAGATGACACTAATTGAGTAATGATATATCATGTTATGTGTGCGAGCATGTTTTAAGAAATTGGTTTCATATACATATGTTTAATTACAATTGTTATATAACTCTATAGGGTAGATTTTAGCTTTGTTACTGAGTGGCTAGACTCACCCCTTTTATTTAAAACTTTATAGGCTCTAGTTCTGGTATTGAGAGGGAGAAAGCTCAAGAGGCTTAGGAATTAGTATATTCCTACTGTATGCCTCTAGATTATGTTTATTTTGTGTAATAAAATATTATTGCCAATTTTAGGTTGCATTTTTGGTTACACTCGCACTATATGTTTATTTCATTATTTGGATTGTATTTTGGGCCCTGAATGGTTGTGTATGTTAAGTTATATGTGTTGATAGGGCCAAAATAATGGTGCAAGTGTGGGAATGTTGTTTTGTTCATAAAACGAATGATTTTTGAGGCAATGCAAATAGATTACATCCCCTTTCTATTTTTGGTGAAAAAGGGGTTGAGGAGTGATTTTGTGTTACATTGGTAATTGAGTATGTATGATGTGTTATATTAATAGTTCTAGGTTCAATGGATATGGTCCAGGTGATTGGAAAGGTTTTTAGAACTTGTTTTGGATTTTGAACACTCTTTGTCGTGAAAAGGGTAAAAATAGGTTTAGGTATCCAACTCTCTTGTGTGACATGTTTTGGGAGTAAAACCCATGCCATTAGCTAGTTCATGAGGAGAGCTTTCCATAAACATTTAGATCATGTTATTCAAATATTGAACGAAGAATTAGGGCGAGTTAGAAGTTCCTTAATTCTCCTGTCAAATGACAGCAGAATCAACTGTCAAGAAAATGTACAACATGCTGTGGCATATTAGTGCTTAAGCCACGGTGCGTGGCACAGAGAGCAATACACCACAGTGCATTGTGCACAAGCCATGGTGCATTGCCTAGTTCTGCAGCAATAAAGTTGTTTTTCAATTATTTTTAATTTCTTTCACTCCTCTGAGGTATCTCATGCTTCCATAACTTGTTTTTACTTTGAATGATGAGTCAATGAATGATTTGAACATATTTACACCTAAGAAAACTTGGGATCCCTTATTTTGAAACTAAAACTTGATAATCTCCTAAATGGGTTAATCCTTTGGTTACCATGCGTTTGATTAGTTAATTGTGGTTAATAGTGAAGAATGTTTCATGACACCATACAATGTCTAATCGAAGTGATTTAAGCATCCACACAAAGCTGATTTCATAAGCTAACTAATGAGACCAGTTTGGATACTATCTGATGGTCCTATCTAAATTTGGATACTCAGGTGCAAAAAGTCACCTTTCTTAAAAATTTCAAGCACCAAAGTGTTCAAATCACATACTTTGTTTCACTAGGTTGTTTTGGGCCTAGAATTAAGTCCAAAAGGATTATTCACACCTGATTGACTAATAACATCATTATTTAAACACATATATTAAGATTTGGCCATCAAATCACCCATTTACATAATAAAGGACTATTTTTTACAACTTTTCATAAAGACATTCATCTGGCCATTAAATCCACAATTTCTACATATAATCATCAGTACAAGCACATTTACATTCTCATATAACACAATCCTAACCCCAAATACTTTTCACTACAATTGGGCTAGGATTCACTAATTCACTACAAACTCACTACATAGTAACCACTTATACATTCACAATCAAATCTTAGCCTAGATCAAATATTTCACCACATGCATCACATCTTATACACATAGGGCTAAGATCCTCAAAATCACTACTTATCACAATCTAAAACATGCATATGATTTCCTATGGCAACTTTTCATTTACAAATATATAACATACATTACACAATCTTTTCACTACACGGCAATAACACCATTACGTCGGTCCATAATCTTTCCCTTTGCCTGGCTCACTACTTTAACCTATAAAAATATAACCATGGGGTGAGATAATAATCTTGGTAACAAAATAACTTGTTATTACTAACTATCATAAGTAACTGTAAGTAAGTATTGCCCATAAGTAGTCAAATAAAGCATATAGCATGATTTCACTCTATAAAATCATTTTCACAACAAATCATAACCACTAGCATGATCAACTACCATATGAACGTCCATATTACCCTGACTGAAACCATAGGCTATTATTAGGCTAATACACACTCATTGACCTGATCACACCTTTAGTGGTAGAATCACTTGGCTAAAGGTATTTTGTCCCACTTCCAGACTACGATTTCCTCCTATCACACATAATGATTGGTGTATTGTTACTCCAACACCACATCTCACAGATGTTAAGGAGCTCTGATATCCAACACCGTATCTTAATAGGTACTAAGGAGATGAAATTCTCTAACATTGCACTCTGTCGGGCACTAAGGAGAATAATGCCATATGGACTTCTCGCTACTTCTCCCTACGAGTGAACTCCATTACCTATGATCATGCTCACATATAAACTACTTGTTTGTATATAAATCCATATATATATATAGTCACATAATCATGTAATTTTATAAACTCATTTCCTTTAAAAACCATTTTCATGCATCAATCATTCACTTTTTAAATATGCACATTCTAAAATAATTTCATGTAATAATATTCATACTCATAAATAATTAAGCCAGATAATCAAATAGAGTAAGTTATTCGGTCATATTAACCCTTATGTCACAAGAAAGGGTTACTTGTGGATTTCTTATATGTTTATGGTCACCATACACTTTCTCTCACAAGATATACACACCTCATGGCAATCTACGCACAACTTGCACTATTAGTTAATTAATCAAATTGACCACAAGTATTAATTATCACTTAAAATCACATTTAGCTATCTTTTTCCTTTCACTTGAATAACTTAGGTTCAGTGCAATCCAATCACCCCTTTCTATCATTTCTATCAATCCTAACACACCCTACTCAAATCTTCCATTCCTTTTTACCACTAAGTTAGGGCTTAATTATTGTTACAACTCTAAAGCTTTATCGCTTAACTTAAAGCTAGTCGTAAAACCTTAATTTGATTCCTAAGAACCTTTTCATTACCAAAGGTTAAGAAATAAACCTCTTAAAACTTCCTAAATCAATTTCTTTATAACTTATACGAAGAGAAATCAATGTAGAATCAAAGGTAAGGGAGGTACAAAACTTACCTAGTAAGCTACCGGTCAGAAATGTCTCCCAACACTGCTACAGAAAAGGGAATATTGGATGGTTATTTTTTCCTATATGAACCGTCCAATATGGGACTGTCATATATTGATAAAACAAATATTGGATGGTTATTAGAACTGTCCAATATATAATATTGCATGATTCAAAGACCAATCCAAATGATGTCAAAATGGGTGGTACAGGGAAACAATATATTGGATGGTTATGTTAAGAACCGTCCAATATATGGACATATTGGATGGTTCTAGTCATAAACGTCCAATATACTGGCACATATATATTGGACGGTTATAGTAAATAACCATATAATATTTTTATTATATTCGACAGTTATAGTAAATAACCGTCTAGTATATTGCAATTTTTTTAATACATTGGCTGCATTTCCTACAACCCCCTGCAATAGTATAATGCAAATGCAAACTAGTCCAATCCAATTCAGTTCAATCCATAATTATATTAAACTAAATTGAATTATAGTAAACTAATAATTTTATTTTATTAAAATAAAAAAATTTATTACCTATATGATTGCTCAACATAGTACTAAGTAAAACAAAGTTGTTTACTTGACTAAACCAAAATTATTCTAAATTATAAAAACTAAAATGAAAAGGTACAATTTACTTCTTTTTGGCCCACAGCTGAAAAATGTACTCACACCATTCTTCAATAACTTCATTGATGTGGCGATCCCCGAATTCTTCACAATATGAATCGAGATAATATTGCAATAATATAATATGACAATAAAGTTAATTATTTCAACAAATTAAAATTCATAATAACATATAATTTAATGTAAATAACATACATACTATAGGGGGATTAGAGTCATCCCATGAGTGCTGATGTCTTTAAGAAATCTCATGACGCAATATCCACAATCTTCGCTATATGCTATTTGTCACGGGCACTACATAGAAAAACCAATAAATATGTTATTGAATTAATTAGAAAACTATAATTGATTGTTAAAATTAGTAGTGAGAAGTACCTTTATTATCTTTCAATTAGGGTAGGTTAGATCATATGACTTGTACTTTAATGGTACAGGCAAGTTCTTTTTAGTGTGATAAAGCACTACAACCCTGATAAGAAAGAAAATAAGTTAAAATTAGAAATTTAAAATGAAAAAATATAGAAATATTAACCAAAATATAAACTTACAAATTAAATAATTCTATCATATCTAGTTTATTATCTGGTTGCCCACTAGCAGAATTCAAGTAGTAAAACTTTATAGTTTTAACAGCAGCCAGCATAATACTGATCAGCATTTAGTGGCTCCTAAAATAATTTGAAAACTTATATTATGAAACTTAAAATGACAAGATAAATTAACTAAATTAGGATACCACTGAACTCACCCTTGTACATAAGATACTAGAAATAATGTCCCTGTAGTAGGGTTTTTTGCCTCAAAGTACTTTACTAATGTTTGAGCTTAGCTGTACCGCACCTCAATAGTGATGTTGCGATAAGTAGAGACATTATGAGGACAAACAAAGATAAATTTTGACGCAAGATCACCAGGGATGATAACATTTTCATATAGGTACCTAAATGGAAAAAAAATAAACAAATTATTATATTATATTAAGTTTAAAAATAAAAATTCATATAAACAATATGTACCTCATATAAAAATGAACCACGTTTTGGCTGATCAAAATGTGCTTGAGGACTTTGTTGACCATTTCAACCCTAATCGTATCATGTTGTTCTCTGCCGTACATGCTCTAGTTAAAGCTGATAAGCACTGTAGAATCAGCAAACAACTTTGTATATGCCTCAAGTGCACTCTAGTAGGTTTTTGGTAGTTAGTTTGGCACGACTATCTCAACCTTGGATAATTAGCCCAATTGTTTAGTGATGCCCTTCCCCTTAGACTGCATACCAATTATATAGTTAAAGACCAATTATGTAACATATATATAAAAAGGTAACTAGCATACTTGTTGATTTTATGCTTCATCTTCTACACAGAAGCAAACCCTAGGCCATGTAATAAATTTGCCACTTGCTTCTCCAAAAGTAAACGCATCTAAAGTGGGAATGGGCAATGGGTAGTTGGCATCAATGGGTTCAAGAATCAACCCTCACAAATAGTTTACAGGCATCGGCACATTGTGTATGGTATTTTCTCCAGGGATATTAAACACACGGCCTTTTGCCACTTTGTATCTACTAGGGCTATTTTCCATAAAAAAGCAATCATGCTCGCCCTAAATAAAAATAAATATAAGTTAACAAAATAATGGTGAACCAAAGTTAAGGAATAAAAATAATATATACCTCAGGAATTTGACCAGATGGCTGGGCCACAGTACAACTATCTATCTTGTTGGGACTTATATGCTCAAATGGTAACTTCCTAGAATCGTTAGCCCTAAGCAGTGCTTGAATCATTTTTTGTTACACTTCTACTTGTTTTAGAGCATTAAATTCAGCTAAAGAAGGCGCATCTTTTGGAGTCTTTTTTTGCCACTATTTGTTTTCTTGAGACCCCTATGCCAAGACCCTTAACACGAGTCGGGTGATTATGATTCCCCAATGCCTTTTGTAAGACATCTTTGTCTTGGGGAAGCTCGCCTTTAGAAAATTCTTCTAAGATGACACACTCTATTTATCATAATTTGGAAAACACAAGTTATGTAAAGTTAAGAATGAAAATACTTACAACTTTTTCAGCAAGTTCTTGAATATGTTAACCCATATAGTTGCCATCTTTATCAGTCCGACCTAAAATAAAGAGTTTGGCTTGTGATATAGAGATCTCTGGTGTGCCCCCTTCATTGATCTATGCATTAAAATACATTAGTGACATCACATAATACATATTAATTAATAAATTCAAAACATACCACTTGTTGCTCGATCCTTGAATACCCTAAGCGCCCTTTCAGGAAGGGGAAAGATTTTTTGCCTTTAAATCTTTTTTCTTCTGGCTCAGTTCCTAAAAAAATAAAAAGTACCATGATTTTAGTTATCAATTCATATAAAATTATTACATAAAATATCATGATCCTTACCAAGAATGATTTGTCAAGGCACCTAGTAACAAAAGCATCCCAACGCTCTTGTTGGACAATTGGTCTTATCAACTCAGGGACTGTAGGACTAATATGGCCACTAGCATGAATATGTCTTTTGATCTTATAAAATATCAGAAGGCATGATGTGCCTTACATGCTACTTCCATGACAAAATGCCTTCATCTCAAATGTCGACTGCTCAATTAACAAATTTCAAATATAAGTTAGAAAATCAACATGATAATATAATAAATCAATTAATATTAAAAATACATATATATTACCTCAACTTGTTCCTGTAATGTCCACCTTGACATTATCAAAATTCACCACACAATCACAATAAACAATCATAATTAGGAGTAAGGATTGCTCCTAAGCTCACATTATATATAAGCGTTAAAACTAATAATCTTTTAAAAATAATCATGAAATATATGGAATTCCATTAAAACCCTTTAAATTTATAGTTTGAGCTCAAACTTAATGATTTATAAAGGTATGGGAAGCATGGAAAAGTTTTGAGAAGCAAAACAGTTCAAAACAAGGCCAAAAATATTTTTTTTTGAGTGTTTTGGCACATCTACCATGGCTTATAGTCCATGCGCCACAACATGTGGCACAGAAAAGCAAGTTTGGCTACTGTACCGTGTGCTGCAGTGCACATGTCCAAATATTGTCATGACAGCTTTTCAGGATGAACTTCGAACGCGTGCCATTTTTGCATACGATGTCTAATTGGAGTGATTCAAGCCCCCACACGAAGCTTATTCAATAAGCTAACTAATAGTACAAGTTCATTATGATCTGACACCATATGAGAATTTTAGACATTCAGATGCAAAAGTTAATTTTTAAAGCAATTTTCAAGCATCCAAGTACTAAAAACTCAAAACTTATACCATTAACCCATTTTGAGGCTTGAACCAAGTCCAAGGAATCAAAATACACTTGAACAAGCATTCAAACACACAAAAACATATCAAATACAAAATTTGGCCACTTAATGCTAATTTCACCCAATATGGCCAAAATATAAAATCAACACCACATATACTATTTGGCCTCTATTGCCACATAATACACCACATATACATGATAACCATATATATAAAATATTCCTTGCACTTGTATTAGTATTTTAGCCTATCACCATAAAAATCGCCATATATTCACATCATATGTAATATTAGGCTAAAATACTATATAACATAGTATGACACAAGTGCAACCAATCAAAATGATATGCATTCCTAGTTGAAAACATATAATATCATCCATATAAGTTTATGTACATGATTGAAAATAAAATCAAGTTTTACAATGATAATGTAGCAAGTATGCTAACCCTTGCCTAATTGCTTCCCTTGCTCAGTCTCAGTAGTAGAACCTGCAAAATGATAACTACATGGTGAGATAAAAATCTTAGTAACTAAGATAATCTATATTATTGATTAACATGCCAAGTTATAAACAAGCATCAAATAAGCATAATAAACACACTATATAAAATCACTACAAGTTACATGCATGACCACTAACCATCCGATCCTTCAATACTCTATATCAAACCAGTAGGCTATTTCATGGAACCAAATCACATGTATGGTCCCCAAGCTCACCATCCATAGTAGGACTACCCGGCTAAGGTGTCCTAAACCACTTCTGGACTACTAGTTTCCCCTATTATAAGTAATTGGGGTGTTGTTACTCCCACACCGCATCCTATGGATGCTAGGGAGTATAGTCTCTAACTTTGCACCCTTTTGGGTACTAAGGAGAGTATGTCTCCAACACCGTACCCATTTTCGGTGCTAAGGAGAAATATGAGCTACACTTGGCGTCCCGAGGTGTCAGCAATGCCATATGAACTTAATCTTTACTAACTCCACTAGCATGACCTCCCACTCTTTAATATGCCATATTTCACTACATATCTCTACTTGACCATGCATAAACTACTTTCTAAATAAATATAACAAATCTTACCACTTACTTCAAAAATATAAAATTTTACAAACCAATAGTCCACTCATTTTCTAAAATAGCTAACCTTTACAAAATTTATACATGTATACGTAACAAATCATAAGAAAAACAACTTGAGAATAACTTATGCAAGCTAAGAAATAATGCAAATTATCTAGTTACCTCAACCCTTTTATTAGTAAAAAAGGTTACTTGTGGTACTAAATCTTTTCTTGTGTCAAGACAAGTTTTATCACACCATAATCTACATCAACAAGTACTATATGTCAATTTTCAATTAACACAAGCATTATTAGCTATCCATAACATTCCAATTCTCCCACTTCTCAATCATATTCTCAACAAATAGGCTTGTCAAAATTATAATTTTCTCACACAATACCTTCAAGCCTGCCTCTAACTCTATCATAATATAACACTGGACATCCCAGACCTTAGAGATGCATCCATATACACTTTATATGGCAATCATGGATTAGGAATAATCAACACTGGTGCCATAGTCAACTTCTCTTTTAGCTTCTGAAATGCAGTCTCACATTTATCACTCCAAATGAATGGTTGATCTTTTCAAGTCAACCTAGTCAATGATGAAGCTATCTAAGAAAAACCTTGGATAAATTTGTGATAATATCCAGCTAACCCCAGAAAACTTTATATTTCAGTCACAGAACTAGGTCTCTCCCATTTCAACACCACATCCACTTTATGTGGATCCATCGCAATCCCATATGCCGACACAACATGTCCTAAAAATCAAACCTCCCTTAGCCAAAACTCAAACTTGCAAAGCTTGGCATAGAGCTTGTTATCCTTTAAAATTTATAGTACAGTCCTCAAATGCTTCATATGCTGCTCCTCATCTTCAGAATATATAAGAATATCATCAATGAATACCATGACAAACTGATCTAGGTAAGGCCTGAATATGCAGTTCATGTAATCCATGAAAACTGTAGGTGCATTTGTTACCCTAAAGGCATTACCAGAAACTCATAATGCCCATATCTGGTATGGAAAGCTGTCTTGGGCATATCCTCCAAGTGTACTCTCAATTGATGGTATCCTGACCTTAGGTCGATCTTCGAGAAAATTAAAGCTCCTACCAATTAATCTAACAGATCATCAATCCTTAGTAAAGGATATTTGTTCTTCACCATCACCTTGTTCAACTATTTATAATCAATACATAGTCATAAGCTGCCATCCTTTTTCTTAACAAATAGCATATGTAATCCCAAAGGTGACACACTGGGTCTAATAAACCCCTTTTCAAGTAACTCCTCTATCTACTTCTTCAACTTAGCTAACTTAGTTGGTGACATCTAATATGGTGCCTTTGAGATTGGTTCAGTTCCTGGCATTAGGTCTATCATGAATTCCACTTCTTTTATAGAGGTAAACCGGACACATCATTTATAGATACCTCAAGGAATTCATTCACTACCCCAATCTTATCAATACTTCCATCGTAGACTCCATGTATTGAGAAGAAAACCATATAAGACATACACCCTTGTTGCATCAGTTTCTTTGCTTATACCACTTAGACTTGCTAGGAATATTAGCCGGTATAATATGTACTAGTAATAAAACTATCTTCCTAGCACAGTCCAAGGTGGCATTACTTGCCATCAACCAATCCATGGTAATAATCACGTCTAAACCCTTCATAGGAATCCGGATCAAATCGAGAGTGGTCGAATGATTTTTAAAGCTCACTTCTACATTCAAACATGCTTTACTAATCATATTGGATGACCCAGATAGTGTAAACACTTTAATCACATAAGGAAATTCATATTCATGTGTACTAAATGAATGTGTAGCACTAAAATTAAACAATGCTTCAATTTTCTACTCGCAGATAGAAATTATACCTTTTATCAAATTCGATGATGCTCTTGCCTCCTCTTGAGATAGTGTGTAGACTCATCCTAGAATGGTAGATCTTTGCTCTTCCATCTCCACTCTTCCCTCAGGGCACTGTCTTTTTAGATGGTCAGGTTTCTCACATTTAAAATATGCCCATTACCTTTCAGGACGTGACTGCCCACACTTAGCACATGGTGGTGATTGAGCTATACTTAAGGTTGGGGCAGGCATATTAAAAGCCTATCAGGATGGTTGTGGAATACCATAACTTTTAAATCCACCCTTCTGAAATGTTCCTTAAGTTTGTGATCCTTTAATAAAACTCTTCTTGCTTGATGCTGCAGAACTACTCGAGCCATAACCCATCTTCTTTGAGACTCCTTTAGAGGGGCGAAGGAGGACGAGAACCTCCCATGACTATCTATATCTCTTTTCTGCTTCTACTTCCTGACCCCTTCTTGCTATAATTCAGAGTTGATTACACATGTCAGCATATGTGGTTACTCCTAGCAGAGCAATCTGCTGTTTATATTCAGGCCTCATCTTTTCCAAAAGCCTCTTGGCCTTCCACTCACTATCATCCGTCTCATTTAGATAAGTAGAAAATTTTGATAGCTGATTAAACTTTTGAATAAATGCTTCCTCATCAAGATCTCCTTATCAAAATGCATAGAACTCTACCTCCTTCTTATCTCTAAATACTGGAGGAGAATAATGATTAAAGAATATTTTCTTGAATTGTTCCCTAGTTAGCTGACATCCATCCATTGGTCTTGCAGAATTCTACCGGTGTTTAGCATCTTCAACTAGATACACTGTGGCTATAATCACCTTCTATTCTATAGAGTAGGGTACCAACTTAAAGATGGTTACAACTCTCTCTATCCATTTCTCTGCTTCTCCTTCCTTCATAGTTCCATTGAAGGTTAGAGGGTTAAACTAGGAAAAAGTCCTCTATGCTCTATTAATAGCCATTCCTTAAGCATCTCCATCCATTCTAATCCTAGACGACCCTGATCTACTACTGAAACCATAAGATGGTTCCAATATGCTCACACATAAGCTTCCTCCAGTCTCCTTTGTTCCTCCTCATGACCTCTATTATGAAGTAGAGTGTCGTGGTCTTGTACAGTTCTCTAAATATTTCTCATCATATCGCGCAATTCTTCTAGAATTACATCATTATCCTAGGGCCTTTGTTATTGTTGTACTTGTATCTCTGGCTGTATCTCTAGTATTAGCCCATCATTCTCTAGTAAATTTTCAAGCGAATTGCTGGCATTTTGGGTGCTTCTTCTAACTATTTTCCCCCCTCTTAAGGAAGAAACCAAGTAGTAAAGAAGGGGAATTAATGGGAAAATAAATGAAATGAGACAAAAGGAAAGAGTTGTGTATATAAAGTTGCCAACTAATAAAAATGAATGCAATGGACACATCACCACAACCAAATCTTGAAACTCGAGAAACTGATACCAAAATACAATGTCCACCTTGCCATTACCAAATTCACCACATAATTATAAAAAATAATCATAATTAAGAGTAAGGATTACTCTTAAGCTCACATTATATATATAAGGGTTAAAACTAATAATATTTTAAAAATAATTGTGAAATATTTGGGATCCTATAAAAACCCTTCAAATTTGTAGTTTGAGCTTAAACTTAACAATTTATAAAGGCATGGGAAGTATGAAAACGTTTTGAGAAGTAAAACACTTCAAAACAAGGCCAAAAATATTATTTTTCAGTGCTTTGGCACATCCTCCGCTGCTCATGGTCCATGCTTCATGGCATGTGGCACAAAAAAGCAAATTTGGCCACTGTACCATGTGCCACAATGCAATGTCCATGACAACAAAATGCTGTTATGATAGCTTTTCAGGACGAACTTTGAATGCACACCATTTTCGCATACAATGTCCGATTGGAGTGATTCAAGCGCCCACGTGAAGCTTGTTTAATAAGCTAACTAATGGTATCAAGTTCTTGATGATCTAACACTATGAGAATTTTAGACACACTCGGATACAAAATTCAGCTTTTAAAGCAATTTTCAAGCATCCAAGTGCCCAAAACTCAAAACTTATACCATTAACCCATTTTGAGGCTTGAACCAAGTCCAGTGGACCAAAATACACTTGATCAAGCATTTAAACACACAAAAATATGCCAAACACAAAATTTGGCCACTTAATGCTAATTTCACCCAATATAGCCAAAATATAAAATCTACACCATATATACTATTTAGCCTTTATTGCCACATAATACACCACATATACATTGTCACCACATATATAAAATATTCCTTGCAGTTGTATTACTATGTTAGCCTATCACTACAAAAATTGCCACATATTCACCTCATATACAATATTAGGCTAAAATACTAAATAATATAGTATAAAACAAGTGCAACCAATCAAAATGATATGCATTCTTAGTTGGCAACATATAATATCATCCATATAAGTTTATATACATGACTCAAAATAAAATTGAGTTTTACAATGATAATGTAGCAAGTATGCTAGCCCTTACTCGGTTCCTTCCCTTACTTAGTCTCAGTAGTAAAACCTGTAAAATGATAACCACGGGGTGAGATAAAAATCTCAGTAACTAAGATAATCAATATTATTGATTAACATGCCAAGTTATAAACATGCCATCAAATAAGCATAATAACACATAATATAAAATCACCACAAGTTACATGCATGATTACTAACCATCCGGTCCTTTAATATTCTTGACCAAACCAGTAGGCTATTTAACAAAATCAAACTACATGTACGGTCCCCAAGCTCACCATCCTGTTGGAAATTGTGCCCTAGGGCCAATCATTGTACTATGCACATTGTTATTTAATGAATTTCTCTTCTGTTATCATAATAATTGCATGTTCAATATGATAACTGTATCCCTAGACAAACTATAGTGATTGTCCTAAATGTCCTTGGTTGGCCATTTTTAAGGGATCATAAATAAAACAAGACTAGTATGACTTTGAATAATTATAGAGATACAAATTAAAGTTATAGGCACTTGAAAGAGTACAAGGTGTGGGACTGACCTACTATGAGAAAGCTGCATGATACAAGTCATAAGCTTATCTTATATGTAACTATATTACTAAGCCCTTTAACTTGAGATCATCATGGATTTCTACATGATGATCACTGAATTTTGACCTGGTCAAAAGTCACCTTTGATCGGGTGATCCTAAAGGTTATGATTGAGTTCAGTGATATTCATGCAGAGGAATATAAGTGGTCAAGATAGAATTTGTCCCTTGTAACATCCTAAAACTTCAAATCTGGAAAAATGGATTAATTAAGGGATAAATTAGATAAAAATATGATTAATTTATTTAATTATGTTTTTGGGTGGCTAATTGGATTTTTGGGTCATATTTGGCTCTAAATTAAGATAGGATGAAAGTTGGATCAAGTCGGGAAGCATCATAAGCCGCGGCTTGCGTGACGTGTGCTGCGGCACAAGGCATAGCAGGTAACTTAAATTTTAGAGAATTAGCAGAAAGAATTAGATTTTGGGGTGGAAAACCTAGAGCACGAAGGAGGCAACTTTGGGCACTGCTAGGGCATCAATTTAGGAGGATTTTGAAGATGATTTGGGCCTTTAAACTCTTGGGTAAGTTTTCCACCCTTCTCTTCTACCTTTTCATCTCATTTTCCATGGGATTTGGAAGAGTGAGAATCTAGTCTGATTGGATTAAGCCATGAGTCAATGTTTTGAAGGTTTCTATTAACTCTAAAGGTTTAATTTAGGTTTATTGATCTTGGATATGTGGTAATATGAAGTACTTTGTTGTTTAGTGGAAGTTGGATCAAGCTTTAACTTGATCATAGGGTGTTGAAGTATGATAAGTTGAGATATTAAATTTTATATTGTGATAGATTTAGAAGGAGACTTAAAGGGATGATGTGAACAAATTCTAATCTTAACAAGCCTCTTTGTTGAGAATATGAGTGAGAAGTGGGTGAATTAGGAGGTTATTGGTAGCTAATAGTGCTTGTGTTAATTGAAAATTAGCATATAGTACTTGATGTAGATTGTGGTGTGGGAAGACTTACCTTGACACAAGAAGAGAATTTTGTACCACGAGTAACCATTTTAGTAACAAAAGGGTTGAGGTAACTAGATAATTTGCATTGTTTATTACCTTGTATGAGTTATTCTCAAGTGCTTTTCTATGATTTGTTGAGTATATATGCATAAATTCTTTAAAGGTTAACTATTTTAGAAAAAGTGGAGTATTGGTTTGTAAAATTCTATATTTTTAAAGTAAATGGAAAGATTTTGTTATACCTGTTTGAAAAGTTATTTATGTATGGTCAAGTAGAGATATGTAGTGAAATGTGGCATATTAGAGGGTGGGAGGTCACCTTAGTGGAGATAGTGAAGATTAAGTTCATATGGCATTGCTAGCACCTCGGGACGCCAGGTATAGCATTTACTCTCCTTAGTGCCCGAAAATGAGTGCGGTGTTGGAGACTTACTCTCCTTAGTACCTAAAAAGGGTGCAGAGTTGGAGACTATGCTCCTTAGCATCCGTAGGATGCGGTATTGGAGTAACGACACCCTAATTACTTGTAATAGGGGGAAACAATAGTCTGAAAGTGGTTTAGGACACCTTGGCCGGGTAGTCCTACCATGGATGGTGAGCTTGTGGACCATACATGTGGTTTGGTTCTGTGAAATAGTTTACTAGTTCGGTCAGGAGTATTGGAGGACCAGATGGTTAGGGATTATGCATGCAAATTTGTGGTGATATTATATAATGTGATTATGTTACTTATTTTAATGCTTGTTTATAATTGGTTTGTTAATCAATAATGTAGATTATCTTAGTTACTGAAATTTTTATCTCACCCTGTGGATTATCATTTTACAGGTTCTATCTCTGAGACTGAGCAGGGAAAGGAATCGGGCAAGGACTAGTAGATTTACTATATCATGAATAGTAATGCCTGATTTTGGTTTGAGTGGTGTACATAAACTTGTTATATGATATTATATGTTGCCACCTACGAATGCATATCATTTTGATTGGTTGCACTTGTTTTATACTATGTTATTGTGTATTTTAGCCCAATATTATATATGAGGTGAATATGTGGTAATTTTTGTGGTGATGGGTTAAAATACTGATACAAGTACAAGCAATATTTTATCTAAGTAGTGATAATGTATTAGTAGTGTATTATGTGGCAATAGAGGCCAAATAGTGCTTGTAGTGCTAATTGTGCATTTTGGCCATATTGGGCAAAATAGCCATTGAGTGGTCAAATTTTTTGTTTGGTATATTTTTATGTGTTTGATTGGTCACTCAAGTATATTTTGGTCTATTGGACTTAGTTCAAGCCTCACAATGAGTTAATAGTATAAGTTATGAGTTTTTGGTACTTGGACAGTTGAAAATTTCTTTAAAAAAACTGACTTTTGCATCTAAATGTCTAAAATTTCATATGGTATCGGATCATAACAAAACTTGTACCATTAGTTAGCTCATTGAATAAGCTTCGTGTGGTCGCTTGAATCACTCCAATCGAACATTGGATGTGAAAATGGCGTGCATTCGAAATTCGTCCAGAAAAGCTGTCATGACAGCATTACTATCATGGACAGGTGCGCCGCGGCACATTTTATGCAAGCCGCGGCGCACGATATAGTGAGAAAACTTGTCTTTCTATGCCACATGTCGCGGTACACGGACCACGAGTCACAGCGCATGGACCAAAACACTCAAAAATGACATTTTTGGCCCTGTTTTGAAGTGGTTTGCTTTTCAAAACTTTTCCATGCTTCCAATGCCTATTTAAAACATTAAGTTTGAGCTCAAACTATCAATTTAAAGGGTTTTTATGGGATCCTAAATATTCCTCAATTATTTTTAAAAGATTATTAGTTTTAACCCTTTTATATATAATGTGAGACTAGGAGCAAATCCTTACTCCTAATTATGATTGGTTGTTGTGATTGTGTGGTGAATTTTGGTAATGTCAAGGTGAACATTACATCCCTCACATTAAGTGAGGGATATTACTGGGCCCCTCAATAAGTAAGATTGAGAAAATGTATGGCCATATTATAATGGAAAGAGTTTTTCCATTGCTACTATCAGTCTACTTAGAGATCAAGAAAGTAATGATCAAATAAAGGAGAATGACAATTCCATGTCTCATACTTGATCGAAATATTGCATGACAAAAGGGATGTGATATGGTTGCATGATAGGTTACATTGGATCATCGATCCCTATGTGAATTGGTTAGTTGCAATGTCTTGTTAGAGGCCACTTGTGACTTATAGGCTAATAGTGTAATTAGCCTACTATCAATTTCATACGGACTTACAGGGTTGCACACGAGAATAGCCTAACTCGAGCTATAATGTCCAAGTTCATTGAATCTAGAATATATCTAGATTCAATGAATGTAATACATGGTGAATAATATATATATATATATATTTGAATATTTATTTGATAAATATTATATATATATATATATTTATATGAAATATAAAATTAAAAATATAATATATATATATATATTCATATATGTAAATATATATATATATATATATATATGATATATGTAAATGATATATAAAATTAAATATAGATAATATATATATTTTCAAAATATATATGTATATATATATATATATTCATATATATATAATATAATATGTATATGTGATATATATTATATTATATTATATTATATTATATTATATTATGTTAGTTTTAAATTTAATTTTATATGATAGATTAAATTTAATAACTAACATGATATGAGAGAATATCATGTCAGTTTATAATTTAAATTTATAAGATAAATTCAAATTAGATATGATATTATGGATTAAATTTATGAGATAAATTTAATTAAATTTTTGTGGGCTTTTAAGTGAAAAAAGAAAACTCTTATCTATATATTATATATAGATAGTGACGTCTTTTATGAAGGAAGAGAGAGTTTGAAAAGTTCTGATGGCAAAAACACTCTGAGAGCCATGAAACACTCTATAGAAAGGAAAATTAATGTTCAAAGAAGAACGGACGCTGAGAGTGCTAGCACACTGTTCAAATTAAAGAGCTGTTCATATGGATAATGGTAGAGGGAGCAGATCTACGTTGTTAGCTCTTGAGATCAAAACTCTTGAAGAGAACGTAAGCCAACTTCAAAGAATTAAAAGGTAACTCTTCTATCCACCTTGACTTAAATGAGTTCGTTCGGTCCATATCAAGATAGGGACTTTAAAATTTTAATCTTCTGCTGCACATCCCTATCCAACACATCCATGGTAGGACTACCTAGCCAAGGTGTCCTAAACCACTTCTAGTCTACTAGTTCTCCCTATTACAAATAATTAGGTTATCATTACTCCAACACCATGATAGGGACATTAGTCGCTTATCCTCAAAATTAAACTAAAGATAACCCTAATGCAATATAGGGTCAACCCTAGGTCATCTCCCAAGGAATGGTCTTAGTCTAATTAAAAGTTATCTAGTGGAATAAATCATCCAAAATTGTAGGAATTTAGTTACCTAATTATCTAAACTAATTACCTAATGATTAAAATGCTAAATAAAGTGAGTGAAATGCACTTCCCTTTTCACAAGAGTGGAACCTAGAGATTAGTTGATTTTGGACTCATTATCTTCTCATGATTATGCTAAGTTTAGCTTCCCTTTCCTCTTGACTAAAGTTATCATAACTTTAGAAAATTATCTTAAGCCAATTAACCTAATTAGCTAACCTCCCTAGGTCTTAGATTAAAGTCCCTAGTTCAATTAACCAATTGGTGAAGAAATTAGCCAAGTGATTCACTCAAAATCCTCCCTCAACAGCCATGGTCAAACACATAAATTAAGCAACCACAAGATTATGTTAAGCTACTCAACAACACAAGCATTAACACCATAAGATTATGCAATATTAACACAAGTAATTCACTAATTGAAAAACATAAGATTATGTGCCAAATAAAGAGTGGCAAAATTCAGTCATGGCTATCCAAGGAAGAAATTAAATGAAACAATCCTCTCTCTTTACATCAACATCAAATTCAAATTAGAATTTACAAGCTAAGATGATTAAACCCTAGATTAAGGAATCTAACCATCTAGTAAAAAGAGAAGAGGATAGGAAACAAAAGAACTTAGCCAATTTGAAGCTCAAGAATCATCCTCCTTCTTCATCTCTCTAGGATTCCACCAAAGAAATTAGCCAATCTTCATCACATTCAAGAACCCTAATGATTGCTTGTGAAGGCCAAACTCCATAACTCTTAAATGATGGAAATGAGCTTTAATCCTTGTGATAATGGAAGGGTTAGGATGAAATTAAGGAGAGGAGAAGAATGGTATGAGTTTTGTGGAGGTTTGGTGGCTCAAATTGGACGTTAGGGTGCTGGAAAATGAAGAACAAAAGAGACAAAATAAAGAACACTATGAACAAAAGAGAGAAAATGTGGAAGATGAATAAAATGAGTGTTGGATCTGAATTGGGTTTGAATGGATGTGCTTCTAAGTATTTTCCATCAGCTGAATACTCAACTAAAAAATGGGAAAAGAAAATAAAAAAAAATGGGAGCCTTGTCACACATGCAAGGTGGCACCCTCCTATTGGTTTGTAGATGATTTCAATGTGTGCTTAATTTCTCATGTGTCATCCACATCATTTAAGCTGATTTAATCCCTCAAAACAATCATAATTCACGTGCAAATGATCAACCATTGACCTCAAGGAGTGTTGACCTCTATTGCCCAATTGATGCACAAGTCACATGCCACCTATGTCACATAAATCACATAATTCAATTAAATAGCATGTGATATAATAAAATCTAATTAATATCTAAAATTAAATTCATAATTAGAAGGGAGAATTTATTAAATCAACCAAATTTCAGGATGTACAAAATTATATGAAAATTTTCACACAAAGGCAAACTGAAAACTAGGTCAAACTAAGACACTTAAGAACGTATTGACTTTTTTATTTAATTACTCCCAAACTAAAATGAATTTTAAAAATATAATTTCACCACTCATCAACTCAACATAAAATGCACTTTGTCAATTTTTCTTGTACATTTTCTCAAAAGTTCAATTTTTAGATTAAAATGCCCCTAGTGCATTGAACCTAGAAACTTAAGCAAAATTCCAAATCTAATGCAATGTGTGCAGTTGAAGGTGATAAATCATTAATAAAAAGGTCCTAATTGATAAATAAAAGTGGGTAACAAATGTGTTCTATTACACTGCATCTTATGGATGCTAAGGAGCATAGTCTCTAACTCTGCATCGTTCTGCGTACTAAGGAGAGTATGTCTCCAACACTACACCTATTTTCGGGCACTAAAGAGAAATATGAGCTACACCTAGCATCCCAAGTTGTTAGCAGTGCCATATCAACTTAATCTTTACTACTCCACTAGGGTGACCTCCTACCCTCTAATATGCCATATTTCACTATATATCTTCACTCGACCATGCATAAACCACTTTCTAAACAAATATAACAAATCTTACAACTTACTTCAAAAATATGAAATTTCACAAATCAATACTCCACTCATTTTCTAAAATAGTTAACCTTTACAAAATTTATACATATATACATAATGAATCTTAGAAAAAAAAATAATTTGAGAATAACTTATACAAGATAATAAATAAAACAAATTATCTAGTTACCTGAACCTTTTTGTTACTAAAAAAGGTTACTTGTGGCACTAAATTTCTTCTTGTGTTAAGGCAAGTTTTCCCACACCACAATCTATATCAACAAGTTTTATATGTCAATTTTCAATTAACATAAGCACTATTAGCTATCCATAACATCCCAATTCTCTCACTTCTCACTCATATTCTTAACAAATAGGCTTGTCAAGATTAAAATTTTCTCACACAGTGCCTTCAAGCCTCCCTCTAACTCTATCACAACATAACACAAGACATCTCAACTTGTCACACTTCAAAACCCTATAATCAAGCTAGGGCTTGATCTAATTTTCACCAAACAATAATTTAACTTTATATTACCACTTATCCAACTTAAATCAATCCTTTAGAGTCAATAGAAACCTTTAAAACATAGATTCATAGCTTAATCCATTCAGAGCAAACTCTCCTACTTCCAAATCTCATGGAAAATGAGATGAAAAGGTTGAGGAGAAGGGTAGGAAACTTACTTAAGAGTTTGAAGGCCCAATTTATCTTTAAAATCCTCCCAAAATAATGCCCTAACAGTACCCAAATCTTCCTCTGTCGAGTCCTAGGTCTTTCCCCACAAAACTGACTTTTTCTAATGATTTTCATTTTTTATGCTGTCTGTGCTATACAGTGCGTCACAGCGCATGTCACACAAGCCGCAGCTCATAACGTAACAAACAAAATATTAAATTTTCTCCCCTTGATGCCACCCAACTTGATCTAACTTCCATTCTAACTCAATTTAGAGCCAAATATGACTTAAAAAGCTCGTTAGCAACCCAAAAAACATGATTAAATTAATTAATCATCTTTTTAACTAATTTATCACTTAATTAGTGAAATTGTTACAGATTTAAAGTTTTTCAAATGTTATAGTTCCCATATGAAATCCATGGTGGTTAAATCTATACCATGCCAACTATTAATTGATAATCTTAAATGCCCTCTGGTCACAACCCTAATGTAGTTGGAGAATTTATGCTTGTTAGTCCTAATTAGTTGATCTTTTGAATTCCACTAAAGAGAATATTTCTATCTAGCCAAACGTCTTTGATTAACCTTACCTATTAATACCAAGCCTTTTCTAATTGATGTAGCCACAGTTTATTGAGCATGTTTAGTTATAGGCTAACTAGTGGATGTAGAGGGATGATCACTCATCGGCAGGTCAGGAAGTGGGTCAGTCAGCGAGTCAGGGGATGAAATGGTGGCACTGGGAGGATTATGAATAGGTTATTAGTCAGAGTGGGGTCACTAGGTCTCTTAGGTGGCATTTTGGGAGCCATTTACCTATAATGAAATAGTTAAAAGATAAAAAAAAATAGTAATTAAGAAAATTAAAATACACAAGGCATAAGTAAAACACAAATAGTAATTAAGTAAATTAAAATACACAAGGCACAAATAAAATAGAAATAGTAATTAAGTAAATTAAAATACACAAGGTACAAATAAAATACAAATAGTAATTAAGAAAATTGATCACCATAAGATTAAGTCAATCTTTTTGTTTTCCTTTTCTGCTTTTGAACTTTTTCTACCTTGATAGCTCAATTCAATTTATAATCTTCTCTTTCATTCTTTTGCCCCTTTTTGAAATCTAAACACCTTTATTGTGATCATGTCTTATATAGTTGGCACCATCTTCAATGAGATTGCTTTCAAGCGCAGTCCCCTTAAATGGATCATCCTCGATAACATCAATCATCTCTCCAGTTGTTATGTTTGACAATAAAACAATGGACCAATTTTGTTTTGCAGGATCAAGAACATAGAACACTTGTTTAGTTTGCGATGCCAAAATAAAAGGCTTATCTTTATTTCCATGCCTTGTAAGATTCACCTGTATGAACCCAGATGACGCAACAATTTGAAGGCCACTTTTATAATCAACCCAATTACAACCAAAGATCAAAATTTTAAACTTAACATAGTCCGACTCCCTTATGTTTTCAATCACTCCAAAATATGACTTTGATGCATATATAGGATTTTTGTCTTTCATACTGGAAATAAGCATTGCTTTACTTATAAGAGTTACACCACTATTTTGCATTGTGCTACGATCATCCAGCTCTTTGATGTAGAATATGTATCCATTGATTACATAGCTCTTATAAGAGACAACTTGTATGTTTGGACCTCTAGTCGACCATTTTACTCTTTTAGAAACAGAATTATGATTGGAATTGTACTTGTCAGAAACATGCTTTTTAACCAACCTGTGAAGTGCTTATTATGTTCCTTCTCATACCAAGTTTTAGTTCTTCCAAGATTATCCTTCCTAATGTCTGGCTTGTGCTTGTCTGCATACTCATCAACATCTTTAGAGTTGTGCAACACAAGCAGGTGTGCTTGTTCCTAATGTTTTTTTTTGAGATAGTAACTAATTTGACCCTCTTTATTCCTTCCCCATCTTTTCTTCCCATATGCCTATCTACTAGGATCCCAACATATTTGCCATCTCTTAAATACTCTTGACAAAATTCAACTGCCTCTTCACTAATGTACCTTTTAACAATGCAACCTTCAGGTCTACTTTAGTTTTTCACATACCCTTTTAGTACCTTTATGTTACATTCAATCGAGTACATTCATCTCAAATAAGCCAAGCCATACATTTCTATCTCCTTAACTAAGTAAATAGTAAGGTGAACTATTATGTCAAAAAATGCAGGCGGGAAATACATTTTAAGTTCATATAATGTCCTTATAATTCAGCCTTGTAACCTTGGCAATTTGTGAGGGTTGATCACTTTGCTACAAATACACTTAAAAAGGAAACACAGTTTCATTATCGCATTACGCACCCTATTGGGTAAAATAGCATGTATGGCTACTGGAAGAAAATTTTCCATCAAGACATGATAGTCATGAGATTTTAAACCTTTCAACTTTAAGTCATTCATTAACACAAGATTCTTCACATTGGAAGAGTAACCCTCTGGAACTTTAATTGCACCAAGAAACTAACATAATGACCTCTTTCCTTTTTTGGACAATGTGTGAGCTACTAGATGAAGAAACGTATGACTCTTACTCTCCTCCGGTGCCAAGTCTTCCCTTATACCTATAGAAACCATGTCTAGCCTTACTTTTATGCCATCTTTGCTCTTTACTAGAATTTGTAGTAATGTACTAATAATACTTTCACACACATTTTTTTCAATGTGCATTATATCAAGAAAATGCCACATATCCAAGGTCATCTAATATGGTAAATTAAAGAAAATAGATCTTTTTTTCCACCCCCTTGTACTAATATGCCTCGCAAAAGGTTTTTCAAATTCAATATCCAAATCCTTAACCTTTTCAAATAACTAATCACTGAATAAAAATGGAGGTGACCCACCTTCTTTTGGATTACCATCAAAAGATTTTTTTAATCTTCAATAATAATACTATTGAGGCAACCATTTATGATGTCCTATGTAGACATTTTTCATACCATGTTCTAATCTCACCGATTGTGTGCTATCTTCACAAATAGGGCATCCAAGTTTCCCTTTGATACTATACCCAGACAAATTATTATACATTAGAAAGTCATTGATTGTGCCAAACAACATGGCTTTCAAATTAAATGTTTTCTTCCTATACGCATCATGCACTTCGACCCCTGTCCCCCACAATAGCTTCAAATCTTCAATTAAAGGAGCCAAGTATATGTCTATATCATTTCCTGGTTGTTTTGACCTAAAAATTAACAGGGACATCATCAAATACTTGTGCTTTATATACAGCCTTGGAGGTAGATTATAAATGATTAACATCACTGACCATATACTATAGGTACTGCTTTGCATGCCATGTGGATTCATTCCATCGGTAACTAGTATGTGGTATAGGTTTCTAGAATCTTTTGCAAAGTCTAGGTACTCTTGATCAACTTTTTCTCATTACATAAAGTCAGCAGGATGCCTTAGTATACCATCTTTAATCCTCTCATTTGCATGCCATATCAAATTTTTTAAATCTACTACACTGCTATACAAGCATTTAAACCTAGGCACAATGGGAAAGTACCATACCACCTTCTTTAGACTCTTTCCATTATCCTTATAATGTGATATATTACATTTAGGATACTCAAATAATGATGCATACTCATTCCAAAACAAAGCGCAATCATTAGGGCAAACATGTATCTTCTCATAACTCATGCCCACAAATTGCAATACTTGTTTTGCATCGTATGTTCAGGTTGAAAGCTTGTTTACCCTTCGGTAAGATTTCATGAATAAGTGAAAGAAATTTTATGAAGATCATATCAGTCAACCCGCCTCTTGCTTTCAAGTTGAATAATCTCAACACAATAATCAATTTTGAGAATTCTATGCAATTGGTGCATAAAGGTGTCCCTACATCATTTCTCAACCTCTCAAGTATTTTTGGACAATCCCGAAGTTCCTCTTCAATAGCATTAGTCATCTCTTCTGGCATGCACCGTTTTCACATACAACATTCGATTGGAGTATTTCAAGTGCCCACATAAAGTTTAGCTTCGATACTAACTAATAAGATAGGTTTGGACACAATCTAATGGTCTGATCAAAATTTAGACACTCGGGTGGAAAAAGTTACTTTTTCTAAAAAATTTGCACACTCAAGCGTTCAAATCGATCCCTTACTCTCATCAGACCACACTAGGCCTTAAACTAAATTCAAAAGGATCTAATACACCTGATTGACCATAATTAATCACAATCATACTCATATATTAAAATTTGACCCTTTTATAGTCAATTTCCATAATTTCACTAACTTTATGCACTATTTCTTAGTATAACTTAGCCCACTTGGCTACTTCTCAAAACATTCACATACAATCATGTTCACAATACAATTTCTACCCCAAATTACTCATTTTATTATAATTTTTCACGTGGCTAAGATTTCACCAACACATATTCATTTCAACAAAATATACTCAAATCACAGCCCCTTGATTCATTTTAACACATATACATAAAATTGGGTTAGATTTCACAAAATCTCAATTCAATTCACGCATGTAACCCTATGACAACTCATTTATACATATAAATATAGTTAATTCAATTCATTACACAAACTCAGAGTGCATAGCTTTACAACTCAAGTTGGACCAGACTCTCTTCATTTAATAGCCTCTGTGATCCAAAGCACGTGTGAAGCACTTCTAAAACGTGCATGATATGTCACTTTTTCTTGTGAAAACTCTAAAACACGTGTGAATAAGCCTTGATCCCATATAGGTTTTGTCACCAACAGCTATAATTACTGTGCAACGTCTTTAAACAATTATATGATGTCTCTAACACTTATTTCACTCTATAAACTATAAATTTAACACTATAAACTTGTCTTAATAAGTGAGTAACCTAAAAAATCATCAAGCTATGAAATTCATGATCATATTACTCTTATTATATGAACATCATTGTTCTTGAGCCTATATCATTTATATTTTCATCATTTGAATATTAAAGTTTCATTGTACTCATCATTACTCTTAGAGAGATTTTCAACTAAGTGATTTACATGCTCAAAATCATTGTAAAGGTGAGGGAGAGATTTCCCTTGTAAATAAGAGAGGTTGTTCTCTTGGAAAAAGAAGCTCACTAATAAAGTGAGTTTTTATAAAGGCTCACAAGTGCTCGAACCAAAGTTAAGGATGCATAAAGCTGGAAAGCACTCACTAAAGCTTGTGTTATAGTGAAGAAATCTCAAGTAGTTGCTTGGGGACTGGATGTAGGCTTAAATGATGGAATTGAACCAGGATAAATCATTGTTTGCAATCTCTCTTCCCTTAACTCTTTATATTTCCAGCAACCATAGTTAATGCTATGTTTTAGTGTATGAAATTAAATTTGATATTTCTACATGCTCTTACTTAAGTTCCACTTAGAAATTGATTGAGCTTGTGAAGATTACTTCAGCATTCTTTCAAATAATGTTTAGAACTCAAGTTTGCCTATACTTTCCTTTATACCTAATTTTACTGAAAAGGTTTTTAAAGAACTAAAAATTCCTTAAACACCTAATTCACCCCCCTCTTGGCTGCATTTCCATATTTAACATAACATTCTAAGAGTATAGACTGATGCAATCATTTATAGCCATGCCATTGAAAGCATTAGTTAGTGCCTACTCCACAGTAGTCAATATGATTTCTGCAGGGAAATGATGGCATAATTAGAAAACGAGTATCTTCTTGGGGTTTGAGAAGAGGTTGAGTTGAATCCAACTAAAGATTTTAGTTTTAATGATGATGGATTTGTGGTGTACCAGGATAGAATATGTGTACCTCATGATACGGAATTGAGAAAGGTGATTATGAGGGAGGCTCATTGTAACAAGTAGACTATTCACCTCGGAGCTACAAAGATGTACTAAGATGCAAAGTGCCATTAGTAGTAGCTGGGGATGAAAATAGAGGTAACCGAGTTTATTTCTCGATGTCTGATGTGTTAGAAAGTTAAAAATAAGTATTAGAGGCCAGTTGGGACATTGCAACACTTGGATATTTCTAAGTGGAAATGAGAAAGTATTTCTATGGATTACATCTCTAGATTACCAAGATCATGATTCTATTTGAGTAATTGTGGATTGATTAGTAAAGTCAACTCACTTTCTGGCCATTCGGATTAGTGAATATTTAGAGAAGCTAGTAGATATTTATACTAGAGAGATTGTATGATTGCATGAGGTGAATATAGTCCCTGATTGTGGTCCAAGGTTTACATCTAAATTATGGGACCTTTATAAAGAGAAATATATATTAACTTGAAGTTTAGTATAGCATATAATCCTCAAACTAATGGTCAAACAGAGCAGACAACATAGACTTTAGAGGATATGTTATAAGCTTGTGTGCTAGAGTTGAGAGGTAGTTGGGATAGCCATTTATGATTGGTTGAGTTCACATATAACAATAGCTACCACTATAGTATTTAGATGGCACCATATAAGGCTTTGTATAGGAGAAAGTGTAGATCACCATTATGCTGGATTAAGTAGACCAAAAGAAGTATAATGGGACCAGACATTATGGACCAAATGATTCAAAAGATTGAAATGATAAGGTAGAAGCTATTAACGACTTAGAGTAGATAGAAGAGTAAAGTAGATCAGCATAAAAGGCCGTTAGAGTTTATGGTACATGACCATATATTTCTAAGAGTTACATTAGTAACTGGAATCTAGAGGTTGATTAAAACTAAAAGTTGATTCCTAGATATATGGGTCTTTTTGAGATTTTAGAGAATGAGCCAATTTCCTATCATGTTGCCTTACCACCACAATTATTATCGATTCTAATGTGTTTCATGTATCTTAACTCAAGAAATACCAATTGGATCCGTCTTACATATTTGAGCCCCAATAGATAGATCTATAGGAGAACTTGACCTATAAGGCTAAGCTAGAATGAATAGTGGATGTAAAAGACAAACAGCTACAAAACAAGATTTTTTGACTGGTGAAAGTATTCTAGGAATGACTCTCAGTGATGCTACTTGGGAGACAGAAGCCAAGATGAGGCAGCAATACCCATATTTATTTCCTCAGGTATGTTTATGTATGGTAATTTCAATTTTGAGGACAAAATTCTTAAAAGGAGGGAAAAATTGTAACATCCAAGAATTTTAATTCGAGAAACTGATTACTAATTAAAGGGAGTAAACTAGTAATTTAGGGGATTTATTAGATAATTAGGATTTTGGATGATCAATTGAGGTTTTGACTTCTTAAATTGTTGGATGGATAGAATTGGGTAGAAGAATGGCACTTTAGGAGTGAAGCATGCAGGCATGGTAAAATTTCCTTACTATGCCACATGCTATGACATTCGTTTCATGTGCCGTAGTGCATGGCACAAAATTTTGACTCTAAATATGTGGATTAGTTTGTGAGAGGGAGAGAAAGGAAGGAAAGAAGTATGCAGGAAAGGAGAAGAAGGGAGCTTCTACTAGGGCAAAGAAGTTTAAGACTAAGTAGAGGATATTTCTAACTTGTCACTTGCTATGTAAGTTTCTTACTACCTTAAGCTTTGATTCTTCACTAATTTAAGGGTTTCTTTTCTACTCTTTTGTAATAAAAATGCTCTTTAGGGTTAAATTAAGGTTTTGCAACTAGTTTGGAAGTTAATGACTAAATTTTGAAGCTAAATACTTAAATTAGCTAGATTTAATAAGTGAAAATGAGTAAAAGTTTGATAAGAAATGTACTAGGCTGCTATAGGTGTTATGAGAGTTAAGAAGGGTAAAAACAAAAGGCCTAGGAAGGATAGCTGGAAGTGTGTGGATGCCTAATTATTGTAATTAGTGCTTTTAGTCAATTCAATAATTGACTTGGGATGCTGATTTGTGCAGATTATTGTGAAATTGTATGTTGACTAAGGGAAAGGAATCTAAGTAAGAAAAATGTACCATAGGTAACCTTTCTTAAGAACAAAAAGGCTTGAGGTAATCAAATAGTTTTTTATGTTTATTAGCTAGTGTAACTATGTATAAGTGAATGTGAAAATATGATTTGACAGTTTTCGATTTAGTGTATTATGCAATGTGCATGTGTTTAGCATTCAAAATGATTTGCCAATGTTTAATTACCTATTAATAGTTTTAAAAGAAAATTTAATAGGGGGTAGGAGTTTACCCTGAATGTGATAAAATCCATATGATTTGGCTATCACCATGGGATATCTAGTATAGCATATTATTTGAGACTATTACCATTAGATATTTAAGCAATCTGGAAACTCCTTAGTACCTGTGAGGGTACAATTAGGAGTCAATGATACCTTTATCATGTGTGTGTGAAAGGGGAAAACCATAGTTCGGAAGTAGGATAGAATACCTTTGGCTTGGTGTTTCTATCACTAAAGGTGTGCCTAGATCAATATGTGATTGGTCTAATAGAGTATATGGTTTTAGTTAGGAAGCTTGGAGGATTGATTCAATTGATAGAAGATCATGCTAGTGTGTGTGGTTTTTACAAAAAAAAAAAGTTGTTATAAATGAGTGCATGCACACACACACACACACACACACACACACATACACATATAGTAATTATGACTATTATAATGGTTTTTTAAGTCATATGTGGTTATTCTTATTAATAGACATTTAATGAATTACTTGTTGGATAGGGAAGCATAGCAGAAGATTAAAAATTTAAAATCTCTATCCCCATGTGGACGAACGAACTCATTTAAATCAAGGTAGATAAAAGAGTTACCTTTTAAGTTTTGTATTCTTACTCATTCTCTTTAGGAGTTTGGATCTCAGGAACTGATAACGTAGATCTTCTCCCTCTGTCGATATCCACACGAACAGATCTCCACTCGAACAGTACGCTAGCGCTCGAAACGTCCGTCCATTTCTTAAACGTCAAACTCCTTTTTCTCTAGGGCATTTTTGTGCCTCTCACAGTAGTTTGTCGTCAAGACTTTTCTGACTCTCTCTATTGAAGCACGCACCCTTCTCTATAATTATATACAATAGGGTTTTATCTTCTATTTTTAATTTCAAAAATAATCATAATTATTTTGAGAATCATATGAGCCAACAAAAATAAAACTTAATTTATCTCATAAATTAAATTTATTATATCATATCTTATTTGAATTTATCTTATAAATTCAAACTGATATGATATTCTCTCATATCATATTAGTTATTAAATTTAATCTATCATATAAAATTAAATTTAAAACTATTATATATAATATATATATATATATCAGATATACATATTATATTATATATGTATACACAAAAATACATATATATGTATAGATATATATTTCAAAAAAAACTTATATATATATATATATATTATATTATATTTTAAATTTTATATATCATATGTACATATATATATATATCATATATATACATATACATACATGAATATGCATATATATTTTGAATATATATATATATATAATTATATTTTAAATTTTATATTTCATATAAATATATATATAAATGTAAAAATATTTATCAAATAAATATTCAAATATATATATAAAATTTGTGTATCCTATATTATATTTATTGAATCTAGACATATTTCAAATTCAATGAACTTAGACATTGTAGCTCGAGTTGGGCTGTTTCTATGTGTGACCTTGTAGGCCCATATGAAACCAGCAATGGGCTAATTACGTTACTATCCCACAAGTCACAAGTATCCTCTCATAAGAGATTGTAACTACCCAATTCATATAGGGATAAATCATCCAATGTAACCTATCATATAATCATATCACATCCCTTCTGTCACACGATATTTTGGTCATGTGTGAGATATGGAATTGTCATTCTCCTTTTCCTAATATTACTTTCTCAATCTTTGAATGGATTGACTATAACAATGGAAAAACCCTTTCCATTATAGTATGACCATACATTTCCTCATCGAGGGGCCTATTAATATCTCTTAATTAATATGGGGGATAAATTCTATCTTAACCACTCATATTTCTCTATATGAATATCACTAAACTCAATCACAACCTTGACATTAGGTGACTTTTGATTAGGTCAAAGTTCAGTGGTCATCATATAAGAATTGTAATGTCCACCTTGACATTACCAAAATTCACCACACAATCACAATAACCAATCATAATTAGGAGCAAGGATTTGCTCCTAATTTCACATTATATATAAAAGGGTTAAAACTAATAATCTTTTAAAAATAATTGAAGAATATTTGGGATCCCATAAAAACTCTTTAAATTGATAGTTTGAGTTCAAACTTAATGTTTTAAATAGGCATTGGAACATTGAAAGTTTTGGAAAGCAAACTACTTCAAAATAGGGCCAAAATGTCATTTTTAAGTGTTTTGGTCCATGTGTCGTGGCTCGTGGTCCGTGCACCATGGCTTGTGGCACAAAATGCCATGTTTTCTCACTATCCCGTGCACCGCAGCTTGCACAAAATGTGCCGCGGCATAAGTGTCCATGACAGCTTTTCTGGACGAACTTCAAATGCATGCCATTTTTGCATCCAATGTCTGATTGGAGTGATTCAAGTGCCCATGCGAAGCTTATTCAATAAGCTAATGGTATAAGTTTCATTATGATCCGACACTGTATGAGAATTTTAGACACTCAGATGCAAAAGTCAGCTTTTTAAAGAAATTTTCAACTATCCAAGTACCCAAAACTCATAACTTATACCATTAACCCATTGTGAGGCTTGAACCAAGTCCAATAGACCAAAATACACTTGAGTGACGAATCAAACACACAAAAACATGCCAAACACAAAATTTGGCCACTTAATGGCCATTTTGCCCAATATGGCCAAAATGCACAATTAGCACTACAAGCACTATTCGGCTTCTATTGCCACATAATACACTACCAATACATTGTCACCACATAGATAAAACATTCCTTGTACTTGTATTAGTATTTTAGCCCATCACCACAAAAATTACAACATATTCACCTCATATATAATATTGGGCTAAAATACACAACAACATAGTATGAAACAAGTGCAACCAATCAAAATGATATGCATTCCTAGTTGACAACATATAATATCATATAACACGTTTATGTATACTACTTAAACTAAAATCAAGCTTTACAAAGAGTGTAGCAGATATGCTAGCCCCTGCCCGATTCTCTCGCTAGCTCAGTCTCACTGGTAGCACCTGTAAAATGATAATCCACGGGGTGAGATAAAAATCTCAGTAACTAAGATAATCTACATTATTGATTAACAAGTCAAGTTATAAACAAGTATTAAAATGAGTAACATAATCACATCATATAATATCACCATAAATTTGCATGCATGATCCCTAACCATCCGGTCCTCCAATACTCCTGACCAAACCAGTAGGCTATTTCATAGAACCAAACCACATGTATGGTCCCCAAGCTCAACCTCCATGGTAGGACTACCCGACTAAGGTGTCCTAAACCACTTCTGGACTACTGTTTCCCCTTATTACAAGTAATTAGGGTGTCGTTACTCCAACACCACATCCTATGGATGCTAAGGAGCATAGTCTTCAACTCTGCACCCTTCTGGGTACTAAGGAGAGTAAGTTTCCAACACCACACCTATTTTCAGGCACTAGGGAGAGTAAATGCTGCACTTGGCATCCCGAGGTACCAGCAATGCCATATGGACTTAATCTTCACTATCTCAACTAGGGTGATCTCCCACCCTCTAATATGCCACATTTCACTATATATCTCCACTTGACGATGCAGAAACAACTTTTCAAACAAGGATAACCAAATCTTTCCATTTACTTCAAAAATATAGAATTTTACAAACCAATACTCTATTTTTTCTAAAATAGTTAACCTTTAAAGAATTTATGCATATATGCTCTACAAATCATAGAAAAGCACTTGAGAATAACTTATACAAGGTAATCAACAATGTAAATTATCTAGTTACCTCAACTTTTTGTTACTAAAAGGGTTACCTGTGGTACTAAATTCTCTTCTTGTATCAAGGTAAGTCTTCCCACACCACAATCTACATCAACAAGTACTATATGTTATTTTTAATTAACACAAGCACCATTAGCTAATAATAACCTCTCAATTCTCCCACTTCTCACTTAAATTCTCAACAAATAGACTTGTCAAGATTAGAATTTGTTCACATCATCCCTTTACGCCTCCTTTTACTCTATGACAACATAAAACTTAATATCTCAAATTATCACACTTCAAAACCCTATGATCAAGATAAAGCTTGATCCAGCTTCTACTAAACAAGAAAGTAGCTTCATATTACCACATATCCAAGATCAATAAACCTAAATTAAACCTTTAGAGTCAATAGAAACCTTCAAAACATTGACTCATGGCTTAATCCCATCAGACCAAATTCTCGCTCTTCCAAATCCCATGAAAAATGAGATGAAAAGGTAGAGGAGAAGGGTAGGAAACATACCCAAGAGTTTGAAGGATCAAATCACCTTTAAAATCCTCCCAAATTGATGCCCTAGTAGTGCTCAAAGTTGCCCCCTTCGTGCTCTAGGTTTTCCACCCCAAAATTTGATTTTTTCTGCTGATTCCTGAAAATTTAAGTTGCCTGCTGTGTTGTGTGCTGCAGCACACGCCACGCAAGCCACGGCTTATGGCGTAGTGAGTAACAACTTGATTTTGCTCCCCCCGATGCTTCCTGACTTAATCCGACTTTCATCCTATCTCAATTTAGAGCCAATTATGACCCAAAAATTCAATTAGCCACCCAAAAACATAATTAAATAAATTAATCATATTTTTTAACTAATTTATCCCTTAATTAATCATTTTTCTAGATTTAAAGTTTTAGGATGTTATAGGAATCCATGATGATTTTAGGTTAAAGGGCTTAATAATATGGTTACATATGAGATAAGCTTATGACTTGTACCATACAGCTTTCTCATAGTGGCTTAGTCTAGCACCTTATATGCTTTCAAGTGCCTACAACTTAAACTTATGTCTCTATAATTAATCAAAATCATACTAGTCTTGTTTTATCTATAATCCCTTATAGATGACCAACTCGGGACTTTTAAGACCATCATTATAGTTTGTCCAAGGGTATAGTTATCATAGTAGACATGCAATTGATGTGATAAGAAAAGAGAAATTCATTAAATAACAATGTGCATAGTACAATGATTGGCCTTAGGGCACAATTTCCAACATTATTTTAGTTGTCGAGATTATTATCTCACCTATGGCTACTCATATTTTTCACCATCTGAAGTTGGTAGCTCAGAAGGGAAAGAGTCAGGCTGAGAGTAATGATGATATTACTAGCCTACTAGTGGGTATAATGAACTTAAACCTATCATTTTGTGTATATAAGTTTTTAATAAGCATATTTTGGTTTATGGGTGTGTATTTGTGCAACTTAGCCTTGTAATGTACATGTACATGTGTTTTGTGATGAATCCTTTAAATTAAAGGCTACGGTATAATTACAAATTCATTTGTACATGTTATGTTGATATGAAAGTATGGAGTTTGGCTAGGTGTGGATATTTTTGTGTACATGTGTATGGAAGCATGAACTTGCCCAAGTGTGTAAAGGGGCAATTTAGGTATTAAATGTCATATTAATGTGGTCAAGGCCCAAAAAATGGCTAATGACACTTTGTTGGGAATTGAAGTCATTGGATTAGTGAAAATGACTTAAATTTGTCATTTTGCATCCAGGTTTCCAGTTTTCAAATAAAATATTAGAGTTAAATGAAACCAGTGTCATTAGTTATATTTTGAAATAAGCTTCCTATAGGTGATTGAACCATCCGAATTCAACATTGTATGCACAAATGGCACATGTCTAAAGTTTATATTAAAGGTGTTATTTGACAAAAAAATATGATACATGTGTTGCAGTGCATGGTGTATATGGTGCGGCTTATATTATAGAATGATAACATGTGGTTCTGTAGCATATTAGAGTGATAGATCGCTTATACTCAAAATAGCTAAGTTAACATTAATATAGTACTAGTGGTAACCTAAGTCATTCTTCATTGGTCAAACCAAACAACATAACTAGGAATTCATAATGTCCATACTAAGTCTTGAAAGCTATCTTGGGTACATCCATTGCATTAGCTCTCAACTGATGATACCCTGACCTGAAATCTATTTTGGAAAAGACTGAGACACCTGCCAATTGATCTAAAAGATCATCAATCCTTGGCAAAGGATACTTGTTCTTTATAGTTACCTTATTCAATTGTCAATAATCGATGCAAAGATGTAGACTACCATCCTTTTTCCTTATAAACAACACTGGCAACCCCTAAGGTGATACACTCGATCTGATAAACCTTTTGTCTAGCAAGTCTTAAATTTGCTTCTTTAATTCAGCCAATTCTGATGGCGAAATTCTATACGAGGCCTTTGATATTGGTTTATTTTCAAGAACCAAATCAATCGAGAATTCTACTTCCCTTTTAGGAGGTAATCTTGTCACTTCATCTGAAAATACCTTAGGGAATTCACTCACTACCCCCGATCTTCTCAATTCCACTATCATACACCGTATTGGAGGCAAAGATCACCATATATGCATCATAACCTTATTGGATTAACTTCTCGACACTAACTATCGATAAGAACTTGAATTGCTCTAAAGAAACTATTGTTACAGACCACACTGGCAATGAAACCACCTTTCTAGCACAATCGAGAGTAGCATTATTCACTGCTAGCCAATCCATGCCAATAATTACATCTATTCCTTTCATAAGAATACAAATCAGATCAATCTTAGAAACTCTGTCCTTAAATTGAATATCTACACCTTGACACGCTCTACTCGTAATACTAGACGATCCAGAAGGTGTCGTTACTCTAATGAGCACATGTAATTCTTGTAAAGATAGTTGTAATCGATTCACACATTCTTTAGATACAAAGGAATGTGTGGCACTAGAATCAAATAGTGCCTCTACTTGGTGACCATAAACAGAAATCATACCTTTGATCAGGTTCAAAGATGCTCTGGTCTCTTCCTGCGTGATTGCACACACTCATCCAGGAATTGTGATATTTGCTTAGTTCCCTTAATTCTACCCTTCAGGCACTGCCGCATTATATGACCTAACTTGTGACTCTTGAAGCAAGCCTAACATCTTTTCGGATGAGATCAGCCACAAATGTTGCATTAGGGCGTCCTTTCAGTACTCATGCCCCCACTTCTTTGTATTGACCCCCTCTACACTAAGCAAGACTAAGACTTTTTCATAAAACCTCTCCTTCTTAAAGAACTAAAATTGCCAGCACTATATCCAGGCCTTTTTGAAATTCCACCTGTCAGACCTAAAGGGGATGAGAATCTCCCCATATTGTCTTGTCTCCTCTCGACATCTGCCTCTTTACCATGCCTAGCCATTACTCTCTACTTGTGGTACATTTCCTCATATGTTGTCGCATCTAACAATGCTATCTGCTAGCAATACTCGGGTCTCATCTATTCCAGTAACCTTTCAACTTTCCACTTTGTCTCTCTGCTATGCTGGAGGTATGTGAAATAAGTCGATAGGTCATTACACCTTCAGATAAACTTTTCCTCATCAAGATCTACTTGCCTAAATGCATGAAATTCTTCCTCATTTTCAGTCCTGAAGGAAACTAGAAAGTATTAGTCAAAAAAGACCTTCTTAAATTCATCCCAACTTAATTGAATACCACTGGTTGACCTCACAGACTCTTACCATCTCCTGACAACACTAACTAGCTGCATTGTGGCTAGAACAACCTTCTACTTAGGGGTATAGATTATTGAAAATTGTTCCCTAGGCCAATCATTATGCTATGCATATTATTATGTAATGAACTTCTCTTTTATTATCATAACAATTGCATGTTCAATATGGTAACTGTGTCTTGGACAAACTATAGTGATTGTCCTAAATGTCCTTGATTGATCATCTATGAGGGATCATAGATAAAACAAGACTAGTATGACTTTGATTAATTATAGAGATATAACTCAAGGTCATAGGCACTTGAAAGAGTACAAGGTGTTGAATCGAGCCGCTATAAGAAAGCTGTATAGTACAAGTCATAAGCTTATCGCATATGTAAATATATCACTAAGCCCTTTTATAACATCCTAAATTTTTTAATCATAAGTTTAGAGGTTAATCGAGGGTGAAGTGGAAATTAGTGTGGGACTAGAGATTCAGATGATTAATTAGTATTTTGACTTGTTTGTGTATTGTGTGAATAGATATAGGTGATAAGAGTGCATTTTGGGTCGAAGAAAGTACGTATGTTGAGAATAAATCTCACTCCGCCAAACGCCGCAGCTCGTGCTACATGCGCTGTGGCGTATGGACTAGAAAATCACTTCTTAAGTCATGAAATTGGATTGTTTTCAAAAGTGAAATTTTAGAAACACATGAGATATAGAGAGGAGAAGGCCTGAGGAGCTAAGACAAGTTATTTTAAAACAGTGGAAGGTAATTCAGATCGGTAACTTGCCAGATAAGCTACGTATAACTCTTACCTTCCATTCTACATAAATTTCTTTGGAAAATAAGTTATAAGGAAATTGAATCGGTGGAATTTGAGGGGTTTGGTTCTTGTTCAATAGTAATAAAAAGGTTCTCAAAAGTTAAATTAGAGCTTTACGACTGGTTAGGAGTTGAACGGTGAGCTTTGAACCCACGGACTCAATTTTACCCTTTAGAGAGAGAAAGTTAGGGTAAAAATTTGATTTGAGTAAAATAAGACCGGTTGGGGTGATGTAAAGTAGTAATTGGGTAGTCATAGAATTAAATCGATAAATGAAAAAGAGTTTACAGATGAATGTAGCCCTAAGTAATAAAAATAAGTTTTTGGTCAAAATGGACCAAATGACTAGAATGTGCCAAATATGTTTAGATTGGCATATTGGATGTGCGAGTAGAGAAAGGAAACTTGAGATAAGCTTGTGTGATAGTTGAAATCTATGGGTAACTTTTTTAGTGATAGAAGGGTTGAGTTAATCAAATAATTTCCTTTGTTTGACTGTTTATTGTAACTATATGTTAGTATGCTATGTAGTGCATGAAACAGTTTTAAACTAAGCATGTTTTATAGCATTGAGTGATTATTGTGTGTGAAATAGCTTTTGGTTAAAATGTGCATTGAAATGTGTATTTTTGTATTGTAAAGTATTATATGTATAAATTATGTGCAAGAAAGTGTGAAATAGTAAATAGGAACCTTATATGGTTCGGGAAAGCATGATCATAAGGGTAAGAGTTCACCCAAGTATAAGAGATGATAAAGACCATATGGCAAGGTTTTCTTAGTACCTAGTAGGGTATGACGTTGGAAATAATTCTCCTTAGTGCCTTGAAAGGTATGGTGTTGGAGAAGATGTCCTTAGTGCCTATTGAGGTATGGTGTTGGAGATGAAAGACTCCTTAGTATCTTTACAATATAGTGTTGGAGTCAACGACGCCCCATCGTGTGTATTGGGGGAAACCATAGTCCGTATTGTGCATTAAAACATCTTTGGCCAGGTGATTTTACCACTACAGGTGAGCTCAAGACTAATGAGAGTGTACATTAGTCTAAGATAAGCCTATAGTTTTGTGTCGGGGTGATTTGGAGGTTTAGTTGGTAGAAATCATGCTAGTGTGTTATGTGATACGATGAAATATCTTGAGATAACATGGAATCTTATGTGATATAAATATTATTTTATGAGATTTTAATGATATACTATGTTTATTGTTGCATGTGATAGTCAATAGGAGTGAATTATTCTGTTACTGAGATTTTTTTCTCAACCCCATGGTTACATGTTTACAAGACTAGGAAGTGATTAGGGTAAGGGAAGAGAGTCTTGACTGGCTTGAGTGTGAAGCTGTGTACCCTAAGGTTATGAAATGAACTGAACTGAGATTGTATATATAAGTGTATATGAGTTTTCATAGGATTGCATGCATGTGTTGTTTGAAACAACAGGGGCTATGATTTGAATACATTATGTTGAAATGATTTTTTTTGTGTTGGTAAATCTTAAGCTAAGGAACAAATTATGATGAAATGAGTAATTTGGGGGCTAAGATTATATCGTGAATATGATTATATATATATGGGTTGAGAAATAGGCAAGTGGGCTAAGTTTTACTAAGAAATGGCAAAGTATGTGAAATTAGTTAATTATGGATATTGGCCGTAGAGAGGTCAAATTTTGATATATGAGTATGATTTTGAATAATTGTGGTCAATCAAGTGTATTATATCTTTTTAGACTTAGTTCAAGGCCTAGTGTGGTCTAATGAGAGAAAGGGTTCAATTTAAGCGCTTGGGTACATAAATTTTTTTAAAAAAGTGACTTTTTACACCTGAGTGTCTAAATTTTGATCAGACCATTAGATCATGTCTAAACCTATCTCATTAGTTAGTATACAAGCTAAGCTTCATGTGGGCACTTAAATCAGTCTAATTGGATGTCATATGTAAAAATGACGTACGCTTGAAATTCATCATTTTTGCTGTCAAAATGACAACAAAATTCCAAACAGGTTAGCCACAACGCATGGTGACATATGCCATGGTGCACGGCACAGAATGGGCAAGTGTGTGGCTTTATGCCACATGCCGTGGTGAACGGACTACCCACCGCGGCATACATACCATTTCTCAGTTTTGTTTTTGTGATGAAATGCATGTAATTAGAATAGGAATGCTGGTGGGTTATGTCCACTATATATTTGAGGAGTGTATGATTTACTTCCACTGTGTTTTTCTCTGATTGCATTGTGATTTAATTGATTTTACAAAATAAGTCTTCAGCCAAAGCTTTTGAAATGAAACTTGATTATTGTGATTGATGTTAGGTAGTGGTAACACCCTGATCTTCTCTTATATTGAGTAGATATATAAGAGGAGGTTATACCTTTGACCTGAGATCATCATGGATTCTTACATGGTGACCACTGAATTTTGACCTAGTTAAAAGTCACCTTTGATCGAGTGATCATAAGGGCTATGATTGAGTTTAGTGATATTCATGCAAAGGAATATGAGTGGCCAAGATGGAATTTGTCCCTCACCTTAAGTGAGAGATATTACTGAGCCCCTTGATGAGTAAGACTGAAAAAATGTATGGCCATACTATAATGGAAAGAGTTTTTCATTGCTACTATCAATCTACTTAGAGATCAAGAAAGTAACAGTCAGGTAAAGGAGAATGATAAAAGGGATGTGATACGGTTGCATGATAGGTTACATCAGATCATCGACCCCCATGTGAATTTAGTAGTTGCAATGTCTTGCTAGAGGCCACTTGTGACTTGTGGGCTAATACCGTAATTAGCCTACTGCCAATTTTATATGAGCCTACAAGGTTGCACATAAGAGCAGCCCAACTTCAGCTATAATGTCCAAGTTCATTGAATTTGGAATATGTGTAGATTCAATGAATGTAATATAAAGTGAATGAATTATATATATATATATATTTGAATATTTATTTGATAAATATTTATATATATATTTATATAAAATATAAAATTCAAAATATAATTATACACATATATTTATATATATTTAAATTTATATATCATATATATTTCATAAATATATATATATATATAATATATAAATATATATATAATATATATATATATATTCAAAATATATATGTATATATATATTCGTGTATATATATAATATAATATGTATATGTGATATATGTTATATTATATTATATTACGTTAGTTTTAAATTTACCTTTATATGATAGATTAAATTTAATAACTAACATGATATGAGAGAATATCATATCAATTTTATAATTTAAATTTATAAGATAAATTCAAATTAGATGTGATATCATGAATTAAATTTATGAAATAAATTTAATTATTTTTTCGTGGGCCTTTTAAGTGAATGACAAAAACCCTTATCTATATACTATATATAGATAGGGAGATCCTTTATGAAGGATGAGAGTTTAAAAAGTTCTAATAGCATAAACACTATGAGAGTCATGAAACACCCTATAAAAAGAAAAAATAACGTTCAAAGAAGAATGGATGCTGGGAGTGCTAGCATACTATTTGAGTTAGAGAGCTATTTGTGTGGATACCGATAGAGGGAGCAGATCTACATTGCCAGCTCCTAAGTTCAAAGAGTAAAAAGTAACTCTTCTATCCACCTTAAGTTAAACGAGTTCGTTTGGTCCATAATAGGATAGGAACTTTAAAAATTTTAATCTTCTGCTGCGCCTCCCTATCCAATAGTAGTATTAGAGCCAGGTCAAATTTTTGTTTAAGTTGGGTTTCGATTGATCACGTTCTTAAATTTTCATGTGATAAACTTCTTTAGATAAATGTTTCTTTAAGATTTTCAAAATTTATATGTGATATTTTTGAAATCTATATATGTTTTTCTTGTGATGTTTTTGAAACATATATATATATATATATAAAAACTCTTTTTATATATATTTAAATTTATATGAATTTACATAAATTATGTGATTAATATTTAGCTATGTGATGTGCGTTCTCAATGTCATTATTATTCATTCGCATTCTCATATTGTTTAGGCTGGATTGTCAATATGATTGATGAATCTAACGGGTTTAAGGCAGCAAATTTATATGAATTGTTCATTTGTTGTGTTTTTCTTGCCTTGAAGTTGTTTGGGTATGGTGACACATATGGCTCTCGTTTTACAAGGGTTGTAAATTTTAAATACGGCATGCATGTCGTGTCTCTCTCTATAAACTCTGAATGTACATTCTCTTCTCATCCTAATCCCCTCATATGTATAAATGAGGCTTCTTGATGTAATTCATTTGTTTAGAAAGGTCCTCTCATTGGCTTAGAAGAACATAGGTTAGGTGAGCAATATGGTGTCACATTTAATTATACTTTTGACTAGATCATAATATGCATGGTTTTATATAAGATATAATTGCTTCAACTTTGCACGATTATTAAATTAATAAATCAAACCCTCTAATTAAAATCTTAAGTCATGATGCCGTTAATTAATGAATACTTGTCAAAATCTAGATCACTCAATGTAGGATCCACCAAAGCAGATACATTTAGGTTATCTTGGTGAGACAAGCATGAGTAATGGTGCTACTCACAAATATTCATTATTGTCTGACTTAATTAAGATTATCAAAATGGTTTTCGATCTCAAGGCATTAGATAGGATTGAACATGCCAGATCATATAATGATTAAATCTATAAAGATCTAAGAGTTACATGTGATGTAATTGGTAAATGAGTTGCCTACCTAAATAACTTAATTTTAAGCGTCTTTCCAAATGAGTTATGACCAGTTTATTATGAACTATAACATGAATGACATGGAGAAATCCATTTTGAACTGTATGGGATGCTTAAAACTGCTGAGCAAAACATTAAGAAAAAGCCTAGCACTATTTTGATGGTTCATAAAGGAAAGAGTATGAAAAAGAAGGGAATGTGCAAGGGCAAGGGAAAGGGTAAGGCTCATATAGTAAGACGAAAGAGTCAAACAAGCTTGAAACCAAGCCTCCAGCCAAGAAGGCAATGACTCCAAAGGAAGGAGTTTGCTTCTTTTACAATGAACCGGGTCAATGAAAGAGGAACTGCAAGCTGTACCTGGAAGATCTGAAAAAGAAGAAAGATAGTAGGGCTACTCCTTCAGGTATTTATGTTATAGACATTTACCTTTCTACTTCTTCTACATGGGTATTAAAGACAGTAGAAAGTTGATAAAGGGTGAAGTGGACCTATGAGTTAGAAATAGAGCAAGAGTTGCTGCTTTAGCTGTAGGCACTTATGAATTACTTTTTATCTAGTGGGCTTTTGTTAATTTTGAACAATTGCTATTATATTCCTACTTTGAGTAGCAACATTCTTTCTCTTTCTTATTTGGATAAGGAAGGTTTTACTTCCATTATTAGAAATGGTAAATGTTCTATTTGTCGGAATGACATTTTTTTTGTTAATGGTGATTTGCACTTTAGTCATTATCTTTTAAATCTGGAACATCCAAGTAATGAAGATATCTATAACATAACTATCAAAAGGATCAAATCAAATGATTTGAATCCAACTTACATATGGCATTATTGTCTCAGCCACATAAATGAAAATGCATTTCTAAGCTCCATTATGACTTATGAAGTGATTTTCTGGTCCTTGTGCCCAGCGCATATAGCACAAGCTACGGAGCGTGGCACAGTGAGATTCATTCTCACCATATATACTTGCTTCGATCCGAGACGTACTCCTATCACCCATATCTGTTCATACAACATACAAACAAGTCAAAATTCTTATTAATCATCTGAATCTCTAATCCCACACTAACTTTCACTTCACCCTTGATTAACCTCTAAACTTAGGATTAAGAAATTTAAGATGTTACAAGATGGACTTCTCAACTTGTTTGATTTTGAATCTTATGACACTTGTGAATCTTGTTTATTAGGAAAGATGACAAAAGCACCTTTTATTGGGCATTGTGAAAGGTCTAATGACTTATTAGGACTCATACATATAGATATATGTGGACTAATGAGTATAATTTCCAGAGGGGGTTATGTTTACTTTATTACCTTTAGTGATGACTACAATAGATATGAATACATCTACCTAATGAAACACAAATATGAATCTTTTGAAATGTTCAAAATATTCTAAAATGAAATACAAAACCAACTTAGTAAGACTATTAAAACTCTTCGATCTAATTGAGGAGGTGAATATTTGAGCCAAGAATTCATTAATCATCTCAGGAGTTATGGGATAGTCTCATAATTAACTCCTCCGGCAACACCATAATGGAATGGTATTTTTGAGTGGAGAAATCAGACATTATTAGATATGGTTCAATCCATGATGAGTTAAGTAGATCTTCCACCATCTTTTTGGGGCTATGTATTAGAAATAGCTATGTTCACACTGAGTCATGTTCTATCTAAGGTAATTGAGAAGACACCATATGAGATATGGACTAGGAAGAAACCTAGTTTTTCCTTTCTCAAGATTTGGGGAAGTGAGGTTTATATTAAGAAACAAGCCTTAAACAAGTTAGCACCCAAATCCACAAAGTGCCTTTTTGTGGGGTATCCTAAAGAAACAAAGGGATACTATGCCTACAATCCCACTAATAACAAAGTGTTTGTAATTCGAAATGGTATCTTTTTAGAAAGAGAATTTATCTCTAAAAGAACCAGTAGGAGCAAGATACATCTTAAAGAAATTCAAGAACCACAAAATAACACAAAGTCACAGATGGAAAACCGAGAAGACTTACAAGAAGTAAATGAGCCTACTCAAATAACACAAGGCCCATGAAGGTTTGATAGGACACAGCATCATCCTCAAAGATATGGATTTCTAATTAATGAATGTCGTGATATGTTGCTTATTGAACATAATGAACCAATCACCTACTAAGAAGCTATAGTGGGACTAAATCTTGAGAAATGGCTAAATGCCGTGAAGTTTAAAATGCAATCCATATACGATAATAAGGTATCGACCTTAATCGATCCACCTGAAGGAATAAAAACTTTAAACTCTTCTTATATTCACTCAATATAATAGAAGATTATGATGTTACCACTACCTCACATCAATTACAATAAACAAAATTTCATTTCAAAAGCTTCGACTGAAGACTTATTTTGTAAAATCAGTCAATTCACAATACAATCAAAGAAAAACACAACGAAAGTAAATCATACACACCTCAAATATATAGTAGATATAACTCACTAGCATTTGTATTCCAATTGCATGCATTTCATCACAAAATAAAATTGAGAAATGGTTCGTGCATTGTGGCGTGCAATCCGTGCGCCGTGGCACATGGCATAGAGCCACACGCTCCCCCTTTTTGTGCTATGCGCTGCAACATGTGTCACCACGCATCGCGGCATGCCTATCCGACTTTCTACTATCATTTTGACAACAAAAATGATAAACTTTCAACGTACGCTATTTTCAAATATGCATCCAATCGGAGTTATTCAAGTGCCCACATGAAGCTTAGCTTGTATATTAACTAATGAGATAGGTTTGGACACTCCGATCAAAATTTAGACACCTGATTGCAAGAAGTCACTTTTTTTGAAAATTTTGTGCACCCAAGTGCTCAATTTGATCCCTTTCTCTCATTAGATCACACTAGGCCTTAAACCAAGTCCAAAAGGATGTAATACACCTAATTGACTATAATTGGTTACAATCATACTCATATATCCAAATTTGACCCTTCTATGGCTAATTTTCACAATTCACTAACTTAGCATACTTTGCCATTTCTTGGCAAAACTTAGCCCACTTGGCTATTTCTCAACTCATACATATACAATCATATTCACAATGCAATCTTAGCCCCTGAATTACTCATTTCATCATAATTTATCCCTTGGCTTAAGATTCACTAACACAACCAACCATATTAATAGAAACATGCTCAAATCATAGCCCTTTTTTGTCTCAAACAACACCTATACACATAATCGGGCTTGATTTCACAAAATCACAATTCAATACATGCATGCAACCTATGGAAACTCATATACATTTATATATACCATCTCAATTCAGTTTATTACACAACTTTAGAGTACATGACTTCACACTCAAGCTGGTACAGACTCTCTTCCCTTGCCCTGATCACTTTTCGGTCCTGTAAACATGTAACCATGGGGCTGAGATAAAAATCTTAGTAACATAACAACTCACTCCTATTGACTATTACATGCAATAATATGAAAATAAACATAGTATATCATCAAAACCTCATAAAATAGCATTTATATCACATATCTCATTTCATTCTCAACTTTTCATCATATCATAAATGATTCCATGTTATCTCAAGATATTTCATCATATTGTATAATATACTAGCATGATCTCTACCAACCGAACCTCCGAATCACCTCGACACAAAATCATAGGATTATCTTAGACTAATATATACTCTCATTAATCTTGAGCTCACCTGTAGTGGTAGAATCACCCGGCCAAAGATGTTATAACGTACAATACAAACTATGGTTTCCCCCAATACACATAATGAGACGTCATTGACCGCAGCACCATATCACAAGGATACTAAGGAGTCTCTTATCTCTAACACCATACCTAATAGGCACTAAGGAGATCTTCTCCAATACTGCACCTTTCAAGATACTAAGAAGAATTGTTTCCGATACCGCACCCTATTGGGTATTAAAGAAACCTTGCCATATGGTCTTTATCATCTCCTACACTTGGGTGAACTCCCATTCCTATGATCATGCTTTTTTGAACCATTTAAGGTTCCTATTTACCATTTCCCACTTTCTTACATTATATATACAAATAATACTTTACATTACAAAACACACAATTCCATCCTTATTTCAAGCAAAAGTCATTTCATATAACAATCACTCAATGCTATAAAACATGCTTAGTTTGAAACCATTTCATGTACTACATAGCATACTAACATATAGTTATAATAAACAGTCAAACAAAGGAAGTTATTCAATTACCTCAATCCTTCTGTCATTAGAAAGGTTACTCATGGATTTCAACTTTCACACAAGCTTATCTCAAGATTCCTTTCTCTATTCATGTGTTCAATAGGCCAATCCGTACACATTTAGCACATTTTAGTCATTTGGTCCATTTTGACCAAAAACTCCTTTTCACTACTCAGGGCTATATTTATCTGTAAACTCTTTTCTATATATCCATTCTAAGTTCATGACTATCCAACTACTACTTTACATCACCTCAACTGGTCTTATTTCACTCAATTCAGATTTTTACCCTAACTTTCTCTCTCTAAATGCTAAAATTGAGCCTACAGGTCCAAAGCTCTACCATTCAGCTCTAAACCAGTCATAAAGCTCTAATTTAACTTTTGAGAACTTTTTTATTACTATTAGGAAAGAATCAAACCCCTCAAATTTCACCGATTCAATTTTCATATAACTCATTTTTAGAGAAATTTGTGTAGAATGGAAGGTATGAGTTATACGTAGCGTACCTGGCAAGTTACCAATCTGAATCACCTTTCACAGCTCTAAAATAACTTGACTTAGCTCCTCAACCCTTTTCCTCTCTCTATCTCGTGTGTTTCTCAATTTTACTCCTTTGAAATTTTTAAATTTTCACAACTTATGAAGGCAATTTTTGGTCCATGTGCCATATGCATGCAACATGGGTCGCGATGCGTGGCACAGTGATGTTTATTCTTACCACGCGCACTTGCTTCAACCCGAAATGCAATCCTATCACCCATATCTATTCATATAACACACAAATAAATCAAAATACCAACAAATCATCTGAATCTCTAATCCCATACTAATTTCCACTTCACCCTCGATTAACCTTTAAACTTAGGATTAAAAAATCTAGGATATTATAAGATAGAATTCTCTAACATTGTAAAATCATAAATTTCTTAATCTCGTGATTAACTAATAATCGAGGGTAAAGTGGTCATTAGTGTGAGATTAGAGATTTGGATGATTATGTGATAACTTGACTCATTGGGATGTTGTATGAATAGGTATGGGTGAGAAGATAGCATTTCAAGTCGAATCAAGTACACGTGGTGAGAATTGTTCTCACTGTGCCATGTGCTGTGGCTTGTGCTATATATACCACAATGCATGGACCAAAAAATAACCCTTTAAGATATGAATTTTGAGTAATTTTTAGAAAGGCAAATCTAAAAACAAATGAAAGGAGAAGAGAAGAATGGCAGGTCAGCTAGGGCAAGCTATTTCAGGTCATTGGAAGGTGCTTCTAAATGATAATTTAGCAGGTAAGCTATGTATAACCCTTACCTTACATTGTACCCAAATTTCTCTAAATGAGTTATAGAGAAATTGAATCAATGAAATTTTAAGGTTTTAATTCTTGCCAATAGTAATAAATATTTTCTCAAGAGTTAAATTAGAGTTTTGCGACTAGTTTAAGGCTAAATGATAGAGCTTTGAACTCATAGGCTCAATTTGGCCCTAAATAAAGAGATTTTTTAGGTGACAATCTGGTTTGAGTGAAATGAGACCGGTTGAGTTGATGTAAAGTAGTAATGGACCTAGAATGAATAAATGGAAAAGAATTTATGGTTGAATATAGCCATAAGTAGTAAAAATGTATTTTTGGTCAAATTAGACCAAATTACTAAATTATGCCAATTGTGTTTAGATTGGCATATTGAGTGGGTGAATTGAGAAAGGAAGCTTGTGACACATTACAGTGGTGGTTGAAATCCATGAGTAACCTTTGTAGTGATAGAAGGGTTGAGGTAATTAAATAACTTTCTTTATTTGATGGTCTGTTGTAACTATGTGTAAGTTTGCTATGTAATGCATGAAATAGTTTTCAAATGAGCATGTTTAGTAGCACTGAGTTTTTATTGCATAAAAAAGGATTTTGGTTAAATGAATAAAGAAGTTTGTGTAAATTGATGTGAAAATCTATATATGTATATATATGAGTAAAGTAGTGATTGGGAACCTATGAATGGTTCAGAAAGCATGATTATAGGGGTAGGAGTTCACCTGACTGGAGAGGTGGTGATAAGACCATATGTTATATTCTCTTTAATGCCCGATAGGGTGCGATGTTGGGGAATTATACCTCTTTAGTTTCATTCGAGGCGTGGTGTTAGAGAAGATCTCTTTAGTATCCATTGAGGTGTAGTGTTAGAAATTTGGGACTCCTTAGTGTCTATGTGATATAGTGTTTGAGTCAATGATATCCCATTATGTGTATTGGGGGAAACCATAGTCTAAAAGTGAGATAGAACACCTTTAGCCAGGTGATTCTACTACTAATGGTGAGCTCAGGACCAATGAGAGTGTACATTGATCTAAGGCAAGCCTGTGGTTTCGTGTCAGGGTGATTTAGAGGTTCGATCGATAGTGATCATGCTATATATTATATATGTGAAAAAGTAGTGATCAAAATGGTAAAAGAAATGAATTGACTCTTATGGTTATGGATTGGAATAGAATATGTGATATGTTATAACAAATGATATATTATGTCTTAGTTTCATATAGCTGCATGTGATAGTCAATATGAGTGAGTTATTTTATTACTGTGATTTTTATCTCACTCTGTGGTTATATTTTTACAGGACATAATAGTGATTAGGGTAAGGGAAAAGAGTCAAGATCGGCTTAGGGTTGTGAAAACTGTGTGAACTCAGAGCTTTATATAATAAACTGAGAACTCGTGCATATATATGTATATAAGTTCCCATAGGGTTACATGCATTTTTTGAGTAGTGGTTTTGTGAAATCTTAGTCTAATTGTGTATATAAGGTGAAATGAATTAGGGGGTAAGATTTGGGTGTATTTGTGTTAAAAATATTGTAATAATGGTGAATCTTAAGCCCCTATATGAAATTATGATGAAATAAGTAATTTGGGAATAATATTGAGTAATAAATATGTTATGGATATAGTTATATGTGAATGTGTTAAGAAAGGCCATGTTGTGCCAAGTGATGACAAATTGTGAAAATTTATGAAACATGAAAATTGGCTGTTAAGGGGTTAAATTTTGATATATGAATATATATATATATATATATATATCTGTGTGTGTGTGTTATATTGTGGTTAATCAAATATAATGAGTCCTTTTGGACTTGGTTCAAGGCCTTATGTGGTCCGATGAGAGAAATAAATTGATTTAAGTACTTGGGTGTGTGAAATTTTTATAAGAAGTAACCTTTTTCACTCGAGTGTCCAAATGTTGATCGGACTGTTAGATCATGTCCAAACCTATCTCATTAGCTAGCTTACGAGGTAAGCTTCATGTGGGTACTTGAATCACTCCGATTAGACATTGTATGTGGAAACAGCACATGTTAGAAGTTTATCATTTTACTGTCAAAATGACAGCAGAAATTTCAAACTAGCGCATCACAACACATGTCACAAAATCTTTAGACGTGTGGCTCTATGACATATGCCACGATGCATGTACTTAGCCTAATTTCCAACTTGATTTTGAGGTTTTGAATGTATCGAATGAATAAGATTAATGTATATGATTTATTTCCGCTATGTATTACTCTAATGCATTATGGTTTTGATGATTTTGAAAACAAGTCTTTGGCTAAAGCTTTTCAAACAAACTATTTGATTACTTATTGGTGTGTACGATGTGGTGGTTTAGTAATCTTCTCTTATATCGAGTGGATATGGAGGAAGGTTACAATTTTGGTGTCAGTTTCTCAAGTTTTGAGACCTGATTATGGTGATTGAATTTTGTTTGATGCATTCATTTAGAGATATGGAAACTTATAATTGTTTATTACACAACTCTTTCCCTGATGCTCTTTGTCTTCCTTATTTTCGTCTTTATGAGGGGAGAAAGTAGTACAGTATGAGGAGAGGCATTCGTACAAGAAGTACTGTGTATAGATGGGTTGTTGAGGAGGAACAGGGGTCGAAAGTTTAACCGATTTAGCTACAAAGGGATATACATGATAAGCTACTAGAGGAGCTCAGAGACATGGTGGTAGATATAAGGAAAATTGTTGGGGATCATGACACAATACTAAGAGGTATAGAGAAAGAAGAGAGAGTTGAGGCTCAAGATGTTCAAGTGCATGAGGAAGCAGATAGTAAACCTGTACTGTCTTTTGATCATGCTTGGAATATGTTTGTTCAGTTTAAGCCACCGATTTTTTATGGAAGCATGAAAGGGGGGAAGTAGAGCTATTGATTGAGCGACTGGAAACCAACTTTGAGGTGGTGATTTGTACCCCTAAGCAAAAGGTTATTTTGGCCATGGTGCAACTTGTTAGTGCCAACAAGAAGTGGTGGGAATCTGTGAGGCCTTCGGGTGGTATTTGGTTGAATTAGGATAAGTTCAAGAAAGTTTTCTTTGATCAGTATTTCCCAGTCTCATTTAGAATCGAGAAGGAAGAAGAGTTTCATGCTTTCAGGTAGGGAGACCTTGACGAGGAGGAATTCATAAGAAGGTTTAATGATCTATCGGCTTATTTCCATATATCTCTAGAACAGTAGTGATATAAAGTGGAAAGCTGAGAGGTTACTGGAAAAGATAAGACCCGAATATCACTAGTAAATAATGCTTGCTTGATGTGACAACTTATGAGGAAATGTGCCATAAGCTAAGAGTAACAGCTAGGCGTGGTAGAGAGGTAGATGCTGAGAGGAGACAAGATAGTATAGGGAGATTTTCATCCCCTTTAGGTTCGACATGCAAAATTTCAAAAAGGTCTAGGTTTAGTATTGGTCGTTCCAGTTCTTCTAGAAGGAGAGGATTTGTTAGAGGATCTTAGTCTTGATCTGTGCAGAAAGGATCAGTTCAGAGAAGTGGAGGTGTGAGAGTTAGGCTTCCACAGTCTTCAAGGCAAGCATTGAATGTTCAAACACTGACTTTGAGTACGGGAAGAATACCTTAGTGTAACATTTATGGCCTATCCCATCTGAAAAGATGTTAGGCTTACTTCAAGTATGTGAAGCCAGGACATAGTGAGGCAGTGCCTGGAGTGTAAAATTGAGGGGACTGAGCAGAGATCTATAATTCCTAGCTAAGTATAGTCATGCAGGAAGAGGCTAAAGCATCTCCGAACCTGATTAGAGGTATGATTTTTGTTTGTGGTCACAAAGTAGAGGCACTGTTTAATTCGGGTGCCATATATTCATTTGTGTTTGAGGAGTGCGTTGATAGATTGGATTAGTCTTTGTAAGAATTACCTTTTCTCATTAGAGTGACAACACCTTTTAGATCATCTAATATTACAAGTAAAGCTTGTCAAGGTGTAGAGATTTGATTTGACAACAGAGTTTCCAAGATCAATCTAATTTGTATTCCTATGAAAGGAATAGATGTAATCATTGGCATGGATTAGCTAGCAGTGAATAATCTACGCTTGATTGTGCCAAAAAGGTGGTTTTACTATCAGTGTTATGTGCATCAATGGATTCTTCAGAACAACCTAAGGTTTTATCAGTGGTTAGTGCTAAGAAGTTAATTTAGTAAAGTTGTGAGGCGTATATGGTGTTCTTTGTAGCCAGTACAGTGTATGATGCTAGACTCAAGAAGATCAAAGTAATAAGTGAGTTCCCAGAGGTATTTTCAGATGAAGTGACTGGATTACCTCTTAAAAGGAAGTTAAGTTCTCAATGGATTTGGTTCCTAGAACTGAACCATTATCAAAGGCCCCATATAGAATGTCGCCATCGAAATTGGTTAAGTTAAAGAAGAAAATTGAAGACTTGCTAGACGAGGGATTATCAGGCCGAGCATCTCACCTTGAGGGTTGCCGATGTTGTTTGTAAGAAAGAAGGATGGTAGTCTGTGTCTTTGTATAGATTATACTGTCAAGAACAAGTATCCTTTACTAAGGATAGATGATCTTTTAGGTCAATTAGCTAGTACCTCTGTTGTTTCCAAGATTGACTTGAGAATAAGGTATCATTAGTTGAGAGTCAATGCAGTAGATGTTCTAAGATAGCTTTCAAAACTCTGTACAGGCATTATGAATTTTTGGTTATGCTATTTGGTTTGACCAATGTGTTTGCAGTGTTCATAGACTATATGAACCACATATTCAAACCATACTTAGATTAATTTATAGTAGTCTTTATAGATGACATCCTAATCTATTCCAAGGATGAGGAGCAGCATGTGAAGCACTTAAGGATGGTGCTTTAGATTTTAAGAGATAAGAAGTTATATGCCAAGCTTAGTAAGTATGAGTTTTGGCTGAGAGAAGTCCAGTTTTTAGGTCATGTGGTGTCTGCGGATGGGAAATCTGTGGATCTGTATAAGGTTAATGTAATGTTGAAATGAAAATGTCCTAGTTCAGTCATGGAGATACATAGTTTTCTAGGATTAGTTGGGTATTATCAACAATTTATCCAAGAATTTTCCTAGTTAGCTTCTTCTTTAACTAAATTAACGTGAAATGATCAGCCTTACATTTAGGATGATCGGTGTGAATTGGCATTTTAGTAGTTAAAAGAGAAGTTAACCACAACACTAGTGTTGATTATCCCTAATCTGAGATTACTTTACAAGGTATACACAGAAGCATCATTGAGAGGTCTTAGTGTGTCTTGATGTAAGATGGTCAGGTTGTAGCTTATGCTTCACGACAATTAAGATCGCATAAAGAAAACTATCCTGTGCATGACTTAGAGCTCACAGCAACGGTGTTTGCTCTAAATATTTGGCACTATTACCTGTATGGTGCAGTATTCACTGTGTTTAGTGACCATAAGAGTCTGAAATACCTGGTGGATTATAAGGAGCTAAATATGAGGTAGAGGAGATAGATGGAGCTCCTTAAGGATTATAATTTTGAATTGAAATACCATCCAGGTAAAGCTAATATGGTTAATGATGCATTAAGTTAAAAGACTTTTTATGTGGCAAGTCTTATGGTTAAGGAGCATAGATTGATGGAATCTTTTGTTAAGTTGTAATAGGATGCTCTACTAAAGACATTATTAGTGCCTATTCTATAGAGGTCAGCAATGATGTCTGGAAGGAATTGAAAATGACTCAACTAAAAGATGAGAGTCCTTTGAGGATTAGAGAAGAAATCAAAGTGAATCAAGCCATTAATTTCAATTTCAATGATGATAGGTTTGTTATCTACTAGGACAGGATTTGTGTGCTCGATGATAAAGACTTGAGGAAAGTGATATTGAGTGAAGCTCATTATAGTAAGTACACAATCTATTTGGGAGTTACAAAGATGTACTAGGACATGAGGTAGTATTGGTGGTGGCTTGGTATGAAGAGAGATATAGCTAAGTTAATGACTCGGTGTTTGACCCATCGAAGGTTAAAATAGAACACCAAAGACTAATAGGAATGATGCAATCACTTAGCCAGTTATATCTCACTTACAGACTATGGTTTCCCCTATTACACACAATAGGGTGTAGTTGACTCCAACATTGTATCACAGATGCATAGGGGCCCAAATCTCCAACATCACACCTCAATAGGCACTGAGGAGATAATCTCTAATACCGCACCTCAATAGGTACTAAGGAGATACAATTCTCTAACATCACACCCTATCAGGTACTAAGGAGAATAATGCCATATGGTCTTTTTATACTTTTCCATATAGGTGAACTTCCACCTCTATGATAATGCTTTCATATAAATCACATCTTTACATATATATTAATGTTGGTGTACATATAACCCTTTGTAAAGTTACAAAATCATGCAATTAATAAAATCAATTCTTTTAAAATCACATTCATGCATTAAAATATTCATTTAACACATATGCTCATTTTAAAACATTTTCATATAATAATATTCATACTCCCAACCAATTACAAGAGATAATAAACTGGAGAAAGTTATTTAGTTATCTTAAGTATTTTATCACGAGAAAGGTCACTCATGGATTCAATCACCGCTAACGATTCACTATAAGCTTCTTCTCTCATTTTACATCTATAATGTGCCAATCTAGACACAATTGGCACAATTAGTCAATTAGTAGAAATAACCAAAAATACTTAATTGTTGCTTAAAGCCATATTTACTCAATTTTCCCGCCTTTTTCCTTCCTATTTAGGGCCAAATTAAGGTTACAGCTTCAAATTTCTATCGTTTAACTTCAAACCAATTACAAAGCCTTAACTTAACTCCCTAGAACATTTTTATTATTATAGGGTAAGAAACTAACCCCTTAAACTTCCCTAATTCAATTTCTCTATAACGTATACTAAGATAAATTATAGCAGAATCGAAGGTAAGGGTTGTATGAAACTTACCCGATAAGTTATCAGTTGAAATTCTCTTCCAATGCCCCATAAATCCTTTCCCTAGCTACCAACTCTTTCCTCTCCCTTTCCCTTTTTCATTTTCTTTCATTCCCTTCTCAAACTCACAAGATGATCGAGTATTAATCAGCCAATTTTTGTGCCATGCGTAGTGGCACAAGTAGCTTGTGCCATGACACATGGCATAGTGAGGAAAATCCTCCCCATACACACATGCTTTGTTTTGAGGCGTAGTTATTTAAACCATATCTATCCATTCAACACTCTAATGAGTTAAAAGACCAAACGTTCATCCATAATACTGATCATTTATTAATTATTAATTCATCCACGATTAGTAACTAATTATAGGATTAAAAAAATCAGGATGTTACAAATCATAATGAAACCTAAATCTAGAATTACAAAGGAAAGTAAAATAGAATAGTGAGGTCAAAGTAATTCTTATCCAAAGGTGTAGGTCTAAAATGGTTGCTCATCCTCCTTCATTCTCACTCTACAAATCAAAATGAGCCTAGACTTCAATCTCCATGGAAATCTCCATCAATTTCTTGAAGTAGCTGAATTCTTGCATACCTCCAACTTGAGTTTGAGGCTTTAGATGGATGATCAAGTAGTGTAGATGAGAAGAGGATGATGAGACGATAGGAATGGTGGTGGTTTTGTGAGGATGCAGCAGTTAGACATAAAGATAAGCGTTAGGGTTTTGGAGAGATAAATGAGAGAAAATGAAAAACAAGGTGAACAAGAGAGAGAACGTAAAAGTTAAAATGAAGATGATGAATTTGAATTGTGTGAATCTAAAAATATGTGACGGAGGATGTACAAACCTACTTTGGATCAGATTTGGCTCCCAAAAATAATTCAAAACGAAATTAAAATCATAAGGGAGCTTCACATTTTGTGTGCATGCCCTTAGATGACATCTTCTCATTAGTTGGGTAATAGTTCTTATGTTAATATGAATAATCCCATACATTGCAATTAGGAAATCAGATCTACCCCATCCATTAAGCCTTTCGTCATTCTACATATGGTCTCCCAAGTTCTCTTGCATTTCCTTGACCAATTGATGCAAGTCCAAGTACACATATGTCACCTATGTCACATAATAAACAAAATTTAATTAAATAAATGTGTGTGACATAATAATTCATATCTTGGCATATGGAATTAATTATTTAGATGGAAGGAAAATAATAAAATACAAAAATAAGGCTGCAACATGTGAAGCCAACCTTGCACACACACATGTACAAAACCCAAATTAAGTCAACAAAGTCAACCATCCTAAATTATAATTTTTAATTAATATCCCTCAAACCAAATTGAATTTTCAAAATCAAATGTTGCATTCATTCTCCTGGGCATAAAACACATTAAATTTAATATTAACCCAAATTTTCAAAAAAATTATATGTTTTTGACCAAAATGCCTCTAATGCACATATTTGACCCTTAAGCGATTTTTTCAATTTTAACACCGTAAATGCACTCAATAGGAAATAAAACATGAAAAAATGGCTCTTAAATGAATAGATAAAGTGTGTAAATAATGTGTCTTATTACCTACCCTTTCCTTCTTATTTTCAAATTGATCCACGTCCTTAAAAGTTACTTGTATGTGCCATGTGCTGCAACTCATGAATCATGTACCACAGCATATGGCATAATGAGAAGAATCTCATTGCTACTCACACGCTTCACTCTAGAACACCATTTCTTCCATCCAATCCTATCCATTTAATAGTACAATAAGCCAAAATGTCAGTTTACCATTCAAAATCCTGATTATCTATTTAAATAATCCACTAATTTACCAATTTACCCTTAGGTAGTGATAGGTCATATTTGTTACACCCTTTTTTAGGCATTTAGGATTGCATTTTATAGTAAGGAACTCTAGAATGTGCATTTTTTGTGTTAAATTAGGGTTTTGGGTCTTAGAGAGAAGTTATGCAAATTAGGGGTATCCTGGTCATTTTGCATTTTGTTGGAAATTTAAGGGAAAATATGGAATTTGATGTGTGCATTGGTATTAGGTTCATTTGGATTAAAATATTTGGTCTTAAAAGTTGCATTTGGACCTGGGGTTAAAAAGTCAACATTTTGGATTAACTTGTCAATGTGACAAGTTTGACCTAATTTGCATGTATGCATGGCCATCTTATATTTCTCATGTGTGTTTGTAAAGTTTTGAATGAATTTTAAAGATACAATCAAAAAGATATTATGGTTTGAATATTTTCATATTTTATTACATGTGCAAATACCTTAGTCAAATTTTATGTTGTTGTCTTAGGTGATACTTTGTATGGAAGAGACTTGTACATCAAGACTTGGCTTTACACATGAGGATGCTTGTGACACATGATTCAAATTTGATTGAGAGGCTTTGGCTGTGAATTTCAAGGCTTAAAGAGGAGCATACGAAGTTTACCATGTACTACATATAAGGGATCAAAGATGACATCAACTTAGCTTGTCTTGTTCAAGATGGTTACAATTTGGCTAAAGAGGCTTATGCTAGGCACGATTTCCAATGATGATTAAGGGAACACAAGATCTTATTATGTTCATGCACATAAGAGATTAGGAGAGTTAGCAAGAGTAATATTGGAACTATCACACTAATTGACTTATAACCTAATCTACCCTTAACCTTACCTTGCCTAATCTCTTGTAATTAGTTTTGAGGCAACTTGCTAATCATGTAAACCATAGGAATTTTGGCCAAAACACTTCTTAGCTAGGTCCTTACTAAATTTTTAAATCATTCACTTCATTTTCTTAATTTTTATCTTCTTCATCAATTCTCTCACTTCTCTCTCAATACTTTTACTCTCTCTCCTCCATATCTTTCATTCTAACCATCCAAACCTTACAAAAATCACATCAATCTCTTCCTCTCATCTTGCTCTCCATAACCTAGAGTCTTCATAAGGATTAAGCATTAATTTTCAAGAGAAGGTGACCATGATCATGGAGCTTCACCTTGGTGTCAACTTAGAGATGCAAGGCTAGATTCTTGAAGGAGCTACTTTGTGGAGAAAGAAACCTTGAATTTGTATTGCTCTCTAGCTAGATTTAAATTTCGCTCTCTATCTTTCTCTCTCTAAAATTATAAATTTGTATGACTCTTTGATCATGAGATTTCAAGTGATGATACATGTGATTAAGAGATATTTGTTGCAATATGATGATGTTATGTTAAGCCATTGATTTCAGCCTCACCTATTTATGCCATAATCTTACTGTAGCTTGATGAGTATAACATACTATAGAATTAAGTATATTTGATGATTATTTTTGTATATATTTGATGGCTAAAAATTTTCAAATAAGCCCTTGTCATTTATGCAACTCCATATAGTTATGGTTATTTTAATTGTCAAATATGTGTTAGTATACTTGATAGTTTTTAATGACTGTCAAGTATAAGGTACCAGAACTAATTTTGGTAATAAAAAGCTGGCATATTTAATGGTTATTTGTGAGAATTGTTGAATATTACCCATTATATTTGATGTTATTTTGAATAACCATCAAATATTTGTACATATTTGATGGTTATTAAAGTAACCGTCAAATATGTTGAAGAATTTTTTTTAATATGGAAGCTGCGTTTTAAGCAGTCCTCCTGCAACAAAATTGACAATTTACAGCCATAACAATCCCAGAAAATCTAGCAAACATTATCACCAACAACATTGTTCCAAAATTAAAAGAATATGTATATATATACACATACACACATTAATTAGAAACAAAAAAGTTACAAATCTTATTCCTAAATCACAATTTTATCCTAAAAAAATGAAACAATTATATCTTAAGTCACATTCTTGTTGCTCCTAGCTAGACCAAATGTGAACGCACTAAAGATTAATGTGTGAATTTTGCATGATCCATAGTTGAAATATGAGTTGGCACCACTCTTCTAAGACTTCATTAATGTGAGCATCCCTAAAATCTTCACAATAATTGTCATCATAATATTGGAATTTAAATTATAACCACAACAAAGTTAGCTAACTAATGAAATTTTACCATATATAAAATGTATATTTAAATTAAATATGAACCTTGGTACGGATTGAAGTCTTGGCATGAGTAATGATATCCCTAGTGAATCTCATCACACAATATCCATAGTCTACTAAATCTAGTCTTTGATGTGGGTACTTTAAAATTAAAACAAACAAAATATATTAAAATATTGAATAATTGTTAATAAATACTTGAATAATTAATATTTAAACATGTACCCTTAGTGAAGTCAAGAATTTATGTGATAATTGAGGCTCCGTCTTTTGAAGTAGGGGAAGTGAAACAATCTTTGACTCATGGCTGGTCAATTGTTTGCTAAGGAAGTCTTTTTCCTTGGTAATAGAGATAGTTAGAGATCAAAAGTTATTATTTATATACCTTATCTTTATTAGAGATTAGCCTTATAAATGATATATATATATATATATATACACCTTATCTTTGTTAGATATCAACCTTATATATGTGGTAGGTCATGCAATAAAGGTGCCTAATACATTTCCTACAATCATCACATCCTTAGTGAAAATGGGTAATTGATAGTTGTCATCTAAAGAAAATTTTAGACAAACTTGTACATGGCCCAAAGGAATTGGCACATTATGTATAGTTCCCCTAGGGACATTATACATTATACTAGTTGCAACCACGTCGCAATCTGGACTATTTGCCAAAAACTCACATTTGACTTCACCTTAAACCAATGGAAACATATATAAGTTGTCAATACAAAAATGAGTCTAACTAAAGAAAATATTAATATTACCTCAGGAAGGTTCGAATGGGAAGGCTGAGCTACGGTGCAACTGTCTCTCTTACTATTGAGACTAATTTCCATAGGAGTAAATGTCTTTCCTTAGGAAGTGAGCAACACATCAACTAGGCAGTACAGCCTATCAACCTCATCTTTTAGCACATTAAACTCAGTTAAAGAAGGCATTGCACCTTTTGATGGCTTCAAATTAGGTGACACCAAAATCAACACCCTTAACATGTCTAGGGTGGTCAGCATTACCTAATGCTTGACACAAGATATCTTCATCCTCCAAACACCACCCTTTGAGACTTCATCTAAGATAGTAGCCTGTGTGATACAAATTGGAAAACTTAAATTATTTGTTTGAATGAACAAATTGAATTTATTATCTCAAATTAATAATAATGATACTTACACATTTATTAGCTATCTTCTAAATGTGCTCATCTGTAATGTTACCTTCTTTATTGGTTCAGCCTTCTATGAAAAGAACATGATAGGATATGGTACTAACTCTTGTGCTTTCTCAATCAATCTATGCATTTCAATAGCAAAATAATTAGTAATTAGCAAATATAACAAATAAATATGGACAAATTTTAAAATTAGTAAGTTTTAAGAATTAGTAAATAACATCTCTTCCTTTATGCCTGAATATCCTACACACCCTTTCTTAAAAGGATATGGGTTTTTCTTAACTAACTCCTGATTTTGTTAGCTCAATTGCTGTGAAAAACAATTAAAATCAATTAAACTTATGATATAACACGATATTATTAGAAATTTAAATCAGTTAGTAAATTAAAATCACCAAAAATTCCATTTGGAAACAAGATGCAATAAATTCATCACATTGTTTTTGATTTACCAAAGGTCTTATTAAAGTGGGGACCTCAATACTAATGTCTCCACTGACTCTTTTAATATATTTTGATCCCATAAAATATTGAAAAGTACGCATTCCTCTCTCAACTATTTGAAGAACATATTTCCTTTGACTAGCATCAATTATAAATGCTGACTGCAAAACATTAGCATGTTATTAATAGATTGATAAATTATTATGGGCACAACAGTCATATAATGGTAAGTTAAAAAATATACCTCTACTTGTTCCCAAATATATTGCCTCATAGATTGATCAGCCTTCTTCCAATTTGTAAGTATAATAGGCACATTTGCTCTTGTGACAACTCCAATATAGCTGATGAATTTATCTTTATTGTCCTTAATCAATTGACCTTTAGCATTCCATCAGAGGGATATTTTTGTTAAGTTATCCTCCATCTATTTACTTTTGTCATCAAAACTAATCCCTTTCTAATCTCAGTTTCCTCCTCTTGAAGCTGATTGTAACCTCTCCCATATCTACTTGAAATTAGGAGGGGTTAACTTAATCACCATACTCACCAACCTAACTATACTAAAAAATATTGTTTGAAAAGCTTGAGACCCAAGACTTGTTTTTCAAATCATCAAAATTATTTAAAATACAATATGCAATAGTCATTGTATAATAGAAGACCAATGCCAGCATTCATCACATTCAATGCATGCCTTTAGAGTAAAGAAATAAAGTTAGAAACTGAGCCATGGGCTGCGGCATGTGGCACAAAACCACAAGTAGACCTTCTCTATACCATGCACTGTGGTATGATATGCAAATTGCTGCAGTGCACATGATAGAATTTTTTATTGTCATATGATAGTTCGCAGGGTGAATTTCTAGCGTGAGCCATTTCCACATGCGACATCTTATTGGAGTAATTCAAGTGCCCACATGAAGCTTATTTTACAAGCTAGCTAATGAGATAAGTTTGGACACGATCCATGGTCTGATCAAAATTTGCACACTTAAATTTAAAAAGCTATGTTTTTTAGAAATTTATCGCACCCAAGTTGTTAATCACTCACGTTGTCTCATTAAACTATTCTAGGCCTTAAACTAAGTCCAAAAGGACTTAATACACTTGATTGACCACAATTCACATTATATATACCCACATAACTAAATTTGACCATTCAACTGCCTAATTTCACATCAGACAACTTTTCATAATTTTACACAAAAACACTAGTTTAGCCATTCTTACCATAAATTCACAATAAATTTTCAACTTTCTATATTCATAACATATTCACATTTAAATCTTAGCCCATGTTACTCATTTCACCACATATTTACACATATAGGATAAGATTTACAAAACCACTATAAATCTTAACAAATTACTACTTTAAACATGCATCCAAGTCCTATGGCAATTTATATATACAATATCCATAATAAACTGAGTTTATTACACAGACTCTAAATTTGCACGGCTTTGGCAACCCTAAGTTGGTCCTAAACCTTTCCTTTTGTCTAGCTTACCACTATAACATGTAAAAATGTAATCACGAGGTGAGATAATAATCACTGTAATAGAATAACTCTCAACTACTAATTATCACATATAACCATAAGCAAATATAGCGTAATATATAGTTGAACATGGCATGTAACGTGGATTCATCCTAATAATATCATTTTCATCACTGTTCACCAGTTTCATAAGCATTTTCAAAACAATTCACTACTAATATAGCATGATCACTACCATCCAAACCTCTAAATCACCCTAACTTGAAACCATAGGCTTACCTTAAACCAATGCATACTCTCATTGGGCCTGAGCTCACCTTGGGTAGTAAAATCACCTGGCCAATGGCATTCTATCTCACTTTCTAGACTATGGTTTCCCTTATCACACATAATGGGGTGTAGTTGGCTCCAACACCATATCACAGATGCTAAGGAGCCCAAATCTCCAACACTGCACCTCAATAGGAACTAAGAAGATAATCACCAACTCCACACCTTAATAAGCATTAAGGAGATACAATTTTCTAACACCGTACCCTGTCGGGTATTAAGGAGAATAATATCATATGGTCTTTTACTACTTCTCCCTACGGGTAAACTCCCACCGCTATGATTATGGTTCTATATAAACCACATTTTCTTATGTATATAAAACCACACACACACACACATGTGTATATATATATATATTCACAAAACATGCGAATTCCATCAACTCAATACTTTAGGAATCATTTTCATGCACTAAACCTTCACTTAGGAAACATGCTTACTCTAAAACATTTTCATGCAATAATATTCATACTCCCAAATAGTTACAGTAGATAATTGAATAGAGGAAGTTATTTGATTATCTCAACCCTTCTGTCACAAGAAAGTTATTCACTATAAGCTTCCTTTCTCACTTTACATGTAAGATAGTTCAATCTACAAACAATTAGTACTATTAGTCAATAAACTAAATTTACCAAAAGTACTTAATTATTGCTTAAAGCCACATTTATTCGTCGATTCTTTTCCACTTAGCCATTGAAGGTGCATTATCACTCAATTGTCACTTTATATCACTTTTAACAATCCCATTTCACCTCTTCTCAAATTTCCACCCTTATTTCCTTTGAGTTAGGGCCAAATTTGAGCTTACAGCTTCAAAGCTTTATTGTTAAACCCCAAACCATTCATAAACCCTTAATTTAACTCTCGAGAACGTTTCTATTACTATAGGGTAAAAAGTTAACCCCTTAAATTTCCTCGATTCAATTTCTCTATAACTTATACTAAGAGAAATTATAGTAGAATCGAAGCTAAAGATTGTACGAAGCTTACCCAATAAGCTATCAGTTGGAAATGCCTTCCAAGCTTCTAAGAATTGATACTCTAGTAGCCAACCCTTTCCTTTCCCTCTCCCTTTGGCATTTTCTTTCCTTTCCTTTTCAAACTCATGAGCTAACCACGGCTTAAGAATTCATTTTCTATACCATGTATTATGACATAAGAAGCTTATGCCACAGCTTATGGCACAGTGAGGAAAATCCTCACCGCAAGCACACACTTCATTTTGAAACGCGATTCTTTCACTTGTAAATGCTTATTCAACACCCAAAAGACTTAAATCATCAAGTAACCATCCAAATTTATAATCATTTGCTAATTACTAATTCACCTCTGATTAGTAACTAATTACAGGATTTAAAAATCAGGATGTTACATTGATCATCATTCATTGTCAGACTAAGAGTAGTACTGGGAGCATCATCACTAGCTATAACATTAGGGCCATCGCTAGGGTCAATGCTGGGGCCACCCCTGAGAACATCAAGGTCATTATGTCCTTTACATTTACCTATAAAATGCAAGAACACACATAATTAGAAAATCAATAAACACTGTAATAATTATTTACAAAATTTACCAAACATGTAACAATTATTTAGAAAATAAAAAACCATATGCAATAATTAAATAAACATAAGTAATAATTATTTACAAGATAAAAACACACATGTTTAAGTTCATATTTTCCTTTTTCTTGTCTTCTTGTGATCTGTTCCTTGCTTACTCTTATCTCGAATTCTTTTTCTTCTCTTTGAAATGTAATACCTTCAATATGATCATTTCTCATATAGAAGGCATTACCTTTAGTGAAATTACTTTTAAGTGATGTTCCTAAAAATGGATCATCCTCAACAACAGTATCATCCATGTCTTCTATATAGCAGAAGATTAACTAAATCACCAAGTCATACACACTAATAAGTAATGAAAGAATTTTTTTGAATGAAGTCTAGCTGGCCGTGATACCTTAAATTGTAATAGGGATCATGAGGAGCTGAGGTCAGAGCAAGAGGTGAGACCTAAGGCTAATGTGAGAGTAGAGCTTGAGCAACAACCTGAGGCACAGTTGAGTAGGCCAGCAATCTCCCATACTTCAGCCTTCAGGGAGTAGGCTAGTAACTGGTAAAGAAGATCAGGAGATTCCCATAGACTGAGTCTAAAGAACTTTTTCATGGTTAAATTTGCCAACTTTCAATGGGAGAATGAAAGAAGGAGATGCAAATAATTAGGTTGAAAGAATGGAAAAGATTTTTAAGGTCACTCCTTGTTCCTCCAAGTAGAAAATAGTATTAGCTATAGTGCAATTGATAGAAGATGCCAAACATTAGTGGCATTCAGTAAGACCCTCTGGTGGTAGTTGGCTCAGCTAGGAGTAGTTCAAGGAAAGATTCTTTAACTACCATTTCCTTGTGGGATTTAGAGGTGAAAAGGAAACAGAGTTCTATACGTTTCAATAGGGAGATATGGATGAGGAAGCTTTTATGAAGAAGTTCAACTAGCTATCTAAGGTTGTGACTTATCTACATGAGCATGATGACAGTAAGTGGAAGGCTAAAAGGTTGATCGAAAAGACCTAAAGTATAGAAGACAAATAGCATTATTAGGTAAAGCTACTTATGAGGAAACCTACAACAGATGTATAGTTGTAAGACAAGGTCAAGAGGCAGACTTTGAAAATGGAAGAGACAATTATGGGTAGTTTTCTACTCCATTAGGCCTGATTAGAGGAATATCAAAGAGGAGTAGTTCCGGTGCCAGTGGTTCTGGATCCTTCGGTAGGATAATTCTTAGTAGAAGATCACAATCTTGAGGAATAATTGGCTAAAGCAGAAGGTTTAGTAGGACCATAACTGCCCCTATGTCTCGTGTGAGCACTGCACGTTCACCTATGTGTGACATGTCGGAAGAATCATGCTGGAAGATGTTAGGTGTACTACATCTGTAGTGGCATAGGTTATTTCACTAAGGATTGCTCCAAGAACTAAAAGGGAGCTTATGAGCAGTAACTGACAGTGCCAAGTTGAGTATATATGATTTCTCGGGAGGAGGCCCAAATAGTTTTGAATCTGATCACAAGTATAATTTCTATTTGTGAGCAAAGAGTTAAATCTCTATTTGACTTTGGAGCTACTCATTCATTTGTATTGCATAATTGTGTAAAGAAGTTAGAATAATCTGTGCATGAGTAACCTTACATAACTAAGGTGTCTACGCCATCTAGATTACTAGATAAGACTAGTAAGGTGTGTAAGGGAGTTGAGTTGTGCTTTGAGGGTAGAACTTTTATGATAGTTCTAATCTTAATTCCTATACAATGATTATATGTGATCATTGGGATGGAAAAATTGGTAGGAAATAATATGACTCTAGATTATACTGGAAAGATGGTATTACTACTAGTTAATGTGACGCCTACTGTAATTTCCATAGCAACTACCAATTCGCCAAGGTTATTGCCAATAGTACAAGCTAAAAGATTGGTTTTTAAAGGTTGTCAAGCTTATGCAGTTTTCTTTGTAGTGGAAGGCAGTGGTAATACCAATGTTGATGAAATCTGAGTTGTGAGTGACTTTTCAAAAGTATTTATGGATGAGGTTTCAGGTTTACCCTCGGATCGAGAAGTAAAGTTGTCCATTGATTTGGCACCTAGTACTAAGCCTATTTTGAAAGCACCATATCGAATGGCTCTTTTAGAATTGGTAAACTCACTCAAAATGTTGGACAGCCTACTGTAATGTCCACCTTGACATTACTAAAATTCACCACACAATCACAACAAACAATCATAATTAGGAGTAAGGATTTGCTCCTAATCTCAAATTATAAATATAAGGGTTAAATATAATAATCCTTTGGAAATAATTTTGGAATAATTTGAGATCCCATAAAACCCTTCAAATTGATAGTTTGAGCTCAAACTTGATGATTTATAAAGGTATTGGAAGCATGGAAAAGTTTTGGGAAGCAAAACACTTCAAAGCAGGGCAAAAAATGACATTTTTGAGGGTTTTGGTCTATGCGCCATGACTCGTGGTCCAAACGTCATGGCATGTGGCACAGAAAACCAAGTTTTCTTATTGTATCGTGTGCCGTGGCTTGCGCAAAATGTGCCGCAGCGCACGTATCCATGACAGTAATGCTGTCATGACAGCTTTTCTGGATGAATTTCAAACGCGCACAATTTTCACATCTAATGTTTGATTAGAGTGATTCAAGCGCCCACGCGAAGCTTATTCAATAAGCTAACTAATAGTATAAGTTTTGTTATAATCTGACACCGTATGATAATTTTAGACACTCAGATGTAAAAGTCAATTTTTAAAGAAATTTTCAACCATCCAAGTACCCAAAACTCATAACTTATACAATTAACCCATCGTGAGGCTTGAACCAATCCAGTAGACCAAAAAACATTTGAGTGACCAATCAAACACACTAAAATATACCAAACACAAAATTTGGCCACTCAATGGCCATTTTACTCAATATGGCCAAACACACAATTAACACGATAAGTACTATTTGGCCTCTATTACCACATAATACACTACAAAAGAAACCCTAACTCTCTCTCTCTATATATATTTTTTATGTTTATTAATTTCAAAAATTAGATTAAGGGATTAAAAATCTGATTTTGGATTAAACAAATATTTTAAAAAAAATCCTAAAAAGGATTAAATTTTATTTTTGTATTTTTATATATTTTGGTTATTTATTATTATTTTTATTAAATTTAAAAAATGCCCAGACAAATTACGGTGTTCACAGTTGCCTCTCTTTACTTATTTCTTATGTAAGTATATGAAAAAGTGTGTTTTTGAATTCTTACATAAGTGACAAGTAAAGATAGAACATGTATTTTGGTCGGCCATGCAATACCTATGAAAAGACCTAGTTGCCCCTGACAAGATATGATTAAATGCAAGACTATTGCATAAAAAACACAATGACATGATTTTTTTTAGCAACGTGATGAGGTAATGTGATGAAAATGATCAATTGACAAAGATCCAAATACAATGCAAAACTATTGGATATCAAATACAGTAAAATAATTTTTTTTATTTTAGCAGTGTGATGCAAATAACCAAACAACATCAAAGAATGCAAGACTATTAGATAACAAACACAATAGAATATTTTTTTTTTTGTTTTTGGCAATGTGATGCAAATGGAAATGTCCAAATAAAAATATAGAAAGATGTTGCAAACAATTGACAATGATCCAAACAAAATATATGTTGATCAAATGCCCCCTTCATTAGATTTCTAAGTGAGAATTTCATGAGATGATATTCTTCTCTTAGAAATGAATGAAGAAAAAAACATGTATTTTGTTAGGAAGGGTAAGACTTTTACGAAAACCTAGATTCTTTAGTTGATGGTCACTTGTCTTTACAAGGCTGCAAGCAGAGACGAAGTGTCTACCCATATAGGGCTTTTAGTTAGTGCTTGTCTTTACAGGCTTTAAATGGTAAGGAAGTGCCTACCCTAGTAAGGCTTTTAGTGAGTGCCTGTCTTTACAGGGCTTTGAATGGTAAGGAAGTGCCTACCCAAGTAGGTCTTTTAGTGGGTGCCTGTCTTTACAGGACTTTGAGCGGTAAGGAAGTGCCTACCCAAGTAGGTCTTTTGGTGGGTGCCTGTCTTTACAGGGCTTTGAACGGTAAGGAAGTGCCTAGTCATGTAGAGCTTTTGGTGAGTACTTGTCTTTATAGGGCTTTGAATAATAAGGAAGTGCCTAGCCATGTAAGGCTTCTAGTGAGTTCCTGTCTTTACAGGGCTTTGAAAGGTAAGGAAGTGCCTAGCTGTATAGGGCTTTTGATGAGTGCTGTCTTTATAGGGCTTTGAACGTAAGAAGTGCCTAGCCGTGTAGGGCTTTTGGTGAGTGCCTGTCTTTACAGGGCTTTGAACGGTAAGGAAGTGCCTAGCTGGGTAGGGCTTTTGGTAGGTGCCTATTTTTACAGGACTTTGAACGGTAAGGAAGTGCCTAGCCGCGTAGGGCTTTTGGTGGGTGCCTGTCTTTATAGGGCTTTGAACGGTAAGGAAGTGCCTAGCCGTGTAGGGATTTTGGTGAGTGCCTGTCCTTACAGGGCTTTGAACGGTAAGGAAGTGCCTAATAGTGTAGGGCTTTTGATGAGTGTCTGTCTTTATAGGGCTTTGAATGGTAAGGAAGTGCCTAGCCATGTAGGGCTTTTGGTGAGTGCCTGTCTTTATAGGGCTTTGAATGGTAAGGAAGTGCCTAGCCATGTAGGGCTTTTGGTGAGTGCCTGTCTTTATAGGGCTTTGAACAGTAAGGAAGTGCCTAGCCATGTAGGGCTTTAAGGGCGTGAGAATAGGTTTCATCTCATATGAAAAATATGAGAAACTCACAAGTGAGGTTTGTCATGTCTTCTCTTGCTTCCTTGGGTTCTGCAAATTTTTGTTTTGCCCCAATCCAAAGGGCGCACTTTCTGTGGCAACGTATGCAATAGGGTAATGTGCAATGTGTGATTTTTTTTATTTGCCCCAATATAAATGGAGGCAAATTTTTGTGTTGAGCATGTAATAGATGGATAATGCATAATGCATGATTTTTTTGATCAAAAGTTCAATTTTTTTTTCTGCCCTCAATTTAAATTGTGGCAAATTTGATGTAATGCATGCCATAAGTGATATAAAGAGTGAATGATTTGCTTTTGATTTGCCCCAATCTAAATTGTGACAATTTTTATGTGAAGTGTGCAATGGGTGGATACTGCATAATGCATAATTTTTTTTTATTTGCCCCAATTTAATAGAGGAAAATTTTTATGTTGAGCATATATAATGGATGGATAATGCACAACACATGATTTTTTTTATATTAAAAGTTCAATTCTTTTTTTTTCCCCCAATTTAAAGTGTGGCAATTTTGATGTGAAAGATGTAATTTTTTTCAATTCATATGAAGATATGGAATGCTCAATGCATTTAAAATTATAAAACGTATTTCTTTTTATTTGCAGGATTTTGATGCGAGAGGGGAACAAAACTTAAAATTAGCAAAATGCTAGGGTTCTCTTGGTCATTTGCAACAAGAAAGTTGTTGGTCTCTCTAATGAAATTTGCAAGACAATAACTTAACAACTTTTGCCATAAGAATTGGACATGAAGGGGTCACACTTTCAGATATTTAAAACTGTTTACTCTTCCTAGATTGAGAATTTTCAAGACGATTTGTTTGCCCATATGAAATTCTTGTTAGACATGGATGTTTCATCTTGTCTATCTTTATCATCAATGCTTGTATAGCCAATAAGTGAAATTGGCACTAATTTTTATTTAACAATGTCAATGTAAACAATCATTGTAAACAAATGGTCATGTCTGAAAATGAAATGGAGTGGCCAACCAATAGAATGTTGGGAAGGTTTAGAGACATCCCCATTTAGGTGCAGGAAACATATGAAGAATAGGCATCACATAGATAAGCCAAAGTGTGAAGTGGCAAATGATGGAATGGTAATATTAAGAACTTCCCAAATTTTATATGATATGTCTTTGGATAGTATAGAGATGGAAGGAAATGAGTATGGGAATTAAAAAGGGGGGTCCCCTCTTTGTTTTGTATGTCCCTTTGAAAATGACACAATTTTTCAGTAAAAGATCTTATGTTGAGCTATAAATTTGCCCCAATTTCAATAATCTGCATCTTAGAATGATCTCCAATAAGAAAACTGCCCCGAGTATATTCAAACAAGTCAAATCTCAATAAAGACTTATGGGGTTTGTAATGTGGCTTGGGTAAATTGACTTATAAAATAAAAGGATATTTGGCTCAAAAATTCTGTGCCCTCATGTAAATTCTTCCTTCAACCTTTTCTTCTTCTACTCTAACATAAAATTATGCTAAAATTCACTTAACAAGAGAGGATATTTAGGGATTGTGATATAGTAGAATAGGATAAAATTGCGGGTTAAGGATGAAAAGGATATCACTAGTACAAAATATAAAATTTATGGGGTACTTTTTACATCAGTTGAAAGGCAAATGGTGTAAAAAATAAAGGCGGTGGCATTTTTATAATTATATTGAATTATTTGACACTTTTTACACTGGGTGTCCAGGCACCCGGTGTAAAAAGTGTTTTTTAAAATTCTTCCTTCCTTCCTCCATTCATCAGTTCCCTCTCCTCCTTCTCGCGCCCTCCCCCTCGTCTCCCCTTCGTCCGCCTAACCCCCTCCCCCTTGTCTTCTCCCTCGCCGGCCCCCTTCCCCCCCGTTCGCCCAGCCCCTTCCCCCTCCCCCTCCTCCCCTTGCCGCCTACCCCCCTTCCCCCTCGGTCCGCCCAACCCCCTCCCCCTCCCCCTCATCCCGCCGCCCCCTCCCCCTCCCACTCCCCCTTCCTCAGTCGCCTCCCTCCCCCTCGTCCCTTTGCCCCCTCCCTCCCCTCCCTCAGCTGCCCCCTCCCCCTCTCCCTCCCTCTGGCCCCCTCCACCATTCCTTCTCCCTCCCTCTTAGTGTTGAGATGTTGCTGTAGCTACTGCTACCCAAGTATGTGTTGAATATAAATTTTTAAATTTTATAATGCTTAAATTTAGTTTTTAATGATATTGATTGTTGGTGGGAGTACTGTTAGTGGCTTCATAAGGCCTAAGGTTGTTACATGTGATCATTTATTTAGTTTAAAATTGTTAATTTTCTCATGTAAAATTTTCTAAAACTTTTGGGAAGTCCAATTTTTTAGGGAGACTCTGTTGAAATTTTTTTTGAATTCATTCTTTCCTCTAATTTGCTTAAATTTAGTTTTTAATGATATTGATTGTTGCTGGGAGTGCTGTTAGTGGCTTCATAAGGCCTCAGGTTGTTACATGTGATCATTTATTTGGTTTAAAATTGCCAATTTTCTCTTGTAAATTTTTTTAAAATGTCTTGGGAGATCTAATTTTCAAGGGAGATTCTGCCAAAATTTTTTCAAATCTTAATTTAATTAGGAACTTAGTTCTTGAAATAGTTTGAAGGTAACATTAGTTATATTCTTTAGGAGGTGACACATGGATCGTAGTTGGATGAATGCTAGACGAATGAGTGATGAGTATGATAATAGGGTGAAAGAATTTTTAGAATTTGCTAAGAAAAATGCTGCTGATAATAGTGAAAGATTATATTATCCTTGTGTTAATTGTTTGAATGGGAGGAGACTAGGTGTTGCCGAAATAAGAGAGCACTTAGTTTGTAATGGGATTTGCAAAAATTATACAATATGAATTTGGCATGGTGAACAATTGAAAAATTATAGTAACACATCTCAATGTGTGGGAGTTGATAATCTTAATGATGAAGTAGAAATAAATGAAGATCGATTAGAGGACATGATCCGTGATGTTGGGAAAGAGGCTTTTGAACGAGCACATGTGTATGATAACTTGTGCACTGACACAGAAAAGCCTCTATACCCGGGGTGCACTGATTTTAGTTTGTTATCTAGGGTGTTAAAACTAGTTACCTTAAAGGCAAGAGCTGAGTGGAGTGACCAAAGTTTCACATGGTTTTTAGAGTCACTTCAAATAATGTTTCCGAAAGGCAATGCACTACCAAATTGTTATTATGATGCTAAGAAGATCTTGTGTCCAATGGGTATGAAGTATAAAAAAATAGACGCATGTCTTAATGATTGTGTGTTGTACAGAAAAGAGCTTGAAAGGGAGGAGAAGTGTTCGAAATGTGAGGCACCACGGTACAAAGAGAAGGGGGCTCCTACAAAGGTCTTATGGTATCTTCCAATTATACCAAGGTTCAAGCATTTGTTTGCAAATACTAATGATGCAAAGAACTTGATGTGGCATGCAAATGAGAGGATATCTGATGGAAAACTTTGACATCCAGCCGATTCTCCTTAATGAAAGAAAATTGATCAATTGTTTCTCGAATTTGGCAATGAGCCAAGGAACTTGAGGCTTGGACTTTCTACTGATGGAATGAATCCTTATAGTAGTCTTAGTAGTATACATAGTTTATGGCCTGTTCTTTTGGTGATTTACAATCTATCACCTAGGTTGTGCATGAAACGAAAGTACATGATGCTATCCATATTGATTTCGAGACCAAAACAACCGGGAAATGATATTGATATTTACCTAAGACCTCTGATTGAAGATTTGAAAGTGTTGTGGGAGGTAGGTGTGGAAGTGTTTGATGTAAATTAGAATGAGAATTTTAAGTTACATGCTATGATCTTTTATACTATAAATGATTTTCCTGTTATGGAAATTTGTCTGGTTATAGTGTGAAAGGTCATAAAGCTTGTCCAATTTGTGAAGAAAGCACAAACTACCATCAACTTCAACATGGAAGGAAGACAATCTACCTTGGCCATTGGAGGTTTCTTAGACGAGATCACCCATATCGTAGATTGAAGAAAGCTTTTCATGGTCACCAAGAACACAATGATGCTCCGGATGCTTTGACTAGGGATCAAGTGTATGAACATGTGAAAAACATTAATATTGTCTTCGGTAAGACTAAAAAGAATACTGGTGCAAAAAGCATATGGAAAAAAAGGTCTATCTTTTTTGACCTCCCATATTGGCGCAATCTTGAAGTAAGGTATTGTATTGATGTTATGTATGTGGAGAAAAACATGTGATATAGTATTATTGGAATGCTTCTGAACATACCAGGTAAGACTAAGGATGGTGTGAATGCAAGATTGGATTTGAAAGAAATGGGAATACGGGAAGACTTACACCCAAGACCAGAAAGTAAACAAATTTATTATCCCCCAGCCTCTCATACATTATGCAAATTTGAGAAAATAAGTTTTTGTGAGTGTTTACATGGAATTAAAGTTCCTTCGGGGTATTCTTCAAATATTATAAAGCTTGTATCTGTGAAAGAGTTGAAACTGGTAAGCTTAAAATCTCATGATTGCCATATCTTGATGCAACAGCTATTACCTTTGGCCATTCGAGGTATATTGAAAGAAGATTTAAGACTTACAATAACCAGACTTTGTTTCTTTTTCAATGCTATATGCAGTAAAGTTATTAATCCCCGTAAACTGGAAGAGTTAGAACAAGAAGCTTGTACTATCTTGTGCCAACTTAAGATGCACTTTCTTCCTACATTTTTTGACATTATGGTTCACTTAATAGTGCATCTAGTAAAGGAGGTAAAATTGTGTGGCCCTGTTTATTTACAATAGATGTACCCAATTGAGAGATACATGAAAATACTGAAAGGGTATGTCAGAAATCCATTTCGACCCGAAGCATCGATAGTTGAGAAATATGTTACTGAAGAAGCTATGGAGTTTTGTTCTGATTACTTGTCAAGTATAGAATCAATTGGACTTCTTAAATCTCGTCATGAGAAAAGGCTATTAGTCAAGGCACACGTGGAGTATCAGTGAAGAGCATGAATCATGATGAATTACAAGAAGTACATTTATATATCTTGATAATATTGATGAAGTTAAAGATTACATATCATCTCATAAAGAACTTTTAAAGGCAACAAATTATCGAATGAGAATGATAGAACAAAAGTTATTGAAAGAGCACAATAGGACTTTTGTGAATTGGTTCAAGCAGAAAATTTTAAATGAAAGTGGTGTTTCTGAAATAGTTAAATGGTTGGCTAGAGGTCCTAACTTTAATATTATATGTTGGAGTGCCTATGATATTAATGGGTATTCCTTTTATACAAAGTCCTTTTATGAGAAGAGTACGGTGCAAAATAGTAGAGTTATGATAATGGCTGAAGCCGTACACTTCTCTAGTTTAAAAGATAAGAAACCTAAACTAGCATTCAGGACTTACTTTGGGGTTATTGAAGAGATTTGGGAGGTTGATTATACAAAATTTAGAGTTCCTGTTTTCAAATGCAAGTGGGTTGACGTCAATAGTATTCGTGATGATAAGTTTGGATTTACAATGGTTAATCAAATAACTAACTTTTGGAGATGAGCCATTTATTATGGCAGACCAAGCTAAACAAGTTTTCTATATCACAGATCCAGCAAATAAAAATTGGTCAATAGCACTTAAAGGAAAAAGGATGATTGATAGTCACAATCATGAATCAAATTTTGATATTTTGAAACTTCTAACTTTTCAAGTGGGCTACCAATTTTGGATATGGTAGATGAAGTAGATGATGAACATGCTATAAGAAGTGATCACCATGAAAGGATATGGGAGAATATCCCTATGTGAGTTTAATTTTGAAATTAAAGTGTGTTAATTTAGTTCAATTAAATTTATGTTGTGGGATTGTTTTTCTTAATTATCTTATCTTTAATTTTTTTTAATTAATTTCATTTATGTGAATTAATAGGAATATGGAGAATCAAGGTGATAACACTCAGAGACGATCAATTGGTGATGTTGCTCCTAGTGGGGAGCTGAGTCAGGGCACCCCTAGTGAGGAGCCAAGTCAAAGCCAGTCTGTGAGGAGGGGGAGGCATGGCACACGATTGAGAGATCTGACATTAAGTAGGAGTGCTGGGCATAAGTTACTAATTCAATTTGACCAAAGATGGAATTCGATAGGGCTACATAAAGCCAAGTTTGTTAGTTTTTTTAGCCTCCTATTGCGTACCAGGCCTCCTATTGTGTTTGAGGACTGGCCTGATGTGCCAGAACATGTGAAGGAACAGATTTGAGAAAGTATTCAGGTAAATAATTAAAAATTAAAAAATTTTTTATAGTTATATATTATTGGGCAATTATTGATTATTATCTTTTGTCTTCATTATAGCTCACATACGATGTTCCATCTAATCAAAATTGTCGACACAAGTTGATTTCTTATTGTGGAACACGTTGGAGAAAATTTAAGACTGATCTTGCTAGAAGATATATCTTTATCGAGGTGCCAGAGGGTCAGGCTCGTCCCAATCCTCTTGATACATACCAGTTCCTTGATGAAGATACTTGGGAAGAATTTGTCAGGATTCGGACTTCTGAAAAGGCTATGGTTTGTTAATTTTTAATTTATTTAAGTTTTATTTAGATTTACTTCAATTATAAATCTAAAATTCAATTTATTAACAGGAAAAATGAGCTAAAGGGCGAGAAATTGCTTAGCAGAATTAATGCCCCCACACCCTGTCTTGTGGAGGTTATGCTAGAGCTAATGATATACTGATGGCAGAGAAACAGAAGAAGAGAGAAGAAGAAGCCAAGTCTGATCCTTCCATACTCCTTTCTCCACCATTACCCGTCTCGAGAGGAGAAATGGAGATATAGACATCAGTACAAGAAAGGAGGCTATACAAGTGAGACAGCATGGGAGATTGCCGAGAGGATTGTAAGTAAAATTATTATTCCTTGTCTCTTTAAATTTCTATACAATTATATATATTATTAATTAATATTATTATTTTTATATTATAAGATACTCTTAAGGAACAATAAGCCCAAGGAAGCTTCATTCCAGAGGGTAGAAATGATATCTTAACAGTTGCTACAGGCAAGCCAGAGCATTCGAGTCGTGTGAGGGGCGTTGGATATGGTGTGGGCATTAAGGACTACTTTGGAGCACCTGCACGTCCCAATTTAGGAGGTGTAGTGACTAGAGAAGAGCTTGATACATTGATATCCACTATGAGGTAGCAGACTAAGGATGAGTTTGAAGCTTCATTTGCAGCTCAGCTTCTACAAATGAAAGAGCAAATGAAGGAGGAGATGATGAGCATGATGAGCTAATGACAAGAGACAACTGCTGAACTAGTTCATACATCTCCTGCATTTCATAGTACAAAAGGGAGTAATATTCTTGAGTGTGTTTCAGAGGGTCCTTTTGGTGACAACATTGGTGAATCATGTGAGATATTTCTAAAAGATCTTGATAAATGCTTGGTTGCTCTTGGTAGCATCTATAGCTTGGGGTCAACTATCCACCACAAGCAAATTCAAGATGATCAAGTAAAAGTAGTGGTTGCAGATCCAAAAGTGCCAGATGCTTTAGTTCTATTCCCTACTGATGAGGTGAAGACTGTGGTTGAAGCTGTTAGCAATTTTATCCTATAGCCTAAGAGACTTGTGAATCTGGTTTAAGCTGTGGTAAGAAATTTCATGAATTTTTATTATGCAGCAACTTCCTAATATATGTTTTTTATTAACTATTTCTTGCCTTTTATTATGTAGAAGCTTTCCTCGCCGAATCTCCCAAAACTTCTACAACCCTCATTGACTCTACATCAGCGAATGATCTTAATGGCGTATGATTCATCATTCAAATTTAAGAGTTTAGAAATGGATCTGGAGGTTGTGAGCAAGAAAGACATGATAGTGACAATTGAACGGGAAGATTTGGTTCGACTTCTGTCGAATAATCAGCTTACCACACCACACATTGAACTATTTATGATGTAAGTATATTTTTCTTTAATATAATTACATTGTTGTAAGTAAACTTAATCATCAAGTTTAGTAAACTAATATAATTGCATAGTTGTAGATATCTTCATCATTTGTGCATTACATCAGGCAAAGGTGATAAGTTTGGATTCCTTTTCCCTCATCACATGACAGAGAAAGGTAATACTCCAGAGTTAAGGGCCACGTACCTCCAACAAAGAATATGTGAAGTCAAAAAGGACGTTTTTATGGCTCTATATGTGCACTCGTAAGGATTAATTTATAATTAATAGTTTTTTAATATGGATTTACTTTAACTTGTGTCATATTTAGCAGGAACCATTGGCAGTTGTTTGTTCTTTCAATGAAGAGCAACACTGTCGTCTTTTTATGCTCCCTCCATTACAAACTTGGGAAAGAAATGAAGAATACAATAGACTTTTAAGAATACTTTTACTAAACTATTTAATTTAATTTTTTTTGAATATTTTTACTAACTTGGTAATCTTGATCATAGGGTAATGAGAATATATCAAAATGTAGTCTTACAAAAGCATGGACATGAGCTCAAGGATCCCACATAGATTGAGCCAAAGGTGATGTTATACTTTATTAATATGTTCAATTATTAAGATTTCTTACTAATTTTTTATGATTTGTTCTTATAGAGTCATAGGCAACTGGTGAGGATGAATTTGTACGGTCTATATGTCATGAGGCACATGCTCAATATTATCACATTAGGCATGACCGAATTTATAAAAGAGGTAAATATATTTTAAAAATTGTATTTTATTATGTTATTTGAGATTGATTAATATGCCTATTTTATAAATCAAATTTTTGATGTTCGACAATTCGGATGCATTTTTTGAAGCTGAAATTGAAGACATCCGCATACGTTGTGAAACCTATTTTGTGGAGAACTTATGAGGTTTTTTGTTACTTTTAGACATGTTTTAATTTTGATAGTTGACACAATTTAGAAAATATTAGTTTTCCTAATAGTTAAATAGTTTTGTATAGTTGATAAATACTTGATAAACAATTGTAAATAAATTAAGTTATCTGATTTGGCAATTTTTATGCATAGGAATGGCAATTTTGACAATTTAGACAATTATTAGTTTTTTTAATAGTTAAATAGCTTTGTATAGTTGATAAATACTTGATAAACAATTATAAATTAATTGGGCTGTCTGATTTGGCAATTTTTATGCACAGGAATGGGTAAAATTGATAAAATAAATATAGTATAAAAAAAATAAAATATTTTTTACACCGATTATTACCACAACCGTTGTAGAATATAATATTTTTTACACTAGTTATGGTAATAAATACTTTTTACACCGGTTCGGAGCCCAACCGGTGTAAAAAGTTAAAGTAATTTTTTTTTAATTTTCTTATATATAATTTTCAACATCGGCTTTATAACCGATGTAAAAAATTTAATTTTTACATCAGGTTTATAACCGATGTAAAAAGAGAGATTTTCTACACCCCCTGGAACAACATCGTCTCTTTAACCACTGTAAAAAGTCATTTTTTTACCGCTATAAAAAGTCATTTTTGTACTAGTGTATGATGGTCTAAACATAGGTGCAAAATCACAATGGAATGTTTTTCCACATGTGAACTTGCAAGACTTGGCATTTCTATGGAGTTATCATTGGGAAAAGAAGAAAAATTCATTTTCTATTTCTTCTTCTTTTGTTTTCCTTCCTTCCCTTTTCAATTTTCCTCTTTATGTCCCATTCAATGAGTGAATGCTAATGGAGGGATAATCTTTTTTTTTCAGCAATAGGAATGCTTTTTTCCTTTTTTTTTTGCTTTTTTTATTTATTCTTAGCTCTTAAGCTTTGCTTTCATGAGCTTGGAAATGGAAAGAAAATATTTGAATGGATAAATCTAGAGGGTAAAAAAAAAAGTTTCAATTGGGTGAAAGAAGGTCTTGATCCTCTCTTAAAATTTAAAAATTCAGTATAAACATATGTTTAAGTACCTAACCCCGATGGTATTTGTAAACAGGTGGATGAAAGAAACACTACTCCTAGCTCAATATGGGTGACTATAGGAAATTTCTTCAAGATTTAGGAAAAGAAAAAAATGCGTCATATCTTTTACTTAACTTGCTAATGAGCATGCCATCTTATCTCTCTAATCAGTCTCTTTTTATCTTTATTTCTTTTTCTCTCTTTTTTTTTCTTTCAATTTATTCACTTTGCTTCATATTTTCATGAATTAAGGGCATTTTTCCTAAATTGATCTTTTCCATATCCATTGTAATTTTTTTTCATTCGGAATACCAAACATTAAGGGAATAATGCATAGGATAAGAGAAGTTTTGTGGTCAAGGGGTAGAACAAGCAAATAGGGGTGTCAAATGAAAAAGTATGATTACAACATTGACAAAATTAAACAAGATCGTTACTAGTGATAGAGTTTGACCATACAGACATGAAGATAAGATATGTTAGAAATAATATCTTTGAATTCTCTCTTTAATGGTGAATGATCTTATTGATGAATGTGACATTTGGGCTTGATTTCTTTATCCCTCTCCCTCTATTTTAACCTCACAACGTGATCAGGAAAACTATACGTCCTAAGTGAATGCTAGCATCCACATTTACCATATCATTTTTTGTGGTCAAGGCAAGGGTATGAAAGTTTATTGTGAAATGTTAGTGTGCTTAGAATGGATGAGATAATGACAGCAGGCAAGGGGCGAGAAAATAACTGGCATTATGGCAAGTAAGGTGGGGGACCTTGACCTTCCTATGTAAAGGACCAAAAAAAAATTCAATATTTTAAAAATTTTAAAGTCTTTTATCATGGCATGTGATATGAAAATGCATGGATGTAAATGTATTTGTTTTCCATATATGGCCTTGTTCTGATGGATGATTATTGTGAAATCAAGTAGGGAGTAGGGATGGGAAGATGTATAAAAAAAATTTATTTATTTACAACTTTGTGTTGGTGTAGGGGACCAATTTGAAAGGATTTTGAATCTCACTCAGAGATGTAAGGTTTGTGATCGAATTGGGAGAATTTTTTTAATATAATTTTGGCTTGTTGTTTTAAGCAAGTGCACAATTGATGCTTGTTTGAGCCTTAAACCTTCATGCTAAGGAAAGCACAAGATGATTCGGTGATGCCTATAAAAGGGTTTAGGTATTAAAATTGTCATAATTTTATGCATTCTCTTAAGTAATTACAAGGCTACCTCATTTATGCCAAACAAAATGTTCTTTCCTCTATATGCTTATTGCATTATAGGGAAATAAAAATAACTATTAACCTACAAGGGACCAAAATCCCTACATGATTAAAGTCATGAGAGTAATAGCCTTATAACTTGTTATTGTTTTTTTTAAGGAAAGAAAAAATAAATTAAGGATAGTTGGTTTTCAGTCATTTATACGTAAGAGTCAACTAATTTTTGTTAAACAATGCTTAATTTGTCATTCGGGTAAATGAGAAATTTTCAATCTCCTCCAAGTGCTTATTGCACTATAAGGGGAAAGAATTAACAATTAGCCTATGAACAGTCAAAACTAATACATGGCTAATGTTTCACTTTCAAAATGAAATGTGTTATTTTACCCTATAACAAAAAAAGTTGCTTCACGGGAGTTAGTTGACAAAATGCATCAACTCTTCAATGTTATGAAATGAATTTATAGTCACTGGGGTCAAAGACCCATGGGTAAAGCTTAGTTATTTAATGCTAGTACCATCCTTGTGACACATTAACATTGATTGGTGTAATGACATTCAATACCTGCTCTAGCATAAGGTAGCATGCACAAATGATATGTCATGATGATGATAATGATGCAATAAAACATGCTCTCACTTTATGTCCTATTTAGGAAACTTAAGTCTGTTTATCTTTATAATTATCAGGTATAAGCTAAAATGATTAGCTACTAGTTTTCATCTAAAACTTGTAGCTCCAGGGTAGATTTATAGTCCTGATAGATGGAAGGTTCTTAAGATGCCCTCACCACACAGTGAAGACCTTACTTAGTAATTTTGACCCTCCGAGAACATAAGCTCTTCAGGGACCAAATTTACTGAGTAAGTAACAGCTTGGGTGAGGCATTCATAGTAACCTCCGAGAGTTTAAAAACTCTTCAGGGAAACCATTAATAACCTTCACTAACCTATAATATTCACAGACCCAGGTATAGGGCCCAAAATGTGTGTGTTGAATTGTGTAAGTGTACAGTGTGTGATAAGAGCATGCAAGCATGTTATCTTATACCTTTATGCTACCCAACCCTTAACTATTAATCAGATCAAACAAAGAGACAATTATATGTATATATAAAAGTCTTCTATCCTAGGATTTATTTCGCATGTTATTTATCCTAAGACATGTTATAAAACAAATAAAAAGAGAGAGAAGAGAAAAATAAGGGGAAAAAGCACACACAAATTAAAAGGAATAATAATAATAACAAAAAAACATATTATATTTTAAGCACAACAAACTTATATAGGTTTGACACCCTAACTCTCCCCAGTAGAGTTCCCAACTGTTGCACCTAGAAAATGTGATGCGGATGGCGCAAAAGTAGAGGTTCTGGCCTTCGGAAGGAAGACCGGAGAAATGGGAGTCGCCACCAAGATTTTGAGGGAAATCTCAGGAAACCATTTAAAAGTGAATAAGGGTGGTCTGCGAAAACAGAAAATAGGTTCAGGAGTCGATTGAGTGTGGGAAAGGTGTTAAGCACCCCACAACACCCGTTCGTAAGAACGGTTATCTGAAGTTTGTTGTGCTATATAAATATAGTTTTAAAATTATTTTAATTATCCCTTTTATATTCATGTGTTTGATATAAAAAAATAAAAATTAAGCGAGAAATGTTTATTTATTTACGGGGAGGATTTGACTTAGAATCTAGCTCTGAGGCCTACGTACCCTGTGATAGGGATCAAAGTCTACGTAGTTCGGGCTTAGAAGTTTGTTGGTAAAAATATTTTTTTTAAGAGAAATTAATTAGAAATAATTCACTATTTTGCAAATAAAACAATTTCTGAAATTTTGATATGTGTGTTTTAAATTGTAAAAAGTGATTTAATTTCAACTATTTTCTCAAATTTTTTAAATTTTTGGAACAAAGAAAAGAAAAGGGTTTAAATTTTTTTTTATTTTTTTATTTTTATATTTTATGATTGGGATTAAATCGCAATACCTGCAAAGCCTTATTGGCTCATACGGTAATACAATTATTCTTTATATCTGTAGAGAATCCAACCTTTCACACGATAAAAGAGTTTAACAACTTAGTTTATTTACTTAAATTTTTAAATATTAATAATATCATTATTTTTTTGGGCATTCATACATATATACTCTTTTTTTAAAAAAAAAAAGACTCTTAATCGTCATATGTGCAAAGCCTTATTGACTTTTATGTAATAAGATTATCCTAAATATCTGCGGAGATTCAAAATCCTTACACTATAAAGGATTAAACATTATATATTTTAATGCGTGAGTAGACAATTCACATTTTAAACATTATATACCTGCGAAGTCTTATTGACTTTCACGGTAAGATAATTATTCTAGAGGTCTATGGATATTTAAAAATCTCATATAACTAAAAGACATAATTGGCAAATATAATTATAATCTAAATTCATTAATTAAATTAATTAAAATTTTAAAAACTGTACTATATTTTATTTACAAAAATTCATTTATTTATTTACTATATACATAGTGATAATCACATCATCTATAAGGATTTATTATCTCACATGATGATGTATTTAATTTAAATCTTAACGAAGATTTTTGAAACCTCTCATTAGACTTAAATATTTTATTAATTTAAATTATATATAAAAAAAGAGTTAATTTTAATGATGGGCCCTTGAAACTCATATTATTATATACGTTTATATATATAAATTATATTTTCATACATGTATAATCTTATTGACTTAAATGGCATGAAATCACTTTAATTGTCTACGCAGATTCTTAAAATCTCACGCAACAAATAAATCAAAGGCCACATATGTTAATATTATGATCAAACCATACCCAAAACAATCATCATGAAATTAACAAATTTTCGTGATTAATAAGCAAGCATAATGATAAATTTTCAAACACTAAGAAATTAGTAATTCAATTGAACTATATTTTTTTGATCACTAAGGGGTATAAGATCATATCTAGTCTCATATATAGTTAGATAGTGATCCATGAAAACTTGAAATAAAAATGTGATTCAAACCCATAATCTTTAGCCGATGCTTTAAAACTTGAGAACATACTCTTATATTTCCTAATATATTATCAAACACTAAATTTGGATAGTTCTCATAAAGCAAGCAGTAAGATCATGAAGTCACAATTTTGAAGAACTAGATTGTTAATCCATCTTTAAGCATTTAAATGGATTTAAATATATATTAATCACCAAGTCCGAACAAATAATCACTCAATACATGCCCATATTAAAAAAATTAAACGGAATTTCACAGGTTCCTTCTTCAATATATATGCCCATAAAATTTTTCACAGCCATAATCACATTAGCAATCCTTCAAGCAAAATATTTTAGCCAAACCTGTTAATGCAGGCTCAATGCATTTTTTGAGAAGGAAGTCAAGACCTCATCCATGAACCAGGTCACTCTGAATCATATGCCACACACAACGCCATGCATCTTGTGAAAATACAGGAGCCTTGATCTCAACAAAGGCTGTATAGGACGGTGCAATATCCTGATTCCTCTTGTATTATTTTTTGAACTTCACGATTGCTGCTCTCTCTCATTCCTCCCCCCAGTGCTTTTCTACGTGTTCATACCTACTCCTCCATGCTCTTTTTTTTTACTCCTCCTATTTTTTTTTTTTGTTGTGTTCGTTTCTAGCTTCCCTTCCTCACTCAGCCTCTTTTTCTTTCCCCTAAAAATCTGAAGCCAAAATCACAGGCTCTCCCTTTTTTTTTTCCGGTCAACTCCGTTTACCGCTGAAGCCACGGTCTTCTTCTTCCTTGTGCATGTCTGGTTTTTCATTTCTTTCTCCATTTTCGTTTCTCTCCTTCTATGCTCTGTTTTCTTCCATTTTTTCTCGTCCATCCTCGGTCTCTCCTTCCTCCATTTTTCCTCATCCTGATGCTCCGTTTTTGCTTCCTTTTCTGTCTCCTCTCAGACTCACGTTCTCAGTCTTTTTCTTGTCTGTTTTTATCTATTTTCTTATCCTCGATTTCTCGTCTCCATGCTCTATTTTTTTTTTGCTTCTCATCTCTCTCTTTTCTTCCTCTCCTTTTCTACTCTGTCTCTGTTATCCTTTCTCGTTCTATGCCTCTCGTCCCCAGTTCTTTGCATGTTCTCCATCTCTCCCTCCTTCAGTCTTCCTCTTTCCCTCATCTCTAGTCTTTCTCTACTCCCCCTCCATGCTCTGTTTTTTTTCATTTTTTACCTCTCTCTCGTGGACTCCCTTTTTTCATTTTTCTTCACCTTTTCTTTTTCTCTCGGTCCCCCTTTTTCATAAGTATAGAGTGTGATTAATAAGTTTTAAACCTTACCAGGTCCTGCTTCAGAAGTTTGCATGGGAGATGGAAAACCGATTGCGTGTTTTAGATTACTGCATGCAACAGCATTCTCGTGCCTATGTTCCTGCTTTGTTTGCTCGTGTGTGTTACTACTATCTGTGTGCGTTTGCTTTGCTCTTCTTTTTTGTGTGTATCAGCTGGCTTGTCGGGTTCTGTTTCTGTGTTTACTGTGCACGTTTGCTTCTCCCTGGTTTGCTACTGCTGTAACATGTATGATTTTTGTTTCTCTCCTTCTGTTTTTTTCTTATGCTTTCGTGTAGGTTAGGGTCTCTCTCTCTCTCTCTCTTCTTCCTTTCTGCGTTTCATCTCTGCTTCTTCTTCAAAATGCTCATGAGTACGTACGTATTGCTTTTTTGCTGTGTTATTTTTTCTTTTTTCTCTCATCCAAGGCTGAGCAGATGGCCAGGAGACATAAGGGCAAATGCACATGTATTCTGACTGAAAGAACTATTCTGGAGTTGATGGTTAACCTTTGGTTTATATATATATTTATATATTTCTTAAAAGAAACCCCAACTCTCTCTCTATATATTTTTTATTATTTTTTTATGTTTATTAATTTCAAAAATTAGATTAAGGGATTAAAAATTTGATTTTGGATTAAACAAATATTTTAAAAAAAAATCCTAAAAAGGATTAAATTTTATTTTTGTATTTTTATATATTTTGGTTATTTATTATTATTTTTATTAAATTTAAAAAATGCCCGGATAAATTACGGTGTTCACAAGGTTGATATTTTTTCAGTTGAGAATCATGAAAAACATCATGAATCCCAGATAATTGTGGTCGTAAGGTGATTTGGTAGGCAACCGTCCCAACTTTCTTAAGGATCTCAAATGGACCCATGAATCGAGGAGATAATTTATTTGCTCTGGTTGACCTCCCGATTCCCGTCACAGGTGAAATTGTTAGAAAAACATGGTCACCAACCATAAACTCCAACGGCCTTCACTGTTTATCAGCATAACTCTTCTGCCTACGCTAAGCCATTAGAAGTTTCTGCCTTATCATTTGAATCTTTTGTGTCGTTTGATCTACAATATCTGGACCCATAATGCTTCTCTCACTCAATTCGACCTAACAAAGAGGAGATTGACATTTCCTTCTATATAGTGCCTCATAAGGAGCCATCCCTATAGTAGAGTGGAAACTATTATTGTAGGCAAACTCAGCCAAAGGAAGATGGCTATCCTAATTGCCTCTCAATTCCAAGGCACAAGCTCTCAACATGTCCTCTAGAGTCTGTATAGTCCTTTCTATTTGTCAATCAATCTGCAGATCATACGCTGTGCTGAATTTTAATTCAATACCCATTGCTCTTTACAACGCTTTCCAACAATTTGAGGTGAACCTTAAATCATGATCAGGGATAATGTCTTTTGGCACCCCATGCAATCTCACAACTTCCCGAATGTATATCTCTGCCAACTTCTCCAATGAATCACTTATTCGCACTACCAAGAAATGGGCTAACTTTGTCAATCTATCTACAATCACCCAGATAGAATCGTGATTGGATTGAGTTCTTAGTAATCCCGAAATAAAATCCATAGATATACTATCCCACTTCTACTTGGGTATCTCTAGTGGTTGTAAGGTTCCTTCTGGTCTCTGATGCTCAATTTTAACCTTTTGACAAATTAAACACTGAGACACAAAATTTGTAACATCCCTTTTCATTCTAGGCCACCACCAATATCGCTTTATATCTTGGTACATCTTAGTTACTCCAGGGTGAATTGTATATCTACTCTTATATGCCTCATTCAGAATTTTCTTTCTCAAATCACCCTCATCTAGTATACAAACCTGATCTCGATATACAACATATCCATCATTACTGAAACCAAAGTCTGTGGTCTACCTTTCCTTCATATCTTCTCAAATTTTCAACAGATACTCATCCTCAAGCTGTGCTGTCCTTAACTCTCTCCAAAACTCATTGGTAATTTCTATGGAATGTAAACTATACAAAGTTAATTCCGATAAGTCATGCTGAATATACAAGTAGGATTCTAGCAATTTGTGCACTTGCACCATTAGACAAGTGACATGCAATGACTTTTGACTTAAGGCATCTGCAACCATGTATGCTTTCCCCGGATGGTATTTAAATTTGAACCTATAGTCCTTCAAGAACTCTATCCACCTTTTCTACCTCATATTAAGTTCCTTCTGATCCACTAAATATTTCAAGCTCTTGTGGTCACTAAGAATACTGAACACTGCTCCATACAAATAATGCCGCCAAATCTTTAGTGCAAACACAACTGCAGTAAGCTCTAAGTCATGGGTCAAGTAATTCTCTTCATGTAGCCTGAGTTGTCTAAAGGCATAAGCTATTACCCACTTATCTTGCATCAACACACATCCCAGACCCTTTAGAGATGCATCCGTATACACTTCATATGGAAATCATGGATTAAGAATAATCAACACCAGTGCCATAGTTAGTTTCTCCTTCAACTTTTGAAATGCAATCTCGCATTTGTCATCCCAAATGAATGGCTGATCTTTTCGGGTCAACCTAATCAATGATAAAGCTATCTGAGAGAAACCCTAGATAAATCTACGATAATATCTAGCCAATCCTAAAAAACACTGTATTTCGGTCATAAAACTATGTCTCTCCCATTTCAACACCACATCCACTTTATGCGGATCCATCACAATCCCTTCTGCTGACACAATATGTCTTAGAAATTGGACCTCTCGTGGCCAAAACTCACAGTTGCTAAGGTTGGTATAGAGCTTGTTGTCCTTCAAAATTTGTAGCACAATCCTCAAATACTTCGCATACTGCTCCTCATTTCAATAGTATTTATCAAAATGTCGTCAATGAATACCACTACAAACTGATCCAGGTAAGGCCTAAATACGTGATTCATATAGTCCATGAAAACTGTAGGTCCATTTGTTAACTTAAATGGCATTACCAAGAACTCATAATGCCTATATTTGGTACGAAAAGCCATCTTGGAACATCCTCCAAGCACACTCTTAATTGATGGTATCCTGACCTTAGGTCAATTTTTGAGAAAACCGAAACTCCTACCAATTGATCTAACAAATCATCAATCCTTAGTAAAGGATATTTGTTCTTCACCGTCACATTATTCAACTGTCTATAATCAATACAGAACCATAAGCTACCATCCTTCTTCTTAATAAACAGCACAGGTGATCTCTAAGGTGACACACTGAGTCTAATAAACCCCTATTCAAGTAACTCCTCTATCTGCTTCTTCAACTCAGCCAGCTCAGTTGGTGACATTCGATATGGTGCCTTTGAGATTAGTTTAGTTCCTGGCACTATGTCTATGGTGAACTCCAATTCCCTTTTTGGAGGCAAACTAGATATATCATCTGTAAATACCTCAGGGAATTCATTCACTACCCCAATCTTATCAATACTTCTATTGTAGACCCCATGCATTGAGAAGAAAACCATATAAGCCATACACCCTTGTTGCATCAATTTCTCTACTTGTACCACTAATAAGAGCTTAGACTCATAAGAAATATTAGTCGATGTAGTATGTACCAGTAACAAAACTATCTTCCTAGCACAGTCCAAGGTGGCATTATTTGCCATCAACCACTCCATACTGATAATCACGTCCAAACCCTTCATAGGAATCCAAATCAAATCGAGAGTGGTCAAATAATTTTCAAACCTCACTTCTACATTCAAACATAGTATGAAACAAGTGCAACCAAACAAAATGATATGCATTCCTAGTTAGGAACATATAATATCATATAACAAGTTTATGTACACGACTCAAATTGAAATCGGGCTTTACAATGAGAATGTACCAAGTATGCTAGCCCTTGCCCGATTGCCTCCCTGGCTCAGTCTCACTGGTAAATGACTTAGATTCAGACTCTGAATTTGATTTTACTTTTGAGGAATTAAAACTTTGTATGGAAGAGATTGGTTCAAGACTTGGCTAAGCACATGAGAGGCTTAATAGCACATGAATTCAGACCTAAAATGGACTATTTAGGGTGTTAATTTCAAGCCACAAGAGGCACACAAGGGTTTTCCATGCACTTGCACACAATGGATCAAGTTAACTCGTTAAAGCTCAAGATAGTTGTAATGTGATTAAGAGGATTTGAAGAAAATTTCAAATCTGATTCTAATACATATGGGCCATGAATTCCAAGGCTACCAAGGGAACATAAGAGCTTAATATGTCCATGCACATATGAGATTAGAAGAGCAACATTGAAATTATTATTCAAGTTGACTTGTAACTTAGACTACCTTTAACCTCACTTGACTTAATCAATTGTAATTAGTTTTGTGGCAACTTGTTTAGTAGATAACTCCCTATGAATTTCAGCTAAATAGATTTAGTGAGGGCTTAGGATGAATTTTGAGATCATTTAAACATTTCATTAGATTTTCATCTTCTAATTCATCAAGTTCTCTCACTTCTCTCTCTAAAATTTCACTCTGTCTCCTCCATATCTCTCAATCTAACCATCCACCTTCCACAAAATTTACATCATTCTCTTCCTCTAATCTTTCTCTACATAACCTAGAGCTTTTAGAAGAATCCAAGCCTTGCTACTAAGGGTGATTTTTAGGTGAAGATTTAGCCATGGACTTAAAGCTTCATCTTGTTCTTTACATGGAAATGCAAGGCTAGATTCTTGAAGGAGCTATTATAAGGAGGAGGAAATCTTGAGTTTTTATTATTTTCTAACTAGATTTGAATTTATCTCTCTATTTTCTCTCTCTAGAATTACAAATTTGTATGACTCTTTGATCTTGTAATTTCAAGTGACGATTCATATAATTGAGAGATAGTTGTTGCAACTTGAGTTTTGTTACTTTGAGCATATGATTTTCAACCTCTTTGAGGTTTATCATAATCTTGATATAGCTTGATGAGATTAATATGTTTTCTTGCTTGTCATAATCTTGCCTACTTGAATGCATGTGAATATCTTTATGAATCATGATCTTGAGCATGTTGATTCCATAATATGTGCTTGACCTAATTGACTTATGTTTGTGACACTTTAGTTTGGCTTCTCGCTAGCTTTGCTATGGCTCACTCTAAGACCTAATCTTAGGTTAGGGTTGGTTAAGAGATTTAACTAAGTGACTAAAATAAAAGAGAAGGGAGAGGAGACCAAACTAGCTAGGTTGTAATCAAATAAGGATAGGTGACCAAATCCACATTAAGAGTTCCTACTTCTAATAGTTTTACACACACCCATTCCATTCCCTCTAGAATTAGGTTTAATAGGTTAATTAGTTTGAAGGCTAAATCTTTCCCAAATCACCTTTACATGGTAGCACACTTCAACCTAAAATTTCCAACTTAGCCTCATCATAGAAGAATGACCTAGATTCACATTACTACATTAGTGTAACTTAGTACTATTTTGTAAAGGTAGTGACAACCTTGGTCAACATGTTACATTAGTCTTAATATGTTTTGTATAGCTTGGTTCAAATGGTGATTATCTTCCATCTTCCATCTTTCATAGTTCAATTCATATCTTCATTTCCTCATCACACCAGCCCAATTCAAAAAGGCAAGGTTCCTATTTCCAAGGAGTTAGAGCAACTCAAAAAGAAAAGAAAGTGAACAAGAAAAGAAAGAAAGTTAAAAAATAAAAAAGGGGAAAAGAAACTTATGAAGTGATGGTTGCTAGTTCAACATTATTGCCCAACTCATCCCCATCTCCATTCCTACTTACATTTCTAAAGATTGTCACCTATTTGAATTTTATTATGCAATGCATACTAGGGGGATCATTTTGGCCAAGACTAGTTCTTATAGAAAACCTTAATTTCTCACATGCATTTCTAAACTATCCTTTCATATCCTACATTACATCCATAATAAAGTCCTCTTGATTCTTGATTGCACCAGCTATATTGGTGGTGAAGATGTAGAAGTGTTACAAGCCCATAATATGGCAATTTTTTAAGGGAACTTGAGTGATATTACATACCCTAAACACTCTGAGTGAAGAGTGTATACAGTTAACTATGTGAGGCTACTCTTTGATATTGACTATTGTTAAAGGCTTGTTTGTAAAGTGAAAATTGTTTCTCTAAAATTATCACATTGATTTCAAATGGGTTAAGTTTCTTAGGCTCTTGGATTGTCAACCTTGGACACTTTATTTCTTTATTTCTTTATTTCTTTCTCCTTTTCTTCAATCTTAGTCTTAAGGGATGAAGGAGCATCTTTGTCATTGTTTTGCTCGGTGTGTAAAAGATAAGTATGGGAGAATTGATTAGACACATTAGTTACAAACTTTATCCACACATTTAGGACCTATTTTGCATTTTAGAGTTGATCAATCATTTGTTTTGTTAATATACTACTATAAAAAATGCATTTCAGAGCACTTATATTTTGCCTACAGGAGTACTTATCAAGCATGTCTAGAGCTAGTGCTCTCGTATAAATAGGAGCACTTTTGGGTGGTTGATTAGACACATTATTTACACACTATATCCATACATTTAGGACCTATTTTTCATGATATATTCCCTACCTTTATGCATTCTTGGTGTTAAAAGTTATAAAATCGCCTAAAAGGTGAATTTGTGCACTAAGGGCATTTTGGTCCAAATTTGCACTTTTATGAAAAATTAGTTTTTATTAGATTAAATTTCATATTTTCACAGATTTATAATGGTCCAATTGGTTTTTAAAAATTCATTTTGGTTTGGGAGATATTGCATAAAACTCACACTTTAGGGTTGTTGACTTGATTAACCTAGTTTGGGCTTTACATGTACATGTGTTTACATTGTACTTCTCATATGGCATTGCTCTTGAATTTCATTTATAAATGATCTTCCATTTAAATAATCAAGTCCTTGTGCAAAAATATAATTTATTTTGTCAGACATATATTATTAGATTAAAAAATTGTTATTTTGTGATTTAGGTGAATAAGTGCACTTAGACTTGTGTCAATTAAGCTAATGGCAAGCAAAGAAAGCTTTTAGGCTTCAGTTAGGCATGCAAAACCTTGCAAGAAGAGGAGAGGGAGCTTTAAAAATTAAAATTAAAATTTAAAATGATAAGCATGTGGCACTAAGTCAATCAAATCTCCTAATTAGGAAAGTCCTATCCTCTGCTTAATCCTTGTTTTGACTTTGTGATTTGGAAAATTAGATTTGTAGCCAATAAAATAACCTTGAAATTGGCTTCTATGCTTCCCTTCTAATCTGAACCTAATTTTCTTTGTGTCCAAGTTCATTCTAGGCTTGGTCCACATATATAATTTCGGCCAACTCACACACACATCACTCATCACTCACAAGCATCCATACTAATTCAAAGATGGAGCAATTTCATCCAATACTCATTCCATTCAATTATCTGCTCATTTCTCTCATTCTTTCATCTCTTCTCTTCCATCTCTCTTCATAAATTTTGTCCATCACCTATACTACACTAAGAAACACACACACACAACCCTAGTCTTCATTCATTCAACTATTCATCCATCCACAGTTTTCATCTCCAATGGTAGGTGAGTTTCAGTTTGGCCAAGTATGAAGAAGAGGTTTTCCATGGAGTTTGAAGACTAAAAGGCTTGTGGATCTTAGAGGAAGAGGAAAAGAATGAGGCCGAACACTTAACATCTCTTTGGTTTTTAATTACTCTACCCTAGTTTTCTTCAATGTCTTGATGTTGTAAGGCCATAATCTTAGTTCATTTGTGTGTATTGTTGAGAACTTTTTGGTTTTATTATGTTTTTGTATTTGATACTTCCTTACATTAATGGATGTTATCATAATTTTGAGATTTCCATTAGTGTCTTATCTTGCATTTTCTACATCATAATCTTAAGTAGTTTAGGCTTGATTTCTTGTTTTTCTCACTATAATCTTAAGTGGTTGAAATTTGATTTCTTTTTTTTCTCACCATAATCTTGGGAGTTTACATACCTTTTAGGAAGGCCCAAATCACTTATGCATAATTTACATCACACTTGCTCAATGCTTAAAATTAACCTAATTAGTTGAACATAAGACCTTAATTTATGAGTTGGGAAGGTTAAGAGACTAGAGATAATTTTTCTAGTTTTCTTCATTTTAGGCCAACAGGGTAAAGTAATCAAAAGCCAACTTAATTAAATTTTAAGCCAATGAATCACTCACTATTCCAACTCTAAGATCCTACCCTTCATAAGAAACCATAAAAAACACTTTAATCTAGTTTTAAAGCTTTATTTTAAATTTTAAGAAAATCAAATCAAAACCAATCAACCCTTTAAGTAGTTTATTTGACATTGGTTAGCTTTAACTAATCATAGTAAGCCTCCTCAAGAGAATTGACCTAAGTTGACAATTATCTACATAGTGTGAAACTTAGCACTATTTTGGTAGTTAATGTTGGAAGCACTCTCGTGGGCATCTCATGAGATAACGCTTTGGATAGTCCTATTGGAATGCTTTTAGAAGAAGTTCTCCCATAGATGGACCTATCAAAGCACTTTTGGATAGAAGCGCTCTGGAAATACTAGTGCGCTCTTACATAAAAGTGCCCTAATAACCTCAATTTTTAATTTTTTTTTACAATACTACATGTTACATAACTTTAAATTTATCTACAATATTCTAAAATTGAAACCATAAAATGGTAAAAAAATATACTTTCATTTAAAATTTTAAAAACAATGTTTTTATGAGTTTGGTAGCAACAATCTTAATCAATTACTTGATAAGTTACATTTATTACATACTTTTCCTTGTTATTGTTGACCAAAAATCATATTATATTTGCCCAAATCACATACTTATTGTATTAATTGTGAAAAAATGCTTAAGTGTAGGATTTTGTGCATTAGGGGCATTTTAGTCATAAAATTAAACTTTTGAGAAAATGTTTGGGAGTAAATTTAACCTAAGCCTAATTAAAAAGAACAGACAAGGAATCTAGCCTCTCATAACTTCTAAGACTCCGATTTAGGAAGGTTTAAATACTAACATTTTCATTTTACTAGTTAATTAGGTTTTTTAATTAAATCTATCCATTTAGTTTAATTAGTTAAAATCAATCTACTCTTGGTTAATTTAGTTCACTAGTTTAGCCCTAATTGATCTTAGTTAGCCTCCTCAGTGAAGAATGACCTAGGTTGCCATTAGTACTATATTAGTGTTAACTTAGTGAAGAATGACCTAGGTTGCCACAAATGACATGTCCAAAGGGAAATCCTCATCAAGAAATCTAGACTCTATATCTTTACAAATATTACATGAAATTCTATCAATGCATGCACAATCCATACTAGACTCAAAATTAGATGATAAAGTATCACATGAAAGAGGCAAAGATAAAGCATGCTCATCTACTAAGTTATCAACAACAATTTCAATAGTATTTATTTAGACCTAGCAAAGAATAATCTTCATAAGGATGTTTCATGGTTTCATAGATGTTAAAGAAAACAATCTCATCACCACATTTAAGTACAAGAGTCCCCTTGTCCATATCAATGAGGGACTTTGTGGTCCTCATGAATAGCCTACCTAAAATGAGTATATCCTCTCCATTCCCCTTGTTAGCCATATCCAAAACATCAAAGTCAACGAAAAATAGAAGATTTTTCATACTAATAATCAAATCCTCAACAATTCCTTAAGGTCCCCTAATACTTCGATCGACTAATTGACAAATCATGTTAGTAGCATGCAAACAATCAATTTTCAATTAAGCATAAATGGAAGAAGGCATCACATTTATTGCTGCACCTAAATCAATCAATGCATGATAAAACTTTAGAGGACTAATTTGGCAAAGGAATAATGAAGGATCCAAGATCCTCACACTTTATGGGAAGTTGGGGCTTCATGATAACACTAATAAAGGATGGCAATTGAACTCTAGCATTTGGTTTAAATTTCCTGTTATTTGTGCAACACTCCTTGAGATACTTGGCATATTTAAGAATGTTTCTAATCAAATCTAAAAGAGGCACATTCACTTGAATTTTAGAAAAGATGTTCATCACCTCTTGGTCTTGTGGTGCTTGAGCTAGTGATTTGGATGCTTGAGCTTGAGGGAAGGGCAATTTCCTCACAATTTCTTGACTTAGTGTAGCTTCCTGACCCTTCTTCTCCTTCTCATGTTACTGGACATTCACGTTTTGGTGCTGTACAGTGGCATTTTGGACTTGATTTCTTAAATTTTCTTGCTCTTTTGGCTCCTTTTTAGGTAGGGGATCACTATAGACTTGTTCTACACCTTCCTCATCTTCATCATTACAAGAAATAGCATCATTAGTGCAAGAATTTGCATTAAAATCACAAAGAATAGGTGCTGGAACAGATTTTTCATAATTAAATTTTCCATCAACAAGTTCATTTTCATCATTTTTACCAACCATTTATCTACTTCTAAGCTTAATGGAGTTAATAGAAGACTTAGGATTGATGACCATATTTGCTAGGCAAAATAGGTTGTTGAACATTAGTAGAAGAAATATGGTTAGTTAAAACACTCATTTGCTTATACAAAACTTCTATAGCATTTTTCACAGAGGACATATCATTATTGGTAGCTTTGTTTAGAGCTTGTTGAGCTTCTCTATCACTCTTAACCTCATTTAATAACAACTCAAAATTTTTGGACGGCATGGTATTGGCATTAGAATGTGAAGAAGATGGTCCCTCTATAGGTACAAGTTGCCTAGAAGTACTAGAAGGTTGAGAGTAAGAACCATTACCTTTACCTTGATAAAAATTTGAGGTACTACCTTGTCCTTATGGCACTGAGTTGTCACTATTTTAAAACCTTTGGAATTGCCCTACTTGTTGTCCTTGATTTAAGACTCCACTTGGATTGGCGTAAGACAAATTATGGTGGTTCTTCCAAGTTGGATTGTATGTTCCCATACATGCCTTGTTGACCTCATCCTTGGTTATTTGCCCTATACATATCATTCAATTCATGAGCATATTCATATTGTAAAGGACAATTACCATCACTATGCATGAAAGAGTTACAACAAGAACAAGACATAGGAACCATAGCATTGCAAGGAACACCAACATTTGACACATTCCTAAAGTTAGCATGTGTATTTGCATTTATTTATGGTGAAATGAGCTTTCCAATTCTTTATGCAAGGTCATCTAATTGTGAGCTTGGCAAACCATTAGCAACTGAAGCTACTTTGGTTCCCTCACTCTACATTGAGCTTTACTTTGTGCCATTTTATTAATCAATTCCTAAGCTTTGTTGGGAGACAAATCACTAAGGGAGCCATTAGAGGCGGCATCGAGACTCATCTTATCCTTAGGCAAGAGACCATCATAGAAATATTGAAGAGTGCTCACTTAGGATTTATGACATGGACATCTAACTAGCATAGATTGGAATCTATTTCAAAACTCAAAAAGACATTCATCAAAATTTTATACTATGCTTATGATTTGTTTTCTCAAGCCAGCTGGCTTAGGTAATGGAAAGAATTTATTCAAAAACATATCCCTCAACTCTTCCCAAGTGTGTACCTTAATATGAGGTGGAAAGTTCATATACCATTCTTTAGCATGTGACTCAAGACAAAACACAAATGCCCTAACTTGAACTTCATCTATATGAGTACCCACTGATTTCATGGTATTGCACACAAGATATAAAGAATGTAAGAATTTATGACAATCCTCACAGGGCAACCCATGAAACTTAGGTAATGGTTGAATAAGAGAATGTTTAAGGTCAAACATATGATCATGTTAAGGAATGTACAAACCATAGGAATTAGTATTCAAACTAGGAGAAGTAAGTTGCCTAATGAAAATCTCATCATTTGGAGGATTACTGAAATGCACGATTATGATTTTGCATGAAGTTTCCATTATTCCCTAGGTTTGGTGAATGGATTTGAGTGTTGTTTAAAGGTGGAATTGGTGCTAGACCCTCAAGATTTATACCATTTCCTTGGTTAACAACCCCAAAATTTTGGTTTTGAACATTTTGAAGCATAAGATTGACATTAGGTTGGGATTATGGTCATTATTGAAGTTTCTAGGCATTCTTAAATGAGCAAGATCAATGTTGTGATTAGGAGCAGCCATGGAGGATTCTAAAACAAGATGGTTGTCAATTGAATTTTTCTCTTTTCTTATCCTCCTAAGGTTCTCTCAATCTCTTGATCAATTGGTATTTACTCACTAGGTCTCCCATGGGTCATGCAATGTAATGCAAAGAAAATGAAGAACAAGAACCAAAATCAACAATAAAAACACTAAAGACACAAAAACAAGAACACCTAAAGCTGGTTCTAAAAAAATGAAAGACTCAAAGAATGCAAAACACACAAAAACTTGCAATGCAAGCAAGTAAAAGACTTACAAGCAAAGCAAAAGAGAAAAGTAATATTTTTTTAAATTAGAGAAAATTTAAAAAATTACTCAAACACAAAATTAAGTAAAATAATAAGGTGAAGTCAGCACTAAAACACGCAAGGGAAGAGTTTAGAAATTCTCAAGAAAAGTCTTCTTCTAAAACTGGATGTTTTGGAACTCTACTTTCTACCCAGTCTGCTTGTGCAATTTCTAAAAATAAATTCCCACATCCAAATGACCTGAAAATTTACTTTTAATTAGGGAAGATACTAAAAAAAATATATAAAAATTTCATATTTTTCAAATATCCAATACTTCCCAGTTTTTCTTGCAATTCTAGCTACAGCAATCTAGAAATAGAATTTCTTCCAAATTGACCTTGTGAGGTTTATCACTTGTTTCAAAGAGGTTAGTGGCTTAATCACAAAAAACAAAAAAAATGAAGATAAGATACTAAGGAGAAATCTAAGATTTGGATGGAAAAATTTGGATACATACAGAAAAAGTTATGGGCACATAAAATTAATACAGAGTCCTGAAGTTCTCTGAAAAAGTGTATTTGACCTTATGTACTTCAAAAATTCACTTAGTGGAGTATACAAATCCAAATTGTACCACACCACTTTTTTTCAATAGCTAAGATATAAATATTTTTATACACAAATTTTTATATTTTTTCCCTAATAGAGTAGTTCCCAGCAAAATTTCAAAATTCATCCAAGAAAATTAGGAAATCAGTTTTCACAAAGCTACACTCTTAGTAACCCAAACTTCACAAAATCATGCCAAAAATCACAAAAAATCACAAAAAAATATAAAAATCACAGAATTGACAAATTAAACATAAGTCAACCCTAAACAAATCCTAGCCTTGCCTCCCCAGCAACAATGCCAAATTTTCACTAAGGTTGTTACTATCTTAGCAAAATAATACTAAGCTATACTAATGCAGTATTAGTGTGAACCTAGGTTGATCTCTATAAGGAGGCTTAGTTGGAAAATTTAGGTTTAAAATGTGCTATAAGTTAAAGGTGATTTTGGATAGATTTAATATCAAAGCTAAATAAGCTAATTAACTTAATTCTAAGGTGAATGGAGTAGGTGTGTGAAAACCTATTGAAAGTAGGAACTCCTATGTGGAATTGATCACCTATTATTGTTTGATTACAACCTAGCTAGTTCGGTTTCTTTTCTCTTCTCTTTGGTTTTAGTAACTTAGTTATATTAATCAAGACTTAGCTAATACCTTAACTAACCCCAATCCAAGATTATGGTCTTAGAATGAGCTAAAACAAAGCTAGCATTAAGCTGAACCAAAGTCTTACAAACATGAGTCAATTAGGCAAAGCATATATGAAGGAATCAACATACTCAAGATTATGATCATGAAGATATTCACATGCATTCAAGTTTGCAAGATTATGACAATTAAGAAAACATGTTAAACTCATCAAGCTAAATAAGATTATGAATCAACTTGAAGAGGGGAAAATCTGGAGCTCAAAGTAATAAAACTCAAGTTGTAACAACTATCTTTCAATCATATGAATCATTACTTGAAATAACAAGATCAAAGAGTCACACAAATTTATAATTCTAGAGAGAGAAAAAGTAGAGAGAAGAAATTCAAATCCAACTAGAAAATAATACAAACTCAAGGTTTCCTCCTCCTTATAGTAGCTCCTTCAAGAATCTAGCCTTGCATCTTCAAGTGATGAACAAGATGAAGCTCCAAAATTATGGTCTTCTTCACCATGATTTCGCCCAAAGATGGCTTGGTTTGATCCTTAAGAAAGCTATTATGTTATGTGGAGGAAGAAAAGAAGAAGTGAATGGTGGTGGTTTTGTGAAATTTGGATAGTTAGATTGAGAGATATGGAGGAGAGAGAGTGGAGGTGTAGAGAGAGAAGTGAGAGGATTTGATAAAATTAAAGGTTGAAATCTGAAAATATGAATGAATGATCTAAAAATTAATCCTAAGACTAGGTAAAATGTGTTATTGGATGAAAATATAATGGCCACCTACTAAACAAGTTGCCACAAAACTAATTACAAGTCATTTGGTTAAGTAAGGTTAAAGTTAGTCTAGGTTGCAAGTCACTTGCATGATAATTCCAATGCTTAATCTTCTAATGCCATATATGCATGTATTGTTGGATAGGGAGATGCAGTGAAAGATTAAAATTTTAAAGTCCCTATCCTGATATGAATCGAACGAACTCGTTTAAGTCAAGGTGGATAAAAGAGTTACCTTTTAATTCTTTAAACTTGGGGCACATTCTTTTCAAGAGTTTGGATCTCAAGAGCTGACAACATAGATTTGCTCCTCTAACAGTATCCACACGAATGGCTATCTAACTCGAATAGTGTGCTAGTGCTCCTAGCATCCATTCTTCTTTGAATGTTATTTTTCCTTTTTATAGGGTGTTTCATGGCTCTTAAAGTATTTTTTTTCCACCATCAGAACTTTTCTAACTCTCTCATCCTTCATAAAGGACATCCCTATCTATATATAGTACATAGATAAGGGTTTTCGCCTTCCACTTAAAAGACCCATAAAAATATAATTAAATTTATCTCATAAATTTAATCCATGATATCACGTCTAATTCAAATTTATCTTATAAATTCAAAGTATAAAAATTACATGATATTCTCTCACATCATATTAGTTATTAAATTTAATCTATCATAACCAACTATTTATGTGCTACTATAGGGTATGACCGATAATGATTCAGGTCATAATAGAATATAAAAGGTTCTCAGTCCTCTTTCATACTAAGATTAACAAGCCAGAAGTCTCTTAATCTTGGCTATAGACCTTTCACAGAACCACTTCCTTCAGACCAGCACAACACAGCCTTCCTTCGTTTCCTGTTGGAGGTGTAGCCATAGCAACACATAACCAGCAATCCCCCTTATAGGATCATTGCGGAAATCAAAATTTTGTTAAGGGTCAGATAATAATTCCCCTTTACTCCCTAAAAATAAATTACTCAGCCATACCTATTACTCTTTAATATTTGCAAAGGTTGAAATAATTGAAATAAATACTTTTATTGATAGTAAGAAGAGATCAAAGAATTTTAAACTCGAGATTACAAGAGGGAGGCAAAGAGAAGAAGTTGAGCTCCTGTCCTACCTCTGAGATTACAAGACTTTATATAGAGCTAGCATACCAACCTTAATCACATGATCATGGTTAATTGATGATAAAAAGTAATCATTATGATTACAAGGAAACAAACCTACTTTTTGACTAAATGGAAAAGTAAAGAAATAATTACAATGATTGCAAGAGACAAACTAACTTTTGGCTTCTTTTTGACTTTATTTTTCACTTTGCCTGCTACCTTACTTTTCTTTAAGAGTTGGCAATCACTTTTGTCTTGTCAGCTACTTTTCTGCCATCTTCTTATTGTCTTTATATGTTAATAAGACTAATCCAAAATATTCATGTTGATGGATGGGTCTTCATAGTCTTTATTAGCTTGTCTTCTCTCTTCACAATACTTACATTTGTGGATTGCATATTTAGATAATACTTAACATATTTTCTTTTTTGTCCCTTCATCATTTTCCATTTGATTATTTCTTAATCTTTCATACCAATTATTAAAACTTCTTGAATTTCTTCTATTTCTTCCTACTAAGAAGGTACATATATTAGGGCCAATGAAATATGTCCACTAAGCTTTATCTACAGTTGTTGTCCTATTGAGTTCTTGAAAAAATAATGTTCACTTCTTGTGCTCTGATAGTGGAGATCTTGTATCTGAGGTCTTCATCATTCATAATATCTTCTTTTTCTTCTTTGTCATACTTAAAAGGTCTTCTTGTTGTCTCAAATTTAATCAGATTAATTGAATGATAAAATTTGTCAAGAGTTATTTCAGCTATTGTTTAGTAACACTGAATATAAACTCGGTATTGAGTTACAATTTCAAAATAATGTTTAGCGGCTTCTTTGATGGAATCTGGAAGTTTGGATATTTCTGAGATATCATTAGATTGACATATTGAGTGGATAAGGCCATAATTAAAAAGGCTTTTTACAAGTTCTGGATTAGTGTTTAGATAAACAATGACTTTTTTTGAAGGAATAATGGGAAATATATTTAATATTATTGGTGTTTAGAAGGAGAAAATGGTTGGTCTTATTGATAAAGAGTTTGAAATAAGTATACTGTTCTAGGGTTTTAAAGGATGGAGAGGTCACTAGGCTTGAACTTCTTCTTTTAGAAGAGGTATAAGTTGAATGGAAGATGAAAAGTCTAAATCCTAAATATTTAATAATTCTCTATTCTGACATGTTTTAGTTACTATTTAGGCTTTAGACTTTCCAGCTTCTTTTACTATTTCGGTAAAAGGAATTATTGGACCAGATCTATTTGGACTATGAGGCTAAAATAGAGAATCAAGTGTCTGAGTAGATGACTCAGCTACTTGTATTACTTGTTTTTGAGGGAATTGGGATATTGGTTTCTTAGATTTCTCTAAGACCTTTACTTGACTTGTCAAAATATTCACCTCATTTTTTAGATGAACTACTATTTTAGATAATGATTGCATACTTGTATTTAATTATCCAACCATTAGGCTCATATTCATTTTTAGAATATTCACCTCCATAATTACTTGGTCTAGTGGGGTCATTATTGGTCCTTTTGGTGAACCACCACCACCATATGTCATCATACTTGTCTCCTTTATATTTAGCTCGATCTGGACAAATAGTCAACAATAAGATTATTTTTACCCTTGATATATTCAATTTTATAATTATAATAAGACATATCATATTGCCACTTAATTAATATTTTATTATATAATTGAGTTGTCTTAATTCCTTTATTCAACCAATGTTTTACTTAGTATTATCAGTTCTTATAATGAACTTAGTGTTTACAATAAATAATTCAAACTTTTGTATAGCTTTTACTATTTTTAAAAATTCTTTCCAATTAGAATGATATCTAGTTTGAGAATCATTAAATTTTCTGCTAGCATATTTAGTTATTACTTCTTCTTAATTTTTATTGATGTGAGATAAAGCTGCTCCCCAATAATTTTCGCTATCATCTATATAAATTATCCATATTACATTATTATTTACTGGAATAGTTAATTTAGGTAAATCTTGACATAATTTTTTGATCTAGTAGATTATTCTTTCTTTTTCTTTATCCCATATCCATATTGTCTTTTCTCCAACTAATTTACTTACTTTTGCTGTTAATTTTAATAAGTTTGAAATATAGTTCCTACCCTGATTCACTAGTCCTAGAAATAATTGAATTTCTTTCTTATTTTTTATTTTATCAAATTCTAATATTTTTTTAATAATATGTTCCTGTAATTCTATTCCATTATTAGTTATATATTGACCTAAAAATTCTATTCTTTCTTTTCTTAATTTTGCCTTTTTAGGTGATATATTCAATCCTTTCTCTTCTATTAAGGTTATAAATTTTTTTAAGTGTTTTTCATGTTCTTCTTTATCCTTTAAGAATATTAAAATATCATCTATATATATTATAGCAAAATCTTTTATTGGTAATAACAATATTGTCACATGTTCTTGAGATATACTAGGGCTATTATGAAATTCCATAAGTAATACATTCCATTCATATAATCCTTCTAATGCACTAAATGTAGTATATTTTTTACTTTCTTCTTCTAATTTTATTTGAAAGAATCCTAATTTACAATCAAATTTGCTAAATATATTTTTTTTCTCTTATTAGATTAAGCAACAAGTCTATTTTTAAAATTAAATATCTATTTCTTATTGCTAATTCATTTAACATTTTATAGTTTATGAGTAATATAGATTTTTGTCTTTTTTTTTCACTATATTTTATTATAATTATTGCAGGCGATGAATATTCAGATCTACTTTCTTTTATTAACTCATATTTTTTCATTTCATTTATATGCATTACAAATTTTTTTTTATCATTTTCTGTCTATGGATAAGGTTACGGTTTATTTTTTTACTATAGTCTCTTAATTATTTTTGCTAAAGGTTTAGATTTTTCCCAATATATTAAAGGATTATCACTATAATTTTTTAATAATCTTTGTTCAATTGATTTTATTTCTTTTGTAGTATTTAACATTTTTACTGAATTTATGACTTCATTATTATATAGAGGTTTTTTATTTGGCAAGAATTGTACTTCATATTCTTCCGTTTTCTTTTAAAATTTTTCATCTCTTCTACTATATGGTTTAATTACTCTTACTCCCCATGATTAGTGATTACAAGGTGTTATTAGTATTATTACTTTTTCAAACATATGTAAGAGATAATATTGTTCAATAAAATCTATTCCTAATATTACATCACATGAATTATCATTATATTGGTTTAATTTACTTATTTTTAATTCATATTCTCCTATTTGTATCATTAATCTCTGGCCTCTAATTCTATACAATTAATTTCTTTTCCTACTCATTGCATTCTTAATATTTTACTTTTCTTTTTCCATAATTCATCAGGTAATACATTTGCTTTTGCTACTGAGATATTTGCTCCTGTATCAACTAAAACATGATATTTTCTAGATCTACATTTTTTATAATTTAATTGTATCAATATGTAATATAATTTTGTCATATTAACTTTATCTTTTAAATAACTATTATTTGGTGATTAATATTTATTATAATTCTTTCTTTTTGTATTTGCCATGATTTTACTTATTCTAAAAAGTCTTTTCCTAAAATTATTTTATGTTGGCCATTATTATCATCTATTACCCAAAAATTTACACTTATGACATCTCTTTTATTTATTGATGAAATTGCTCTATTTCCTTCATTAGTTACTTCTAAATTATTGTTTGTTAAATCTAATTGTATTGTACTTTTTTTTTCTGGGTCTACTAAAGTCATTATATCTATCCAATTTGATTTTTGTTTTACTTCTATTAATATATAATTATTATTTTCTCTTAGTGGTTCAGGTCTTAATGACTCTAAGTTTGAGGTTATAGGTCTTTCATTTCTTGATCTTAACAGTAATCTTTCCTCTTCTAATATTCATCTACTTGTTCTAAGTCTTTATTCTAAATTTAGACTTCTTCTGGTAGGTTGATTTATATTTATATTTAATGTAGGTGTACTGATTCTTAATGATCTTTGTCCTATATTATTATTAGTTATTAATCTTCCAGGATTATTTTTAGTTTCATAATATCCTATATTATTATCTAATTCTAACCATAATTGTTTAGGTATTATTATCCTAGTTGGGTTTAATTCTATTTCTTATAATACAGGCATAAATTGTTTATCTATTGTTAATTTTCCTTTGTTTCTTTTATAAATTTTATATTCATTTATAAATACTAATCCTATCATAGCAGTTATACTTATTGTTCTTGATTCTGGTAATAATTTTATTCCTCCTAATTTATGATAAGTTAATAAGGTGTTATTCATATTTTCATCAACTCTGAAAATACAAAAATTAGTGTTTATTGTGAATTTTAATTTTTGATATATTAAATTTTTTGTTAATATTCCTAAAATACTTTCTTCAAAACTACTTCTTATTCTTCTATCAATTATTAATAATTTTATTAGTGAATTTCTTTTTTCTTGAAACTAAGCTTTTACAAATAATTGTACTCCTACAATATATATATTTCAGTTACTTCATCTTTAAATGGTAATTTGTTTATTTTAGCATCTATTAAAGCTTTACTTATTAAAGATATTCTTAATACTCCTTCTATTAATGTTGATTCTATAGGGTGCTTCTTTTCTAATACTGCACATGCATATTTTTTTTGTTTCTTAAATTTTACAAGTTTTCCTACTTTGTTCATAAAACTTTCATTTTTTAATTCTTTAGGTTTTAAATTTAATTTAATATCTCTTATCTTTTCATATTGTTTTTAATTAAAAGTCATTCTTTTTTGAAATATTCCTTCTTTTGCACTTATAATTTCTTCATATTTATCATATTCATTATTACTACTTTCAAGTTCATCTTCTAACCTATTCATCATATACATATAACTCATTTCTTCTTCTATTTCACTATTTTTACTATTTTCAGTTTTAGTTTCACTAATTATTTTTAATTTATAAATTTCTGTATCTGATTTATTTAACTCTTTTTCTATTTCAAATATTTCTTCATCATATCCTATAGGTTCTAAATTTTCTTTATAAGCTTCTTATATTATTTTTATTATTTTCTTATCTTTTTTACTTGCACAGTTAGGTAATATATGTTTTAATTCTCCACAATTATAACATTTACATTTCTTGAGTTTTTTATTATAATTTATTCTTCTTTTCCCTTTTGATTTAAAGAATTTTCTTGGTTTGTATTTTTTTATATTTTCTATAATATTTTTCTTTTGGATATTTTCTAAATTTTATTTTCAACTTTCTTTTCTTTCTTTTTCTTCATACTTTTCTAGTTTACATCCCCATTTATGTCCTTTTATTAATTCTCCACATCTTAAAATTGTTTTATTTGTTTTATAATATTTCATATTTCTCCATACATTTTTACATTTATTAGCTATATATTTTCTATAAAATAATTCTCTTCTTCCCATTGTATCTACTTTATTTAATACATTTATTGGGCCTTGAGTTAAATCATCTAATATTGTATCCAATAATAATTTTGGTAGTTTTCTATAAAATAAATTTAAATAAAATCTTTCTTCTTTTATGTCTCCTAATCTTACTTCATAGTAATGATTTTTATATTTACATATCAAAATATTTAAATATTCTAGTTTTAATGAACATAATTATATTTTATGTAATATTTTTATTACATTTTTTTGGTTACTTATTTCTTTTATATCTCTAGTTAATCCTACAAATTCATTTAATAATAATATTTGATATTTTTCTACTATCATTGCATAATATTCTCTTCTATTACTATTTTTTTTTGTTTGGTTTCCTAAAATTTTCACTAAATTCTTGAGGTTTAATTCTCCACCAATTTTGTACATTTCTTAAAAATGTTGCTTCCGTTAACATAGTTACAGTTTGTATATCTACATTATTTTCTACTAATGCTATTAATGTTGCTTTACCCCATTCTTCTAATATTTTACTGTTATATAAATTGCAATCTAAATCTAACCATATTTCTGAATTTGATATTTATTTACTTTCATATTGTGCTAAGGGTGTTAGTATAAATTCATTATTTCTTGGTATATTAAATGTAGCTTGAAAAGGTACATTATTACAATCTATTTTGTTTAGTTTTATAAAATTAGTTTCGTAATATAATTCATGTTCATCTGGTTCTAACATTCTTTCATCTCTTGGTTCTTCTGATATTCTCCTTGATTCTCCGTTTCTATTGTTATATGATGGATCATCTAAATTTGGTGGTCTAAAGTCTTCAAGCATTCCATAGAGTTGTTCATGAATTACTAGTTATGAATTTTGCATATTTGTAAAAGCTTCATCATAATTATTATTTATCAAATGCTTATATGTTTGTTTTATTTTTTCTAATTCTTCTCTTTCTTCATTTTCTTCATTTTCCAATAATTTTTCTAATTCTTTTGATTGACTTTTTATTTCATCTTCTAATTCATTTATTGCTTTAGCCATATTTATATTTACATTTTGTTGAGGTATTTGTTGTATTTTCCTTTTGGGTTTATAATTATAATTTCCTAACATTATTTCTGCAGCTCTATTTACTTCTTCAAATTCTTCTTCATTTATTGCATTTTCTCCTCTTAATTCTATTTCTATTTCTATTTCTAGTTTTTGTTTTCTATTTTCTCTATCAAATATTTCTAATTCTAATTTTTTTTATTTGTGCATGTATAAACCATATATTATTATTCATTATTTCTTATCCTTTTCTTAATTTTTCTATTTCTATTCTAGTTTGTTTTATATTTTCATGCATATCTTATTTTCTTATTTTTTCTTCAGTCATATAATTATCTTCATTTATTCTCACCATATTTACTTGTGACTATTCTTCTTCTACACTATTATGAGAATTTATTCCTAAAGCTTCCATTATTCTATAAATGTTATGCTTTATTAAACTTTGTTCAGATCTTAATTGTTTTGTATCATATTTTATTTCTTTTAATTGTTCATTACAATCCTTTTTTAGTTCATATACTTTTTGTTTTAAAGGTTTAGCATATTCTTTAAGTCTTTTCATTTTTTCTCTAAGATTTTCTTTTTCCAACATTATTTGTACTTCTTTTGGTAATATTTTTATTATTTCTTTTTCATTAAATAAATGTTCTAGATCACTTATATTTTTGTTTATATAACAACCTAATTGTTTTATTAAAAATATATTTGTCTAATTTGCTTGATTACTTATACTATTTCCTTCTCCTTCTAATAAAAAGGTACTAAAATATATGAAAGATTTTCTACAGGTAAATAAGAGCTTTTTGGGATTTTATTTGGTTCTACTTTATACATTTTTAGTTCAATAGTTTTAATTATATTCATTATGAAATATATATATACATTCGAATATATATACATATATATATATATCTTGAACATATATATATATATATATATTTAATTTTATATATCATATACATATATCATTTATATATGATACACACACACACACATGAATATATATATATATATTTTGAAAATAAATATATATAAAATTATATTTTATATTTTATAGTTCATATAAATATAAATATATATATATATTTATCAAATAAATATTCAAATATATATAACTCATTCACCCTATATTACATTTATTGAATGTAAACATGTTTCAGATTCAATGAACTTTGACATTATAACTCGAGTTGGGCTGTTCTTATGTGCGACCCTATAGGCCCATATAAAATTGAGAGCAGGCTAATTATGCTATTAGCCCACAAGTCACAAGTGGCCTCTAGCAAGACATTGTAACTACCTAATTTATATAGGGATTGATGATCTAATGTAATCTATCATGCAACCATATCACATCCCTTTTGTCACTTGATATTTTGGTCAAGTATAAGATATGGAATTGTTATTCTCCTTTACCTAATCGTTACTTTCTTGATCTCTGAGTGGACTGACAATAACAATGGAAAAATGCTTGCCATTGTAGTATGGCCATACATTTTCTCAGTCTTACTCATCGAGGGGCCCAGTAATATCTCTCACTTAATGTGAGGGATAAATTTCATCTTGATCACTTATATTCCTCTGTATGAATATTACTAAATTCAATCATAGCCTTTATGATCACTCAGTCAAATGTGACTTTTGACTAGGTCAAAGTTTAGTGGTCATCATGTAGGAATCCATGATGATCTTAGGTCAAAGGGCTTAGTGATATAGTTATATATGAGATAAGCTTATGACTTATACCATGCAGCTTTCTTATAGCAGGTCGGTTCAGCACCTTGTACTCTTTCGAGTGGCTATGACTTTGATTTGTATCTCTTTAATTAATCAAAATCATACTAGTCTTGTTTCATCTATGATCCCTCATAGATAACCAATCAGGGACATTTAGGACAATCACTATAGTTTGTCCAAAGATACAGTTATCATATTGAATATGCAATTGTTATGATAATAAAAGAGAAATTCATTAAATAACAATGTGATAACAATGTGCATAGTACAATAATTGACCTTAGGGTACAATTTTCAACATCCTACCACTTGTACTAGGTAAAATCATTAATTTGTCTAGTTCCCATTGTCCTGACATGACGCTCATGCTTTGCCTGTGTAAGAGGCTTTGTAAGAGGATCAACAACATTTTCTTTTCCTACTACTTTGCATATTTTTATATCACCTCTATCATTAATCTCTTTGATAAGATGGAAATGCTTGAGTATATGCTTGGTCTTTTGGTGTGACCTTGGCTCCTTGCTCTGTGCAATTGCACCACTATTGTCACAGAACAAGTTTATTGGATTTGAGATGTGGCACCACTCCTTGTTTAGCAATGAACTTCCTGATCTAAACGACTTCTTAAGCTGTATCTGATACTACTATATACTCAGCTTCTATTGCAGAAAGCTGTTATGCCCTACTTTGAGCTCTTTAGCTCACTGCCCCACCATTTAAGGTAAACACATATCCTGATTGTAATTTAAGGTCATCCTGGTCAGTTTAGAAGCTTACATCTGTGTAAACTATTACAACTAGCTTGTCATCCAATCCGCCATATACCAAGAATAAATCCTTAGTCCTTCTTAAGTACTTTAGGATATTCTTGACAGTAGTCTAATGATCCTCTCTTGAATCTGCTTGGTATTTGTTGGTCATACTCAAGGCAAATGAAACATTCGGTCAAGCGCACATAATGGCATACATGATAGATCTAATTGCTGAGGCATATGGAACCTTACTCATATGATCTTGCTTATTTTGTGTATTAGGACACTGGTCTTTACTGAGATGAATGCCATGAGACATGGGGATGAAACCCTTCTTTGAATCCTGCAACTGAACCTATATAGTATCTTGTCTATGTATGTGCTCTGACTAGGCCTATCAGCTTTTTGGATCTATCTTTATATCTTAATCCCAAGGATGTTAGTGGCTTTACCTAAGTCCTTCATAGAGAAAGATTTTCCTAATCAAGACTTGACATTCTGCAAGGTAGGAATGTCATTCCCAATGAGTAGGATATTATCTACATATAGCACTAGAAATATAACTGTGCTGCTATTAACACTTTTATAAACACAAGGTTCATCAATGTTTTGAATGAATCCAAACTCTTTGATTACTTCATCAAAACATTGACTCTAGCTCCGAGATGCTTACTTCAATACATAAATGGATCTTTAAAGCTTACACACCTTTCCAAAGTCTTTTGGACGTACAAAACCTTCAGGTTGTGTCATGTACACTTCCTTAAGTAGACATCCATTAAGGAATGCTATTTTAACATCCATCTACCATATTTCATAGTCATAATCTGCTGCAATGGCAAGGAGGATTCTGATTGACTTGGCCATTATGACTGGTGAAAAGGTTTCATCATAGTCTATATCATGTGTTTGGGTGAATTCTTTTGCAACCAATCATGCCTTGAAGACATTCAGTTTACCATCCATGTCAGTTTTCTTCTTAAAAACCCACTTGCACCTGATGGTTTTTATTCCTTCAGGTGGATCGATTAAGGTCCATACCTTATTATCGTACATGGATTGCATTTCAAACTTCATGGCATTTAGTCATTTCTTAAAATTTGGTCCCATTATAGCTTCTTGGTAGGTGGTTGGTTCATTATGTTCAATGAGCAACACATCACAACATTCATTAATTAGAAATCCATATCTTTGAGGATTTGGGTAGTGGGATTGTAGACATAGTATCCCTTTGTTTCTTTAGGATACTCTACAAAAAGGCACTTTGTGGATTTGGGTGCTAACTTATTTGAGGCTTGTTTCTTAACATAAACCTTACTTCCTCAAATCTTGAAAAAAGACAAACTATATTTCTTCCTAATCCATATCTCATATGGTGTCTTCTCAATTGCCTTAAATGGAACATGGTTCAGTGTGAACGCAGCTGTTTCTCGTGCATAGCCCCAAAAGGATGGTGGAAGATCTACTTGACTCATCATGATAAAACCATATCTAATAGTGTCCAATTTTTTCCCTCAGAAACACCATTTCATTGGGGTGTTGCTAGAGGAGTTAATTGTAAGACTATCCCACAACTCCTGAGATGATTAATGAATTCTTGGCTTAAATAGTCACCTCCTCAATCATATTAAAGAGTTTTAATAGTCTTACCAAGTTGGTTTTGTACTTCATTTTGAAATATTTTGAACATTTCAAAAGATTCAGATTTGTGTTTCATTAGGTAGATGTATCCATATCTACTATAGTCATCAATAAAGGTAATGAAGTACAGATAACCCCTTTAGCAGTTGTACTCATTAGTACACATACACCTATATGAATGAGTTCCAATAAGTCATTAGATCTCTCATTATGTCCAATAAAAGATGCTTTTATCATCTTTCCTAATAAAAAAGATTCACAAGTGTCATAAGATTCAAAATCAAACGAGTTGAAAAGTTCATCTTGATGGAGCTTAGAAGTGCATTTCTCATTTGTATGGCCGAGATGATAGTGGCATAAGTAGGTTGGATTCAAATTGTTCGATTTGATCCTTTTAGTAGTTACGTTATAAATGTTCTCATTATTAGGATGTTCCAGATTTAAAAGATAATGACCAAAATGCAAATCACTATCAGCATAAAAAATGTCATTTTGATAAATAGAACATTTACCATTCCTAATAATGGAAGTAAAGCCTTCCTTATCCAAATAAGAAAGAGAAACCATGTTGCTACTCAAAGCATGAACATAATAGCAATTATTCAAAACTAATAAAAGCCCACTAGGAAAAAGTAATTCATAAGTGCCTACGGCTAAAGCAGCAACTCTTGCTCTATTTCCAACTCGTAAGTCTACTTTGCCCTTCATAAACTTTCTACTATCTCTGAGACCCTGCATATTTGTACAAATGTGAGAACCACATGTAGTATCTAATAACCATGTAGAAGAAGTAGAAAGGTGAATGTTTATAACATAAATACTTGAAGGAGTAGCTCCGCTATTTTTCTTCTCTTTCAAATCTTCTAAGTAGAGCTTGTAATTCCTCTTTTAATGACCTGTTTCATTGTAAAAGAAGCAAACTCCTTCCTTTGGAGGCTTTGCCTTCTTGGCTGGAGGCTTAGTTTCAGGCTTGTTTGACTCTTTGGTCTTACCATCTGAGCCTTTACCCTTTCCCTTGCCTTTGCCTTTTCATTTCTTTTTCATACCCTTTCCTTTCTGAACCATTAAAACAGTACTAGGCCTTTTCTTAATGTTTTGCTTAGTAGTTTTAAGCATCCCATGTAGTTCAAAAATGAATTTCTCCATGTCATTCATGTTATAATTCATAACAAACTGGTCATAACTTTCTGGGAGTAAGTTTAAGATCAAATCTGTAGCTAACTCCTAGCTCAAGGAAAATCCAATCCTATCAAGGTGATCAATATAGCTCTTCATCTTTAAAATATGAGTGCTAACTGATGCACCCTTAGCCATCTTGCAAGAGTGTAAGGCCTTTATGGTCTCATACCTCTCTTGCCTTCCCTGTTGCTAGAACATTTCCTTAAGATGTTCAATCATCTCATAAGCCTTCATGTGTTCCAAATCTCTTTGAAGTTTTGAAATTATGGTCGCTAGCATTGGGCATCCTATATCCCCCAAGTCATTGGTGTGCTTTGTGTAAGCATCCCTTTGAGCTCTTAGAGCATTAGTTGCAGGCTCTTCAGGAATAGGTTCATCTAGGATATAAGCCTTTCTTTCCCGATTGAGAATAATTCTCAAGTTCCTGAACTAGTTAAGAAAGTTTGTCCCATTGAGTTTGTCCTTCTTAATAACTAATCGCAACGATAGTATAGCAGTGTTACTAGTCGACATGATTTTACAATAAAATACACAAAGTTAATTTTATACCTCTTACTAAAACTAACAACCTTCAAACTTGATTAGTAGGCTAAGACCTATATTTCACTTAAATTTAAGTCAGCTTTGGCAAGACACTTAAAATTAAGTTATTTAGGTAGGTAACTCATGTACCAATTACAGCACATGTAACACTTAGATCTTTATGGGATTCAATTATCATATGATCTAACATGTTCAATCCCATCTAATGCCTTGATATTTAAAACTATTTTGATTATCTCAATTAAGTCAGACAATAATGAATCTTTATGAGTAGCACCATTACTCACACTTATCTCACCAAGATAACCTAAATGTATCCACTTTAATGGATCCTACATTTGAGTAATCTAGGTTTTGACAAGTTTTTATTAATTGATGGCATTATGACTTAAGATTTTAATTAGAGAGTTTGATTTATTAATTCAATAACTGTGTAAAGTGAAAGCATTTGTATGTCATACAAAATCATGCATATTATGATCTAATCAAAAGCATAATTAAACATGACAAAATATGGTTCACCTAACCTATGTCCATCCTAAGCAAATGAGAGGACCTCTCTAAGAAGATAAATTACATCAAGAAACCTTATTTATACATATGAGGGGATTGAGATGAGAAGAGAATGTACATTTAAAGTTTATAGAGAGAGGCATGACACGTAGGCCATATTTAAAATTTACAACCCTTGTAAAACTAGAGCCATATATATCACCATACCCAAACAACTTCAAGGAAAAGAAAAACACAACAAATAAATAATTCATATATAATGAAGGGCTACAAATTGTGAATTAAGTTGTGTTACCTAGAGTTAGTCACAGTGATCTCACTAGTTGGTTAACGGGCGAGGTCAAGGGCTAATGCCCCTTGTGGGGGGTGCAGGGGCGCAGCAACCCCCAAAGATTTTGAAATGCAAATTCTTTTTGAATGAGTAGCCTTAGGCCCTTTGGATTCATTAATCATATTGACAATCCAGCCTAAACCATATGAGAACGTGAACGAACAATAATGACATTAAGAATGTACATCATATGGACGAATTAGTCATATTGAAAACGCACATCACATAGCTAAATATTGATCATATTAATTTATTTAAATTTATATAAATTTGAGTGTGTATATATATATATAATGAGTTTATATATATATATGTTTAGAAAACATCACATGAAAAACATATATAGATTTTGAAAATATTACATACAAATTTCGAAAATCTTAAAGCAACGTTCATCACATCAAACTCTAATTACTTTTCCTAATAAATCTCAACCTAGGATGAATCAGTAAAAACTAATTGGACCAATCATCTCAGTTTATCAAAAGACATAGCCCTAATTTGGTGAAAAAGTGCATTTTAGGACTAAATTACCCCTAATGCATGTATTTTATTACTTAGGCAAAATTGCACTAAGAATGTGATGTCAATACATATAGAGACTCTTAACATATAGAAATGATCCTAAAGGTAATGCACACATAAAATTCCCAATTTTTGCCCTTGAAATCCCAACAAAGTGCAAAATGACCAAAATACCCTTAATATGCACACTTTCTCATTAGGGCTCAAAACCCTGATTTAACATCAAGAATGCACATTTTCGGGTTTCCTATCATGAAATGTGGTCCTAAATACTTAAAAAAATTATGTAACAAATATGACCTATCAGAAGCTAGTATAGGGAGAATGACAACCCATAGTGTGAGAAAATGAGGGAGACCATGACCTACAAGTAAGTTATGAAAACATTGGCCAGCTAACCCCTCACATATGTTTAAGCTAGGAAAGGCCTAGACTATAGACTATCCTCGTGTATTATAGCCTACAGTTTCTTGTCAAAGGAATAAGGAGGACACAAGGGAGATGTGATCATGCATATAGTGAAAAAGGGGCATATGATTGTTGTAATGTGACCCTAGAGAAATAAAGTATGTGAAAGCCTTATTCTTTATGAATGACATTAAACTAAATAGTATCCTATGAGTATGCATCATTGTGAATTAGGAAATGTGGATGTAACTTTTGAAATATACTTTATGATTGGATATTAATCCTTCTCTCAATATATGTTTTAATGTGAACTAAAAGGTTGGAGTTACACTCCTAAACATGCTTGTGTTTGTTATATTGCTTAACTTGCCACTTGTATAAAAATTAATTGACATACATTAGTATGAGTTAGTTGGACCTTAGTTACTAAGTAATTGTACTTACCCTATTATCTTCAATATTATAGGAAATAGCTCAAGAGGAGCTGACAAAGGAAAACAATTAGAGGCATAGGATTGTTATCCTAATAATAGGCCTCATTTATTTTAAGTATTTATGTGTATATGATGATTTATATTGCCAACTAGGATTCATCCCTTTTGGGTCTTACTTGCATTATGTGTTTTGTGAGTTGTAAGTGTATTTTGGGTCTTAGGATGTGTGTTTGTGATGTATGGCAATTATGGTATGGCCAAAATACTAGTGCAAGAGTGAGGCATAACATATGGTGTTTGTGGATTATTTGATCAAATGGGTGATTTTAGCTCCCCCTTCTATTTTTGACAATTAAGGGTTGAGTGTCAAAAATGTGATTTAAAAGAGTTGTGTGTGGTGGTACATTGCATAAGTTCAATTTAGGTTATTACATATCATCTATATGGTGTATATGGCTTTTGGCTTTTGGTTTGTGAATTTAGACACTTAGTTTTGTGAAAAGTAATGAAAAGTGCAAGTTTTGAAATGAGTGTCCAATTTTTGTAGTTCATGTCAATCAAACATTGAATGGAGAAATGGGGTATGCCGGAAGTTGCTCCAAAAGCTATTAAATTGACAGTAGAATTTTGCTATCATGGAAAGTGTAATGCATCGCAGTGCATTGTGCAACAAGCAGTAGTGATAGAACACATTTGTTACTGAAGAATTTGGGCAAAAGGATGATTATTCTATTCACAACTAGGGTATTTATCTAGGTTTAACCACACAACATTTTTGGTTAATCCTTAGAATCAAGGTAAAATTAAAGAGATATTTACAAGATCAATTAGAATCTTATCTAATTAATAAGATACAATAGGAAAGAAATAAGAGTCAAAGATGGCAGACTCGTGCTTCTTCAACCCTAACATGTTTGGGCTTAACCTAATGGGCCTAAGATGTCATATTCCAACACTCCCCCTCAAGTTGGTGAATAGATATTAATCATTCCTAACTTGTCACTTAGTTTTTCAAAATGTTCTCTCGTAAGTGGCTTGCTCATGATGTTGGCAATCTAATCTTTTGAAGGTATATAGGCCAAGTCAATCACTTTTGTTTCAACTTTCTTAGTTATAAAATAGTGATCGATCTCCACATGTTTGGTTCTATTGTGATGTACCGGATTATGTGCACTCTTTATTGCTAACATTTTATCACACCATACCTTGTAAGGTCCCCTTATTTCAATGTGTAGCTCCTTTAAGAGTCTCATGATCCACATTCCTTCACATGTGCCCAGAGCTAGAGATCTGTACTCTAATTCTACTAAGCTTCTTGAGACCACTGGTTGCTTTTTGCACGTCTAAGTCACAAGATTACCCAAATAAAGGTATAATATCCAGTAGTAGAACGTCTGTTAACTACAAAGCCACCCCAATCTGCATCAGTGTAGACTTCTCCATTCTTGTTATTTCCTTTTCTAAAGAACAATACTTTTCTAGGGGTCTTCTTTAAGTATCTTAGAATCCTGAAAGTTACTTCCATGTGCTCTTTATGTGGGCCATTTGAGAATTGACTGACCACACCAACTGCAAAATTGATGTCTAGCCTTGTGTGAGATAAATAAATGAGTTTTCCCACTAGTCTCTAGTACCTCCCTTTATCTATGGGTGATCCTTCTTTTCTTTTCTTTCTTCTCAAGTTCTTTTTATAGTTGGTCTCCATAGGTATATCCATAAGCTTTAACCTTAACAAGCCTGTTTCCATTAATAAATCAAGTGTCTATTTCCTTTGTGAGATGCTGATCCTCTTTTCTGATCTTGCTACTTCTAGACCCAAGAAGTATCATAGGTTTCCAAGGTCATTAACTTTAAATTCCTTGGCTAGATTTGCCTTCAATTGTTAAATCTCTTCTAACTTATTTCATATCAATACAATATCATCTATATACACAATCAAGATAGCAACTTTATTGTAATTATGTTTCACAAACAAAGTATGATTTGATTGACGCTAAGTATAACCATACTATTTGACTGCTAAATGTCCAAACTAGGCCGAAGGGGATTATTTTAAGCTATAAAAATATTTTTGCAATTTACAAACTTGTCCAAGTCTTCCACTTCCTTTTAGCTCAGGTGGTAATTCCATTTAAACTTCCTTCTCTAGGTCACCATTTAAGAATGCATTTTTCATATCTAGTTATAGTAACGGCTAATCAAGGTTTGCAGCTAGTGATAAAAGAACCTTAATGGTATTAAACTTGGCAACTAGAGCAAATGTCTCTTGGTAATCTATGCCTTGGGTTTGGGTATATCCTTTGGCTACGAGTCTTGCTTTATACTTGTTGACAGTCCTATCAGGGATGTATTTGATAGTTAACACCTATTTATAACCCACAATAGTTTTCCCTTTCGGTAGATTAGTAACACTCCAAGTTTGATTCTTTCTTAATGCCCGCAACTCCTCTTGTATTGATACTATCCATTTAGGATCTTCTTTTGCTTCTTCAAAGGTTTTTGGTATTTTCTCATTGGTCATGTTAGCCATAAAGGATTTCATAGGTCGAGAGAGTTTCTTATAAGAAACATACTTACAAATAGGATGTTGAGTACATGTTTGTTTGCCTTTCCTTAAGGAAATTGGCCAATATAAGTCTTCAGAACTTGCATCCTGTTCAAATTCTTGGACTTGCATAAGAATAGTTCGGTCACTACCTTTACTCACATTCTGTTTATGCCCTTGTTTTGCCATTGTGATTGATCCTCTAATATAGTGCCTTTATTTCGCCTGATGTAAGGTTCTTTCTCCTGTATACTAGGTTGTTCCACCCTTGTCTCATTAGTACTAGAATTTTCTAGATTTTCTCTTTTTGTATTACTAAAATTTTCTAGAATATCTTCCTTTATACTAGGTTCATATGAGTTGATATTGGGTTTAGAGGAAACAATTTGAGGTGATTAAGGGTCATTTGATATTGTAAGAAGAGGAGGTATATTGTCATAATTGGTATAGGGTCAAGAAGGGGTTCAGGTGGCATTTAGGACCTACTAGATTCAGTACTTGGGCTGCCAGATGCAAGTTTATTAGAATTACTATTTTCAGAACAAATTAAACCATTCATTATTGGTTTCACTCTCCCCTTAAATGGGTAATTTTTGAAAAAATGGTTGATCTTCACAAAACCAAGCATTCATAGTGATATAAAATTTATGAGTGGAAGGTGAATAACACTTGTAACCTTATTGAGAGACTGGATACCCTAAAAAAATGCATTTGATAGCTCTTAGATCCAATTTTCATTTATGCTTATCATACACAAAAACAATGTAGCCAAAAATTATTTGAGGTATGTTTAGAAATAGGTAAGAGTTTTGAAAAATTTGTTGAAAACTTTATATAAGGGTTTGAAATTTTAAAATTCTTGAGGGCATTTGATTTATTAAATATGCTGCAGTTAAGACAGCTTCACCTTAAAACATTTTTGGAACATTATTGGTAAGCATTAAAGCCCTTGAAACTTCTAAAAGGTGTCAGCTTTTCCTTTCAGCTATACCATTTCATTATAGAGTGTTAACATAAGAGGTTTGATGATGAATCCCATTTTTAAACAAGTATTTTAAAAAGGCTATACTAGTGTACTCACAGCCATTATCACTTCTCAATATCTGAATTGAAGATTTAAATTGATTTTGTATAAAAACATGAAAGCATTGAGAAATTTCAAGTTCTTTAGATTTTTTTTTCATAAAAAATACCCAAAGTTAGACGAGTGTGATCATCAATAAAAGTGATAAACCGTCTAGCATTATTTGTAGTTGAAATTCTAGAAGGTCCCTAAATGTCACTGTGTATCAGTGTAAAAGGTTGGGACATTTTATAAGGATGAGGCAAATACTAGTTTCAAACTTATTTGGGAAAGTAGCAAAAATCACGGTGGAAAAAGGAGGGATTTATTTTATTAAATAAATCTGGAAATAAAAATTTCATATGATTGAGACTTGGGTGGCCTAACCTATAATGCCACAACATCAACGCATTATCTAATGCTACTTTATTTCTCTCTCCCTTTCCTCTCAAGTACTAGAGACCATCTAATTCTTTAGTATTTCCAATCATCCTCTCCGAAGTCAAATCCTAAAAAAAAACAATTAGTGTCAAAGAATATAGCACTATAACCAAGCTCCTTAGAAATTTATTTCACAGAAACCAAATTGTAGTCAATTTCAGGCACATATAATACATTTTCTAGTTTAATATCCTATGAAATTATCACAGTTTCAGCCCCTTCAACCTTGGCATATGTCCCATTAGCAACTTTGACATGAGGATATGCAAATTCAGTTTTAAACTCATTGAGTAATTCTTTAAAACTAGGAATATGGTGAATGGCACTAAAGTCGACTATCCAAATGTTCTTGGATGTTGTGTGGGTGCTAAGTACTGCTATGAGAGACATACCTACTTGTGCTAGAATAACATATGGGTTAGAATTCTCACTGGATTGAGGAATAACTTCATGTATTTCTAAAAGTCTCTTGAGTATTGTGATTTCCTCTTAGCTTAATGGCTGTTTTTCAGATGTAGGACCAGTATATAGTCCTCGAGCTTCACCTTTGCCTTTTCGCTTATTGAGGTTGGGTGGTTTCCCATGAAGTTTCTAGCATTTATCCTTAGTGTGACTACTCTTGTTACAGTGATCAGACCAAAGTACAGAGCATTTGCCTTTGGATATCATAGTAGAAGATTTTGAGTTAGTACTAGGAGTAGAGGAAGAATTAAGGTTTATACCTTATACTAATTCTTTCTGACTTTCCTCAAATTTGATGGTATTGATAGTATCTTCAAGGGAAGCTAAAGGTTTGTGTCCCATAATCCTCCCTCATTCATCTTGAAATCTATCATTCAACCCTAAGAGAATTCATACGTGCATTCCTGTTCTGCAATCTGATGGTAGAGTATTGCATCAGCATGACTAGTCCATTGATGGACCTCATAGAGATCTATCTGCTACCAGATTCGCATAAGGGTGTTATAAAACTGAGTGACTAATTTATCTCCTTGTCTTAGGTCTTTTAGGGCAATTGAAATACTACTGCTAGGATCTCCTTAACAATATACGTGCATTTCACTGAGTCCTATATCTCTTATTCTATTGAGGAAAGCATGTAGTTGCTGCTAACTTCTATAGTCATAGAGTTCACAAGCCAACTCATCACCATATTATTTTCTAATATCCATGTGCAATAGGCAGGATCGCCTGATTTTAGTTCTTTTACTTCTCCAGTCAAGTACTTCTCCTTCCTTTCCCTCAGATGAATATCAGAATATCACGGGACCATAGTAAGTAGTTGTTTTCAGTCAATTTGTGAGTGACCATAACATGTGGGAAGCCATCATTACTTGTCATGGCTTGCTGTTCTAGAATTGATGTACCTTCTATTTGCGATATCTTGGAAGATGAAGATTTATCTACAGTATGAACTCTCACACTGCTGAATTGCATTTGCCCAATAAGTCAAGAGCCAAACGCTCTAATACCAAGAAGAATTTGGGCAAAAAGATGATTATTCTATTCAAAACTAGGGTATTTATCTAGGTTTAACCACACAGCACCTTCGGTTAATCCCTGTTATCAAGGTAAAATCAAAGAGATATTTACCAAATTAATTAGAATCTGATCTAATTACTAAGATATAATAGGACAGAAATAAGAGTCTAAGACGACAAACTCGTGCTTCTTTAACCCTAATTATTCTTAAACCCTAACGTGTTTAGGCTTAACCTAATGGACCCAAGATGTTGTATTCCAATAGTTACATACTTATCTATGTCAATTAGGACCATTCAATTAATGTTTTATCATATCAAAGTGCACACATTGCATTAGAATTGGAAAATTGCCTCAGCGTCTAAGTTATGTGCACTAGGGGCATTTTGCTCCTAAAATAAATTTTGAGAAAATGTACAAAAAAAAATTGACTAAGTGCATATTATCTCCAGAAGAAGAGTGGTCAAATTATATTTTTAAAATTCATTTTATCTTGGAAGTAATTAAATAAAAAGTCAACATTTTCTTAAATGTCCTAGTTTTACATAGTTTATGATTTGCCTTCGTGTGAAAATTTTTATATAATTTTTTATGGCTTGGAACTTGCTTATTTTAATAAATTCACCCTTTTAATTATGAACTTAATTCTAGACTTTAATTATATTTTATTATGTCACATGTTATTTAATTGAATTATATAATTTATGTGACATAGCTGGCATGTGACTTGCGCATCAATTGGGCAATTGAAATCAACACTCCTTGAGGTCAAAGGCTAATGGTTTGGAATTTTTTCTCTACCTTATTTAGCAGATTAAATTAGTATGAAAATGTGGATGGCATATGAGAAATTAGACACACATTGGAATACTCTGCAAGCCAATAGGAAGATGCCACCTTGCAAGTGTGACAAGGCTCCCATTTCCTTTTTATTTCCTTTTCTTATTTTTTAATTAGGCTTCAGCTGATGGGAAACAAGAGGAATCACATCACTCAGCACCAAATGAGATTTAACACCTCATTTCATCATCTTCCACACACACTCTCTCTCTTGTTTATAGTGTTTTTCATTTTCTCTCTTTTGTTCTTCATTTTCTCGCACCACATCTCCCATTTTCAACCACCAAACCTCCACAAAACACACACCATTCTTCTCATCTCTTCAATCTCATCCCATCCCTCCTATTTCCTTAAGGATTGAAGCTTATTTCTATCATTCAAGAGCTACGGGATTCGGCCTTCACAAGCAAGTTCTAGGGTTCTTGAAGATGATAAAGATTCACTAAGTTCCTTGGTGCAATCCTAGAGGAATGAAGATAGAGGATAAGTCTTGAGCTTCAAATTGGCTAAGTTCTTTTGTTTCCTATCCTATTGTCTTTTTACTAGATGGTTAGATTCCTCAATCGAGAGTTTAATCATCTTAGCTTGTAAATTCTAATTTGAATTTAATGTTAATGTAAAAAGAGAGGATTCTTTCATTTAATTTCTTACTTGGACAGCCATGGTGAATTCGGTCACTCCTTGATTGGCACACAATTTTATGTTTTTCATTTAGTGATTTACTTTTGTTAATGTTGCATAATCTTGTGATGTTAATGCTTGAGCTGTTGAGTAGCTTGACATAATCTTGTGGTTACTTAATTCCTTAGTTTGGCCGTGGCACTTGAAGGAGAATTTTGATTGAATCCCTTGACTAATTTTTACACCAATTGGTTAATTGAACTAAAGATTTTAATCTATAACCTAGGAAAGTTAGCTAATTATGTTAATTGACTTAGGATAATTTTTTTAAGACAGCTTTAGTCAAGAAGAAAGGGAAGCTTAATTTAGCCTAATCATAAGAAGATAATGAGTCTAAAATCAACTAATCTCTACGGTTCCATACTTGTGAAAAAGGGATGTTCATTTCACTCACTTTAATTAGCATTTTAATTACTTGCACATTAGGTAACTACTTTAGATAATTAAGTAATCAACTTCCAACTCTTTGGGTGACTTATCATATTAGGCAACCTTTTATTAAACTCTAAACCATTCCTTAGGAGATAACCTTAGGTTGGCCCTATATTGTATTAGGGTTAGCTTTATTTTAATTTTGAGGGTAAGTGACAATTTCGATCAAAATTTTGGCACCTTTGCCAGGGAATGTGTCTAGGTTTGATTTTAGGGTTGTTTAGCGCTGAAATTGTTTATTTTATGTTTTTGGAAAATTTTAAGAAAATTATAAAAATTTGTCTTTAGTGTTTACATTAGTGTTTTTGTGTGTTTTGTGTCTTTTTTTTCAATTTTGAAAAAAAAATTAGTGCAATTTTTATTGGTTTAGTATAGAGCTAACAATACTCTATTTCTATTATCTTTATCTAAAATTGAAAAATTAACTGGGAATAAGTCTAGGCACATTTTGACTTTAAGCTTTAATTTGAAAGTGGTTTGGTCAAATTTGGATGTGGGAATTGGTTTGCGGAAATTTTACAAGCTAACAAGGTTTAGAGAGCCTTTACAAAGGATTTTTGAAACCCTGTGGTAAATTTGAGTTAGAATATCTCTCACTCTGTGTGTCTAAATTGTTTTGTTCTAGTCTTGAATTTCTCCTCATTTTCTTATCTTTGTTTTATTTGTTGAGAATTTTCTTTGATTGTTCCTTTATCCTATTAGAAAGTTTGTTGGAAGCTCAAAAGGTCTTCTAGATGAAATCTGATTTCTATATAAATGTGGACCAACTTGTGAAACATTTTGAGAATGATTAGGAAGGGATTTTAATCTAGAATTTTTATATCATTATCTTATATACCTATTTTGTCTCATAAAATTTTCAAGAGAATTTCACATATGGATTGTTTGCTACAAAATCCATAAGTTCACTATCTCCTAAGAGCCATCTACAGAGTTTCCAAAACAAGCAAAGTTTTTTCAAATGAGCATTTCTAACTCTTTTGTCCTTTCTTTTTAGTGATTTTTATTATTGTGATTATTTGTTTGTTTGTTGAGTTGAAAAAAAGTTTCACTTGTCTTTGCATTCCAAAGCTTGCTTGTGTGCCTTGATTAATCATGTTCCCTCATAGTTATTATTGTATACCTCTTGTTCATGACAATTTCAAATACAATATAATTTTAACCCACCTCACTAACAAAGAAATAAATATTATGTGCAATATGAGTCTCCTTTTCATTTTTTATTTTAAGTGTCCTTTCCCTGTAGGATATTCATCACCATATCATGAATACCGAGTAGGAAATTGCTATAAACAATTGGAGAACTTACATTTGCTCAAGTTCAGAGTGAAAGAAGTCCATATGATTTTCAAGATAGTTACATGTGTCCTATGCAAGAACCATGGATTACCACCTAAGAAAAGATCAAATGTTTCAAGAAATGGTAAAATCTTGAGATGCTCTAAAAGCCTTGGATGATATGATAGACAGACTTAATCAAATCAACAATTCATTTCAATCTTCACAGATTCAAGAGTCATCTTGTTTAGGTAACAATTCTCCTATTTTTATTGAGGTTGATTCTTCTTCACATTTGACTTTGTCTAATGATAAGCATAATGATTTGAATAATGATGACATAGATGAAGAAATTATAGTTGAATCACCTTAGATGTTTGAGCATGAACTATATTATGAAAAAGTATATCCTTAGGAGAAAAATACTTTTTATTCACATGATCATTATCTTGATTTAAATTCAAATATCATTGAAAGTGTTGACTCTTCACTTAGCTTAAATAAAGAAAATGAAACAGATGTTGATAGTGGCGATGATATTTCTTATGTGCTTGATATTCTAATTCCTTCCTGTGATGTTGTTCGTAGCGCATATGCACTTGTTTCTTCTAACCATGATGTGCTTGAGAAAGGTTGTTTACCTTCTTTTCTAGGTGAACAAGGCAATGTGGCTAAACCATCTCTTGATTTCACTTGCTCAACTTAAATAGGCTAATGTGAAAAGCTTACAAGAAATTAAGGACAAGTCATAAGCAGGGGAGAGTTTGGAGGATTTAAAGTATAAGGAAATTGAAGTTAAAGCAAATGCTCTTGAAAATCCTAATAGTGAAAGCATCAAAGGAGCCAATGTTGAGGAATTTCCTCTACTCGAGCTTGATATCCAAAAAGTTTCTGACCTATTGGGGGAAAATTTAGCACTTGTGGTACCCTTGGTCGAGCACCATATTGAAATGCTTGAAGAGGCCATGGCTCTTAATGAGAATTTGAATAAGGAATTGAAAATAACTCAAGATGACAAGGAGGTTAGAATTCAAGGAATTGATTTTATAAAGCCAAATGGTAATGTGAATAATATTGATTTAATGCTTAATTATTTTGATACTAAGTTGGCTTTGCTTCATAGTACTTATTCTAATTCTATATTCACTTGTGATTGTTCACATGATTCTCCATGCCCTATTTGTTTAAATATTAATTCATTTGTGTTTAAAAAGAGTAGTGTAACATCCAAAATCTTCAAATCTAAAAAATTGATTAATTAAGGGATAAATTAGTTAAAAATATGATTAAAATATTTAATTATATTTTTGGGTTGCTAATTAGATTTTTGGGTCATATTTGGCTCTAAATTGAGTTAGGATGAAAGTTAGATCAAGTCGGGAGGCATTGGGGGGAGAAAAATTAACTTATTGCTTGCTGCATTCTGAGCCATGGCTTACATGGTGTGCGCTGTGGCGCACGTCACAATAGACAACTTGAAATTTAGGAAATTTTCAGAAAAAGTCATATTTTGTGGTGGGAATCCTAGAGCACGAAGGAAGAAACTTTAGGTACTGCTAGGGCATCAATTTGAGAGGATTTTAAAGATAAATTGAGCTTTCAAACTCTTGAGTAAGTTTCCTACCCTTTTCCTCAACCTTTTCATCTCATTTTCCATAGGATTTGGAAGAGGAAGAATTTTGGTCTGATTGGATTAAGCCATGAGTCAATGTTTTAAAGGTTTCTATTAACTCTAAAGGTTTAATAGGAAGCTACTTTCTTGTTTGGTGAATTTTGGATCAAGCCCTTACTTGATCATAGTGTTGAAGTGTAATAAGTTGAGATATTAAGTTTTACATTCTTATAGAGTAAAAGGAGGCTTAAAGGATTATATGAACAAATTCTAATCTTAACAAGCCTCTTTGTTGACAATATGAGTGAGAAGTGGGAGAATTGAGAGGTTATTATTAGCTAATAGTGCTTGTGTTAATTGAAAATTAACATATAGTACTTGTTGTTGTAGATTGTAGTATGGGAAGACTTACCTTGACATAAGAAGAGAATTAGTACCACGAGTAACCCTTTTAGTAACAAAAGGGTTGAGGTAACTAGATAATTTGTATTGTTTATTACCTTATATAAGTTATTCTCAAGTTGCTTTTCTATAATTTATTGAATATATATGTATAAATTCTTTAAAGGTTAACTATTTTAGAAAATGAGTGGAGTATTAGTTTGTGAAATTCAATATTTTTAAAGCAAATGGTAAGATTGGTTATATTTGTTTGGAAAGTTCTTGATGCATGATCAAGTGAGATATGTAGTGAAATGTGGCATATTAGAGGGTGGGAGGTCACCCTAGTGGAGATAGTGAAGATTAAGTCCGTATAGTATTACTGGCACCTCAAGACGCTAGGTGCAACACTTACTCTCTTGAGTGCCTGAAAATGGGTGCTATGTTGGAGACTTACTCTTCTTAGTACCTAAAAGGGCGCGGAGTTAGAGATTATGCTCCTTAGCATCTATAGGATGTGGTGTTGGAGTAACGACACCCCAATTACTTGTAATAAGGGGAAACAAAAGTCCAGAAGTGGTTTAAGACACCTTGGCCGAGTAGTCCTACCATGGATGTTGAGCTTGGGGACCATACATGTGGTTTGGTTTTGTGAAATAGCCTACTAGTTTGGTCAGGAGTATTAGAGGATTAGATTGTTAGGGATCATGCATGCAAATTTGTGGTGGTCTTATATGATATGATTATGTTACTTATTTTAATGCTTGTTTATAACTTGGCTTGTTAATCAATAATGTAGATTATCTTAGTTACTGAAATTTTTATCTCACCCCGTGGATTATCATTTTACAGGTTCTATCTCTTAGACTAAGCAGGGAAAGGAATCAGGCAAGGACTAGTAGATTTACTACATCATGAATAGTAATGCCCGATTTTGGTTTGAGTGGTGTATATAAACTTGTTATATGATATTATATGTTGCCAACTAAGAATGCATATCATTTTGTTTGGTTGCACTTGTTTTATACTATGTTATTTTGTATTTTAGCCCAATATTTATATGAGGTGAATATGCGGTAATTTTTGTGGTGATGGGCTAAAATACTAATACAAGTGCAAGGAATGTTTTATCTATGTGGTGATAATATATATGTAGTGTAATACATAGCAATAGAGGCCAAATAGTTTATATTGTGTTCATTTGGTATTTTGGCCATATTGGGCAAAATGGCCATTGAGTGGCCAAATTTTGTATTTGATATGTCTTTTTGTGTTTGAATGTTCAGTCAAGTGTATTTTGGTTACAAGCTTATGGTAGGGTTTATCCTAAGGAATTTTGAGAGAATTGAATACCTTATATACTTTGAGTAATGAGAGCAAACACTTAACCTAGAGAGGCTTACTCTTGACATTGATTTTTGGGACAGGTTTGTTTGTGATAGCATAATTTTTTCTTAATTATTGCCACATTAATTGATATTTTTAGATGTTTATGAGCTAGTAATTTAGTAACTGTGAGCATTATAACATTTGAGAAAATTAAGCATTATTAGTTAACCTAATGAGTGTGATTAAAGAATCAATGAGGTGTATGGCCAGAGGAACCTAATTAGTGTAATTAATTGTGATCTCAGCCTTAGAAGTGGGTCTGAATTGATGGCGAGCCACACGTAAGGAAAAAATGTGAAGGAATGCCCTCTGTGCCATATGCCGCGGCATGTGGTCAATTCATCCTAATGCGCAGAGGTAGGTTGAAATGTAATGGGCCTCTCTGTACCATATGCCACGGCAGAAGGCAGTGTGCGTTATGGCGCATGGCTAAAAATCTGATTAAATTTGTTCGTCTTTGCATGCGAGAATAGAAGAGATGAGAGGAAGAAAATGAAGAACAATCCTACTTGGCATCAAGAACTTACGTTGGCACTAACTGTTGGAATCAAGAGGTACCCTTGTCCAATGGATGATTTAAAACTATCCCACTTGTCCTATGAAGGACTCGAACCTGACTAGTCTCCACCAGTTTATGAGGAGGCTAGATTAAGGATAAAACACCTAATGGTTGTTAGTATTGGGGAAACCAGATTACATAAGTGTGTGAGTTAATCCTAGCCTGGTTGCTCTTCACAAATAGAAGGTTGGATTAGTCCGTAAAGGATATAGCCACATGATAGCCACCGGTTTCATGTCAGAGATAATAAGAAGGTATAAGGTTGGCATTTGATTATGTATGTAAATTCGGCCACATGGTTATTAGTATTTTGGTCCGACATGTGTTAGGGGTGCATGGTTGGTAATATTACGACCCTGTATTGTGCACTATGATTTAAAATGGATATATGTGTGATCTATCTCATATTTTACATGTTAAAACACTTGGTTTTTGGCATCAAATTGTGCATAATAGGGTTTAATTTGGTTTTGAGTTGTCATTTCTAGATTGACTTTATGAACCCTAGTAGTGCTATTTGATGATTGTTTTGACACTTTCATATCCTAAATTGAGATCTTGGGCATTAATTATCTTCTTTTCCTTTTTATTTCTTTTTGTTTAGAATTTATTTAGTCTTGTGTTTTTATTTTCAGATTTTGTGAGGGCAATTTTGGAATCAAGGATCAAAGGCTAGTCCACATGCTTGGAGACATTTAAGAGATAGCAAATAAATAAAGATGAAGAATTTAGGGGCTGTTAGGCGCAAATTCCAGAATTATTTGAGGGATGATGTAGCACCATTATTCAGATTTAATTGGGGAGAATTAATTAAATAAAAAATCAAAGGAGCATGGAAAGCATTGAGGGACACATCATCAAGTGAAAAAGGGGCATGGGAGGTGTGACATGATTAGATCTAATTGGATGACATGTGGCAGCTGATTGGGAGCCTAAGGAGGAGTCACATTTCCCACACATGTTCACATGTCCCTTGCCACATTTTCCACCTCATTTTTATTCCCATTTTAGCTTATTTTCGTCCATTTTTCCAGCTCATTTCAGATCTGGACCTTCCTTGTTTTTATCACCATCCATTTTGGTTTTATCACCACTCACATTTTCTACACATACATAAGCTGAATTTTCATATGAGAGCCTCATAATTCAGATCCCACTCTCTCACTTCAGCCATATTTCTCTCTCTTCTTCTTCATTCATTTTCGTCCAGCACTGTTCATCCGTTTTTCAGATTTCATTTCTTCATCTTCCATCATCAACACTTGGTCCAGATCATCATTCCTTCTCTATTCAGATTTTTGTCCACTTTCTTCTCTATTCCAGCTTACATTTTCGTCCATCTCTTGTCCAGATTTCCAGATTGCAACTTCTTCATCTTCATTCATCCATGGAAGCTTCTCAAGCTCAAGGTCTGATTCAAGCAAAGTGGAAGAGCATGAGAGGATGATCATTTAGAGCTCCAAGAAAGATGACTTGACATTATGAGATTTCCAGATTTGTAATTGTTGTTCATTTTCTTGATTTCATGTCTTGTCTTGATTCTTTGAGGATTTCAACTTTTGAACCTGTTTTGGTTGGAGACTTTGTGATTCTAATTCAGATTTGATGAGAATATGAATGTTGAATTTAGATTTTCATGCTATTTTCAGTTCTGGAATTTATGATTTACCTTGATGTTCTAGGGTTATTTCATAAGTTCTTGCTGATTCTTGTTCAAGTTCTTGTGTAGACTTGAGTTAGATCCATATTGGTTATATGAATTTGACTTAAGCTGTTTTTCTTCCACTAGTTTTGGTCTGAAACTTGTGTAGAACAAGGCTGAAGATAGTGTTAATTTCTAAGTTCACTTGACCTAGATTCATTAGTGTCCATTGAGTCTAATGGTGCACCATACTTAGAGGTTTCTAAGTGTCTCATTTTAGGTTAATCAAGAAAGTTTATGATGTTATAATTCTGGAAATCAATGATTAATGTTAGGAAATCTGACTTGGGTTCACCATAATCATCATTCATTTCATTCCAACTAAAATAGAATTTTACAAACATTTATTGTTGCATTATAGAGTTAGTTTAGTCACTTGAAAATTCAAATTAATTTGTAAGCATTTGAACAATGATTTGTATGCTTTGCTCTCTAGGGAAATGACCTAGAATACTCACTTCTATATTCTAGTAAAATTTGATAACCCAAGGCGACTAAATGGTTCATCAATGTGTTTTAGGCCTCGTCACATGGTTGTTAGTATTGTGAACCGTGGCCAAGTTCCTCACATGTGTTATATGTGTGTTTGCCTATTTGCATTTGTTTACAATTGATATGCAACTATATAGATTAGGTGAAACTTGGTTAATAAGTAGTTGTACTCAGCCCTCAATTCTTAATACTTTTAGGGCCTAACTCATAGAATCCGAGTCGAGAAAAACATGCAAAGGCTTGGGATTTGTACAGTAATCCTTTTGTATGCCTTTCTTTATTGTTTTATGTGTATGAATATTAATACAATTGCCAACTAGGAGTTACATGTGATTGTTGTACTACTTGTATTATGGTAGGATACAACTTCCATACTTCATGCCCTAGGTTAGAGAGTTTTGGTTGTAAACCTATTGATAGGGCTAAAATACTTGTACAAGTAGGAACATGCATATTTTGAATGATTTAAAATAAAAATGATGGTTTTGTGCATGATTTTTCTCCCCCTTATGTTTTGTTAAAATTTTGGGTTGAGTGGTGATTTTGAGATATATGTGTTTTTTGTTGGATATGGTGCATTGCACGAGTCTGCTAGAGTCCATTGAGTATGGTCTGATTGTCGGTGTAGGCTTTTGGCCCTTGAGATTGAGTTGGGACACTATGGTTATGAAATTTTGGTGAAAAAAGTGAAAATGGGTTTTGGTGTCTAACTTTTGTAGAAAATGAAATTTAGTATGAAAGCTGTGCCCTTAGCTAGAACAAGAAGAAAGATCCGTGTAGACATCAAAACCACCTCAATTGAATATCAGATGAAGTTTTGGGATGTGTCAAAAGTTTGCCCTACTATTGTCAAATGACAGCAACTGTTACTTGCAAATTCATGCAATGTGCCATGGTGCAAGGCGCCTCACGCAGCAGTGCATGGCATAGGGGTGAGTGAGCCACAGTGCATATCACGTAAGCCATAGCACATGGTTCGTTTTTTGCACAAAATACTGTTTTGAGTTTTGAAACTCATTATTTTGGATCCCACAGGATATTTAAGCTTCTGCCTTATTTTAAGACTCTGATTTGAGCATGTCAAAGGTTTGTTTGAGATTAAAAATTGAATTTTAGGATCCCATTATAAATGATTTGAGAATTCTTCTCTTTTATGTAATTTTACAACTTTGGTAATCCTTTGAGGGTTAATCCCTTGATTACCATCTTTATGTTTTTTGCTTGTTTCTTTATTATAGTGTTTCTTATGAACCTTTTTCACTTGATCTTGCCCGGAGTGCGAAAGATAAGTGTGGGAGAATTGATAAACACATTTGTTACACAGTTATCTATGTCAATTAGGACCATTTTATTAATATTTTATTATCTCAAAATGCACACATTGCATTAGAAATGGAAAATTGCCTTAGTGTCTAGGTTATACACACTAAGAGTACTTTGGTTCAAAAATAAACTTTTGAGAAAATGTACAAGAAAAATTGAAAAAGTGTATTTTATATCTAAAAGATGAGTGATCAAATTATATTTTTGAAATTCATTTTTGTTTGAAAGTAATTAAATAAAAAGTCAACACTTTCTCAAATGTCATAGTTTGACCTAGTTTATGGTTTGCCATTATATGAAAATTTTTATATAATTTTATGTAGCATGGAACTTGGTTATTTGAATAAATTATTTCTTCTAATTATGAATTTAATTTTTGACTTTAATTATATTTTATTATGTCACATGTTATTTAATTAAATTATGTGATTTATGTGATATAGGTGGCATGTACCTTGTGCACCAATGGGGCAATTGAAGTCAACACTCCTTGAGGTCAAAGGCTGATGGTTTGGGACATTTTATTATCCTTATTTAGTAGATTAAATTAGCTTGAAAATGTTGATGACATATGGGAAATTAGATACATATAGGAATCATCTACAAGCTAATAGGAAGATGCCACTTTACAAGTATGACAGGACTCCCATTTCCTTTTTATTTTCCTTTCCTATTTTTTTAATTAGGCTTCAACTGATGGGAAACAAGAGGAATCACGTCATTAGCACCAAATAAGATTCAACACCTCATCTCATTCATCTTCCACACTCTCTTTCTCTTGTTTATAGTGTTTTTCATTTTTTCTCTTTTGTTCTTCATTTTCTAGCAACATATCTCCTATTTTCAACCATCAAACCTCCACAAAACACACACCATTCTTCTCATCTCTTCAATCTCATCCCATCCCTCCTATTTCCCTAAGGATTGAAGCTCATTTTCATCATTGAAGAGCTATGGGATTCGGCCTTCATAAACAAGTTCTAGGGTTCTTGAAGATGATAAAGATTCACTAAGTTCCATGGTGCAATCCTAGAGGGATGAAGATAGAGGATGAGTCTTGAGCTTCAAATTGGCTAAGTTCTTTTGTTTCCTATCCTATTCTCTTTTTACTAGATGGTTAGATTCCTTAATTTAGGGTTTGATCATCTTAGCTTGTAAATTCTAATTTGAATTTGATGTTAATGTAAAAAGAGAGGATTCTTTCATTTAATTTCTTACTTGGACAGCCATGGTGAATTTGGTCACTCCTTGATTGGCACATAATTTTATGTTTTTCATTTAGTGATTTACTTTTGTTAATGTTGCATAATCTTGCGATATTAATGCTTGAGTTGTTGAGTAGCTTGACATAATTTTGTGGTTACTTTCCTTGGTTTGGTCGTGGCACTTGAGGGATAATTTTGAATGAATCACTTGACTAATTTTTATACCAATTAGTTAACTGAACTAGATACTTTAATCTAAGACTTAGGAAAGTTAGCTAATTAGGTTATTTGGCTTAGGATAATTTTCTTAAGTTAAGACAACTTTAGTTAAGAAGGAAGGGAAGCTTAATTTAGCCTAATCATAAGGAGATAATGGGTCCAAAATTAACTAATCCCTTGGGTTCCATACTTGTAAAAAAGAGAAGTTCATTTCACTCACTTTAATTAGTATTTTAATTACTTCCACATCAGGTAACTAGTTTAAATAATTAGGTAATCAACTTTCAACTCTTTGGGTGACTTATTACATTAGGCAACCTTTTGTTAGACTTGAAACCATTCCTTAGGAGATAACCTTGAGTTGGCGCTATATTGTATTAGGGTTAGCCTTAGTTTAATCTTGAGGGTAACCAATAATTCCAATCATGCGGCACATGGCATAGAGGAGATCAAGCAGTGGCACATGTCCCCACAAAATTGCTTTGTTTTTTATTTCTAAGAAAATGCATTGATGTGTTAAGTGATCCTATGCTTCTGCATAGTTAATAACTCTGATTTGTCAGTTATAAAGTCCTTTGAAATGGTTTTAATTTTGAAAACTTGGGATTCCATCTTTACAACGTATTTGTGAACTTGGTAAATTTGTTTTTACCTTAATCCAATCTCTTAATTAACTGAGATTTGGAGTTAATTGGGGAGTAGTAGGGAGGAGATTACAAAAATCACTACAAATTCTAACAATTTACCATTTAAAATATGCATGCAAGTCTTATGGCAACTTATATTCACAACATCCACAAAGATTTAGGTTTATTACACAAACTTCAAATTCACATGACTTTAATAACTTTAAGCCGGTCCTTAGTCTTTCCCTTTGCCTAGCTCACTAACTTGATTTGTAAAAATATAACCACGTGGTGAGATAATAATCTCAGTAACAGAATAACGCACTACTACTAATTATCACATGCAACCATAAGCAAGTATTATATAATATATATTGAAACATATTATATAACAAGGAATTCACTTCAATTCACTACATCAATATCACTACTAATCACCACTTTCATAAGCATTATTATAACAATTCACCACTGTAGTATGATCACTACTAACCAAACCTCCAAATCACCCTAACTTGAAACCATAGGCTCACCTTAGATCAATATACACGTTTATTGGCCCTAAACTCATCTTCAGTGGTAAAATTATCTAGCCAAAGCATTCCATCTCACTTTCAAACTATGATTTTTCCTATTACACACAATGGGGTGTCGTTGGCTCCAACACCGCATCACAGATGATAATGGGTCCAAATCTCCAACACCGCACCTTAATAGGCACTGAGGAGATAATCTTCAACACCGCACCTTAATAAGTACTAGGAGATACAATTCTTTAACACTGTATCCCATTGGGTACTGAGGAGAATAATGCCATATGATCTTTCACTACTTCTCCCTATGGATGAACTCCTACCCCTATGATCATGCTTCCGGTTATATCACATTTCATTTATATAAAACCACACACAAACACACACATACACACACACATTCATAAAACACGCAATTCCATAAAACTTGATACTTTAGAAATCATTTTCTTGCATTAAGCATTCATTTGGCAAATATGCTTATTCTAAAACAATTTCACGCAATACTATTCATATTGTCAAACAATTACATTAGATAATCAACTAGAGGAAGTTATTAGGTTACCTCAACCCTTCTATCATAAGAAAGGTTACTCGTAGATTTCTTACACATCTATAATTACCACACTAGCACTTCACCTCAAGTTACAAGTGGCATATGCCAATCTAGCCACAATTGGCACTATTAGCTAATTAATCCAATTGATTAAAAATACTTAATTTTTGCTTAAAGCTATTTTTAGCCATCCTTTCCATTCCACTTAGCCCTTCTAGGTTCATTACCACTTTCTATCACTTCTAGTGATCTGATTTCATTCTACTCCATTTTCACACCTTTTTCCTTTGATTTAGGGCTAAAATTAAGCTTACAGCTTCAAAGCTCTATCATTTAATCATAAACTAGTCACAAAACTTTAACTTAACTCCCAAGAACCTTTTTACTACTATAAGGTAAGAAAATCTCCCCTTAAATTCTCCTAATTTAATTTCTTTATAACTTATATAAACAGAAATTATAGTAGAATTGAAGCTAAGGGTTGTACGAAGCTTACTCAATAAGTTACTGGTCAGAAATCTATTCCAAGTCCCCAATAATTGTTGCCCTCGCTGATCCCTTCACTCTTTTATTGAAAATTGTGCCCTAGGGCCAATCATTGTACTATGCACATTGTTATTTAATGAATTTCTCTTTTATTATCATAACAATTGCATGTTCAATATGATAACTATATCTCTAGATAAACTATAGTGATTGTCCTAAATATCCCTGGTCAGTCATCTTTGAGGGATCATAGATAAAACAAGACTAGTATGACTTTGATTAATTATAGAGATACAAATTCAAGTCATAGGCACTTCAAAGAGTATAAGGTGCTAGACTGACCTGCTATGAGAAAGCTGATATTACTAAGCTCTTTGACTTGAGATCATCATGAATTTCTACATGATGACCACTGAACTTTGACCTAGTCAAAAGTCACCTTTGACCGGGTGATCATAAAGGCTATGATTGAGTTTAGTGATATTCATGTAGAGGAATATGATTGGTTAAGATGGAATTTGTCCCTCACATTAAGTGAGAGATATTATTAGGCCTCTCGATGAGTAAGACTGAGCAAATATATAGCCATACTATAATGAAAAGGGTTTTTTCATTGCTATTGTCAGTCTAGTTAGAGATTGAGAAAGTAACGGTCAAGTAAAGGATAATGACAATTCCATGTCTCATACTTAATCAAAAAACTGTGTAATAAAAAGGATGTGATATGGTTGCATGATAGGTTACATCAGATCATTGATCCCTATGCGAATTGGGTTGTTGCAATGTCTTGCTAGAGGCCACTTATGACTTGTGGGCTAATAGTGTAATTAGCCTTCTACTAATGCTATATGGGCTTACAGGGTCGCACACAAGAACAGCCCAACTCGAGCTATAATGTCTAAGTTTATTGAATCTGGAATATGTTTAGATTCAATGAATGTAATATAAGGTGAATGAATTATATATATATATATATTTGAATATTTATTTGACAAATATTATATATATATATATATATATTTATATGAAATATAAAATTTAAAATATAATTATATATATATACACATATTTTTGAAAAATATATATATCCATATATGTGTATATATATCAGATATATATATATGATATATGTATATGATATATAAAATTAAATATAATAATATAATATGTATATTTTTGAAATATATATATATATATTTGTATATATATAATATAATATGTATATGTGATATATATTATATTATATTATATTATGTTATGTTAGTTTTAATTTAACTTTATATGATATGTTAAATTTAATAACTAACATGATATGAGAGAATATCATGCCAATTTTATAATTTAAATTTATAAGATAAATTTGAATTAGATATGATATTATGAATTAAATTTATGAGATAAATTTAATTAAATTTTTATGGGCTTTTAAGTGGAAGACAAAAACCCTTATCTATATGCTATATATAGATAGGGACGTCCTTCATTGAAGTAGAGAGAGTTAGAAAAGTTTTGACAATAAAAACACTTTAAGAGCCATAAAACACCCTATAAAAAGGAAAATTAATGTTCAAAGAAGTACAGACGCTGAGAGCGCTAGCACGCTATTAAAGTTAGAGAGCTGTTCGTGTGGATATCGGTAGAGGGAGCAAATCTATGTTATCAACTCCTGATATCCAAACTCTTAAAGAGAATGTGTGCTAACTTCAAAGAATTAAAAGGTAACTATTCTATCTACCTTGACTTAAATGAGTTCGTTCGATCCAAAGCAGGATAGGGACTTTAAAATTTAATCTTCTACTGCACCTCCCTATCTAAGATCTTTTCTCTTCTTTGCTTGTGTTTCTCTTCCCTTCCATTTTGAATTCACAAGCAATCCACATAGTTATCAGGTCACTTTTTGTGCTATGCACAGCGGTGCCAGTAGCTTGTGTCGCGGAATGTGGCATAGTGAGAAAAATCCTCACCACTTGCGCACTCTTCATTCCAGAACGCCATTCTTCTACCAGTATCTATTCATTCAATACTCCAACAAGTCAAATCATCAAGTAACCATCTAAACTCTAGTCATTGGCTAATTACTAATTCATCCCTAATTAGTAACTAAATATAGGATTAGACAATTAGGATGTTACAATTGGCACCCAAGAGGGGAGGTGAATGGTGACACAAAAAATTTCTTGAAAGCTTAAAGAGTGAAAAGACTTGAGAAAGAAGGAAAGAGATAATACACCAAGATTTATCCTAGTTTAGCCCTAAACTTCGCCTACATCCAGTCCTCAAGATCACACTTAAGATTTCCATCTAAACTCATAAGCTTCAATGGGTGCTTGCTACTATAGTACAAGTCTTAAAACTAAACTTGTCTTAATTTAATAACAAACCTTGCTACAACCCAGCAAGCTATTACAATCACTTGAAAAATACATTTTCACCCCTTTTGCTTTTAATAATCTTCCTTTATGCTTGGCAAGACTTCCAAATAATGTTGCCACAGATCTTATAAAATTACTTTTTACTTCTTCAATAGTAGTGATTTTTGTAATGTCCACCTTGACATTATCAAAATTCACTACACAATCACAACAAACAATTATAATTAGGAGCAACGATTGCTCCTAAGCTCACATTATCCATATAAGTGTTAAAACTAATAATCTTTTAAAAATAATTGTGGAATAATTGGGATCCCACAAAAACCCTTTAATTTGATAGTTTGAGATCAAACTTAATGATTTATAAAGGTATTAGAAGCATGGAAAAGTTTTGGGAAGCAAAACACTTCAAAACAGGGCCAAAAATGTCATTTTTGAGTGTTTTGGTCCATGCGCCGTGGCTTGTAGTCCATGTGCTGTGGTTCATGGTCCATGCACCGTGGCTTGTGGCATAAAAAGCCAAGTTTGCTCGCTGTACCGTGCGCCACGATGCACGTGTATTGCTGTCATGACAGCTTTTCTGGATGAACTTCGAACGCACACCATTTTTCACATCCGATGTCCGATTAAAGTTATTCAAGCGCCCACGCGAAGCTTATTCAATAAGCTAACTAATGGTACAAGTTTTGTTATGATCCGACACTATATGAGAATTTTAGACATTCGAATGAAAAAGTTAGTTTTTAAATAAATTTTCAACCATCCAAGTGTCAAAAACTCATAACTTATACCATTAACCTATTGTGAAGCTTGAACCAAGTCCAATGGATCAAAATGCACTTGAATGACCAATCAAACACACAAAAACATACCAAACACAAAATTTAGCCACTCAATGGCCATTTCACTCAATATGGCCAAAACACACAATCAACACTACATGTACTATTTGGCCTCTATTGCCACTTAATACATTACAAATACATTGTCACCACATAGATAAAACATTCCTTGCACTTGCAATAGTATTTTAACCCACCACTGCAAAAATTTTTACATATTCATATCATATACAATATTAGGCTAAAATACAAAACAATATAGTATGAAACAAGTGCAACCAATCAAAATGATATGTATTCTTAGTTGGCAACATATAATATCATATAACAAGTTTATGTACATAACTCACATCGAAATTGGGCTTTACAATGAGAATGTAGCAAGTATGCTAGCCCTTGTCAGATTCCCTCCTTGGCTCAGTCTCACTGATAGAACCTGTAAAATGATAATCCACAGGTTGAGATAAAAATCTCAATAACTAAGATAATCTACATTATTGATTAATAAGCCAGGTTATAAACAAGCATTAAAATAAGTAACATAATCACATCTTATAAGATCACCACAAATTGCATGCATGATCACTAACCATCCGGTCTTCCAATACTCCCGACTTAACTCGTAGGCTATTTCACATAACCAAACCACATGTATGGTCTCTAAGCTCACCATCCATAGTAGGACTACCCGGCCAAGGTATCCTAAACTATTTCTGGACTATTGGTTCCTCCTATTACAAGTAATTGGAGTGTCGTTACTCCAACACCTCATCCTACAGATGCTAAAGAGCATAGTCTCTAACTCCACACCCTTTTGGGTGCTAATGAGAATAAGTCTCCAACATCGCATCCATTTTCAGGCACTAAGGAGAGTAAATGCTGCACCTAACATCCCGAGGTGCCAGCAATGCCATATAGACTTAATTTTCACTATCTCCACTAGGGTGACCTCCCACCCTCTAATATGCCACATTTCACTACATATCTCCACTTGACCTTGCATAAACAACTTTCCAAACAAATATAACAAATCTTACCATTTACTTTAAAAATATAGAATTTCATAAACTAATACTTCACTCATTTTCTAAAATAGTTAACCTTTAAAGAATTTATACATATATACTCAACAAATCATAGAAAAGCAACTTGAGAATAACTTATACAAGGTAATAAGTAATGCAAATTATCTAGTTACCTCAACCCTTTTATTACTAAAAGGTTTACCTGTAGTACTAATTCTATTCTTGTGTCAAGGTAAGTCTGCCTACACCACAATCTACAACAACAAGTACTATATGTTAATTTTTAATTAACACAAGTACTATTAGCTACCAATAACCTCTCAATTCTCCTACTTCTCACTCATATTCTCAACAAAGAGGCTTGCTAAGATTAAAATTTGTTCAGACAACCCCTTTAAGCCTCTCTCTAACTCTCTCACAATATAAAACTCAATATCTCAACTTATCACACACCTCAAAATCCCCTGATCAAGTTAAGGCTTGATCCAACTTTCACCAAACAATAACATAGCTTCATATTATCACATATTGAAGATTAATAAACCTAAATCAAACCTTTAGAGTCAATAGAAACCTTCAAAACATAGACTCATGGCTTAATCCAATCAGACCAAATTCTCACTCTTCCAAATTCCATGGAAAATAAGATGAAAAGTAGAGGAGAAGAATAGAAAAATTACTCAAGAGTTTGAAGGCTCAATTTGTCTTCAAATTCCTCCTAAATTGGTGCCCTGATAGTACCCAAAGTTGCCCCCTTTGTGCTCTAGGTTTCCCACCACAAAATCTAACTTTTTCTGAAAATTTCTGAAATTTCAAGTTATTTGCTATGCCATGCACCATAGCGCACGCCACGCAAGCCGCGGCTCACAATGCAGCAAGCAATAAGTTAATTTTGCTCCCCCTGATGCCTCCCGACTTGATCTGACTTTCATCCTAACTCAATTTAGAGCCAAATATGACCTAAAAATTCAATTAGCAACCCAAAAACATAATTAAATAAATTAATCATATTTTCAACTAATTTATCACTTAATTAATCAATTTTTTCAGATTTGAAATTTTCGGATGTTACAATTTTAGGTTGCCATTCAACAGGAAGATCTCTCATGATTTTTCTGATTGAAAAACACTTTTGCAAGATTTCAGTTGAAGAATAAAACTTTCACATAAAAACTCTCTTAAAGTGTAAATAGATTACAAATAAAAGCTTATAAACTTATGAGAAATTTTTCATAAACTTTATCAAGAATGATAAATAAATGTTAAATGTTTATGCATAATTTGAAAGCTTTTTAGAATGGCCAAACAATGAATAGTTCCTTCAAAGATTTGAATTCTTGTTTTGGACTTGAATTGTATCACATATATAGTATTGGTAGTTGATAAACCATTAGAATAGTTTATAGCCGTTGGTTACATTTCTTGCATGTAGCTAGATGATTCACGCATGAAATAGAGCTATCAAAGTTCTAAAGAAGCATATGTGACAATTCAACCATGAACTTTAGGGTGTCTTTGATAGAAATTAGTTGCTTTACCTTCAAAATTAAAACTAAATTAACCCTAATGCAATATAAGGCCAACCTAAATCATCTCCTAAGGAATGGTTTCAGCTTAATCAAAGGTTACCTAATGCAATAAATCACCCAAAATTGTGGAAATTGTTTACCTAATTACTATCTAATTACTTAGTTGGCAAGAAATTAAAATGCTAGCTAAGTGAATGGATTGAACTTCCCTTTTTTTTTTCAAAAGTAGGAATCCTAGGGTGTTGTCAATGGAGGAATCTTATCTTCTAATTAATTATGGTAGCTCGCTCAACTCCTCTTCCTTGGCTAAAAAATATGTTTACTTAAGACAATTATCTCAAGTAATGTAGCTTCACTAATTCAATTCCTTAAGTGCTATTACAAGCCCTTTAGGTAACCTCACCAGCTTAGCTCATGAATTAACTAAGTGTTTAGTTAAAATTCATTCCCAAATGCCACTGTCCAAAGCTGTACCTAAGCTCAAGACTATGAAACTGAAGCAACTCATCAAGCATTCACAACACAATTAGATGATAGGTCAATACAAGTCATTCACCAATTGAAATCACATATTACAAGGCAAAATCATAAGGTGGATGAAATTCCAGCAGCAAAAAGGTCATGAAATTCAACTCAACAATCTTGTTTCAACACCAACAATTACAAACAACCATGAAACTAATGTCAAATTGAACTACAATCAATAATAGTCATAGTATTCTAATGAAATTGAAACAAGATGAAGAAATAGTTGAGCTTAGCCAAGTGAAGACTCTAAAGCTCCTCTTTCATTAACTCACCCCTAGGATTCCATGAAGAATCTAGCTAGAAAATATCAAGAACACTTTGCTTCAGTAATGCTATAACTGCATTACCATATGCTCTACTTCAAAATCTTTAATCACTTCAAAAACATTTAAGTTGAAAATATTGAAAGCATTGGGATCCCAATAAAAGATTTTTAGAAATATCATTTCATAACTCATTCAAGTTATAAAACCCTAACATACTAATACATACACAGTGGAAGCAACTAGTATTCGAGCATTAAATACTGAAAGAAACACATGCAAATAAGAAAATAAAGACCAATTTTGCACTATGTGCCACATCTTGTGCCACATGAGCGCGACATGTGGCACAGAGGCCACAATCGATCACTCTATACCGTGCACCACAGCATGTAGTACATACGCCACAATGCATACACCTGAATTTACTATCAAATGGCAGTTTCTAATATGAAATTTAGATGCGCACGATTTTCACATACATTGTCCGATTGAGATGGTTCTAGTATCCACACGAAGCTTGTTTTGAAATCTAACTAATGACACTTTTTTCATGTCAATCCGATATTTCTAGCAAAAATTGAGCACTAAAGATCACTTTGACCATTTTTTGACAAAATTTTCTCACTTAAGTATCTCAATTCGAAACCAATTGTTATTAACCACTTTATGAGCTTTGACCACATCCAAATGGACAATACATACCTAATTAACCACTCACATGCACAATATATCACACATACAAATATTTGGCTTGTAAATTGCCCATTTTTCACTTTGGGCCAAAAATCACATTTTCTTTTCTTTAATCCCATACAAGGCCAATTCACTATCTATCCACTTCAAACATCACATATTCACACACATATACTTTCTTCCACTAGCCCATCTAGTCATTTTATCGTTCACACATATATAAGGGCTAAGGAGTTCAAAATGACAAAAAAACACAACATTCACCACAATATGCACATGTTTGAATCCTATGACAACTTATACATATTTACAACTACTAACCACAATTTCATTACACCAAATTCTTACAAAGGCTTAGTGAGAGGTCTTAACTCAGCAAATGTCTTTCCCTTTCAGACCACTAGCACCAAAACCTAAAAAATGTAAATAACTAAGGGTGAGATAAAACTCTTAGTAAGCAAATATAGTTCATTAAATGTCTATTACAACAAATAACCATGCCAAAGTAATTGAAATCATCTTATAGCATATATATATATATATAGTATATCATAACTTTCGCATATAAAGTATGTTTCAAATACTTTTACACCTTAACATGATCAACTATCTACTGATCCTCTAAAGCTCCCCGACACGAAACCATAGGCTCTCCTGGATCAACCACTTGTTAAACCGAGCTCACTTTCGATGGTAGAAATACTCGACCGAAGGTAATCTAATCCACCTATAGACTATGGTTTTTCTCTTTACACACTTGTGATAGAGGTGTCGTTGACTCCTAATCACACTCTAATAGGCATTAGGGAGTTTCCAGACTGTCCAGATGTCCCATAATAACAGTCTCATAATATACTATACCAGATTACCCATGGTAACAGCTCATATAATGCTACATTGGATGTCTTATAGTGCCAGCTTGACAATATGGATTTTTTGCTCACCTATCTCCACACACACACATCCTCACATATCCTGAGTAAACTTTCACTTCCTATGATCATGCTCTTTCACAATTTCTACTACTTATACACATTTCCACAACATATATACTTCCATATCATATATATATATATATATATCTATTAAAATCAATAACTTTTCAAATTCATTTCACAATGCAAAGTTCATGCTAAAAACCAATTCTATAACAATGATGCATAAAACTCATAAATTCACAATTTATCATTTGAGATTTACTTCTATACAATTATAATAGTTAATAAACATAGTAAACTATATAGTTATCGAAACCCTTCTATTCAATAGAAAGGGTTACCTGTGTAACTTCAACTCTATTCAAGCTCCTCTCTCATAATTCGTGTGTCACACACTAGAATTTACATAGAATTGGCATTTAAAGTCAATTCTTCTATTGACTAAAAGTGCCAATTATCGTATTTAAACACTTAATTGCTATCAAATCTACATTTTACATTCGATTGCGCACATTTCCACTGATCATCTCTCATTTCAAGCTTTAACATTTCTAGCCATTTTCTCTTACTACTCTCTCTAGATTAGGGCAATTCTTGCCTATAGCTTCAAACTTTACCATTTTGACTTAAACCAATCACAAAGCACTAGTTTAGTTTTAAAGAACCTTTTTATTACTATAAGGTAAGAAATCAACCTCCTAAAATCTCAAATTGAATTCCTCACTAGTTAGAACTAAGAGAAAATAGGGTAGATTTAGAGGTTAAGGCAGTACATGACTTACCCGATCAGTAACAGGTTGGAAACACCATCCTTACTCTTGATTTAGCTTGCCTTAGCACACCTTTTGCTTTTCTTCACACCAGACCTCTCCTCCCACGTTTCTCACTTCTATTTCATGACTTGGACACATCTCTATAAATCTGATTTCTACTCCATGCTCCGTGGTGCATCTATCCCCTGCTGTGGTGTTGGCATAGTGAGGGAATCCTCACTATGCTCATATGCTCTAATTGAGACATGCGGAATACATTATGAATCCTCGATAACTACGGAGGTAAAACAATTTGATAGGCAACCAGCCTGATTCTCTTTAAAACTTCAAACGGACCTATGAATTTAAGAGTTAATTTCTTAGCTCTAATTGACCTCCTAATTTCTGTTACTAGCATAACTTTCAAAAATACACGATCGCTTACCAAAAACTCTAATGGTCTAATTCTTTGAACAGCATAGCTCTTTTGCTTACTTTAAGCTATCAATAACTTCTGCCGTGTCAACTCAATCTTTTGAGTAGTCTTGTCCACAACATTTGGTCCTACTATACTTCTTTCACTCAGTTCGATCCAACACAAAGGCGATCTACATTACCTTACATATAAAGCTTCATATGGAGCCATTTGAATGCTAGAATAATAGCTATTGTTATATGCAAATTTAGCTAATGGCAAGTAGCTATCCTAACTACTATGTAATTCTAGCTCATAGGATCGCAACATATCTTTTAAAGTATAAATAGTCCACTTAGTTTGCCCATCAGTCTGAGGATGGAAAGCGGTACTAAACTTCAAAGTAGTACCTATGGCTCTTTGCAACGCTCCCCAGAACTTGGATGTGAATCTTGAATCTCGATCAGAGACTATATCCTTAAGCACTCCATGTAAATGTGGATATAAATCTTAGCCAACTTCTCTAGAGAATTACTAATCCTGATAGCAAGAAAGCAATCTGACTTCATCAATCGGTTAACTATTACCCAAATAGCATCATGCCCTAATTGAGTTCTTAGTAAACCGAAGATAAAATCCATAAAAATGCTATCCCATTTTCACTTAGGTATTTCTAATTGCTGTAATGTCCCAGCTAGCCTCTAATGCTCTATTTTCACCTTTTGACAAGTCAAGCACTATGCTACAAACTTAGTCACCTCTCTTTTCATTCTTGGCCACCACCAATAATGCTTAACAGCTTGATACATCTTCGTAGCTCGCAGGTACATAGTGTATTTACTACAATGTGCTTCATTCAAAATCACCCTTCTCAAATCTTCTTCACTAGGCACACAAATTCTATCCTGATATATGATGAATCCATCATCATTAAAGCTAAAATCCTTAGTTAAATTTGACTCAACCTCTTCTCGAATCCTCAGAAGACACTCATCCTCCAACTACGCCATTCTCAACTCCTTCCAAAAATCACTACTAATCACAGTAGTATAAGCTCCAACTAAAGACTCCATTAGATTGTGCTCTTAGACCATCAAACTAGCTATATAAAGTGTCATCCTGCTTAATGCATAAGCTACCATATTAGCTTTCCCCGGATGGTATTTCAACTCAAAGTTATATTCTTTAAGCAATTCCATCCATCTTTTATGTCTCATATTCAATTCCTTCTGATCCATCTAATACTTCAAACTTTTATAGTCACTAAACACATTAAACACTAACCTATAAAGGTAATAATGCCAAATCTTCAGCACAAAAACCACTACTGCAAGTTCTAGGTCATGAGTTGGGTAATTCCCTTTATGTGGCCTGAGTTTTCATGATGTATATGCCACTACCCATCTATCTTGCATTAGTACACAACCTAAACCTCTTAAAGAAGCATCTGTATAGACTTTATATGATAATCTTAGATTCAAAATCATTAACACAAGTGCAGTAGTCAACTTCTTTTTCAACTTCTAAAATACAGTCTCACATCTATCATCCCAGATAAAATATTGATCTTTTTGGGTCAGCTTCATTAATAAAGAAGCAATTTGATAGAAACCTTGGATAAAACTTTAATAATATCCAGCTAATCCTAAAAAACTTTAAATCTCCATGACTAAACTAGGTTGTTTGTGACATCCTAAATCTCTTAATCCTAATTTTAGAAGTTGATTGAGGGCTAAGTGAAAGTAAGGTGGGATTAGAGATTTGGATGATTAATTGATATTTTGACTTATTTGTGTGTTATATGAACAGATATGGTGATAGGAGTATGTTTTGGATCGAAGCAAGTGCGCATGGTAAGAATAAATCTCACTGTGCCACACGTTGCAGCTTGTGTTGCATGTGCCGCGATGCATGGACTAAAAATTCACTTTATAAGTCATGAAATTGTAGAAATTTTAGAGGAGTAAAATTAAGAGACATATGAGATCGAGTGAGGAGAAGGGCTGAGGAGCTAAGTCAAGCTATTTTGGAGTGGTGGAAGGTGATTCAAATTGGTAACTTGCTAGGTAAGTTATGTATAGCTCTTACCTTCCATTCTACATAAATTTCTCTGAAAATGAGTTATAGGGAAATTGAATGGGAGGAATTTGAGGGGTTTGATTCTTAGCTAATAGTAATAAAAAGGTTCTTGAAAGTTAAATTAGAGCTTTACGACTGGTTTAAAGCTGAACGGTAGAGCTTTAAACCTGTAGGCTCAATTTTAGCCTTTACAGAAAGAAAGTTAGGGCAAAAATCTGATTTGAGTAAAATATGACTGGTTGAGGTTATGTAAAGTAGTAATTGAGTAGCCATAGACTTAGAATGGACAAATGGAAAATAGTTTATGGATGAATATAGCCCTAATTTGCAAAAATGAGTTTTTGATCAAAATGGACCAAATGACTAAAATGTGCCATAGTGTTCAGATTGGCATATTAGACATGTGAATAGAGAAAGGAAGCTTGAGATAAGCTTGTGTGATAGTTGAAATTTATGAGTAACCTTTCTAGTGATAGAAGGGTTGTGGTAACCGAATAACTTTCTTTGTTTGACTATTTGTTGTAATTGTATGTTAGTATGCTATGTAGTGTATGAAATAATTTTGAAGTAAGCATGTTTTATAGCATTGAGTGAGTGTTGTGTGTGAAATAACTTTTGTTGTAATAAGCATGGAATTGTGTGTTTTGTAATGTAAAGTATTATATATATATATATATATATATATTATGTAAGAAAGTATGAAATAGTAAATGGGAACCTTAAATAGTTTAAAAAAGCATGATCATAGGTGTAGGAGTTCACCCGAGTATAGGAGATGATAAAGATCATATGGCAAGGTTCCCTTAATACCCTATTAGGGTGTGGTGTTGGAAACAATTCTTCTTAGTGCCTTGAAAGGTGCGGTGTTGGAGAAGATCTCCTTAATGCCTATTGAGGTATAGTGTTGGAGATGAGAGATTCCTTAGTATCCTTATGATAGAGTCAACAACATCTCATTGTGTGTGTTGGGGGAAACCATAATCCATAGTGTGCATCAGAATATCTTTAGCCCGGTGATTCTACCACTACAGGTGAGCTCCAGACTAATGAGATTATACATTAGTCTAAGATGAGCCTATGGATTCGTGTCAAGGTAATTTGGAGGTTCAGTTGCTAGAGATCATGCTAGTATGTTATGTGATATGATGAAATATCTTGAGATAACATGAAACCATTAGTGATATAAATTCTACTTTATGAGGTTTTAATGATATATTATATTTACTTTCATATTGTTGCATGTGATAGTCAAAAGGAGTGAGTTATTCTATTACTGAGATTTTTATCTCACCCCTATGGTTACATGTTTATAGGATCAAGAAGTGATCAGGGTAAGGGAAGTGAGTTTAGATGGGCTTGATTGTGAAGCCGTGTACTCTAAGTTTGTGTAATAAACTGAACTAAAAGACTGTATATGAGTTGCCATAGGGTTGCATGCATGAATTGAATTGAGATCTTGTGAAATCTAGCCCGATTGTGTGTACATATGTTAAAATGAATTAAGGGGGCTATGATTGACTATATTTATATTGAAATGGTTGTTTGTGTTAGTGAATCTTAAGCCAAAGGATAAATTATGATGAAATGAGTAATTTGGGGGCTAAGAATATATTGTGAATATGAATATGTTCATGTGTGGAAAATAGCCAAGTGGGCTAAGTTATGTCAAGAAATGGCAAGGTGTATAAAGTTAGTGAATTGTGGAAATTGACCATAGAAGGGTCAAATTCTGATATGTGAGTTTGATTATGATTAATTGTAGTCAATTAGATGTATTAGATCCTTTTGCATTTAGTTCAAGGCCTAGTGTGGTCTAATGAGAGAAAGAGATTGATTTAAGTGCTTGGGTGTGCAAGATTTTTAGAAAAAGTAACTCTTTGCACCCAGGTGTCTAAATTTTAATTAGACCATTAGATCGTGTACAAACTTATCTCATTAGTTAGTATACGAGTTAAGCTTTGTGTAGGCACTTGAATCACTCTAATCAGATGTTATATGTGAAAATGGCATATGCTGGAATTTCATCATTTTTGCTGTCAAAATGACAGTAGAAATTTAGATAGGCACATCATGGCGTATGGTGACACATGCCACAATGCACGACATAGAAAGGAAAAGCATGTGGCTCTGTGCCACATGCCGTGGCGCACGGACTGCCTGCCATGGTGCACGTACCAAATTTCAGTTTTATTTTTATGTTGAAACGCATGCAATTGAGATAGGAATGCTGGTGGGTTATGTCTACTATGTATTTAAGGAATGTATGATTTACTTTTGCTGTGTTTTTCTCTGATTGTATTATGATTTGAATGATTTTACAAAATAAGTCTTCGGGTGAAGGTTTTGAAATAAGTTTTCACTTTTGTAATTGATGCGAGGTAGTGGTAACACTATAATCTTCTTCTATATTGAGTGGTTATAAGAGGAGGTTACACTGTGCTAGAAAGTTAGTGTCCTTGACAATATTATCGACAGGAACTAGTTTTATTGAGCAGCCCAGATTTCTATCAGTTGTGCAAGTTGAGAAATTGATCAAGTAAGGGTACGATGCTTACATGGTGATTTGTGTAGCTAGTAATTATGATGGGGGTATTAAGAAGATTGGAGTAGTAAGTGAATTTCCTGAAATATTTTCTGAGGAGATGTTTGGATTACTTCTAAAAAGAGAAGTTGAATTCTCAATAGATTTGGTTCCTAGTACTAAGCCAATTTCTAAAGCCCCTTATCAGATATCACCTTTAGAGCTAAATGAGTTGAAGAAGCAGATTGAAGATTTACTTGACAAAGGTTTCATTAGGCTAACCATATCACCTTAAAGTTCACCGGTGTTGTTTCTAAGAAAGAAGAATGGCAGTTTAGGACTGTGCATCGACTACCGGTAGTTGAATAAGGTGACGGTGAAGAATAAGTACCCTTTGCCTAGGATCAACGATCTATTAGATCAGTTGGCTGGAGCCTCAGTCTTTCTTAAAATTAACTTAAGGTCAGGGTATCATCAGTTGAGGGTCTCTGAGAAAGATGTACCCAAGACAGCCTTTCATATGCATTATGGACATTATATGTTCCTTGTCATGCCATTTGGTTTGACTAATGCACCTATAATTTTTATGGATTACATGAACTATATTTTTAAATCATATTTAGACCAGTTTGTTGTGGTTTTCATCAATAGCATCCAAGTTTATTCAAAAGATGAGGAATAGCATGCTAAGCATATTTGAATTTTCCTCCAGATTCTTAAGGAAAACAAGCTATATGCCAAGCTTAGTAAGTATGAGTTTTGGCTAAGGGAAGTTAGAATTTTAGGCCATATGTTGTTAGAAGATGGAATTTCTATTATTCACATAAAGTTGATGCTGTGTTGAAATGGGAGTGGCCTAGCTTAGTCATGGAGATTCAAAGTTTTCTGGGATTAGCTGGATATTACCAAAGGTTTCTCTTAAATTGCTTCTCTATTGACGAAGTTGACTGGGAAAGATCAACCTTTTGTTTGGGATAACAGGTGTGAGACTGTGTTTCAAGTATTAAAAGAGAAGTTGACTACTGCACTTGTGATAATAATCCTGAATCTAAGACTACCAGATGAGGTATATAGGGATGCTTCTCTAAGAAGGTTGGGTTGTGTGTTGATGCAAGATAGGAGAGTAGTGGCTTATGCATCAAGGCAACTCAGACTATATAATGAAAGTTACCTGGCTCATGACCTAGAACTTGCAATAGTGGTCTTTGTGCTAAAAATTTAGCATCATTACATGTATGGTTCAGTATTTAGTGTGTTCAATGACCACAAAAGCTTGAAGTATCTGGATTAAAAGGAGTTGAACATGAGGCAAAGAAGGTGGATGGAGTTGCTTAAAGATTACAATTTTGAGTTGAAATACCATTCATGGAAAGCCAATATGGTAGCTGATGCGTTGAGTAGGAAGATGCTATACATAGCCAGTTTAATAGTCCGAGAGCATAATTTGATTGTGGACCAATTGACAAAGTCAGCTCATTTCTTAGCCATCACGATCAGTGATTCTTTAGAGAAGTTGGTAGAGACATATATCTATGAGATTGTGCATTTGCATAGAGTGCCTAAGGATATAATCTCTGATCGAGATCTAAGAATCACATCTAGGTTCTGGGGAGCATTGCAAAGAGCCATGGGTACTACATTAGAGTTTAGTACTACTCACTATCCTCAGATCGAAGGGTAGATTGAGTGGACTATTTAGACTCTAGAGGATATGCTACGATCTTGTGTGCTAGAGTTGCCTGGTAACTAGAATAACTACTTACCATTGGCTGAGTTTCCGTATAATAATAACTAACATTCTAGTATTTAGATGGCCCCATATAAAGCTTTATATGGAAGGAAGTATAGATTGCCATTATGTTAGACCGAGATAATTGAAAGAAGCATTGTAGGACTTGTATTATGGACCAGATCACTCAAAAAATTGAGTTGATATGACAGAAGCTATTGACAGCACAGAGTAGGTAAAAGAATTATGCCGATCGAAGAAGAAGACTATTAGAGTTTTTAGTAACCCTTTCTTGTGAACAAAAAGGTTGAGGCAACCATATAGTTTATTATGTTTGTTAACTCATATAACTGTAAAAGTAAATGTATTGTTGTTTTGCAAAGTTTTGTATGCATGAATTCATACTATGAATAGGTTTAGCATGACATTAATTTTTAAAAAAAAGGAAGTTCAATGATTTTTGGTTTGGTTGATTTATATAAATATGTCTATATATATGTGTGTGGTAGAAATTGTGGAAAGAAAGCATTGAAAAGTGTGTGAAAAGTATAATCATAAGGGTGGGAGTTCACCCAAGGTATGTATGGATATGTGTGTGTGGAGATAGGTGTGAACAAATCCATATGGTCGAGCTGACACCACAGGACATCTAGTGCAGCTTTTACGGGCTGATACTATAGGTAATCCGGTACAACATTATATTGGGACTGTTACCATAAGACATGTAGGTAGTTTGGCAACTCCCTAGTGCTCGTTAGGGTGCAATTAGGAGTCAATGACACCTTTATCACAAGTATGTGAGATGAGGGAAACTATAGTTCGCAGGTGGGATGGATTACCTTTGGCTTGGTGTATCTGCCATTAAAAGTATGCTCGGCTCAATGAGTGATTGATCCAGGAGAGTATATGGTTTCATATTGGGGAGCTTTAGAGGATTGGTGCATAGATGATCATACTATTGTCTTGACTGCATGAAATGATTTGTAATAGAAATAAAAGTTATGTTCTTTTGACTATATAAACTGTTAAAATGGTTTTTTGGTTGCTTTCATGTGGTTGTCTATGTTGGTGAACATTTATGAGGTATATTGGTTACTGAGATTTTGATTTCACTTGTGGTTATTTATATTTTTTTCAGGTTCTAGTAGTAGTGGTGTAAAAGGGAAAGAACTGGGCTGAGAATAGAGATTTATCAAGATAGCCCTTATAAGAACTGGTGTAATGACTCAACATATAAGTTGGGTTTATATAAGCATATAAGTTGCCTTAAGATTCAAAACATGTGCATATTACTGTGAATATTTGTTATCTTTGGTGTTTTGAATTCTAGCCCACTGAACTGGTGTATATGTGTGTACACGCTAAAATAGCAATGTGGGCCAGCGGACGAATGTAAGTATGTGATAATATGATAAATGCTTGATATGTATGTGAAATTGGCCATATGTACGAATGAGAGTGAGAAATGAGAATTTGCCTAAGTTGTGTGTTATGGGTAGTTGAAAGGCCAAACATGCATATATGTGCGGTAGTATGATTTGAATTGTTCAATCAAGTGGTGCTTGTCCTTTTGGATGTGTTCAAGGTCCTAAAAGTGGCTAATGACTTGTGGTTTCAATTGGAGATGCTTAAGTGAAAATTCTAACTTAAAATGGTAAAAATGAATTTAAGTGCCAAATTTTCAAACGGGATATTGGATTCAGTGTCATTAGTTAGATTTTGAAACAAATTTCATATGGGCACTTGAATCACCCCAATCGAACATTAGATGTGAAAACAGCGCACTTATAAAGTTCATATAAAAATCTAAAATTTGATAGCAAATTCAAAAATGGACCATATGCCACGACGCATGGCATAAAGCATATAGTTATGGTCTCTGTGCCACATGCCATGGCGTATATGGCACGAGCCGTGACGCATAGGCCCTATTTTGACTTGATTTGGTTGAAATTCACATGTTTTTTTATTGATCTTGAGGTGCTATTGCACAATGCTTTCGTTGTGTAATATTTTACTACTCGTATATATATGTATATATATATTATTAAATGGTTTTAGAAATATTTTTATATTGGGATCTAAAATTTTTCAAAGTTAATTTTTTGATTAGTAGTTAGCATGGAGGATTATATGGTAATGTTGTTAAGGGTATTATAGCATCTAGCCCCCCATAACTACTATAATTAACTCCACTTTAGAAAGGTTTAAATACTAACATTTCCATTTCTCTAGTTCATTAGGTTTTTAATTAAATCTGTCCATTTAGTTTCATTAGTTAAAATTAATCAACTATTGTTTAGTTTAGTTTACTAGTTTAGCCTTAATTAACCTTAGTTAGCTTCCTTAATGAAGGATGACTTAGGTTGCCATTAGCCTTATATTAGTGTTAACTTAACTATTTTGAGTGTAAGCAACCTATCACTCCAATGTGGTAAAGAGCCACATGTTCTCATTCTATGACATGCGCCATGACATGTATACCATGTGTCGTGACGCATGTATCATGTTTTGTTGTCAAATAGCACCTCTAATACGAACTTTAAACATGCACAGTTGTCACATCTGATGTTCAATTCAAATAGTTCAATCACCCATACGAAGCTTATTTCAAAATACAGCTAATGACACATGTTTCTCTTAAATCCAATATTTTATTTGAAAATTGGACACTTGGATGAAAAATGACTAATTTAAGTCATTTTTATTAACCCAAGGACCTTAATTCCCAACCAAGTGTCATTAGCCATTTTTCGAGCCTTAACCACATCAATATGACATCAACACCTGATTAACTAATTATACACATAGTATCATACATAGAAATAAGTTTGGTCGCTAAACTACCCTTTTAGACACTTGGGCAAGTTCATGCTTCCATACAAATTTATATAAATACCCACACTTGGCCAAGCTCCATACTTTCATACCAACATAACATGTACAAATGCAGTTGTAATTATACTGTAGTCCTTAATTAAAGGATTCATCACAAAACACACATGCATGCACATTATAAGGCCAAGTTGCATAAATACATACCCATAAGCACATCTACCAAAATATGCTTTTGACAAATCTATGGCAACTTATATACATAAAATGACAGGTGCAAGTTCATTACACCTACTAGTAGGCTGGTAGTATCGTCACTACTCTTAGCCCGACTCTTTCCCTTTTGAGCTACCAACATCAAATCTTAAAAGATATGAGTAACCATAGGTGAGATACTAATCTCAATAACTATAATAATTAATCAAAAGTCTATTAACAGGAACAACTTCATATAAGTAAGCAAAACCATTATAATAATCATAATTACTATATATATGCATTTATAACAAAATATGGACATCATGCATCTTTGAAAAGTCCGAAGCACATTACAAAGACCAAAAGCCATCTTCCTATAGGTAGAAGTACCAAAGGGGCATGTAAAGGTGATCTTATCTTGGTCACTAGGAGCTATAGGAATCTAGAAATAATTACTGAACCTATCTAAGAAGCAATAATGGGACTTGGAAGCCAATCTCTCAAGCATTCGATCAATAAAGGGCAAAGGAAAATGGTCTTTGCTAATCACATTATTGAGCTTCCTATAGTCTATGCACACTCTCTAAGCATTTTGAACTCTAGTAAGGACAAGCTCTCCTTTCTCATTTTTTATCACAGTAATCCCTTCCTTCTTAGGCACAACTTGGGTTGGAGACACCTCCTCTCTGTCTGATAAATGATCCCAGCACTAAGTAACTTGAAAACTTCATTCTTTACCACATCTAAGATCAATGGGCTAAGTCTCCTTTATGGTTGCCTAATGGGCTTAGCATTGTCTTGAAGAAAAATTTTATGTGTACACACAATAAGGTCAATATTAGGAATGTCAACAAGAGTCCACCTAATAGCATGCATGTTCTTTCCTAACACATCAAGCAATGCATTTTCTTCCTCAAGAGATAAAAAGTTAGAAATTATTATCGAAAGCTTCTTATTCTCAAGGAGATATGCATACTTGAGATTGGATGGTAAGGGCTTCAACTCTAAGGCAGGTGACTCCTCACAAGAGGGAATGAGTTTCTTCAAGTCCAATTTGGTTGAGTATCCCAAGCCTTTTATCTAATTTTAAGCTCCTCATTTGTTTTTGACTACTTTTCCTCTTTTTCAAGATCAACTCCATTTATTAGTCCTTCTTTCTTCTTCATAGCCTCCCCCTTTTCATGCAACTTGTCCTCAAGTGGTTGGACATGAGCTATGACCTCAACATGTGTAAGTGTAGAATTTTCCTTCAATAGCTTGAGAATCCTAAGAACATCAAGCTCGAGTAGAGAAAAACTCATAGATTTAGCCTTAATGGTATTAGTGCCTACAACACAAGAAGATATACCCTTCTCAAGCATTTCAAGATAAAGCATAGGAGACATTTTAATAAATCATGAGAAGTAGTAGTTGTATCATTCAAGCACGCATCAATCTCCAAACAAATAGAACAATTACATCCATCAATGTATGTAGTAGTGACAAGAGACAAATCATCATCAACATGTGAGAAAGAATTAATCATGTGAGACTCACAAGCATCATGAAGCAATAACTCAATTAAACTCACACCTAACAAAGAATAATCCTCAAAATGATGTTTCATTGCTTCATATATATTAAAAATAACATGATCCTCCCCCATATTTCAAAATCAAACTACCCTTTTCTATATCAATGAGTGTATAGGCATTCTCATAAATGGCCTTCCAAGAATCAAAATATCATCCCCACTCCTTTCCTTGGACATGTCAAGCACATAGAAATCCATAGGAAATAATAGACTTTTAACACAAATGAATAAGTCTTTTACTAGTCCATATGGTCTCTTAACGCTTCTATCTTCTAATTGGCATATCGTAGGTGTCTTATGCAAGCAATCAAGACTCAAGTTTGATAAATTGAAATAGGCATGACATGTATGGTTGCACCTGAGTCTATCAAGGCATGAGAGAATTGAGAAAATCTTGCATGGGATTGTGAAAGAATCGAGGTCTTCACATTTGATAGGGAGTTGAGGTTTCATGAAAGCACTCACAAAATAGGGTAATTGAACCCCTATATTAGGCCTAAACTTTTTTTTGTTCGTACAACAATCATTCAAAAATTTGGCATACTTAGAAAAGTTCTTAATAACATCCACTAAGGGTACATTGACATAAATCTTATGAAAGAAATTATATACCTCTTAATCAAATTGCCCTTTTATTTGCTTAAGGACTACTTGTGCTTGTTGGAAAGGAAGCTTCTTCACAAGTACTTGAATTTGTTTTGCTTCTTCCTTCCTTAAACCTTCCTCGCTTTCTTCTTTCTTTTTTAGTCTCTACTCCTCTTTCTTCTCTCATCTTGGCCAAAGCTCCCTTTTCTACCTTAGTTGGTGGTTACTCATAAATGATCTCCTCAATGTTCTCATCATCATCATCCCTACAAAAAGATACATCATTAAGAGCAAATGAAGAACTGGAAACATTAACATTAAGAGAAGAATTCAAAATGGGATTCTCAGCCTTCCCTTCTATTTTGGCTTCTTGTAGCACTCTTTCTCCCAACTTCTTTCCTCTTCTTGATGTGATAGCATTGAGATTAGCCTTAGGATTAGCAATGATGTTGGATGGTAATATAGAGGCTTGAGCATTGGCTATACTTGATTGGTTAGCAAGCATATTTATTTGAGAAGGGCATCAATTTTAGAGTTCATGTTCTCATACTTATTACCCATATTCTCTACCTTATTACCTAATCCATCATATATGTTCTTGTACAAGGTATTCATTTCAATCAATTGCACATAACACACTCATATCATTTGAAGAATTAGAGTTAGAAGAACTCTCAATTGGTACAAGCCTCCTATCATGATAAGAATTAGAAGAAGGTATAAGAGAATCACCATTTGGATTGTAACTTTAGGAAGAACTACCTTGAGATAAATGAGGTAGAGTGTCTCGGCCAAAGTTGTTTGGATATGCTCCTCTTTGTTGGTTGTCTTGCAAAGCCACATTTGGGTTTGAATAGGAAAAATTGGGATGGTCTCTCCATGAAGGGTTGTAAATATTAGGATAAGCTCTTTGCCCTTGCGTCTCACCATAAGATTGTTTCCTATTGTAGATAGCATTCACTTGTTCAAATTTAATAGGATGATTGCTTTCTACATGCATTGGTGAGTCACAAAAAGTACAAGAATAAGGGACTAGTACTTGAGAAGTCTTACATTGCTCACTTGAGATATTTATGGAGCCAACATTCTCTCAATCTTGACGGCAAGCAAGTTCACATGTGAATCATTAAACATTAAGGAACCAACCATGTTCACCCTCCTTTTCTCCCTTGTAGAGTTGTAAGCACTACTTGAGCCCATTTTGTCAATTAGTTTCCAAGCCTTTAAGGAAGTGAGGTCAATCAAGTATCCACCAGTAGCAGCATTAATATTGATCTTATTTCTTGGAATCAAATATTAGACTAAATCCTCTCCTTGTTGGACCCCTTAAATTAGCTTTCTCAAGTTGGTTACTTTAGAATTTAGAAAGAATTTATCCAAGAAATGCCTTATTAGCTCGGCCCATATGCTTACTTGTACTTACTTTTACATAAGAAGGGTAGTTGAAATACTACTCCTTTGCTAAACCTTCAAGAGAGAAAACAAAAGCCTTAGCTTGAACATCATCAACATTTACATCCATGGGCTTCATAATATCACAAACTAAGTAGAGAGTATGCAAAAACCTATGGCAATCCTCTCCTGTTAACCTATAAAATTTTAGCAATGCATTAATCAAAGAGGGTTTAATTTTAAATTGAACATTAATAGGAGGAATATAAAAAGGTTAATTGTCTAATGCTCCTCTCCTCTCTAGGATTATGCAAGCCCTTAAATTTATTGTTAACATGGCCATCATCATGCAAATATTTATGCAAATATTCCATGGCCCTCATTATGTAAATATTTATACCTTATGATACCTTCCATTGTTGAATTACAAACTAAAAGAGAATCAATAATTGTTGTGATCTTCTCAACATTGAAATATTCCTTTCAATTTTTGGATCTAATTCAACAAAAGAGGTATGCTTCCTTTAGATCATGCACTAATCAAGCTCAAAAAGATGAAAAACAAAGCACAAATTATGCTAAAATGCAAATAACAAAGAGACAATTCAAACACTTGAAAACAAGAATTTTTTTATTAAACTCAGTAGCAACAAAATGAACAAATAAGCAGAAAGAGAGTTAGAAATGCTTAATCAAGAAGTTTTGACAATTTTGAAATTCACATAGCAAGCTCTCTAGAGACCACAACTTGTGGATTTTCTAGCAGCCAATCCACTTGAGCAATTCCCCTAAAAATATTATGAGAAACACAAGAGATATACAGGAAAATGATGTAAAACTTTCATATAAAAACTCCTTCCCAATCGTTCTCAGAATATTTCAAAAGTTGGTCCATAATTCTAGAGAAATAGGATTTCATCTAGAAAACCTTTAGAGCTTCTAACAAACTATAAAATAGCAAAATGGCAAAATCAAAGAAAATTCTAAATACAAGAAATAAATATAACATAATAAGGAGAAATATGAAACTAGAATCAAACAATTTGGACACACAAAGTGAGAAATTTGCCAATTTAAATTTGCCACAGAGTTTGTAGGATCCTCTATAAAGGCTCTTAAACCTTGTTAGCTTGTGAAAATTCCATAAGACAATCCCCATGTCCAAAATTGACTAAACTAAGTTAAAAATGAGGCTAAGAGATATATCTTTCAACTAAACACATTTCAAGTCAAAATTCTCCTAGACTCATTCCTAGTCAATTTTTTAATTTCAAACAGAGACACTAGAAACAAAGTATTTTCAGCTCTACACTAAACCAACAAAAATTGCACTAAATTTTTTTCTTTTCTCTACACCAAAATGAAAACACTTAAACAATACAAACACACTAAACAGAACACAAACACAAATTTTATGATTTTTCTCAAAATTTTCTAGAAACACAAAATAAACAAATTAAGCACTAAATCCAACCTAAACCCATTCCTTAGCAACGGCACTAAAATTTTGATAAAGAAATGAGTTGCTTACCTTCAAAATTAAACTAAACCTAACCTTAATGCAATATAGGGCCAACCCTAGGTTATCTCTTAAGGAATGTTTTAAAGTCTAATTAAAGTTATCTAGTGGAATAAATCACCTAAAATTTGAAGTTGATTACCTAATTGCTAACCTAATTATCAAGTAAATTAAAGTAGTAAACTTAGCTTGATTAAGAAAGAAGTGGCTTCCTGATTAAAGTAGGAACTCTAGGGTGTTGCTAATGGAAGATTCCTAGCCTCTAACTAGTTATGGTAGCTCATTCAAATTCTCTTCCTTGGCTAAAAAATATGTTTACTTAAGACAACTATCTCAAGCAACCTAGCTTTACTAATTTAATTCCTAAGTACTATTACAAGCCCCTTAGGTAACCTCACTAGCTTAGCTCAAGAATTAACCAAGTGTTTAGTTAAAATTTATCCCTAATTGCCATTGTTCAAAGCTGTACCTAAGTTTAAGACTATGAAACTCAAGCAACTCTTCAAGTATTCACCACAAAATTACATGATAGGCTAATACAAGACATTTACCAATTGAAATCTCATATTACAATATAAATTCATGAGGAAGTTGAAATTCTAGTAGCAACAAGAGCATGAAATTCAACTCAACAATCGTGTTTCAACATTATAAATTACAAACAACCATGAAACTAAAGTCAAATTTAACCACAATCAGCAATAGTAATAGTATTCTAATGAAATTGAAAATGAAGAAATAGTTAAGCTTAGCCAAGTGAAGACTTCAAAACTCCTCATCCATCAACTCTCGCCTAGGATTCTATAAAGAATCTAGCTAGAAAACATCAAGAATATCTTGCTTCCTCCATGAATATATGATGGCCATGTAAGATTTCATGAGTCTTAATGAATTGACCTTGAATTCCTCTTCTAGATGCTTGGGATATAGTAGGTGCATAATCCTAAATTTCTTAATCTTGTGATTAGTTGTTAATTAGGGGTAAAGTGGTAATTAGTGTGAAATTAGAGATTTGAATGATTACTTAATAGTTTGACTTACTGGGATGTTGTATGAATAGGTATGGGTGGAAGGATTGTGTTTCAGGTTAAAGTAAATGTGTGTGGTGAGAATTCTTCTCATTGTGTCACACGCCGTGGCTGGTGCCACATGCATTGTGGCGCATGAACAAGAAAATGACCCCATAAGTCATGAATTTTATGTGAATTTCAGAGAGAGAAATTAGATAACACATGAAAGGAGAAGAGGAGAAGGGTTGGTGTGTTAGGGCAAGCTACTTTGGAGCCGTGGAAGGTGCTTTTAATCAGTAACTTAGTGGGTAAGCTATGAATAACTCTTACCTTCCATTCTACCCAAATTTCTCTGAATATGAGCTATAGAGAAATTGAATTGATGAAATTTAAGGGGCTTGATTCTTTCCTAATAGTAATAAAAAGGTCCTTATGAGTTAAATTAGAGCTTTGTGACTAGTTTATAGTTAAACAATAGAGCTTTGAACCCATAGGCTCAATTTGGTCCTAATTCAATGAGATTTTAGAGTGAAAATCGTGTTTAGGTAAAATGAGATTAGTTGAGGTGATGTAAAGTGGTAATCGAATAGTAATTTACCTAGAACGAGTAAATGGAAGAGTATAAATGGCTAAATATAGCTATAAGTAGTAATTATGTGCTTTTAATAAAATTGGACCAATTGATTAAATTGTGCCACTTATGTTTAGAGTAGAATATCATTTGTGTGAGTTGAAAAAGAAAGCTTATGACAAGCTTTTAAGGTAGTTAAAATTTATGGGTAACCTTTCTAGTAACAAAAAGGTTGAGATAATCAAATAACTTCCTCTATTTGACTATTTAGTATAACTGTGTGTGGGTATGCTATATGTGTATGAAATGGTTGTCAACTAAGCATGATTTATGGCATTTTGTGAATATTGCTTGAAATGGCTTTTAATTAAATAAAAGTATTGAAATATGTGATTTTATATGGTATGTAAATCTCTGTGTGTGTGTGTGTGTGTGTGTGTTTATGTGTGTGTTATGTATGAGAAAACATGTAAAGTAGTGATTGAGAACTTAAGATTAGTTTGAAAAGCATGATCATAGGGGTGCAAGTTCACCTGTCTGGAGTGTGGTGATAAGACCATATGGTATATTCTCCTCAGTGCTCGATGGGGTATGGTATTAGAGAATTATAGCTCCTTAATGCCTTTTGAGTTATGCTGTTGGAGATTATCTCCTTAATGCCTATTGAGGTGCAATATTGGAAATTTAGGACTCCTTAATGTCTGTGTGATACAGTGTTAGAGTTAATGACACCCCATTATGTGTATTGAGGAAAACCATAGACCAAATGTGAGATAAAACACTTTTGACTAGGTGATTCTTTCATTAAAGGTCAGCTCAAGGCTAATGAGATTTTATATTAGTCTAAGGTAAGCCTATGGTTTTGAGTCAGGATAATTTGGAGGTTCGAACGGTAAAGATCATGATTGTGTTCATAAAGTGGTGAAAAGAAGGGTAAAAAGGTGAAATGTGAAATATTGATGTGATTTAAGTGAAACTCTTGATATATGTTATGTTAAATGGTATATTATGTTTTACTTTCATATAGTTATATGTGATAGTCAACAGGAGTGAGTTATTCTATTATTGAAATTTTATCTCACCCCCATAATTACATTTTTATAGGATAGAGTAGTGATTAGGGTATGGGAAAAGAGTTAGGACTAGTTTAGAGTTGTAGGCTCTGTTTGGTTTAAGAGGAGGGGAGGGGAGGGGAGGGGGCTCTCCCCCCCAATTTAAGGAGGAGGTTTTGGAAGGGAGGAGAGCCTCCACCTAACAAAATAATGGGAGGGGAGGGGAGGCTCCCCTCCCCTTGTTCAAACAAGGGGAGGGGAGGGGGCCTCCCCCTAACTAAACAATACCGTAAAGCTGTGTGAACTCAGAATGTTGTGTAATGAACCAAAAACTTGTGTATATATGTTGATAAGTTGCCATAAGGTTGCATGCATGCACTACTACAAAAATGGCTATATATAATAGGATTTATTCAACGGTTAATATTAAAACCATTTAATATATATAGGCGAAAAATCAAAAAATTCATATTAAATGGTTATTAAATAAAGTGTGAAATAATGTAGATCAATACTCAACGGTTTTTATGTATAACCGTAGAGTATATTAATAAATGAAATTTTTTCCCTCCTAAAAACTTACACAATAGTTAAATTAAAAAACTGTTGAGTATGTAAATGTAAATACTCAACGGTTAATATGAAAAACCATTGAGTATATAAATTCTTTGAATAATTTTTTTATCTTTTTAAAAACTTACTTAATGGATAATGTATAAAAACCATGAAGTATTTTGTCTAAATACTCAACATTTTTTATAATTAATAGTTTAATATATTAATTATTTGACTAAGTTTTTTGTTTTTTTTAATATATATGGAATGATTAATTATAACTGTTGAGTATATGGATATATACTCAAAAATTATATTCATTTATCCATTTAGTATATTAATTATTAAATAATTAAGGGTCTTCTTTTACATATATATATATATATATATAGAAATATGTAATGGATGGCTAAGCTATTTATTTAACAGTGTATATATATACGTTTGGCACATTTTTATGCAACGATGACCTATAACCGTTTAATATATATATATATATATATATAAACAAAGTAATTTTTTTTAAAAAAAAGAAAATTATATTCAACAGTTGAAATAGATAACCATTGAATATCTATGCACCACATATCTAAATAAAGCAGAGATAGCTACGTGTTAAGTATATTCAACGGTTTCATATATAACTATTGAATAGCAGAGAGCTGGCCTATGCATAAATATATTCAACGGTTTCAATATACAACCATTGAATATCTTGGCTTCTTCAACACACTTACGTACAACATAGCAGAGAGCTCGCGCAGCAGTGCTCTGTCATTCAAATAAATTTCCAGACTTTCCCATTCCAATTTGAAACCCCTAATCCCTCCATTATTGGCCTTAAGTTCTTTGCCTTGTGAGCTCGTCCTAGCCCATTATCAACCTATCACTGTTGTTGTCTCCATCTTCATTGTGTTCACTGCATTTCTTCCCTTGTTTCATGAGCTCATTGCTGGTACAGTGGCCTCTTCCCTTAGATGAATACCCTAAGCTCTTGTTCACCATTGAAGAACTGTGGTGGTCATCCTCACTCCAGCTCTCAAAGGCCGTAGTTGCATTCTGGTTTGAGGTCCCTGGAGCTCATTCCAATATTGCCAATCCAGCCTCCTGGTTCACTGGTGTTTGTGTTGTGCTTATGCTTCAATTTGTGGCTCATTGCTACTTCTCCTACCAATTATTGCTGTTCCCGTGGCCTTAATCCAAGTCCTCTTGCTTTTAGAACAACCATATCACATGATCTTATAAGGTAATTAATCTTTTCTTTCTTTCTTTCTAATTGCAATTATTGATGCTTTATACTTTGGGTTGATAAATAGTTTAAATTTAGAAACTTGAGGTTGTTATTTCAGGGAATTTAGCTCTGTAAAATAGGATTGAGCAAAGAGATAGTGTGATTTAGCTTGTAAAATAGAATTTAGCTATGTAAATTTATAAGCTTGAATGAATTGAGTGTTATTGATATACTATGTAAATTTATTAAGGTTGCTCTCACCATTAAAAATTAGTGTTGATATACATTGGGAATTTTTTATCCTTATGATTATCTATGGTGCATCTTTTAGTTTGACTATTGGATACTCTGTTATTAATTTGTTTTGTTACTGAGGGCCTTTGTAAATATGCATAGTTGATTATTATGTCAACATATTTTGCATTTTATGTTCATGTCTAATTGAAATAGCTCACTTTGTGGTTGAATTGTGAGTACTTGTGGCTATTATCTAAAATGAGCTTTGGTGATATTTTGCAATCAATTGCCTTCTACCCTCCACATTACAAGCTTATAAAGCTTATAAAATTTTGTTCTAAAATTAATTTGAGGTTGATCTATGTGTATGTTAGTTTGAAATTATTGTTATTTTAATATTAGATTTGTGAAAAGAGGGCATTAAGCTCAGGAAGTGCTCAATTTTATGCCGTTATGCTGCCGAAATTTTTTCAAATTTTTATTTTGAAATTATGTAGAAGAAATTTGAGTTTTCTTTGAAGTAGTTTAATGTTTTGCTTGATTAAATTAGTATAAATAGAGAATAAGGCTTAAGGAACACTTATTTTAAGCCGTTATGCCGCTAAAATTGTCTAATTTTTTTAAAAATAATTAACTTGTGACTCACTGAATGCTTTTCTATCTTTATTACCTTGCTTAGACAAGGGCATTAATTATGAATAAGGAGTGAATGTCTGCCAACCATTTATCTAAAGAATATTGGGATGGGATGGTAGACTTTGTTAAGTTTGCAGTAAATAATGTAAAAGATTATGGCTGAATTGTTTGCCCTTATTTAAGCTGTGGTAATGTGAGGTCAATTTCTCCTAAAACATGTGAACTCCACTTGTTTAAGTATGGAATTGATTAGAGTTATAAGTGTTAGGTAAAGCATGGAGAAATACCTGAAGATGTAAATAATTATAATTGGGGGCATATGGAAAGTTGTTCATCATCACTAGATTTTGACAAAAGTGCATATGAGACTAACTATTGTTTGGAAGAATTGTCTAATGCGATGGAAGGGGAACTCAAGAATTTTCCAGAGAAAAAATGTTGAAAACTGATGCAGAGACACCTTTATATGAGGGTTGTACTGAGTTCACTCTGTTATCTACTGTGTTGGAATTATACAACTTGAAAGCTACAAGCGGGTGGAGTGACACATGCTTCTCAAGCTTGCTCTCTCTGATCAAACTAATGCTACCAAAGAATAACAAGCTCCCGGGTAAGCTATATGATGCAAAGAAGGTGTTACGCACAGTTGGCCTGAGTTATAAGAATATACATGCTTGCCCTAATGATTGCATTTGTTCAAAAATGAATATGAAGAGCTAACCCACTGTCCTAAATGTGAGGCATCACGCTATAAGTAGAACGGGAAAAGTCTAAAGAAGGCAATGTGGTATTTTCCTATTATTCCAAGAGTCAGGCGCTTGTATAGCATACGTGAAGAGGCAAAGAACTTAACATGGCATGCACGTGGGAGAATTAAACATGACAAGGTTTAGCATCCAGCTGATTCTCCTAAATGGATAAGGTTTGATATGAAGTACCCTGAGTTTGGTAAAGAAGAAATGAATACGCCTTGCATTATCTACTGATGGGATTAGGGGTGTTCATAGGTTCGGTTTGGTTTGGTTTTGGGCAAAAACCAAACCGAACCGAACCAATCGGTTTACTTATTAATGGGACCTTATCGGTTTTTGTTATAATCGGTTTGGTTCGGTTTTATGTTCGGTTTGGTTAATGTTTAGATCAAGTTTTAATGAATTTATTTATTTATTTTTCTTTTTTATCCATATTCATTAAAACTAATTTTTTTGACTCCTTTTTTTATAAATAGAGGCATAAAAATATAATAAAATTTTAATATGATAACAATAATTAATCATAAAAATTGATATTAGTAATAGTATTTAGAATTAAAATTATTTAATGTTATGAATTTTTATTCAGGTCATTTAAAAATATTTATCTACATATCTATATTTTAACATGTAATATATAACGAAAAATAACTATAAAAAATTCTAAACAAAATGTTTCTTGTAAATAAATTGAATATATGAAACTTTTGGTTTAAGTCTTTTTGTGTGGACAAAACTAGAGGACAAATATCCTCGAAAGCAACATGGGGGAGGAACAAAATTAAACGAGTCAGGAAGCTAGGGCACATTTATTATATACTTATACTGTAATCTAGAACAACATATCCAACAGACCAACACCCATCATGGTCTATGTTTATCATTCTTTCTCTATTTTTAACATTTTAGCTTTCCAAGTTTATAATATAGTTGTCAATATAATGTAATCTCTTATTCTCTTTCCATTATGGCAAATCCTTGTCATCATTGTTTTCTTTTTCACTTTCTCACGTTGACACTAACTCATCTTGTTTTTTCCATTCTTACAGTGATGAGAACGACAGGCAACAATGAGGCCAAGCCTTTGATTATGAGCCGGAAGTTTGTGAAAATAAAAAAGAACATGTTAATCATTGACTTCCTTCAAGGTGTGCATGTGATAAGCCAATAATTATTCAAACATAGAGAAAGCAAAAAGTTGCCAAGTGTTGCTGTCTTAATCTAAAGCAATAAGATGATACTAATTGTTAGATTCTCATTTCTTAACACATACAATTTATATAACCTCATGTCTTTAGCAATCATTTCTCAATATCATAATATCTATCATAATATTCACTTAAACTATACCAAATGTCTAGCATTCAAAAAAAAAATTGACATATTTAATTACAACTTGTCCTTAAACTAAAAAGAGACATTCATATGCTTGAAATTATCCAAAAAAAAATCATTCCATCTCAAGCATCAATCAATTGTTATATGAGGCATAACACCTGAAATGAAGGAAGAAAACAAGTCAATATCCAAATAAAAAGAATAATTTTATGACAAATAAAATAATTGACACATATATACTATATAGTACATTAGTACTTACATATACAAAAAGAGGTTAGAAGATCTTGATAGCTAATTATCATCATCTTCATTCAAAGTGACAACACCAAGATCTATAATAATAAAACAAATTATCAAAGCAATAAATAATCTAATAAATAATTAAACTAAATAAATATCACTTTCAATTTATAAAAATATTACCAATTACATATACAAAAAGAGGTTAGAAGATCTTGATAGCTAATTATCATCATCTTCATTTAAAGTGACAACACCAAGATCTATAATAATAAAACAAATTGTCAAAGCAATGAATAATCTAATAAATAATTAAACTAAATAAACATCACTTTCAATTGTAAAAATATTACCAATTTCTATTTTCTCAATTTCATCCACCTTCTCTTCAACATCACTTGCTAATGGAGTAGATCGAAACCAATTATTTGCACAAATAAGGGCTTCCACTGTCTTGATACCCAATGAACATCTATACTCATTTAGTATACGACCCCCAGTACTGAAAGCAGATTCAGAAGCTACAGTGGAGATAGGCATGGCTAATACATCCCTAGCAATTTGTCCAATGACAGGATATTTAGATGAATTCACTTTCCACCAATTAAGTATGTCAAATTTGGGATTTGTTTTTTCTCTAGTCTCCATCAAGTAGAGGTCCAACTCTGATTGATTTTCAACATTATCATCTTCATTCATAACTTTATCAAACTCCATTGCAAATGAATCTTTTTCACCATCATCATAGGAAACACCTTCCTTCACTTGGGATTGAGTATTGGTTGAACTTTTTTTAAGGCCATGAAAAGACTTGTATCTATCATACATCTTGAAAAGCAACTCTTTCACCTGCCTAGTGAAATATTCAGCCATATCTTCATCGTAGAGTTTTTTCAAACTCCGCTCCACAAATTTCAACTTGTACCTAGGATCAAGTACCACAGCTATAAAGATCATCATATTCAAATTATCAACATTCCCCCAATACTTGTCATGTTTTTGTTTCATCTTCCTTGCCATTGAATTCAACAAAGGATCATCACTTAGACACATATCATTCAAAGTCTTTACTACCAAGCAAAACTCATGAAAATATTGAGAAGATGTAACATACAATGAGCCAGAGACTTTTTTGGTGACATCAAAAAATATTTTCAAGAATTTGACAAAAACACGTGCATTTTCCCAATCCTTTATGGTTGGGGGTCCTTCCTTATCAATTGCAAAAGTAGTATCCTTTTCTTCTAATCTCTTGAATGCCTTTTGAAATTTCAAGGCACTTTCAAGCATCATGTAAGTAGAATTCCATCTTGTAGGACAATCTAACTTCACAATATCCTTTTCTTGAATTCTTGTTTGCTCTACACAAGACCTGAACTTTTGGAACCGTAATGGTGATGCACGAATATATCGAACTGCATTTCTAATTCTTGTTAAAGTATCACCAATCTCTTTCAACCCATCATTAACAACTAAATTCAAGATGTGCGCACAACATCTAACATGCATGTATTCTCCTTTCATAATGTGCCCATTCCAATCAAGTATCCTATCTTTAACATAAGATATAGCAGTGTCATTACTTGAGGCATTATCAACTGTAACTGTAAAAACTCTATCAATTCCCCAACTCAACAAATACTTCTCAATCAATTCACCAATAGTTTCACCTTTATGATCAGCAATTTGACAAAAGTTCAAAATTCTTTTATGCAATTTCCACTCATCATCAATGAAATGTCCAGTGAGGCATAAGTAATTCATATTTTGTAAAGATGTCCAGCAATCAGTGGTCAAACAAACACTTTGTTTTGATTTACAAAATACATTCCTCAACTTAGCTTGTTCAGACAAGTAAAGACTCAAGCAATCTCTAGCTACTGTAGTACGTGATGGAAGGGGAAATAGAGGTTGTGCAATACTCATGAAATATTGAAAACCTTCATTCTCAACAAATTTAAAAGGCAACTCATCAACAATTATCATTCTAGCAAGAGCTTGCCTACAAGAATTAAGATCAAATGTCACCCCCTTCAAACTAGTTCCACAACCTTCTCCTTCTTCTTTTTTTTTTGGTTGGAAGGAAAGTTTAGGTTGTTTAGGATCTGTATCTCTAACACCAAATTTCTTGCATCTTTCTTCTAAATGTGTTGCCATGTTAGAAGTGCCATTTCTTTTTTTATGACAAGCATAATCAAAGCCACACCAATTACATGTGGCCCTTGGAAATTCAGGATCACAACCCTCCATCAAAGTAAAATGACTCCATACCCAAGATTCAGGTCTAGTTGGTTTTCTTTTACCTGTAACTTTTGAATTTTCTGGTTGCTTTTCACCTTTGTCTTTCTCTTGCTCTTGATCGTTCTGTTGCTCTTTCTCTTTCTCTTTTTGTTGATTTGAATCCATAGTTACATGAGCATTGTTAATCAATTCCGGCTTGTTATTCTTAGGTTGCTCATCATCATCATGAACATCCATCAACTCCATATATGTTTCTTGCTGAAAAAAAACATAAGCAATTATATCAATCAAATATGATACTAAATGCTTTTTGTAAAAAAAAAATACTATATAAAACATTTACCTCATTTTCACTCATATTGAAACTCTAGGATATGCACTATGCAAGTGGCCTCTCAAGAAAGACAAATAATCCTGCATTATATTATGAAAGGAAAGATAATTTAATAAAGTAAATTAAATTAAGTTGTTCTATTAAAAAGACAATATGCTATCCTCTTTATTAAAAAAGTTAAAAATTATGTTTACTCTATTACCTATTGTATATTTGTATTCATGTGCATATCATTGATATGATATCAAAACAAAACAAGTGGTCCCTCTTGGTCTCTTTGCTCTACCGGTCTACCCCACAGTCACACTTACTTATATTGTTTTAAAATCAAAGTAATAATCTTTTATCAATTGCAGAGCAAGTCAACCTAATTAGGCAACAATCTTTGATCAACAAACGCATCATATAACTTATAAATCTAAGTCAACCTAAACACCAAAATAAGAATAAGAATAGTGGCAAGGCAATCAGGCAACGACTAGGATTAGGAAACAAGATTATTACACCAACCGAAGCTCCAGACCGCAACGAAGCGATTCAGACTGTGCTCGAACTGGAAGAGTGGAAGTGGAACTGTAGAAGTGAACTCGAGTAGACTCTGTTCTGGGACGCCGCGAGTGTGAAAACCGAACTTGAGAGCCGACTGTGGCTGTGTGAGTGTGCGCGACTTGTGGAAGACTTGAACTCTGTTCTGTGAACTCTTTGGTCTGCAACGCGTGACCGACGAGCGACGGGTGGCGTCTGTGAGTGGCCGACGACTGTGGCTTGTGTGCGAACTGACTCGGTCGTCTAGACTCTCTCTCTGCGTCGTCTTTGGCTTGGTTCTGAGGTTTTCTGCAGTCTTGTGTGTGTCTATCTGTGTGATGCGTATTGTGCAAGCCTGGCTCAAGCATTAAGGAAACCTAAACCTAAAGTGTGAGCCACACGTAAGGGAAGGCAGGTCGTGAGTCGTTTGTGTCTTCGTGAGTCGTGACTCTCTAGGCCAGACTGAAGCTGAACCACTCCGTGACGTGATGAATCCGTGACCGTGAGGACTGAGGCGTGAGCGTGAGCATGACGTGAACTCGTGAAGTTTGGTCTGACTGAGCCTAATGGTCTCTCCTGATCTCATTTGGGCTTGGGAAGTGGGCTACTAATTATTTATTGGGTAATGGGCTGGGTAAGGCATAAGGGGGTTTGGGTTTATTTGGATTGAAATTAAGGTTAGATATTTTATAAATAAATAAATAATATTTTGTTAATCAGGTCTGGTTCAGGTCTGGTTCGGTTTTTAATTTTCAAAACCGAAACCTGAACCAAACCATTCGGTTTCCTTATCCTAAAAACCGAAGCAGACTTGATTGTTGATCGGTTTTGATCGGTTCCTTTCGGTTTGGGTTGGTTTGGATCGGTCCGTTCGGTTTGGATCGGTTTTGAACACCCTTAGATGGGATGAACCCACATGGGATGTAAAGTAGTACCCATAGCACATGGCCTGTGATGATGGTCATTTATAACCTTCCTCCTTGGCTTTGCATGAAGCGAAAGTATATTATGTTGTCCTTGCTAATCTCAAGGCCTAAGCAACCTACTAATAACATAAATGTTTATTTAGAACCACTAATTGAGGACTTGAAGCTATTGTAGGAGATAGGTGTAGAGGTATATAATGCTTACAAAGAAGAGATTTCAATTTGAGAGCCGTGCTTTTTGGTACAATCAATGACTTTGTAGCATATGGTAATCTATCAGGGTATAGCATTAAAAGACAACTTGGATGCCCTATTTGTGAAGAAGGCACACATTCGGTGAGGTTACAACATGGTATGAAGAATGTGTACCTTAGGCATTGCAGATGGTTGAGTGACAAGCATCGATACCGTCGTTAGAAAAAGTCATTCAACAGAATATCAGAAGAAGGGAGGCCACCAAAGCAATTGACCGGTGAGGAATTGTTTGAAAAGGTAAAAGACGCTGATATTCAATTTGGTAAACCATTTGCAAAGCATGTTGGAACAAGCGGGTGGAAGAAAATGTCAATATTCTTCGAGTTGCCATTCGGGAAGACCTTAAATGTGAGACACTTCATTGATTTAATGTATATTGAGAAAAATGTCTGTGATAGTCTTGTTGGCACATTACTTAATATTTCAGGAAAAAACTAAGGATGGCATTAATGCAAGGTTAGACATGGTTGTAATGGGGATAAGAGAAGAATTGGCACCTCAAGAGAAGGGAACTCATACATTTCTTCATGCCACAGTTCATACACTGTCTAGAAATGAAAAGAAAAGTTTTTGTGAGTTTCTTGATGCGGTCAAGGTTCCAGATAGGTACTCTTCAAACATTAGGAATCTTGTTTCACTGAAAGATCTAAAGTTAAAAGGTTTAAAGACTCATGATTGTCATGTTTTGATGGAGAATTTTATTCCGGTGGCTGTACGTGATATTTTACCTGATAATGTGTGAGCTACAATCATAAACCTATGCTACTTCTTCAAGTGTCTCTATAGTAAAGTAATTAGCCCTGATAAGTTACCAAGGTTGCAAATTTGAATTGTGCAAACATTATGTAAGATGGAAATGTTTTTCCCTTCTGCATTCTTTGATATAATGGTCCACCTAACAGTTCATTTGGTTAGAGAGGTACAATTATGTAGTCCTGCTTATTTGAGGTGGATGTATCCATTTGATCATCACATGAAAGTATTGAAAGGTTATGTTAAAAGTCGAAGTCGACCAAAAGGTTGCATTATTGAATGATATATTAGTGAAGAGGCTGTTAACTTCTGTAGTCAATACTTAAAGAATTCAAGGGTTGTTGGTGAAGAAGGTATAGAAAGGATAATAGGAAGAAAAGTTGTCACTATCTCAAGTGACCAGTGGGAAAAAGTACAACTTTTTATGCTATACAACTCTTTAGAGGTTGATGATTACACTAAGATTCACCAAACAGAGCTTAAGAGGCAAAACCCTTATCGATTAGATAGTTGTACACAATAAACACTTTATACACTGGTTAAAAGAGCATATAGAAAGGAGGTATAATGTCGATCCTAATTCAGTTCCTAATAGATTGAGATGGTTATCACAAGGACCAAACAAACATGTCCTTTCTTACACAAGCTATATCATCAATGGGTACAAGTTTTACACGAAGGAGCACGATGATCAAAGCATGATGCAAAATAGTGGTGTATCTACTATAGTTGATGGCATGCAAATTTCCAGTACAAAAGATAAAAAAACCCATCTAGGTTAGAATGCATTACTTTGGGGTAATTGAGCATATTTAGGAGTTGGATTATATCTCCTTTCAAGTGCTGGTCTTTGGTTGCAAGTGGGTTGAAAATAATAATGGGTTGGATGTCGATGACTTTGGGTTGATTAGGGTGAATCTAAAGAAGGGAAGGGTATAAAGAAGATCCTTTCATTTATCCATCTCAAGCCAAACAAGTTTTTTATGTCAATGATCCTGCTGATAAGGAATGGTCTACTGTTTTGTGGAGTAATAAGGAAGTTGAAGAAATGGAAGCTGTAGAAAGTAATGAAAATGAGTAAAATAGAAAAAATGATGAAGTTGAGGTTGATCCGTTTCATGGGACATCATTTAAAAATGATGATGACTTAGATAATGTTGAAGATAGTGATTTCTACATAAGACATGATCACAATGAAGGCATTTAGATTTCTAAGAAGGGGAAATCAATTCAATTGAAGAAGAAAGTTATTAAAGTTAAAAAGGAATTAGTTAAAAAAGTAGTTAGGACAAGAAAAAGGAAAAGAACGAAATAAATAGGTAAATGACTATTTTTTACTTACTATTTTTTCAGTTTTATATTTTTTATTTGATCTTGTTAAGATATTGCTCTTGTTTGAATTATTATTGTTTTATTTAATCTTGATTATTGATGTCTTCATAGGTAAATGGCTATCGAGGGTGCTTATCTAGATACTGGATCTAAATCTAGTAGTCCTAGCAAGCAAAATGATGGTAGTAGGCAAAATGTAACTAATAAGGAGGAAGAACAACTAAAGAAGGGGTTGGTTGTGATGGAGCAGGTGACAAAAGCAAGAAATTAAGGGAAGAAGTTTACTGTCAAGTAGAATAATAAAAATCAAGTAATTGATAGTAATAATTTCATCAGTTATATTAGGGTGGCAGCGAAGTCTTGTGTGCCTATTAATTTAAAGTCATGGAGGAATGCAACTCCCGCAATGAGGATGCAGTATGGAATACTATAATGGTAAGATTATTATTTTAAACTTGTTTATGATATATGTTCTTCTCACAAGTTGACTTGTTTGTTTTACAGTCGGGATTTGAGATTGAGGAAAGGCACAAGAAGTACATCCTATAAAAGGCTGGGGCAGCCCTCTGAGCTTTTAGAAGTTTTGTCTCTCATAAATTCTTGTAGAACCTTGATGTAGAGGAAATTGAAGACACAGTTCCTCCCCTTCTTAGGCCGATTGTAAATTTGAATGAATGGAAAGATTTTGTTGACTCACGCCGTAGTCCAGAGTTTAAGGTATTATTTTTGTTAGTCTATTAAAAGATTGTTACTTTTGTTGGCATTTATTTCAACTTATTTGTCATGTTTTGTGTTTTTAAAAGCATTAAGCACCAAGAACAAAGAGTTGGCAAAGAAGAATAAATATACTTATAAGGCTAGGCGTAAGGGATATGCAGGTGTTGAAAAGGCCTTGATTGAAAAAGAGCAGGTGCCGAAGGGTTCGATTTCTAATGGCAAGATTTGGGTTGAGGCTCGAAAGAACAAACAAGGTAATATTGATAATCCAAAAACAAAGGCGGTTGTTGACACAATAGTAAATGTTAATGATATAATGTTATTAATTATTTATTTTTACTTATTTACCTTACCTTTATTACTTTATAGGAGAGCTTGACTCAGAAGGCATCAGCAGGCACTCTTACTGTTGATGAAGATATCTTGGAGAAGGCATTAAGAAATACTGACCATCGTGGTCGTGTTTGGGGTGTCAGCTTTGGCATCACAAAGAAAGAATACTTTGGAGAGGGGTACAAGCGTTGTCAAAAAACTGCTTCTTCTACTGAGATTCAAGAACTAAGGCAAGAGCTAGCAAAACAAAAGCAACAGATATAAGCACAGTCATAGCAGATACAAGAGCAATCTAGACTTATTGACATGCTGTTGAATTGGCATAAGTTAGGACTTTCACTGAGTGACGCTAGCCCTAGTGTGAATGACAATTGCACAATCCCATCTCAGCTCCTACCTAAGGTAATATTATTGATTTTCCTAGCCTTATTCATAGTAATATTATTCATATTATGTAATGATTTTGTCTTTTTAGGGTGAGGCTGATGTTGATTGTTTAGGAGAGGATGGCAGTTTGGTTGTACTGGGACGAATGTACAATATTGCTGGCCAAATGATGCTTCATAATGAGATTCTCCCTGAAGGGACAGTCAAGGACAGTAGCAGATGCAATTGGAAGCTTTATAGCATGGTCGGTTCGTCTTATACATATTTCAACACCGTTCCCAAACGTATAACATCTAAATTCATAACTAAAATTTATTTATAGTTGATCTCTAATTGTGTGTGTGTGTGTGTGAGAGAGAAAAACTAGCCTGTTGATAAGCTTGTGGCCAAGAAAGCACCAGAGGCTATGAAGGCACCAGCGAATAATAAGCGGAAGAGGGGAAATGATAAGAACTCCGTTGATAAATCCAAGGAGTCCATCACATTTCCTAAGAATGCACTGAAGGTTCTCCCTCAAACCCATATGCCTAAAGCCTCTCAATCAACACCTCAGTGTTAACTAGTCACACCCAGCAGACACCGAAAGTTGCTTAAGACTTATGCAGAGACGTAAGAAGGAGTAATACTCCCTTTCCCTTTAGCAATGTATGGAGATCCAGAGTCTGTTAATCAAGTCAACAATGATGTTTCGAGTGACTTATTCAACCATGCACAAGTTACCACTATTTTGTGTAACTTATATATGAGGTATGTTTCTAAAACCTTACATTAGATATTTACCAATATCTATATCTTAATCATTTATTGATCAATTTATGTTGACATTATTTAAGAAACCTATACATTACCATGCTTGCTGGGAGAGATGTAGCGGAGAGGGTTATACTCGTCAATCCCCACTTGATCTCTCCTTATGGCCACGAGACAATGAGTCCTAAGCAAGGATTTGAAATAGCTCATAAGCTTTCTAAATACTTCGAGCAATGTGGCCTTAATAACAATAAAATATTCATCGCACCTTATTGTGAAGGGTAAATCATTTTACGATATACTTTACTTTCTTCAAAATTAAATTATGACACTTCCTAATTGTAATCATTATCATAGAGGGCATTGGATGATACTTATGATCAATCCAACTATAGGGAGAGTATGGTATCTTGACCCTATTAAAGGTGGTGATCCTACCAACAGACCGCATATAGTAGAGATGATTAATTAGTAAGTTCACTAACTTTTGTTCATATATATATATATATATATATATGTAATTCGTTCTTCTTATATGCATATTTCTCACATCAACTTTTCTATTGCATGTTAGAGCCATTGTCATGTACCGCACTAAGGTCAATCAACAATCTCGACAGCTAATAATGGGTAGCGGTCGCCTTGATAAAGCAACATCATGGACAATTATTAAGGTATATATATTTATTATTAATTGTGTGTTTACAACATAAATATAAGTCATGTCATGTCATTAACTGATCAGATTTTTTATCCAATGTGTGATTGTAGTGCCCAAAACAACATGACAAAGCTAGGGATTGTGGGTATGCTATCATGAGATATATGAAGGACATAATTCAACACGCTCCTGTCAGGACTCTTCCAGACAATGTATATATGTTGTCGACCTTCTCTTCATTATTTAATATTTTTAGTAATTAACATGACTTTAGTTTGTTTTTTTTTGCAATTAGTACTATGAGAATGCATATTGTGACACATTTACTAAGGATCAAATGGAAGAAGTCCTTGAAGAGCTAGCACATGGCATTTTTCAAGCGTGGTTTAGCTATAACAACCAGCAACAATGAAGGAATAGATGATGTTGGTATATATTTAAATTTGACAAACATATAGTTATACTTGGTCAATTTTTTGAGATATGAAGCTTTATTTTGGCCACTTATAGGTTTAATTTAAGCTAGTTCAAATTGTATATAGCTTATGCAGTTATGCACCATGTAAATTTTATCATTTTATGTATAGGATAATATTGTTGGCTATTAAAATTTTGTTATGGGTGTGTTGTATACTGTATCTGTAAATATTCAATATAGGGGTTGTTAGAAATGTAAAGGTTGTATAATAAAAATGTAACCCTAAATATTCAACGGTTAAATTTTATAACCGTTGAATATATTAATAATATGCAATGGTTTTCTATTAAACCGTTGCATATTCTGGCCATATATTCAACGGTTAATATTTACAATTGATCGTGCTTGAAAAACTTTAATTCAATTCAACACATCGACGTTTAATGGCAATATGAGAAGGGGGAAGCAAAGCTATAGATTGAGCAATTGGAAACCATCTTTGAGATCGTGATCTATGTTGGATAGGGAGGCGTAGCAAAAGATTAAAATTTTAAAGTCCCTATCCTAATATGGAATAGACGAACTCGTTTAAATCAAGGTGGATAGAAGAGTTACCTTTTACTCTTTGAACTCGTGGCACATTCTCTTCAAGAGTTTGGATCTCAGAAGCTGACAATGTAGATCTGCTCCCTCTATTGGTATCCACACGAATAGCTGTCTAACTCGAACAACGTGCTAACACTCCCAGCATCTGTTTTTCTTTGAATGTTATTTTTCTTTTCTATAGGGTGTTTCATGGCTCTCAAAGTGTTTTTGTCCTCAAAACTTTTCTAATTCTCTCATCCTTCATAAAGGACGTCCCTATCTATATATAGTATATAGATAAGGGTTTTTGTCTTCCACTTAAAAGGCCCACGAAAATATAATTAAATTTATTTCATAAATTTAATCCATGATATCACATTTAATTCAAATTTATCTTATAAATTTAAATTATAAAAATAACATGATATTCTCTTATATCATGTTAGTTATTAAATTTAATCTATCATATAAAATTAAATTTAAAACTAACATAATATAATATAATATAATATATATTACATATACATATTATATTATATATATACATGAATATATATATACACATATATATTTTGAAAAAATATATATATTATATTATATATATTTAATTTTATATATCATATATATACACACACATATATGAATATTTATATATTTTTTGAATATATATATAATTATATTTTGAATTTTATATTTTATATAAATATATATATATATTTATCAAATAAATATTCAAATATATATATGTAATCATTCACCCTATATTACATTCATTGAATCTAGACATATTCCAAATTCAATGAACTTGGACATTATAGCTCTAGTTGGTATAGTTATATATGAGATAAGCTTATGACTTGTACCATGTGGCTTTCTCATAGTAGGTCGGTCCAACACCTTGTACTCTTTCAAGTGCCTATGACTTTGATTTGTATCTCTATAATTAATCAAAGTCATCTAGTCTTGTTTTATCTATGATCCTTCATAGATGACTCGACCAAGGATATTTAAGACAAATCACTATAGTTTGTCTAGGATATAGTTATCATATTGAACATGCAATTGTTATGATAACAAAAGAGAAATTCATTAAATAACAATGTGTATAGTATAATGATTGGCCCTAAGACACAATTTCTAACATCCTCCAACTTGTACTAGGTACAATCATTAATTTGTCTAATTTCCATTATCTTGAGATGATGCTCATGCTTCGCCTGTGCAAAAGGCTTTGTAAGAGGATCAGGAACATTGTCTTCGCCAGCTACTTTGTATATTTTTATATCACCTTTGTCATTGATCTCTCTAATAAGGTAGAAACACCTAAGTATATGCTTGGCCTTTTAGTGTGACCTTGGCTCCTTACTTTGTGCAATTACACCGCTATTGTCATAGAACAAGTTTATTAGATATGAGATACTAGGAACCACTCCTAGTTTAGCAATGAACTTCCTGATCTAAATGGCTTCCTCAGCTATATTTGATGTTGCTATATACTCAACTTCTATTGAAGAATCACTTGTTGTGCTCTGCTTTGATCTCTTTCAGCTCACTACCCACCATTTAAGGTGAACACATATCCTGATTGTGATTTAAGGTCATCTTGGTCAGTTTGGAAGCTTGCATCTGTGCAACCTGTTATAACTAGCTCGTCATCCAATCCGCCATATATTAAGAATAAATCCTTAGTCCTTCTGAAATACTTTAGGATATTCTTGACAACAGTCCAATGATCCTCTCCTGGATCTGCTTGATATCTACTGGTTATAGTTAAGGCAAATGAAACATCCGATAGAGTACACAACATGGCATGCATGATAGATCCAATTATTGAAGCATATGAAACCTTACTCATGTGATCTCGTTGATTTTTTGTACTAGAACATTAGTCTTTACTGAGATGAATGCCATAAGATAGTAGGATGAAACCCTTTTTTGAATCCTGCATACTGAACTCATGCAGTATCTTGTTTATGTATGTGCTTTAACTTAGGCCTATCAGCTTTTTGGATCTATCTCTATAGATCTTAATCCCAAGGATGTAAGTGGCTTCACCTAAGTCCTTTATAGAGAAAGATTTTCCTAACTATGACTTGACATTCTATAAGGTAGGAATGCCATTCCCAATAAGTAGGATATCATCTACATATAACACTAGAAATATAATTTTGCTACCATTAACCCTTTAATAAACCCAAGGTTCATCATGTTTTGAATGAATCCAAACTCTTTGATTACTTCATCAAAACATTGATTCTAGCTCCAAGATGCTTGCTTCAATCTTCAAGCTTATACACCTTTCAGAGTCCTCTGGATGTATAAAACGTTCAAGTTCTGTCATGTACACTTCCTCAAGTAGATGTCCATTAAGAAATTCTGTTTTAACATCCATCTGCCATATTTCATAGTCATAATATGCTGTAATGGCAAGGAGGATTGTGATTGATTTGGTCATTGTGACTGGTGAAAAGGTTTCATCATAGTCTACACTATGAGTTTAGGTGAATCCTTTTACAACCAATCATGCCTTGAAGACAATTTGCTTTGCCATCCATGTCAATTTTCTCTTTAAAAACTTACTTGCACTCGATGGTTTTTGTAACATCCTAGATTTCTTAATCCTAAGTTTAGAGGTTAATTGAGGGTGAAGTGAAAATTAGTATGGGATTAGAGATTCAAATGACTAATTAGTATTTTGACTTGTTTGTGTGTTGTATGAACAGATATGGATGATAGGAGTGCGTTTCGGGTCGAAGCAAGTGCGCATGGTAAGAATAAATCTCATTGTGCCACGCGCCGTGGCATGTGTTGCGCGGTGCATAAATCAAAAAATTGCCTTCATAAGTTGTGAAATTTAAAAAATTTCAGAGGAGTAAAATTGAGAAATATAGGAGATAGAGAGAGAAGGGTTGAGGAGCTATGTCAAGCTATTTTGGAGTAGTGGAAGGTGATTCATATTGCTAACTTGTCAGGTAAGCTACGTCTCTCTTACCTTCCATTCTACATAAATTTCTTTAAAAATGAGTTATAGGAAAATTGAATCGGTGGAATTTAAGGGGTTTGATTCTTTTTTAATAGTAATAAAAAGGTTCTCAAAAGTTAAATTAGAGCTTTACGACTGGTTTAGAACTGAACAGTAAAGCTTTGAACTCATAGGCTCAATTTTAGCCTTTAGAGAGAGAAATTTAGGGTAAAAATTTGATTTGAGTGAAATAAGGCCGGTTGAGGTGATGTAAAGTAGTAATTAGTGGCCATGAACTTAGAATGGATAAATGGAAAAGAGTTTACGGATGAATATAGCCCTAAGTATCAAAATGGACCAAATGACTAAAATGTGCCAAATATGTCCAGGTTGGCATATTAGATGCGCGAGTAGAGAAAGGAAGCTTGAGATAAGCTTGTGTGATAGTTGAAATCCACGAGTAACCTTTCTAGTGCGAGAAGGGTTGAGGTAACTGAATAACTTCCTTTATTTGACTGTTTATTGTAATTATATATTAGCATGCTATGTAGTACATGAAACGGTTTTAAACTAAGCATGTTTTATAGCATTGAGTGATTGTTGTGTGTGAAATAGCGTTTGATTGAAATAAGCATGAAAATTTGTGTTTTGTAATGAAAAGTATTATATGTATGTGTTATGTGTAAGAAAGTGTTAAATGATACATAGGAATCTTAAATGGTTCGAAAAAAGCATAATCATAGGGGTAGAAGTTCACCCAAATATAGGAGATGATAAGGACTATATGGCAAGGTTTCCTTAATACCCGGTAGGGTGCGGTGTTGGAAATAATTCTCCTTAGTGCCTTGAAAGGTGCGGTATTGGAGAAGATCTCTTTAGTGCCTATTAAGGTATGATGTTAGAGATGAGAGACTCCTTAATATCCTTGTGATATGGTGTTGGAGTCAACGATGCCCCATTGTGTGTATTGGGGGAAACCATAGTCTGTATTGTATGTTAGAACATCTTTAGCTAGGTGATTCTACCACTACAGGTGAGCTCAAGACTAATAAGAGTGTATATTGGTCTAAGATAAGCCTATGGTTTCATGTCGGAGTGATTCGAGGTTCGGTTGGTAGAGATCATGCTAGTATGTTATGCAATATGATGAAATATCTTGGGATAACATGGAATCATTTATGATATGATGAAAAGTTGAGAATGAAATATGTGATATAAATACTATTTTATGAGGTTTTAATGATATACTATGTTTACTTTCATATTATTGTATGTGATAGTCAATAAAAGTAAGTTATTCTGTTATTGAGATTTTTATCTCACCCTTATGGTTACATGTTTATAGGACTGGGAAGCGATCAAGGCAAGGGAAGATAGTCTAGACTGGGTTGAGTGTGAAGTCATGTACTTTGAGGTACTGTAATAAACTAAACTGAGATGGTATATATAAGTGTATATGAGTTGCCATAGGTTGCATGCATGTATTGAATTGATATTTTATGAAATCAAGCCGATTATGTGTATATGTGTTGTTTGAGACAAAAAAGGGCTATGATTTGAGTATGTTTATGTTGATATAGTTAGTTGTGTTGGTGAATCTTAAGCTAAGGGACAAATTAGGATGAAATGAGTAATTTGGGGGCTAAGATTATGTTGTGAATATGATTGTATATATATAAGTTGAGAAATAGCCAAATGGGCTATGTTATGCCAAGAAATGGCAAAGCATGTTAAGTTAGTGAATTGTGAAAATTGGTTATAAAAGGGTCAAATTTTGATATGTGAGTATGATTGTGATTAATTGTGGTTAATCAGGTGTATTAGATCATTTTAGACTTAGTTCAAAGCCCAGTGTGATCTAATGAGAGAAAGGGATTGAATTGAGCACTTGGGTATGCAAAATTTTCAAAAAAAGTGACTTTTTACAACTGGATGTCCAAATTTTGATCGGATCTTTAGATTGTATCCAGACTCATTAATTAGTATACAAGCTAAGCTTCATGTGGGCACTTGAATAACTTTAATTGAATGTCGTATGTGAAAATGGCGCACACTGAAGGTTCATCATTTTTGCTGCCAAAATGATAATAGAAATTCAGATAGGTGTATCGCGGTGCATGGTGACACATGCCATGGTGCACAACATAGAAAGGGTGAGCGTGTGGCTTTGTGCCACATGCTGCAGCGCACGGACTGCACATCACGGCACACGGACCATTTCTTAGTTTTATTTTATGATGAAATGCATGCAATTGGAATAGAAATGCTAGTGGATTATGTCCACTATATATTTGAGGTGTGTATGATTTACTTCTGCTGTTATTTTTTTCTTTAATTGTGTTGTGAATTGACTGTTTTTATAAAATAAGTCTTCAGCTGAAGCTTTTGAAATGAAATTTGTTTATTGTAATTGATGTGAGGTGTAGTAACATTGTAATCTTCCTTTATATTAAGTGAATATAAGAGGAGGTTACATATCTCCATAGCACTTGTTAAGGTGCGGTGTTTGAAATTATCTCCTTAATGCCTATTGAGGTGCGATTTTGGAGATTTAGACTCATTAGTATCAGTGCGATGTGGTGTTGGAGTTAACAACACCACATTGTGTGTGATAGGGAAAACCATAGTCTGTAAATGAGATAGAACACCTTTAGCTAGGTGATTTTACTACTGAATGTAAGCTCAAGGCCAATGAGAGAGTGCATTGGTCTAAGTTGAGCCTATGGTTGTGAATCGGGGTGATTTTAGAGGTTCAAATGGTAGTTATTATGCTATTAGTGGTGAATTGATATGAAAATGCTTATGAAAGTTGTGATTAGTGGTGAAATATTATATTGATAAAGTTATTTGGGATGAAACTCATGTTATATGCTATGTTTAACTGTATATTATGCTATACTTGCTTATAGTTACATGTGATAATTAGTAGTAGAGAGTTACTTTGTTACTTAGATTATTATCTCACCCCATGATTACATTCTTATAGGTCAAAGTAGTGAGCCGAGCAATGAAAAAAAAATTAAGACTGGTATAGTTGTGCTATCATCATTGTTTCTCAGAGATTTGTGTAATGAAACTCAAACTAGTATAAATATTGTAATTACAAATTGCTAGAGGATTTACATGTATGTTTTGAATGGTTATAAGTTATGAATTATTGAAATTGCCGAGATTGTAAATCTTAGACCATATGTGTAAATATGTGATGAAATGAGAATCAAAGGCTAAGATTTAGTTGTGAATGTGAAAAAGTATAAATTTGTTGTGAGCTTGTGGTGAAAATGGCCAAACCGGTATATTAATGTTAAGTTGTGAATAGTTGTCAAAAGTTGTGATAGGCTGTTGAATAGCTAAATTTTGATTTATGTATATATATGATATAAATTGTGTTTAATCACATGGATAAGGTCCTTTTAGACTTAGTTCAAGGTCTAGATGGACTAATGAGACAATATGATTGATTTGAGTGCTTGGGTATGCTAAATTTTTAGAAAAAGTAAATTTTTGCACCCAAGCATATAAATTTTGACTGGACTATTGGATCATGTCCAAACCTATCTCATTAGTTAGCTTATGAAATAAGCTTCGTGTGGCCGCTTGAATTACTATGATCAAATGTCGTATGTGGAAAAGGTGCATGCTGGAAGTTCACTATATGAATTGTCAAATGCCTACAGCAAATATTGTCATGTGCACCATGGCGCATTACATGTCGAGCCGCGGTATATGGCACATAGAAGGGCTGCTTGTGGCTTTGTGCTACATGCTGCAATACATGTGGTGCATGCTGGGGCACATTGCCTAGTTTTTAACTTTGTTTCTTTATTTTAAAGGCATGTATTGAATGTTATGAATGCAAGCTTTAGCCTTTTGCTGTGCAATGATAATTTTGTATTGAATTTCAAATGATTTTGGTGAGTTACAAAACTAGTATTAGGTCCCACGCCTTTCAAATAGTTTTGGATTACAATTTTAGGTTGTGTGGTGATTTAATTAACCCCTTCTAATGTCAGGTAGTTATTGGGACTACAACCTGGGTCCCTTGGTGTTAGTAATCCATAAGGATTTCACATACTTTTCTTTAGTACAAGGTAAATCCTCCACCTTCTCTAATTCAAGTGATTAAAATACATGCATATCATTTTCCACATGCATACATATTAATGGTTTATTTTTAAAACTACTTTCATGCACAATTTGTTTTGTAATTAAATTCCTTTCCTAATAAAAAAGTCATGCAAGTTTACAAATCATGCTTATGATTTAAAATCACACACATTATATATCACTTCACTTATAAACAATTAATCTAACTAATGGATAGAATGAGTTATCCAGTTACCTCAACGTTTCTATTTTCTAGAAAGGTTACCCATGGTGCTCTTTACTTTGTTAGTTTGCTCTTGCTTAAGCCATACACATATGCCACATTTATTTACACAACTTAACACTATATGTCAATTACTGTAACATCCTGATTTTCTAATCCTGAAACCACTAGCTAATTGAGGATGAATTAGTAATTAGTCAGTAATTAGGATTTTAGGAGATAAATTAATGATTTGACTCTTTAGAATGTTAGATGAGCAAATACGGGTGGAAGGATCGTGTTTTGGAATGAAGCGTGTACGCACAATGAGGATTTCCTTACTATGCCACATGCTATGACATAAGCTGCATGCGCCACGACATATAGCCCAGAAATTGGCTTATAAGTATGTGGAAGCTCAAGAGTTTTAGAGAGGAAATAAGGAAACCAAAAAGGGAGAGGAAAAGAAGGGTTTTGGCAGCTAGGGCATCGATTCTTGAAGGCTCAAAAGACATTTCTGACTGGTAGTTTAACGAGTAAGTTTTGTATCGCCATTAGCTTTGATTCTACACTAATTTCTCTTAGTATAAGTTATAGAGAAATTGAATTGAAAGTTTTAAGGGATTTATTTCTTATCCTTTGGTATTAAAAGATTCTTGAGAATCAAATTAAGGTTTTGCGACTAGTCTGGAGTTAAAAGATAAAGCTTAAAGACCGTATGCTTAATGTAACCCTAAATTAGAAGGAAGAGGGAAGGGAAATTGTGGAGGAAGTGTGCTAGGATCTATAAGTGATGTAAAGAGGTGAATGGGGAAATAGGAGCCTAAATTGACTAAGTAAAGGAAAGGAATATCTAAAGGTGATTTTAAGTAATAATTAGTACTTGTGGTCAATTTGATTAACTGACTATAATGCTAATTAAATGCCTAAGAAAAGTGTATAACAAATATGACCTATTAAAATTCTCCAACACTAATCTTTTGGCAATCCAGGAAAAGTCAAATCAAGAGAATACCACTCACCTCACAATTCCCCAAAAACCTAAAAACCAAAGAAGAAAAACACCAATTAAATGTTAAGGGAAATCAAATAAAAAGTCAAGGAAATTCTCATACAAATAGAGAAGATATTGCTGCCCCAATTAAAGAACTTTATCCCTCACAAATAAACCATCAAAAAGGGGCAAAATTATAGATAAAGCCTTATAAGGATATAGTGTTTACTCTCAATCCACTCAAGTGTTTGAAGGTATATCATTTCACTCCATATACATTAGCAAAGCACCCTACCATAGGCTTGTAATTCCTCTACCTATCTACTACTAATTTTGAAAATGTTCTCAAGAATTAATTGGTCTTTATTATGGATATAATGTGACTATCAAAAGGAATATGCTTGGATTTTCATGTCAAAGGGTAGGGTTTTGGCTCAAGAAACCATGCGTTGGCCACAATGTGAGCATGCAACAATGCTCAAAACTTTTCAAACCTTTACTAAGTGAATGAAACCTCAAGTGAACAATGAAAATGAGAGGGATATAAAAGAACAAGGAACAAAATAGTAAGATGACTTGTAACTCAAGAAAACCCTCACATTCTTGCTTGACTTTTGCTTTTGCATTTCCTTCTTCTATTCTCTCATTTTTTTCCTCATTCATTTTATTTTTTTTGGAATTTTTTTATTTCTTTCTTTTTCTCTCTTCTTCTTTTCTTCTTTCTATTTCTTCTTTTTTCTTTTTTTCTTTTTTTCTTCTTTCCATTCTTTTCCATATATTTTTTCCTTTTCTCTCATACAAAAGCTATAAAATGTCTTGGGTTCAAGGATAAGAATCACACAAAATAAAGACTTGTCCTTTAAGAAGATGGAATATATGTCGGAAAATGATATAGGAATGAGTTTATCCACTTAATTAAACTAAGGTTAAATCAAGTACATTGAAGAACACTATAAAATAGTACATGCAATCCATGGAGAAACAAAGGGAGAGTGTTTAAAAATGAATGAAACAAAAGGAATGCTCAAATTAGCTAACAAGGGATAATCAATCACATTAGGGTTAGCAAAAAGGCCTTGTGCTTTTTATATGAATTCCAAAATCATCTTCTCTATAAGAAATGCAATGACATAACCTTGATTAAAAGGATAGATAAGTTTTAGAGGGTGCAATAACTAAAGGCGTGACTCTCAATGGTTGAAGGCTCCTTCCATATTGGCTAATTTTTTTGCTTTTCTAATCAAATACACTCACTCTAATAGAAAACTTTCTTCATAAAGTATAAAAATTAGGGCAACATAATCTCAAAATTTCATATTCCAAATCTAAAAACAAAATTTTTTCAATTCCCCAAGACAAATCAAAATAGAATTTTTATAAATTTCTAAAAAAATTTCAAAATAGGAAGAAAAAAGAAAACAATTTTTTTATGTCTCTCCCCTCACATTTGAATAATGCATTATCCTCAATATATGCTCAAAGATGTTCTAGGACACTAAGTCCATGAATGAATGCATGAAAAGTGCAAGAGAAAAATTTTTGAGTGCAAATAGAGACAAAAGGCCTAAAATACTAGAGTTGTGAATATTCTGGAAATCTTGCAAATATCTCTCTGGAGATAGTGAACTTGTAAATTTTATAGCAGAAGATCCACATGAGCAATTCCCATGAAAAAGTTACGAGAGAGAAGACATATAAAGGACAATGGTATAAAGATTTCAGCTCAAAATTATTTCACAATTTGTCCCAAAAATTTTCACAGTCTGGTCCACAATTCTAGAGAAACAGAAATTTGTCCAAATGACCTTATGAGTTTCTAACAAATGTTTCAACAAGATAAAGACAAAATCATAGAAGATGGTAAACAAAATAAATAAATCCAAGACAATAAGAAAACATATGAAACTAGAACCAAACAAATTGGATACTCAAGGTGAGAAGTATGCTGACTTAAAGTGGTCTTAAGGTTTTGGAATCCTCTGTAAAGGTTCCCAGAACCTTTATAGCTTTTAGAAAATGCACAAAACAATCCTCATGTTCAAAAATTCCTAAATTCATTTTAAATTGAAGCTAAGAAATGTATCTTTCCAATCAAATAAATTCCAGGTCAAAAATCCTTTAGACTCATTCCCAGTAAATTTTTTAATTTAAGGTAAAGACACTATAAATAGAGTGTTGTAAGGCTTTTCAAGATGCGGAAATTTTTTCCCTTTTTTTTTTCAAAATTGTGAACAAAACACCATTATGATAACCTAAAAATGGCAAATTGACCAAACCATCTCACTAAAAATAAAGGTACAATTTATTTTCTAAAACCAAACAAATCAAAGAAAACAAAACTAAAAATTCCTAAAATAACGAGCTTGGTTGTTCCTCCCCCACACTTATACTTTAACAAGAGTTACACAAAGTACAAATACATGCAAGAAAAGTGCTCCACATGTGTGAAAAGTGACAGTAATAATATACCAATAAGTGTATCTACTTGTGTGCTATGTGTATAAGGAAATTCAAGCAATAAGCATGGATAAATACAACCTTTAAAGCTTGTCATGGTGGCTTGAAATTGTGCTTCTCTTTAGCTTCTCTATTTCCCTTCTTGAAAAGCTTACAAAGATGTCCATTGACTTGTAAAGTTGATGATGATGGCTCATGAAGAAGTTGAAGCACTCCATATGGAAAGTCTTTGGTTACAATGAAAGGACCATCTCATTTAGATTTGAGTTTGGCAATCTTATGACTAAATCTAGTTTGGTACAAAAGAACTAGATCACCAACATGGAATTCCTTTCTAAGAACCATTTGATCATGGATGAGCTTTGTTTTCTCCTTGGCCAAGAGCTTCTTGATTGCCCAATAACCTTTATGCTCAAGCTCAATTAGTAGATGACATGCTTTCCCATAGACAAACTGGAAAGGGGACATCCCTAAAGGTGTCTTGAAAGCAGTCCTATATGCCTAAAGTGCATCCTTAAGGTGCAAGGACCAGTCCTTCCTATTTGTGTTGACAACCTTTGAAAGAATGGCTTTGACTTTCCTATTAGATATCTCAGCTTAACCATTAGTTTGGGGGTGATAAGATGTTGACACTTTGTGTTTAACCCCATATTTAGCCAAGAGAGCCTTTATTTTAGTGCTAAAAGAACATCTTTCTAGATCTTTGATTGTGGACTTTATTGGCCATCTTTGTTCAAAGATTATTTTGAGTTTTGTAAAAATTGTTTGAAATGTCAAAAAGTCTGAAGTTGGAGCAAAAGACATGAATGCCTCAAATGCCTATTCTCTTTTTTGAAATATTTGATGTTTGGGTTATTGGCTTTATGGGACATTTCCCTTCTTCACTTAGAAACAATTATATTTTGTTGTGTGTTGATTATTTTTTCAAGTGGATTGAAGCTATACCTACTCATACTTGTGATGCAAGAATTGTTGTCAAATTTCTCAAATATTTCATTTTTTGTAGGCATGGAGTCCATAAGGCATTGGTGAGCGATGGAGGCTTACATCTAAGAATGACAAAATTCAAGTATGGAAGACACATCACAATTATCAACACATTTTCTAAGTACTTTATCACTACGAATCCTCCACATTAAGGGTGATTCCCAAACATAGTACTTCGCTTCACTCCTCAACTTATTTAATTTAAACCTAGACCAATCATTAGGTAAAACACCATGCTTAGCCATGCAAAACCATTAGGTAAAACTTTATCAAGATAATTAGCCATGCAAGCACAACAAGGTGGTTTAGTAGAGATAGCACAAAGCACATCATCCCTAAAAGAATCAACAATAGAAGAGTTAAGGTTAAAAGTTATAAATGAATCCTTAAAATGTGGAAGTCTTGATAAATGGTTGGCTATCACATTAGCAAAACCACTTTTATCCCTAATTTCCAAGTTGAACTCTTTCACAAGAATCACCCACCTAATTAATCTTGTCTTGCTCTCGACCATTTTCATCAAGTACTTGATAGTTGAGTGATCACTATAGACAATGCACTTAGAACCAATCAAATAAGGTCTAAATTTACCAAGTACAAAGACAATGGCCAATAACTCCTTTTTGGTTGTGGTGTAATTCACTTGTGTGCTATCAAGTGTCCTAGATGCATATGCTATAACATGTGAGAGCTTACCATCCTTTTATCTAAGTATAGCACCTATAGCAAAGTTAGAAGCATCACAAGATAATTCAAAAGATAATGACCAATTCTGAGCTTGCAAGATAGGAGGTGTAACAAGCATGTTTTTTAAGTAATCAAATGCATCCTTACAATCTTGACCAAATTCAAATGCAACATCCTTTTACGAAAGCTTTGTCATGTGCAATGCAATTTGTGAAAAACCTTTGATGAATCTCCTATAAAATCCCACATGACCTAGAAATGATCTCAAATCTTTGGTGTAAGTTGGATAAGGAAGAGAAATAATGACCTCAATATTTGCCTTATCAACATCAATGCCCTTAGATAAAATGAGATGACTCAAAACTATGCCCTTATCAACCATAAAGTGATACTTTTCAAAATTAAGGACAAACTTTTTCTTAATGCACCTACTTAACACTCTATCCAATGATGCAAGATAAGATGAAAATGAATCCTGATAGACTGTGAAATCATCCATGAAAACTCTCATGCAATGTTTAATGAAATCACTAAAAATGCTTATCATGCACCTTTGAAATGTCCTCAGGGAATTACATAAACCAAAAGGCATCTATCTATATGCAAATGTCTTAAAAGGACAAGTGAAAGTAGTTTTCTCTTAGTCAATAGGATCTATAGGAACTTGAACATATCCACTAAAGTCATTAAGAAAACAATAGTGAGACTTACAGGCAAGTCTCTTAAGCATTTGATGTATGAATGGAAAAGGGAAACGATCTTTCCCATTGACATCATTAAGCTTCCTATAATCAATGCAAAGCCTCCATGCATTTTGAACTTTAGTGGTCACTAATTCCCCCTTCTCATTTTTCACAACTATGATCCCATCCTTCTTAAGAACCTCTTGAGTTGGTGAGACCTACTAACTATTACTAATGGGTTAAATAATGCCAGTGCTAAGGAGTTTTACCACCTATTTCTTTACCACATCGAGAATCAATGGGTTCAATCTCTTTTATGGTTGCCTGATGGGTTTTTCATTATCATCAAGTAAAATCCTATGAGTACACACAAGTGGATCAATACCTGAAATGTCCCCTAATGTCTAACCAATAGCATGAATATTTTTCCTAATGACATCTAGCAATGCATGTTCCTCATCACAAGAGAGGGAGTTAGAAATTATTATCAAAAGCTTTTCTCTTTCTTTCAAGTATGCATCCTTCAAATTGGATGGCAATGGCTTCAATTCTAAGCTAAGAGGCTTCACACTTGATGGCACTAGCTCTTTAAGCTCCAATCCTTTGTACATCTTTGCTTTCCCTTTTCCTCCTCAATCTTCTTGCTTTGGCCAAAATTGACCTTACATAATGAAGCTAGAAAATTTTCCAAATTTGAACAATTTACTTTATCTTCCCTTCTATGCATCTTCACGGCCTTCTCTTGCTCTTGGTGAATGTTCTCACTTGTCTTGATAGTTTCCAAGACCTCTGTCATTGTTTTGAATAGGCTTTCATCCTTTATGCTTGAAAATTTGAAGAACATTAAGAGTAGAATGGTTGCCCACACCCTTGGTACCTACAAAACAATGAGAAATACCTTCCTCATGATTAAACATAGAAATCAAGGAAGATAAGTCAAAATAATCCATAAGAGACATATTTAAAGGAGAATCCTTATCAAGCAATCTAGAAGCAATATCTTTACAAATATCACGTGAAATACCATCCATACAAGAACAAACAATCCTAGGCAAAAGATTAGATGACAAAGTATCACATGTAAGAGGATAAGATGAAGCATGCTCATTTACTAAGTCATCCATAACATACTAGTACAAAAATGACTTTTTACAGCGGTTAAAAATGACTTTTTATAGCGGTTAAAGAGTCGATGTTATTTCAGGAGATGTAGAAAGTCCTTCTTTTTACATCAATTATAAACTTAATGTAAAAATTAAAGTTTTTACATCAGTTATAAAGCTGATGTTAAAAATTATATTAAAAAAATAAAAAAATTTACTTTAACTTTTAACACCGGTTGGGCTCGCAACTAGTGTTAAAAGTGTACTTTTAACACTGGTTATTACCATAACCGATATAAAAAATATTATATTCTATAATGGTTATGGTAATAACCGGTGTAAAAAGTATTTTATTTTTTATACTATATTTATTTTATCAATTTTACCCATTTCTGTGCATAAAAATTTCCAAATTAGACAACTCAATTAATTTACAATTGTTTATCAAGTATTTATCAACTATACAAAGCTATTTAACTATTAAAAAAACTAATAATTGTCTAAATTGTCTAAATTGCTATTCCTGTGCATAAAAATTGCCAAATCAGACAGCTTAATTCATTTAGAATTGTTTATTAAGTATTTATCAACTATATAAAATTATTTAACTATTAGAAAAACTAACAATTGTCTAAATTGTGTCAACTATCAAAATTAAAACATGTCTAAAAGTAACAAAAAACCTCACAAGTTCTCCATAAAATAGGTTGCCCAACGTATGCCAACATATGCAGATGTCTTTAACTTCAGCTTCAGAAAATGCATCCGAATTGTTGAACATCTAAAATTTGATTCATAAAATAGGTGTATTAATGAATATCAAAGAACATAATAAAATAAAACTTTTAAAAATATATTTATCTCTTTTGTAAATTCGGTTATGTCTGATGTGATAATATTGAGCATGTGTCTCATAACATATAGACTGCACAGTTTGTCCTCACCAGTTGTCTATGACTCTGTATAAGAATAAATCATAAAAAATTAGTAAGAAATCTTAATAATTGAACATATTAATAAAGTATAACATCACCTTTGGCTCAATCCATGTGGGATCCTTGAGCTCATGTCCATGCTTTTGTAAGACTACATTTTGATATGTTCTTATTGCGCTATGATCAAGATCACTAAGTTAATAAAAATATTCAAAAAACATAAATTAAATAGTTTAGTAAAAGTATTCTTACAAGTCTATCGTTGATGAACCCTTTAGTCGCCTTGGGTTATTAAATTTTACTAGAATGTAGAAGTGAGTATTCTAGGTCATTTCCCTGGAGAGTAAAGCATACAAATCATTGTTCAAATGCTTACAAATTAATCTGAATTTTCAAGTGACTAAACTAACTCTATAATGCAACAATAAATGTTTGTAAAATTTTGTTTTAGTTGGAATGAAATGAATGATGATTATGGTGAGCCCAAGTCAAATTTCCTAACATTAATCATTGATTTCCAGAATTATAACATCATAAACCTTCTTGATTAACCTAAAATGAGACACTTAGAAACCTCTAAGTGTGGTGCACCATTAGACTCAATGGACACCAATGAATTTAGGTCAAGTGAACTTAGAAATTAACACTATATTCAGCCTTATTCTACACAAGTTTCAGACCAAAACTAGTGGAAGAAAAACAGCTTAAGTCAAATTCATATAACCAATATGGATCTAACTCAAGTCTACACAAGAACTTGAACAAGAATCAGCAAGAACTTATGAAATAACCCTAGAACATCAAGGTAAATCATAAATTCCAGAACTGAAAATAGCATGAAAATCTAAATTCAACATTCATATTCTCATCAAATTTGAATTAGAATCACAAAGTCTTCAACCAAAACAGGTTCAAAATTCGAAATCCTCAAAGAATCAAGACAAGAACATGAAATCAAGAAAATGAACAACAATTACAAATCTGGAAATCTCATAATGTCAAGTCATCTTTCTTGGAGCTCTAAATGATCAGCCTCTCATGCTCTTCCTCTTTGCTTGAATCAGACCTTGAGCTTGAGAAGCTTCCATGGGTGAATGAAGATGAAGAAGTTGCAATCTGGAAATCTGGACAAGAGATGGACGAAAATGCAAGCTGGAATGGAGAAGAAAGTGGACAAAAATCTGAATAGAGAAGGAATGATGATCTGGACCAAGTGTTGATGATGGAAGATGAAGAAATAAAATCTGAAAAACGGATGAACAGTGCTGGACGAAAATGAATGAAGAAGAAGAGAGAGAAATATGGCTGAAGTGAGAGAGTGGGATCTGAATTATGAGGCTCTCATCTGAAAATTCAGCTTATGTATGTGTGGAAAATGTGAGTGGTGATAAAACCAAAGTGGATGGTGATGAAAACAAGGAAGGTCCAGATCTGAAATGAGCTGGAAAAATGGACGAAAATAAGCTAAAATGGGAATAAAAATGAGATGGAAAATGTGGCAAGGGACATGTGAACATGTGTGGGAAATGTGACTCCTCCTTAGGCTCCTAATCAGCTGCCACATGTCATCCAATTAGATCTGATCATGTCACACCTCCCATGCCCCCTTTTCACTTGATGATGTGTCCCTCAATGCTTTCCATGCTCCTTTGATTTTTTATTTAATTAATTCTCCCCAATTAAATCTGAATAATGGTGCTACATCACCCCTCAAATAATTCTGGAATTTGCGCCCAACAGCCCCTAAATTCTTCATCTTTATTTATTTGCTATCTCTTGAATTTCTCCAAGCATGTGGACTAGCCTTTGATCCTTGATTCCAAAATTGCCCTCACAAAATCTGAAAATAAAAACACAAGACTAAATAAATTCTAAACAAAAAGAAATAAAAAGGAAAAGAAGAGAATTAATGCCCAATTTAGGATATGAAAGTGTCAAAACAATCATCAAATAGCACTACTAGGGTTCATAAAGTCAATCTAGAAATGACAACTCAAAACCAGAAATTAAACCCTATTATGCACAATTTGATTCCAAAAACCAAGTGTTTTAACATGTAAAATGTGAGATAGATCAATCGTCTTCTTCATTTCTTTCCCAAGTTTGTAATGGAAGGAACATAAAAAGATGACAGTGTTGCTCTTCATTGAAGAAACAAATAACTGCCAATGGTCCCTGCTAAATATGATACAAATTAAAGTAAATCCATATTGAAAAAACTATTAGTTATAAATTGATCCTTATGAGTACACATATGGAGCCATAAAAACATTCTTTTTGACTTCACATATTCTCTTTTGGAGGTACGCCCCCTTAACTCTGGAGTATTACCTTTCTCTGTCATATGATGACGGCAAAGGAATCCAAACTTATCACCTTTGCCCAATGTAATGAACAAATGATGAAGATACCTACAACAATACAATTATATTAGTTTACTAAATATGATGATTAAATTTACTTACAACAATGCAATTATATTAAAGAAAAATATATTTACATCATAAATAGTTCAATGTGTGGTGTGGTAAGCTGATTATTCGACAGAAGTCAAACCAAATCTTTCTATTCAATTGTCACTATCATGTCTTTCTTACCGATAACCTTCGGATCCATTTCTAAACTCTTGAATTCAAATGATAAATCATACACCATTAAGATCATTCACTGATACAGAGTCAACGAGGGTTGTGAAAGTTTCAAGAGATTCGGCTAGGAAAGCTTCGACATAATAAAAAGGCAAGAAATGGTTAATAAAAAACATATATTAGAAAGTTGCTACACAATAAAAATTCATGAAATTTCGTACCACAGCTTGAACTAGATTCACAAGTCTCTTGGGCCATAAGATAAAATTGCCAATAGCTTCAACCACAGTCTTCACCTTATTAGTAGGGAATGGAACCAAAGCATCTGGCGCTTTTGAATCTATAACCACCAGTCTTACTTAATCATCTTGAATTTGCTTGTGATGGATGGTTAACTATAATATCCTGAAACTTTAAATCTAGAAAAGTGGATTACTTAAGGGATAAATTAGTTAAAAATATGATTAATTTATTCAATTATGTTTTTGAGTGGCTAATTAGATTTTTGTGTCATATTTGGCTCTAAATTGAGATAGGATGAAAGTCAGATCAAGCAGGGAGGCATCGGGGGGAGCAAAATCAAGTTGTTGCTCGCTGCGTTGTGAGCCGCGGCTTGTGTGGCATGTGCTGTGGTGCATGACACAGCAGGCAACTTAAAATTTTAGGAATCATCATAAATGGACAGTTTTTAGGGTAGAAAACCTAGAGCACGAAGGGGGCAACTTTGGACACTGCTAGGGCATCAATTTGAAAGGATTTTGAAGATCATTTGAGTCTCAACTCTTGGGTAACCCTTTTCCTCTACCTTTTCATCTCATTTTCCATGGGATTTGGAAGAGTGAGAATTTGGTCTAATTGATTAAGCCATGACTCAATGTTTTAAAGGTTTTTATTGACTTTAAAGGTTTAATTTAGGTTTATTGATCTTGGATATGTGGTAATAGGAAGCTACTTTCTTGTTTGGTGAATTTTGGATCAAGCCCTCACTTGATCATAGGGTGTTGAAGTGTGATAAGTTAAGATATTAAGTTTTATGTTGTGATAGAGTTAGAAAGTGACTTGAAGGGATGATGTGAACAAATTTTAATCTTGACAAGTCTATTTGTTGAGAATATGAGTAAGAAGTGGGAGAATTGGGAGGTTAATATTAGCTAATGGTGCATGTGTTAATCAAAAATTAACATATAGTACTTGTTAATGTAGATTGTGGTGTGGGAAGACTTACCTTGACACAAGAAGAAATTTAGTACCACGGGTAACCCTTTTAGCTTCTTCAGCAACATATTTCTCAACTATCAATGCTTCAAGTCAAAATGGATTTCTGACATACCCTTTCAGTATTTTCATATATCTCTCAACTAGGTACATCTATTGCAAATAAACAGAACCACACAATTTTACCTCCTTTACTAGATGCACTATTAAGTGAACTATAAGTCAAAAAATATAGAAAGAAAGTGCATCTCAAGTTGGCACAAGATAGTACAAGCTTCTTGTTCTAACTCTTTTAGTTTATAGGGATCAATAACTTTACTGCATATAGTATTGAAAAAAAAAACAAAGTCTAGTTATTGTAAGTCTTAAATCTTCTTTCAATATACCTCGAATAGCCAAAGGTAATAGCTGTTGCATCAAGACATGGAAATCATAAGATTTTAAGCCTACCAATTTCAACTCTTTCACAGATACAAGCTTCATAATATTTGAAGCTTTGATTCCATATAAACACTCACAAAAACTTGTTTTCTCAAATTTGCACAATGTATGAGATGCTGGGGGACAATAAGTTCGTTTACCTTCTGGTCTTAGGTGTAAGTCTTCTCGTATTCTCATTTCTTTCAAATCCAATCTTGCATTCACACTATCCTTAGTCTTACCTAGTATGTTTAAAAGCATTCCAATAATACTATCACACACGTTTTCTCCACATGTATAACATCAATACAATGCCTTACTTCAAGATTGTGCTAATATGGGAGGTCAAAAAAGATAGACCTTTTTTCCATATGCTTTTTACACCAGTATTCTTTTTTAGTCTTACCGAAGATAATCTTAATATTTTTCACACATTCATACACTTGATCCCCAGTCAAAGCATCTGGAGCATCATTGTGTTCTTGGTGACCATGAAAAGCTTTCTTCAATCTACGATATGGGTGATCTCATCTAAGAAACCTCCAATGGCCAAGGTAGATTGTCTTCCTTCCATGTTAAAGTTGATAGTAGTTTGTGCTTTCTTCACAAATTGGACAAGCTTTATGACCTTTCATGCTATATAACCAGATAAATTTTCATATGCAAGAAAATCATTTATAATACAAAAGATTATAGCACATAACTTAAAATTCTCCTTCTGATTTACATTAAACACTTTCACCCCTACCTCCCACAACAATTTCAAATCTTCAATCAGAGGTCTTAGGTAAATATCAATATCATTTCTAGGTTGTTTTGGTCCCGAAATCAACATAGATAGCATCATGTACTTCCATTTCATGTACAACTTAGGTGATAGATTGTAAATCACCAAAAGAACAGGCCATGAATTATGTATACTACTAAGACTACCATAAGGATTCATTCTATCGGTAGAAAGTCCAAGCCTCAAGTTCCTTGGCTTATTGCCAAATTCAAGAAACAATTGATCAATTTTCTTCCATTAAGGAGAATCGGCTGGATGTCAAAGTTTTCCATCTGATATACTCTCATTTGCATGCCACATCAAGTTCTTTGCATCATTAGTATTTGCAAACAAACAATTAAACCTTAGTATAACTAGAAGATACCATAAGACCTTTGTAGGAGCCCCCTTCTCTTTGTACCGTGGTGTCTTACATTTCAGACACTTCTCCTTCCCTTCAATCTCTTTTCTGTATAACACACAATCATTAGGACATATGTGTATTTTTTTTATCCGTCATACCCAATGGACACAAGATCTTCTTAGCATCATAATAATGATTTGGTAGTGCACTGCCTTTCGGAAATATTATTTGAAGTAACTCTAACAACCATGTGAAACTTTGGTCACTCTACCTAGCTCTTGCCTTTAAGGTAACTAGTTTTAACACCCCAGATAACAAACTAAAATCAGTGTACCCCGGGTATAGAGGCTTCTCTACGTCAGTGCACAAGTTATCATACACATGTGCTCATTCAAAAGCCTCTTCCCCAACATTACGGATCATATCCTCTAATTGATCTTCATTCATTTCTACTTCATCATCAAGATTATCAACTCCCACACATTGAGATGTGTTACTATAATTTTCTAATCGTTCACCATGCCAAATTCATATCGTATAATTTTTACAAATCCCATCACAAACTAAGTACTCTCTTATTTCGGCAACACCTAGTCTCCTCTCATTCAAACAATTAACACAAGGACAATAGAACCTTTCACTACTGTCAATAGCATTTTTCTTAGCAAATTTCAAAAATTCTTTCACCCTATTATCATACTCGTTACTTGTTCGTCTAGCATTCATCCAACTACGATCCATGTGTCACCTCCTAAAGAATATAACTAATGTTATTACCTTCAAACTATTTAAAGAAACTAAGTTCCTAATTAATTTAAGATTTGAAAAAATTTCGGCAGAGTCTCCCCTAAAAATTAGATCTCCCAAGACTTTTAAAAAAAATTTACAAGAGAAAATTGACAATTTTAAACCAAATAAATGATCATATGCTGAGGCTTCATAAAGCCACTAACAGCACTCCCAACAACAATCAATATCTTTAAAAACTAAATTTAATCAATTTAGAGGAAAGAATGAATTCAAAAAAAATTTCAACAGAGTCTCCCCTAAAAATTGGACTTCCTAAAAGTTTTAGAAAATTTTACACGAGAAAATTAACAATTTTAAACCAAATAAATGATCACATGCAACAATTTGAGGCCTTATAAAGCCACTAACGTCACTCCCAGCAACAATCAAAATCATTAAAAACTAAATTTAAGCATTATAAAATTTAAAAATTCATATTCAACACATACCTGGGTGGCGACAGCTACAACAACGGCTCAACACTAAGAGAGTGAGGAAGGGAGAAGGAGTGGTGGCAGGGCAGAGGCATTGAGAAGGGGGGCGGGCAAGAGGGAGGGAGAAGGGGAGGGGGTAGCCGTGGGAGGGGCCAGGGACGAGTGGGAAGGGGAAAGGGGCGGGCGAGGGAGGGGGAGGGGAGCGGGCGAGGGAGGGGACGAGGGGGTAGGGGTGGCAAGGGAGTGGGAGATAAGGATCAAGGGGCAGCGAGAGAGGGGGAGATGAGGAGGAGGGCGATGAGAGGGAAGAGAGGAACTAAATGGAGAAAGGAGAGTAATGGAGGGAATTTAAAAAAATTTCTACACCGAGTGCATGGCCACCTGGTGTAAAAAGTGTCAAATGATTCAATATAATTATAAAAATGCCACCGCCTTTATTTTTTACACTGTTTACCTTCCAACCGATGTAAAAAGTACCCTGTAAATTTCATATTTTGTACTAGTAAAACTCTTAATATCATTAACACCTAGCAAAGAATAATCTTCATAAGGATGTTTCATGGTTTCATAGATGCTAAAACAAATATTCTCGTCACCACATTTGAGTGCTAACATCCCCTTGTCCGTATCGATGAGGGTCCTTGCAGTCCTCATGAATGGCCTTCCCATGAGTATGTCCTTCCTATTCCCCTTTCTAGCCATATCCAAATCATAAAATTCAACTGGAAATAGAAGAGCTTTCACACTAACAATCAAGTCCTTAACAATTCCTTGAGGTCACCTAATACTTTTATCGTCCAATTGAAAAATCATGTTAGTAGCATGAAAACAATTAATATTCAATGAAGTATAAATGGGAGAATGTATCACATTTATTTCTGCACTTAAATCAATTAATGCATGTGAAAACTTTAAAGGATCAATTTGGCAAGGGATTGTGAAGGATATGAGATCGTCACACTTTATAGGAAGTTGGGGCTTCATAATAGCACTAATAGAGGATGTTAATTGAACTCAAGCGTTTAGTCTAAATTTTCTCTTATTTGTGCAATAGTCCTTAAGAAATTTAATATATTTAGGAATGTTCTTAATCAAATCAAGAAGAGGGACATTCACTTGAATTTTGGAAAAGAAATTTATCACCTCTTGATCTTGTAGTGCATGAGCTAGTAACTTGGATGCTTGGGCTTGAGGGAAGGACAATTTTATTACAATTTCTTGGCTTTGGCTAGCTCCTTGACCCTTCTTCTCCTCACATCAGTGTTGGACAATAATATGCTCTTGCTGTACAGTGGCATTAGATGCTTGTTTTCCTTGATTTTCTTACTCTTTTAGCCCCTTTTGAGGTGGAGGGTCAATGGAGACTTGTTCCACACCTTCCTCAACTTCATCACTACAAGAAACAGCATCATTAGAGCAAGAATTGGCATTAAAATCACAAGGAAGAGATGTTCGAACAAAATTTTCAGAATTGAAATTTTCATGCTCAAGCTTAATTTCATCATTTTGACCAACTATTTTTCCACTTCTAAGCTCAATAGCATTAATGGAAGACTTAGGATTAACAATCATGTTGCTAGGCAAAGTAGGTTGTTGAGCATTAGAAGAAGAAATATAGTTAGTCAAAACACTCATTTGTTTGCACAAAGTATCTATAGCATTTTTCATAAAAGCCATATCATCATTTGTTGCTTTGTGTTAAGCTTATTGATACTCTCTATCACTCTTTACCTCATTTTGCAACACTCAAAATTTTTGGATAGCATTGAACTGGAATTAGAAGATGATGAAGATGGTCCCTCAATGGGTACAATTTGACTAGAATAATTAGGGGGTTGAGAGTAGGAATCATTACCTTTGCCTTGGTAAAACTTTATAGTTACAACAAAAAACCATGACATAGGGACTAATGCATTACATGGAATGCCAAAATTAGGCACATTCATCAAATTAGCATTTGCATTTACCTGTGGTGAAATGAGGTTTCCAATTTTATATGCAAGGTCATCTAATTGTGAGCTACTCAAATCATTAGTAACCGAAGCTACTTTAGATTCTCTCACCCCATATTGTACTCAACTTTGTGTCATTTATTAATCAACTCCTAGGCCTTATTGGGAGACAAATCACTAAGGGAGCCATTAGAGGTGGCATCAAGGCTGATCTTATCTTTAGGCATAAGACCATCATAGAAATATTAAACAAGGTGCACACTTAGGATTTGGTTATGTGGACATCTAGCTAGCATAGATTGGAATATATTCCAAAACTCATAAAGGCTTTCATCAAAATTTTGCACCTTGCTTATGATTTGTTTTCTTAAACTTGCTAGCTTATATGATGGAAATGTTAAACCCTAGTTTTGATTATTACAAAATAAGATAAGGTTGTATTTGACAAGTTTAATAATCAAGAACCAATTGCTTGTAAAGAAATTAATCAACTTAAATTTAAATTTTTGTAGAACTCACTGTATTGGAATAGTCGCCTTCTTCCCAAATGAGCAGAAACATGTAAAATCTTCTTTAATCCTCTTACGTCATGTTTCTCACAAAAAGATTAAGTGTTTGATGTAATCTTAATCTCTTATACTGCCTAAATGGTGTCTCAAGCTTTCCTGGATCAAAATCTCATCATTCGTGTGCCTTTATTGTTTTCTTGATCTTTGGTCCTTATTTTAGAATAGCTTATTCCCATATAAGTCTCCCTTCTTCCCAAGTATCTTCCTTTCTGCCTATTCAGAAATAGTCTATTTCAGAATAGCAATCCTTATTCTGAAATAGTGGTCTGATTTTCGTAAGCTTATGCATTAAGTCTTTCTGAAGTAATAGCTTGTTTGGGAATAGTCTGGGGAATAGTTTGGTCAGGAATAGCTCTCCTTATTCCCAAATAAAGTTTTTTAGATCATCATCTCATAACTTTATTCTGATATATGCTATTTACTTCAAAATAAGCTCTCTAATATATTCTTCCTTAGTCCTGAAGAAGCCTTGCCTATTTCGAAACAATCACACTAAATAATACTCTGTTTTGTGCGAGAAAAATAGAGGTTTTTGTAATCTTTGTTGAATCATTTCCCTTTGCATTTTGAGTGTCATATTAATCATATAATGTTTTTAGAATCATTCTAAACGTGTTCTTAGGATAAGTTGAGCTTAGTTTGATCTTATCCATAATCATTCCTAAATAAGCTTCCCTCTTCCGAAATAGCATTCTCACATACCTTGTCTGAACATTTAATGTAAAGTTGCATTACTTTCCTTACTTGCCATAATAGAGAAAGCTTCACCAAAAAGCAATGTTCCATTGTCCTAGTTCAGTGATTGTTCAGATATCTCAGAGAAAAGAAGTTGTTGACTAATGGCTATATTCATAAGAGTAACGTATCCTTAAGAGCTTCAACTATAAATGCAAATGTTTATTAAGATGAAGAAAACACCAAGAAAAATACAAAAAAGCTCAAGTTATTCATATTTATTATTCACCAACCTTTTGAGCATATATTTATTTCCAGTAAGCTTCACTGATTATATATCAACTCTGAGCGAGAGTGTTAGTTGTTGTTTACTTTTGAACATACTCTGTTTGCCTCTGTTTTACTAATTAATAATAAAGCAACTTAAACTTGAGGAGTTTAAGTGGGTTACTTCATTACCTTTGTAAGGGAGAGTAAGATAGACTTTAGTTGAAGTCTGGGATTGTATAAAGGCTAACAAGAGCCCAGATTAATCTTGATGAAATTAGTGGAAAAATCTCAAAGATAACTTGAGGACTGGATGTAGGCTCAAGTGGTTGGAGCTAAACTAAGATAAATATATGTGCAAGCTTATTCTTCTTTATCTTCCCTCTACTTAGTGATATCTCTCTAATTTCTCCCTCTTAGTTTATCTATCATTTATCCAATTTTTATAAAACCTAATTCACCCCCTTTTTGGGTGGACTTTCAAGAAAGAATTTGTTCAAAAACATGTTCCTCAACTCCTCCCAAGTGTGAACCTTGACATGTAGTGGAAAATTCATGTACCGCTCTTTAGCATGAGACTTGGGGTAAAACACAAATGCTTTAGCTTGAACATCATCTCTATGAGTATCAATAGTTTCATGGTATTGCAAACAAGGCATAATGAATGCAAGAATCTGGAATTATGATTATGATTATGCATGAAATTTCCATTATTCCATAGGTTTTGTGGATGGATTTGTGCATTATTCAAATCCAAAATTAGTGCTAGACCCTTATGGTTTATCCCATTCCCTTGGTTGACAACCTCAAAATTTTGGTTTTGAACATTTTAGGCCATAGGATGGACATTAGGTTAGAAATAAGGTCTTTATTGAAGTCCCTAGGCATCCCTAGATGAGCTAGATCAATGTTGTGATTGGGAGCAACCATAGAGGATTCTAAAACAAGATGATTATCAATGGGATTCCTTTCTCTTCTTATCCTCCTTAAGGTTCTCTCAATTCCTTGATCAAATTATACTTGCTCACCAAGTCTCCCTCAGGTCATGCAATATACAGAAAAAGAAATGAAAACAAAGCAAAAAATTCAACAAGAAAACACACAAGACACAAAAACAAAAACATTTAGAGCTGGTTCTACAAAGATAAGACTCAATGAATGCAAAACACACAAAGACTCGTAATGCAAGTAAGCAAATGACTAACAAGAAAAGCAAAAATAAAAAGTAATATTTTTTCTAAAATTAAATAAAAACTCAAAAATCACTCAAACACAAAATTAACTAAAATAACAAAGTGAATTCAGCACAAAAATAAGCAAGGAAAAGGTTTAGAAATGCTCAAGTAGAATCTTCTTCCAAAACTGGATGTTTTGGAATTTTGTTCTCTACTTATTCCGCTTGTACAATTTCTACAAATCAATTCCCATGTCTAGATAACCTGAAACTTTTAAGATACTCAGGAAATATACTGAATAAGAATATATAAAAATTTCAGAATTTTTCAATTAGCCAATACTTTACAGTTTTTCTTGCAAGTTGGGCTACAACAATATGGAAATAGAATTTCTTCAAACTGTCCTGTGAGATTTTTCATATGTTTCAAGTAAGTTAGTTGCTGAATCACAAAAACCTCAAAAAATGGAAAATGAAGCTAAGATATGGAGGAGAAATATGAGTATTGGATGGGCAAATTTGGATATGCGCAAAAAAAGTTACGCGCACACATAGTTGTATAGTATCCTAAATTTCTCTAGAAAACTGGATTACAACTTGTGTGCTTAAAAAATTCTCACAGAATAGTATACGAATCCAAATAATACCAAACTAACTTTGTTTAAAATCTAAGATATAAATATTTTTGAATATAGAATTTCATAATTTTTCCCTAACAGAGCAACTCCCAGTGAAATTTTGAAATTCATCTAAGAAGGCTATGAAAACAGTCTTGATAGAGTTGCACCCTTAGTAACCTAAACTTCACCAAAATACCAAAAATCACACAAAAATCACGAAAATCACAAAAAAAATATCAAAATCATAGAATGAAAAATTAAACACAAATCAACCCTAAATAAGTCCTTGCCTTACCTCCCTAACAACAGCACTAAATTTTGGCTAAGGTTGTCCCTACCTAAGAAAAATAGTACTAAGTTATACTAATGTAATAATAGTATGAACCTAGGTCATTCTTCTATGAGGAGACTTAGTCAACAAATTTAGATTGAATTGTGTTACAAGTAAAAGGTGATTTTGGACAGATTTAACCTCAAAATTAATTAAACTATTAAACCTAATTCTAGAGGGAATAGAATGGGTGTGTATAAACCTATTAGAAGTAGAAACTCCTATATGGATTTGGTTACCTATCCTTGCTTGAATATAGCCTAGCTAGTTTGGTCTCCTGTTTCTTCTCCATGGTTTAAGTCACTTAGTTAAATTCACTGAGACTTAGCTAATCCCTTGACTAACCCTAACCCAAGATTATGGTCTTAGAGTAAGCCATGGCAAAGTTAGCAAAAAGGCCAACCAAAGTGTTACAAACATGAGTCAATTAGGTCAAGCACATATGATAGAATCAACATTCTTAAGATTATGATTCATGAAGATATTCACGTGCATTCAAGTTGGCGAGATTATGACAAGCAATAAAACATGTTAAACTCATCAAGTTAACTAAGATTATGAATCAACTTGAAGAGGCCAAAATTTAGAGCTCAAAGTAACAAACTCATGTGATCAAATATAAAAATATTTAAACCCTAATATCTTTTTGCTTGAGGTTTCAAAATCTATTCAAAACTTCACAAACACACATGAGAAATATAAGGTGGCCATGCATGCATGCATGCAAAGTAGGTCAAATTAGCTACATTAATAAGTCAACCTAAAATGTTGACTTTTTAACCTTATATCCAAATGCAACTTTCAAGACCAAATATTTTAATCCAAATAGACCTAAAATCAATGCACACATCAAATTTCAGATATTCCCTTGAATTCCCAACAAAGTATAAAATGACCAAAATACCTTAATATGCATAAATTCTCACTAGGGTCCAAAACCCTAATTTAACACCACAAATGCACATTCTAGGGTTTCCTATCATGAAATATGGTCATCAATGTCTAAGAAAAGTGTGTAACAAATATGACCTATCAATGTTGGAATCCTTATCTCTTTGATGAATTACACCAATTAGTACTCTTTTCTTCCTCTTAACCAAATTGTATTAGCCTAAGACAACTATCTTAAGCCAATTAACCTAACTAGCTTAATTTCCCAAGTCTTAGACTAAAGTCCTTATTTCATTTCATTAATTGGTGCAAATGTTAGCCAAGTAAGATAATCAAATTCATCCCTCAAGTGCCATGGCCAAATGCAAAGAAATGAGCAAACACAAGACTATGTAAAGCTACTCAAGTGAAAGCATAAATTCTATAAGATTATGTAACATTAAAACAAGAAATTCCCTAAATGAAAAACACAATTACATGCATTAATCATCAAGTGGCTGAATTAAACCAAGAACAAATGAGAGAGAATTCAATGTCACAAGCATCTTCTCTTGATAACCAAATCCTCAACTAAGGTATCTAATCATAAGTTAAATGAAAAGAGCTAGGAAATAAGAAATTCTAAGCCAAAGTTTCTCATAATTCATCCTTCATCTTACTCTCTCTAGGATTCCTCTAAAGTGCTTAACTCCTCATCTCCATCTCTTTGGTTTTCTTGATCTTCATGAGGTAGCCTAACCCTTTAGCCATTGAAATGAGGATTTAAAGATTTTTAGCTTGATGAAAATAGGAAGGATGGGATGAAATAATGGAGAGGAGATTATTGGTGTATGTTTTGTGATGATTTGAGTGATTATGGACAAAATACGGTGAAAGATGAAGAACAATGAAGAATAAGTAAGAGAAGGTGAAAGGATGGAAGAGGATGGCTTGAATAAATGAATTTAATCTAAAAAATGAGGACGAGGGATGTGTAGAATGTTGTGGTTCAACTCCCAAAAGATTAAAATGAAAGAAAATAAAATAAAATGCAAGTAAAACTAAGTCACGTGGAAGAGGCTTGCAAGGTGGCATGCTTCTATTGGCTCATAGATGATTCCAATATGTGTCAACTTAATCTCATGCTTCATCTACATTTTAGATAGATCTAATCCACCTAATGGTAGCCTATGCCTATCCCAAATGAATTAAATTTGGGTCCTTGAAACTTTGACCTCATTTGCCCAATTGATACACAAGTCACATGTCACCTGTATCACAAGATACATATGATTCAATTTAATAATATGTAATTTCATAAATTCTTATTTATAAGGGAGAGTTTTATTAAAATATCCAAGTCTTTGGGTGCACAAAATCATACAAAATTCCCACACAAATGCAAACCCAAAACTAGGTCAAACAAGCACACTTAAGAAAGTTAATGAAAAGTGTTGACTTTTATTTAATTAATCCTAAACTAAAATGAATTTGTAAAATATTTTTTGACCACACTTCTTCTACACTTAAAATACATTTTGTGAAATTTTCTCATACATTTTCTCTAAAGTTTATTTTTTTAGACCAAAATATCTCTGTGCATTAAACCTAGACACTTAGGCAAATTTCTAATTCCAATGCAATATATGTTCACTTAATAAATGTGTACTATCACTTAGTCAAAAGGATGGAAAGTTTTCTTATATGATTGCTTATGCAACTAGGACCCCTGATTTAGCTCAGGTTAATTATACTACAACTGAGAAAAAGTTATTTGCCATTATGTTTACACTTAGTAATTTTATATCATATCTTCTTTACTTCATAGTTGTTGTATACACTAACCGTGTTGTTGAGATATTTATTTGCAAAGATAGATTCCATGCCTCATTTGATTAGATAGGTGATCTTGATGCAATAGTTTAACTTGGAGATTAGAGATAGGAGTGGTTCTACTAACCAAGTGGTGGATCATTTGTCTAGGTTACTTTATTTGGAAGCTACTATGGCAAACTCTAACCCTACTCTTCCTTATGATTCATTTCTTGATGAGGCTTTATGTGCAGTTTCTTTTGAGCTCCCATGGTATGCCTCTTTTGCTAACTATATTGAATGTAGAGTCTTGCCTTCTTGTGCTTCACTATTCATTATTTAGAAGTTAAATAAAGAGTCTAGGTTTTACATATGGGAACAACCTTGATGTGGAAGATTTGTAGTGATAAAATGATTAGCATGTATGTTGATGATATTGATGTGCCCTCTATTCTTGATTTTTGTCACTTACATGCATGTGGTGGTCACTTTTATTCAAACATGACAACTAGGAAGGTTTTGAGTTGTTGATTGTATTGGCCTAGCTTGCTTGAAATGTCAAAAGGTTAGTAGTTAAGGTAATAGGCATGAAATACCTCAATAACTCATTTTGTTTTGTGAGATTTTTTATGCTTGAGCATTGACTTTATGGGTCCCTTTCCACCATCATTTAGCTTCGAGTATATTTTGCTTGGTATCAATTATAAGTCAAAGTGGATTGAAGCCATTCTTAGTAGAACTTGGTGTTGATTGTGTCAAATCTATTATTTTTTTATAAGTATGGAGTTCTTAAAGCCTTGATAAGTGACCAAGAGTCTTACTTTTACAATAACTTAATGAATGTGACGGCCTAAAATTTTTATACAAAATCCAATTACTAATTAATAGGGGTAAATCAATAATTTAGTGGATTAATTAGAGAATTAACATTTTGGGTGGTATAATGAGGTTTTGACTCCTATAGAAGTTCAATGGTTAGGATCATGTGAAAGAACGGTACTCTAGAGTAATGTGTAAGAGAATGGTAAAAATTTTCTCATTGTGCCACACATTGCAACACATGGCACAAAATTTTGACTCTAAATATGTGGATCATGTATGATGAGAGAAAGGGAAAGAGAGAAAGAAGCACAAGAGAGAGGAGAAGAAGGGTGCTTCTACTAGGCAAGGCTTTTACAACCACATGGGGACCATTTTTGACCTATCACTTGTTGAGTAAATTTGTACCTCCCCAAGCTCTAATTCTACACTAATTGCTCTCTGTTTTATCTATAAAAAAATTGAATTAGGGAATTTTAAGAGGTTGTTTTCTTACTCTTTTGTAATAAAAAAGCTTGTCGAAGTTAAATTAAGGTTTTATGACTAGTTTGGAAGTTAATGGCTAAGCTTTAAATCTATAGGCTTAAATTAGCTAAATTTAATAAGTGAAAATGGGTAAAAGTATAGAAGGATAAAAAGTGGGGTATAGGAAGGATAGCTAGAAGTGTGTAGATGCCTAATTCATGTAGTTAGGGCTTTTAGTCAATTCAATAATTGACTTAGGGTGCTACTTTGTGTAGATTACAATGAAATTGCATGTTGATTGAGCAAAAGGAATTTGAATAAGGATAATTGTACCATATGTTACCTTTATTAAGAACAAAAGGGTTAAGGCAACTAAATAGTTTGTTATGTTTATTAGCTCGTATAACTAAGTATAAGTGAATGTGAAAATATGATTTTATAGTTTTCGATTTAGTGTGTTTTGTAATTTACATGTTTTAGCATTCAAAATGATTTGACCTTGTTTACTTGGTTATTAATGGTTGTGAAAGAAAATTTAGTATGTGTATATATATATCTCTATAAGTATGGAAAGTAAAAGTGATTATATGTGTGTGATAGTAGCATGATCATGACTGGGTGAGAGTTTAGCCTATATGTATGTGTGGTCACGTGTGTAATAAAATCCATATAGTTGGGCTAGCACACAGGACATCCAGTGTAACATGTTTTTTGGGACTGTTATCATGGGATATCTGGGCAATCTAGCAACTCCCTAGTACTCGTGAAGTTGTGGTTAGGAGTTAACGACACCCCTATTATGTGTGTGTGTGAAAAGGGGGAAATCATAGTCCGGAAGTAGGATAGAATACCTTTGATAGTGTGTTTCTACTACTGAAGGTGTACTTAGATTGATATGTGATTGATCTAATAGAGTTTCTGGTTTTAGATGGGGAGCTTGGAGGACTGGAGGATGGATGGTCATGTTAGTGTGTGCCTGGTTTTTATGAAAAGTGACTATAAATATATATTTAAATATATCACTAGTAATTGAGAATGATACAATGGTTTTGTTTACTTGTATGTGGATATTCCTGTTAGTAGACATTTAAAGAATTATTTGGGTTTCTAAGATTTTTATCTCACCCGTAGTTATTCATACTTTTGAAGATTTGACATTGGGAGCTTAAAAGAGAAATAATCAGGCCAAGATTAGATAATCTCTTTTTAGCCTACTTAAAGTTGGTGTAATGAATATGTTTGTTATAAATTGTGAGTTGCATATAAGTTGCCATAGGACTACACAAATGTGTGCATATGCATATTTTGATAGATGCACTGTGGGTGTGTAATTGTGCTACTCGACCTTGTAATGTGTATGTATGCCTAGTTTGTGATAAATCCTATAAGTAAGGGGCAAGGTATAATTACAAGTGCATTTGTACATCTTGTGTTGATGTGAAAGTGTGGGGTTTGGCTAGGTATGGGTATTTACTTGTAAATGTGTGTGAAAGTGTGAATTTGCCTAAGTTTGTGAAGGGGAATTTTAACATCCAAGCTCATATGTATGTATGATACTATGTGTGTAATTGATCAATCAGGTATTGAATGTTTGATTGGATGTGATCAAGCCTCGAGAATTGGCTAATGACATTTAGTTTAGAATTGAGGCTCTCGGGTGCGTGAAAATGACTTAAAACAGTCATTTTGCATTCGAGTAATCTAATTTTCAAATAAAATATTGGATTTAAGTGAAACACTTGTCATTAGCTAGATTTTGAAATAACCTTCATGTGGCCACTTAAACCATCCCAATTAAACATCAGATGCAAAGACAATGCACATTGGAAGTTCACATTAAATGTGCTATTTGATAGCAAACTCGGATACGTATGCCGCAGCATATGGTGTACATTCTGTGGAGCATGTTACAAAATGAGAACATGTGGCTCTGTACTACATGCTGTGGCACATATGCCACAGGCCATGACATATCGCCTAATTTAGCCTAAAAGTGTCGTTTCGCTCCTATTTTCTTCTCATGCTTTGTATATGTGATCTTTTTGCTTTTTTTGTGAATAAACACAACTTTTAACCTTTTTTGGAAGTTTTCTAAATGAATTTATTAGGATCCTAACCAACCAAATAATTTATGGTTTTCTATTTTAATCTTAAATGTGTTTGCGTGTTAGTCTGTAATGTCTGAAGGGCATTACAATAAAGGCTTTTTTGGCTAATTATGGGGTGCAACACAAGATTTCTATACCATATCATCCCCAAACCAATGGCTAAGCTGAGGTTTCAAATAGGCAAGTCAAAAATGTCCTAACCAAGGTGGTGAACACAAATAGAAAAGATTAGTATTTACACTTGGAGGATGCTTTGTGAGCTTAACGAACCATTTACAAGACTCCTATTAGGATGTCCTCTTTTAGGTTGGCGTATGTCAAGACTTGCTGCTTAACTGTAGAGATAGAACATAAAGTCTATTAGGCCATAAAGAAACTCTACTTGGATTTGCACCTTTTACCTAAGGAAAGATTCCTTCAAATGCAAGAACTTGAGGAGCTTAAGTTGGATGCATATGAGACATCTAGGATCTACAAGGAGAAAATAAGGATTCTTCATGATTAGATGATTTTGAGGAAAAAGTTCCAAGATGGAGATCAAGTCTTCTTGTTCCAAACAAGGTTTACTCACAAGAATGCTAAGTTGAAGTTCAAGGGGCAGGGATAATATCTAGTGACCAAGGTGTTTCCCTATGGTATTTTACAACTTTTGAATGAGACCACAAGTTTCATTATGCAAATCAATGGTCATCTATGAAATCTTTACAAAGAAGCCAACCCATCACATCAAAAGATAGAGGATTTCTAGCTTTTACCTTGCTTTGTTTAATATATTATGTGATTAGGTATGGTTCAAGTGTAGAGGAGATCAATCTAGTAGGAAGAGTTAGAATTTATTTTCTTGGATTGGTTTGTTTCATAGAATTTATTTTCTTGGATTGGTTTGTTTCATTTTGCTTTTGTTTGTTTTGTGTGGAAAAAAAAAATTCTGCACTTGCACTTTTGTCACACATGCATCCATATTGATCTTATCTTGTCATATCATGAGTCTGTACATACATTAAGTATAATGCATGATTTAAATATGGGGAAGAGACATAAATATTTTATTTTATTTTACTTTATATTTTCTAAAACAAGTTTCAAAAATTTTAAAAAAATTGTTTTGTTTTGTTTGAGGTTAGTTAGATGACCTAGCTCTTTGAATGGATATTTTTTATGCTTGAGATGTGGTAGTTTTAAGAATTGAATAGGTGTGAAGTGAGCATTCTTTTATCTTGAATTAATGGATAAGAGTGGCACATTACTTTATGTTGGAAGGAGTTAAACACTCTTATGTGTGATTAGTTTTCTTAGTGATGATACCATCTAGAAATTGACTCACTTTTTAATTCAGACCACATTTCATGCACTTGCTTGGGGAAAAATCATAGATAGCATTCATAAAAAATAGCCAAGAGCAAAATTGCCAACCATCTATTATTTATTAACCTTTGTTAGCAACTTTGAGCATTTGATTTGATTTTTTTAAAAATATATTCAACCTATTTCATCATGAGATGCGTGTTATACTTTTATGACTTTCTAATATGCCTTTCATACCGTTGATCAAGATAGTAGATATCTTTCTATTGTCATTTTTTCATCTATTACTTTATGTCATCCATTTTCATATCATTCTATCCATTATTTTTTTTATTGTTTACACAAAGAGTTGGAGGCAATCAAAAGAAAAAATGTGAAAAGAAAGCAGTAGAGTTGCTAGAAGAGAAAAGAAAAAGGAAACAAAAGAAAAGAAGGTGAAAGGGGAAAATAAAAGAATAAAGAAGTTTCCTAGCTCATCTACTTTCATTTATTCCGTTTATTTCTTATTATTCTCTCTGTCACTGTGATGTATCTCAGCCATAACATTATTTTGATGCTAAACCTAGTTTCTCACATGAATTTGAGACAGAGCTGCTAACTGTAACATCTTGAATTTCTCAATCCTAAGTTTAGAAGTTAACTGAGGGTGAAGCGGAAGCTAGTGTGGGATTAGAAATTCAGATGATAAATTGATATTTTTGCTTGTTTGTATGTTGTGTGAGCAGATATGGGCAAGAGGAGTGCATTTTGAGTTGAAGCAAGTGTGTGAGGTGAGAATAAATCTCACTGTGCCACGCGCCACAGCTTATGTTACATGCACTACGGCACATGGACCAAAACTTACCTTCATAAGTTGTGAAATTTTAGAAATTTTAAAGGAGTAAATTTGAGAAACATATGAGACAGAGAGAGGTGAAGGGCTAAGAAGCTAAGTTAAGCCATTTTTGAGCGATGGAAGGTGATTCAGATCGATAACTTGTCAAGTAAGCTACGTTTAACTCTTACCTTCCATTCTACACAAATTTCTTTAAAAATGAGTTATAAGAAAATTGAATCGGTGGAATTTTTGGGGTTTAATTCTTGCCCAATAGTAATAAAAAGGTTTTTGAAAGTTAAATTAGAGTTTTACGATTGGTTTAAAGCTGGAACGGCAGAGCTTTGAACTAGTAGGCTCAATTTTAGCCCTTAAAGAGAGAAAGTTAGGGCAAAAATCTAACTTGAGTAAAATAAGATTAGTTGAAGGGATGTAAAGTAGTAATTGGATAGTCATGGACTTAGAATGGATAAATGGAAAAAAGTTTACATATGAATATAGCCCTAAGTAGTAGAAATGAGTTTTTAGTCAAAATGGACCAAATGACTCAAATGTGCCAAATATGTTCAAATTAGTATATTGGATATGTGAGTAGAGAAAGGAAGCTTGAGATAAGCTTGTGTGATAGTAGAAATCCACTGGCAACCTTTCTAGTGACAAAAGGGTTAAGGTAACCAAATAACTTCCTTTGTTTGACTATTTATTGTAGCTATACATTAGTATGCTATGTAGTATATGAAATGATATTAAATTGAGCATGTTTTATAGCATTGAGTAATTGTTGTGTGAAATGGCTCTTGGTTGAAATAAGTTTAAAAATGTGTGTTTTGTAATGTCAAGTATTATTTGTATATATTATGTGTAAGAAAGTATGAAATGGTAAACGGGAACCTTAAATGGTTTGAGGAAGCATGATCATAGAGGTGAGAGTTCACTAAGTGTAAGAGATGATAGAGACCATATGGCAAGGTTTCCTTAGTACTCGTTAGGGTACGGTGTTGGAAACAATTCTCCTTAGTGCCTTGAAAGGTACAGTGGTGGAGAAGATCTTCTTAGTACCTATTGAGGTATGGTATTGGAGATGAGAGACTCCTTAGTGTCCTTGTGATATAGTGTTAGAGTCAACAACACCTCATCATGTGTATTGGGGGAAACCATAGTCCGTATTGTGCGTTAGAACATCTTTGGTTGGGTGATTCTACCATTGCAGGTGAGCTCAAGACTAATAAGAGTGTACATTAGTCTAAGATGAGCCTATGGTTTCATGTCGGGGTGATTTGGAGGTTTGGTTGGTAGAGATCATGCTAGCATGTTATACAATATGATAAAATATATTGAGATAACATGGAATCCTTTATGATTGAGGAAAAGTTGAGAAAGGAAATGAGATATGTGATATAAATGTGATTTTATGAGGTTTCAATGATATACTATGTCTACTTGCATATTGTAGCATGTGATGGTTAATAGGAGTGAGTTATTCTATTACTAAGACTTTTATCTCACCCCTGTGGTTGCATGTTTTTAGGATGGGGAAGTGACAAAGTCAAGGGAAGAGAGTCCGGTCCAGCTTGAGTTGTGAAGCCATACACTCTAAATTTATGTAATGAACTGAACTGAGACTATATATATATATGTACAAATGAGTTGCCATAGGGTTGCATGCATGAATTGAATTTAGATTTTGCGAACTCAAGCCCTATTATGTGTATATGTGTTGTTTGAAATAAAGGGGCTATGATTTGAGTATATTGTGTTAGTACATCTTAAGCTAAGAGACAAATTATAATGAACTGAGTAATTTGGGGGCTAAGATTGTATTGTCAATATGATTGTATATGTATGGGTTAAGAAATAACCAAGTGGGCTAAGTTATGCTAAGAAATGGTAAAGTGAAATTGTGGAAATTTAGCCTTAAAAGGGTCAAATCTTGATATATGAGTATGATTGTGATTAGTTATGGTTGATCAGGTGTATTAGATCCTTTTGGACTTGGTTTAAGGCCTAGTGTGGTCTAATGAGAGAAAGGGATCGATTTGAGTGCTTGGGTACACAAATTTTTTAGAAAAAAGTGACCTTTTGCACTCGATCTCTAAATTTTGATTGGACCATTAGATCATGTCCAAACCTATCTCATTAGTTAGCTTATGAGTTAAGCCATGTGTAGATGCTTGAATCACTCCGATCGAATTTCATATATGAAAACAGCGCACACCGAAACTTCATTATTTTTTCTATCAAAATGATAGCAGAAATTTAGATAGACACGCCACGGCGCATGCTATAGAAAGGGTGAGCATGTGGCTCTGTGCCACACGTTGTGGCGTATTAACTGCACGCCATAGTGCATGGGCTAAATCTCAGCTTTATTTTATGATGAAATGCATGCCATTAGGATAGGAATGTTGGTGGGTTATGTCCATTATATATTAAAGGAGTATATGATCTACTTCCATTATATATTTCTTTGATTGTATTGTGAATTGTTTGATTTTGTAAAATAAGTCTTCGACTGAAGCTTTTAAAATAAAATTTGATTATTGTGATTGAAGTGAGGCAGTGGTAATATCGTAATCTTCTCATAAATTGAGTAGATATAAAGGAGGTTACATTTTGGTATCAGAGACTCATGTTTCGAGACCTAATTATTATTGATAGATTCATTTAGAAATATGGCAACTTATTTTGTTCATTACACAACTCTTTCTCTGATGTCCTTTGTATTTCATATTTTCATCCTTAGGAGGAGAGAAAATAGTACAATATGAGAGGCACTCGTACGAGAACTGTAGTATCTAAACGGGCTATAGAGGAGGAGTAGGAGCCGGAAGTTCAATCGATTCAGCCATAAAGGGATAGACGTGATAAGCTATTGGAAGAGATCAGGGATATGGTTGTTGACATAAGACAAACTGTTAGGGATCATGACATGATTCTAAGAGGTAGAGAGCAAGAAGAGAGAGTTGAAGATCAGAATATCCCAGTACAGGAAGCACATAGTAGACTTAGACTGTCTCAAAATTTGAGTAGTAGACCAGACATTCCTAGCACTGATCCATCTGTTGATCGTGCTTAGAAGACGTTTGTTCGATTCAACCCGCCGACATTTAATAGAAGCATGAGGAAGGTGAAGCAGAATTGTGGATAGAGTGAATGGAAACCATCTTTGAGGTGGTAATTTGTACTTTATAATAGAAAGTTATCTTGGCCATGATGCAGCTGGTTAGTGCTACTAAGAGGTGGTGGGAATATGTGAGATCAACTGGTGGTATTTGATTGAGCCGTAATGAGTTTAAGAGAATATTCTTTGATCAATACTTTTCAGTATGATTCAAAACCGAGAAGGGAGAGGAATTTCGTGCTTTTCGGTGGGGAGGCTCGGATGAGGAAAAATTCATAAGAAGATTCAATGACTTGTCGGCTTATTCTACATATCTCTAGTATAGTAATGACTTGAAATGGAAAGCTGAAAGATTGCTTGAAAAGATAAGACCAGAGTACTGATAACAGATAGCACTGCTTAATGTGATGACATATAAGGAGATGTGCCATAAGATGAGGTAGCAGCTAGGTGTGGTAGAGAGGCAGATGTTGAGAGGAGGCGAGACAGTATGGGGAGGTTTCATCTCATTTGGGTTTGACTGGTGAAATCTTAAAGACGCTTGGGATCAGTGCGAGCAGTTTTGGTTCTTCTAGAAGAAGAGGTTTCAGTCGAGGATTGTAGTCTTGACCTATGCATAGATGGTCAATGTAAAGGGGTGGAGGTGTGAGAATTAGGCCTCCATAATCTTTGAGGTAGGCATTAAATGTTTCAACTCTGACTCTAAGTACTGGAAGGATGCCCTAATACAACATATGCGACATATCTCATTCGGGAAGATGTTGGGCTTGCTATAAGTGTGGTAAGTCGGATCATATAGCGAGGCAATTCTTAGAAGGTAGAGTTGAGGGGACTGAGTAGAGATCAATGATTCCTAGCTGAGTATTCACAGTTACACAAGAAGAGGCCAGAGCATCTCTGAACTTGATTAGAGGTATGATTTTTGTTAATGGTCACAAAGTAGAGGCATTGTTCGATTCAGGTGCCACCCATTCTTTTCTATCTAAGGAATGTATGGATAGATTGAAATTGTCTTTGTAAGAATTTCTTGTGCTTATTAAAGTGACGATACCTTCGGGTCATCTAGTATTACAAGTCAAGCTTATCAGAATGTGGAAATTCAATTGTGAAAAAGAAGGACAGTAGTTTACGACTGTGCATCATTTACTGACAATTGAATAAGGTAACTATGAATAACAAGTATTCTCTACCAATGATAAATGATCTTTTAGATCAATTGGTTGGTGCCTCAGTCTTGTCTAAGATTGACTTGAAGTTGGGGTATCATCAGTTGATGGTTAGTGTAATAGATGTACTCAAGATAGCGTTCAGGACTTGGTATGGCCATTATGAATTCTTGGTTATGCCATTTGGTTTGACCAATACGCGAGCAGTGTTCATGGACTATATGAATTAATCTTTAGGTTGTACTTGGATCAGTTTGTAGTGGTCTTTATAGACAACATCCTAATCTATTCTAAGAATAAGGAGCAATATGTGAGGCATTTGAGAATGGTACTATAGATTTTAAAAGAAAGAAAGTTATATGCCAAGCTCAGTAAGTATAAGTTTTGGTTAAGAAAAGTGAGATTTTTAGGACACGTGGTGTCTGTGGATAGAATTTTAGTAGATCCGTATAAGGTTGATGCAGTGTTAAAATAGGAACATCCTAGTTCAGTTACAGAGATACGTAGTTTTTTGGGATTAGCTGGTCATTTTCAACGACTTATCTAAGGATTTTCCCAGATAGCTTCTTCTTTGACTAAACTAACTTAAAAAGATTAGCCTTATGTATGAGACGATCGGTGTGAAGTGGCATTTCAGAAGTTAAAAGAGAAATTAGCCACGACACCAATGTTGATTATCCCTAATCTAAGGTTACCTTATGAGGTATACACGGATGCATCTTTAAAAGGTCTTGGTTATGTCTTGATGCAAGATTAGTTGAGTTGCAGCCTATGCTTCACAACAATTGAGACCACATGAGGACAACTATCCTGTGCATGATTTAGAGCTTGCAGTAGTGGTGTTTGCTCTAAAGATTTGGCACCATTACCTGTATAGTGCAGTGTTCATTGTGTTTAGCAACCATAAGAGTTTGAAATACCTAGTGGATTAAAATGAACTGAATATGAGGCAGAGAAGGTGGATGGAGATTCTTAAGGATTATAACTTTAAATTGAAATACCATTCGGGTAAAGCTAATATAGTTGCTAAGGCTTTAAGCCGAAAGACTTTGCATATGACAAGTCTTATGATTAAGGAATATAGATTGATAGAGTTATTTGTTAAGTCGCAAAGGGATGCGCCATTAAAGGTATTAGTTGGTGCCTATTCTATTAAGATTAGAAATGATTTTTGGAAGGAATTGAGAATGGCACAATTAGAAGATGAGAGTCTCTTAAGAGTTAGAGAAGAGATTGAAGCAAGATCAAATTGTTAATTTTGGATTCAATGATGATGGTTTTGTGGTTTATCGAGATAGGATTTATATGCCTAACGATGTAGATTTGAGAATTGTTATCTTGACTAAGGCTTAATGTGGCAAGTACACGATCCATCTGGGAGTTATAAAGATGTACTAGGATGTGAAGCAATATCGATGGTGGCCTTGTATGAAGAAAGATGTAACGGAGTTTATGACTTTGTGTTTGACCTGTTAAAAGATTAAGATAGAGCACTAAAGACTGACAGGAATATTGCAACCATTAGATATTCTTAAGTGGAAATGGGAGAACATTTTCATGGATTTTATAACTGGGTTTCCAAGAACTCAATCTGGACATGATGCTATTTGGGTCATAATCGATAGACTTACCAAATCAGCTCATTTCTTAGCGATTCAGATTAGTGATTCTCTAGAAAAGTTGGCAAAGATTTATGTCCAAGAAGTGGTAAGACTACATGGTTTGCTAAAGAATATAATTTCTAATAGAGATCCAAGATTTACTTCTAAGTTTAGGGAGCTTTACAACAAGCTATGGCTAACGAGTTAAGATTCAGTATAGCGTATCATCTATAAACAGATAGGCAGACAGAACGGACCATACAGACCTTAGAGGATATGTTGAGAGCCTGTGTATTGGAGTTGAAAGGTAGCTAGGATAGCCATCTGCCTTTGGCTGAGTTTGCTTATAATAACAGTTACCACTCCAGTATACAAATGGCACTATATGAGGCATTGTATCGCCTCTTTGCTAGACGGAGTTGAGCAAAAGGAGTATGTTAAGACTGGATATTATGGATCAAACAATTCAAAAGATTGAGTTGGTCAGGCAAAAGTTGTTAATAGTTTAAAGTAGGCAGAAGAGTTATGCGGATAGGCATAGAAGGCTGGTAGAGCTCCAGGTGGGAGACCATGTGTTTCTGAGGGTTACACTAGTGATGGGAATTAGGAGATCGATTAGAGCCAATAAATTAACTCCTAGATTATTGGTCCTTTTGAGATTCTGGAGAGAATTGGACTAATTGCCTATAGGATCGCTTTGCCTCCATAGTTATCAAGTGTGCATGAGGTGTTTCACATGTCGTAGCTCAAGAAATATCAACCTGATCCTTCACACGTGATATCAACCATGGGTTAAAGTTTTCTGGCGAGGCATGACTCTTGATGATGCTACCCGGGAGACAAAGGATAGAATGAGGAAATATATATTTATGTCTTTTATGAATTTTGAGGGTAAAATTCTTAAAAGGAGGGAAGAACTATAACATCCTGAATTTCTTAATACTAAGTTTTAAGGTTAATCAAGGGTGAAGTGGAAGCTTGAGATTAAAAAATTCAAGATGTTACAATTCTCCCCTCCTTTTAAGAATTTTGTACTCAAAATTCATAAAAGACATAAGTATATACCTATAGAAATAGGTAAGGGCACTGTTGCTTTATTTTATCCTCTGTCTCCCAGGTAGCATCACCAAGACTCATGTCTCACCAGAAAACTGTAACTAATCGTATAGTCTTATTCCTTATCTACTTTTCTTTGACATCCATAATTCACTCTAGCTCAGCCTTATAGGTTAAATTCTCTTGGAGTTCAATCTCCTCTAGTTCTATCACATGTGAAGGATCAAGTTGATATTTCTCAAGCTGTGACATCTGAAACACCTCATGCACACCTGATAACTATGGTGGCAAAGCAATCCTATAGGCAACTGGTCCAATTCTCTCCGGAATCTCGAAAGGATCAATGAATCTTGAAGTCAATTTCTCAGCTCTTATTGATCTCTCAATTCCTGTCACTGGTATAACCCTAAGAAACACATGGTCTCCTACCAAGAACTCTAACAGCCTTCTACGCCTATTTGCATAACTCTTTTGCCTGCTCTATGCCATTAACAACTTTTTCTTAACCAACTCAATCTTTTAAGTTGTTTGTCCATAATATCCAGTCCTAACATACTCCTTTCACTCAACTCTATCCAGCAAAGAGGCAATTTGCATTTTCTCCCATACAATGCCTCATATAGTGCCATGAGTGGTAACTATTATTGTAAGTAAATTCAGCTAAAGGGAGATGGCTAACCTAGCTACCTTTCAACTCCAATACACAAGCTCTCAACATATCCTCTAAGGTCTGTATGGTCTGTTCTGTCTGCCTTTTTGTTTATGGATGATACACTGTACTAAATCTCAACTCAGTACCCATAGCATGCTGTAAAGCTCCCTAAAATTTAGAACTAAATCTTAGATCTCTATCAGAAATTATATTCTTAGGCACGTCTCGAAAATAGATCTCTACCAACTTCTCTAGAGAATCACTAAGAAATGAGCTGATTTAGTGAGTCTATTAATTATAACCCAAATGGCATTATATCCATATTGAGTTCTTGATAACCCAGTTATAAAATCCATAGAAGTGCTCTCCTATTTTCACTTAGGAATATCCAATAGTTGTAACATTCTTGTTGGTCTTTAGTGCTCTATCTTAACCTTTTGATAGGTCAAACACTAAGTCACGAACTCCGTTACATCTTTCTTCATACCAGGCCACCACCAATGCCGCTTCACATCCTGATACATCTTTATAGCTCCCAGATAGATTGTGTACTTACTACAGTGAGCCTCATTCAAGATAACCTTTATCAAATCCACATCGTTAGGCACACAAATCCTATCTCAATAAACTACAAAAACATCATCATTGAATCCAAAATCAATAGCTTGATTTACTTCAATCTCTTCTCTAACCTTTAAGAGACTCATCTTCCAGTTGTGACATTCTTAATTCCTTCTAAAAATCATTGCTAATCTTAATGGAATAGGCACCAACTAATGCCTTTAATGGCGTATCCTACTGTGACTCAACAAAAGACTTCATCAATTTGTATTCCTTAACCATAAAACTTGCCACATGCAAAGTCTTCTGACTCAAAGCGTCAGCAACTACATTAGCTTTACACGAATGGTATTTCAATTCAAAGTTATAATCCTTAAGAAGCTCCATCCATCTTCTCTACCTCATATTCAGTTCCTTTTGATCCACTAAGTATTTCAAACTCTTATGATCACTAAACATAGTGAACACTGTACTATACAGGTAATGGTGCCAAATCTTTAGAGCAAACACCATTACTGCAAGCTTTAAATCATGCGCAGGATAATTCTCCTCATGTGGTCTCAATTGTCGTGAAGCATAGGCTACAACTCAACTATCTTGCATTAAGACATAATCAAGACCTTTCAAAGACGCATCAGTGTACACCTTGCAAGGTAACCTCAGATTAGGGGTAATCATCATCGGTGTCGTGGTTAATTTCTCTTTTAGTTTCTCAAATGCCAATTCATACCAGTCGTCCCATATATAAAGCTGATCTTTTCGAGTTAGTTTAGTCAGAGAAAAAGCTATCTGGGAAAATCCTTGGATAAATTGTCGATAATAGCTAGTTAATCCTAGAAAACTACATATCTTTGTGACTGAACTAGGACATTGCATCAGCCTTATGTGGATCTATTGAAATTCCATCTGCAGACACCACATGTCCTAAAAATTTTACTTCTCTAAACCAAAACTCATACTTACTAAGTTTGGCATATAACTTTTTGTCTTTCAGAATCTACAGTACTGTTCTCAAATGCCTCACATGTTGCTCCTTATTCTCAGAATAGATTAAGATGTCATCTATAAAGACCATCACAAACTGATCCATGTACGGCCTAAAGATTCGATTCATATAGTCCATAAACACTGCTGGTGCATTGGTCAAACCAAATGGCATAACCAAGAATGCATATGGCCATACTGAGTCCTAAATACTGTTTTGGTCTACTATACTAACTCTTAATTGATGATACCCTGACCTCAAATCAATCTTAGAAAAGTCTGAGACACCAGCCAATTGATCTAAAAGATCATCTATCCTTGGTAGAAGATACTTGTTCTTTATAGTTACCTTGTTCAGTTATCGATAATTGATGCACAATCGTAAACTGCTATCCTTCTTTCTCACAAACAATACTAGTGATCCTCAGGGTGATACACTTGGTCTGATAAATCCTTTCTCTAGCAAATCTTCAATATGCTTCTGTAGCTCAGCCAATTTTGACGGTGATATTCTATAAGGGGACTTTAACATTAGTTCAGTTCTAGGAACCAAATCGATTGAGAATTTAACTACCCTTTCAGGAAATAATCTAGACATTTCTTTTAAAAATATCTCTGGAAACTCACTTACTACTCCAATTTTCTCGATCCTACCATCATACACCGTGCTGGCTACAAAGAATACCATATAGGCATTACAACCTTGATGGATTAACTTCCCAACACTTACTACCGATAGAAACTTAGGTTGCTCCAAGGATTCCATAGCTGCACACAATACTACAGTAACACCAACCCTTTTAGCACAATCAAGCGTAGCATTATTCGCTGCTAGCCAATCCATGCCAATTATCACATCTATTCCCCTCATGGAAATACAAATTAGATCGATCTTGGAAACTCTGTCCTCATATCAAATCTCCACATTCTGACAAGCTTGACTTGTAATACTAGATGATTCAGAAGGTGTCATCACTTTAATGAACACAGACAATTCTTATAAAGATAATTTCAATCTATCCACACATTCCTTAGACACAAAAGAATGGGTAGCACACAAATCAAACAATGCCTCTACTTTTTGACCATTAATATAAATCATACCTCTAATCAAGTTTGGAGATGCTCTAGCCTCTTCTTGTGTAACTGCAAATACTCGGCCAGGAACCATTGATCTCTACTCAATCCCCTCAACTTTGCCTTCTGGCCATTGTCTTACTATATGACCCGACTTACCACAATTGTAGCAAGCCCAACATCTTCCAGGATGAGATCTGCTGCATATGTTACACTGGGGCATCCTTCCAATAAGAGTCGGAGCTAGAACATTTGACGCTTGCCTTGAAGATTGTTGAGGCCCAATTCTCACACCTCCACCCCTTTGCATTGACCCTCTATGCACAAGTCGAGACTGCGATCCTTGACTAAAACCTCTTCTCCTAGAAGAACTGGAACTGCTCACACTAAACCCGATCCTCTTTGAGATTCTACCAGTCGGACCCATATGAGATGAAAACCTCCCTATATTATCTCACCTCCTTTCAACATCTGCCTCTCTACTATGCCTAGCTGCTACCCTCAGCTTGTGGCACATCACATCAAGCAATGCTATCTGCTGCTAGTACTCAGGTCTCATCTTTTCAAGTAATCTCTCAGCTTTCCACCTTAAGTCATTACTATGCTGAAGACATATGGAGTAAGCTAATAAGTCATTAAATCTTCTTATGAATACTTAATTTTGAATAAAACTGGAAAGAGTTGATCAAAGAATATTTTCTTGAACTCATCCCAGCTCAATCGAATACCACCAGTTGGTTTCATAAATTCCCACTATCTCTTAGTAGCACTAACCAACTACAGTATGGCTAAGATAACTCTATGCTCTAAAGTATAGATCACCACCTCAAAGATGGTTTCCATTCGCTCTATCCACAATTCTGCTTCACCTTCTTTCATGCTTCCATTAAATATCGGTGGGTTAAATCAAACAAACATCTTCCAAGGATGATTAATAGATCGATCAGTATCAAGAATCTCTGGTCCGCTACCTGAATTCTGAGACAGTCTAGGTCTACTATGTGCTTCTTATATTGGAATATTTTGAGCTTTAACTCCTTCTTACTCTCTACCCCTTAGGATCGTATCATGATCCCTAACAGTTTGTCTTATATTGACAACCATATACCTGAGCTCTTCCAATAGTTCATCACGTCTATCCCTTTACGGCTGAACCGGTTGAACTTCCGGCTCCCATTCCTCCTCTACAACCCATCTAGATACTATGGTTCTTGCACGAGTGCCTTTCATACTATACTATTTTCTCCCCTCCTAAGGACGAAAATACAAAACATAAAGGGCATCAGGGAAATAGTTGTGTGATAAGTTGCCATATTTCTAAATGAGTGCATCAATAATAATCAGGCCTCAAAAACTGAGAAACTGATACCAAAATTTGTAACCTCCTCCAATTATCCACTCTATATAGAAGAAGACTATGGTGTTACCACTACCTCACATGAATCACAACAATCAAATTTCATTTCAAAAGCTTCTGCTGAAGACTTATTTTATAAAATTGATCAGTTCACAGCACAATCAGAGAAAAATACAGTAGAAGTAAATCATATACACCTCAATTATATAATAGACATAACCAACCAGTATTCCTACCCTATATGCATTTAAACACAAAAATAAAGCTAAATTTTGGTCTGTGCGTTGTGATGGGCAGTCCAGGCACTGCGACATGTGGCACAGAGCCACACACTCACCCTTTCTGTGCTGTGTACCACGACATGTGTCATCTTGCACGCAGCATGCTTGTCTAAATTTTTGTTGTCATTTTGACAGCAAAAATGACAAACTTTCGGCGTGCACCAATTTCTCATACGACATCTGATTGGAGTCATTTAAGCACCCACACCTTGCTTAGCTCGTATACTAATTGATGAGATAGGTTTGAATACGATCTAATGGTCCGATCAAAATTTAGACACCCAGGTGCAAAAAGTCATTTTTTTAAAAAAATTGCGTGCCCAAGCATACAAATTGATCCCTTTCCCTTATTAGACCACACTAGGCCTTGAACTAAGTCCAAAAGGATCTAATACACCTGATTAACCACAATTAATCACAACCATACTCATATATCAAAATTTGACCCTTCTACGGCCAATTTTCACAATTCACTAACTTTACATGCTTTGCCATTTCTTAGCATAACTTAGCCCACTTGGTTATTTCTCAACTCATACATATATAATCATATTCACAATACAATCTTAACCCCTAAAATTACTCATTTCATCATAATTTGTCCCTTGGCTTAAGATTCACCAACACAAAATCATTTCCACATAATATACTCCAAGTCTTAGCCCTTTTGTTTCATTTCAACATAATATACAATCAATCGGACTAGAGTTCACAACATCTCAATTCAATTCATGCATACAATCCTATGGCAACTCATATACACTTATACATATACATTCTCAATTCAGTTCATTACACAACCTCAGTAGACGGCTTCACAACTCAAACCAGTCTAGACTCTCTTCCCTTACCCTAATCACTTCCTAGTCCTGTAAAAATATAACCACGGGGGTGAGATAAAAATCTCAATAATAGAATAACTCACTCTTATTGACTATTATATGCAACAATATATCATCAAAACCTTATAAAATAGCATTTATATCATATCTCATTTCCTTTCTCAGCTTTTCCCCAATTATAAAGGATTCCATGTTATCTCAACATATTTCATCATATCACATGACATGCAAGCATGATCTCTACCAACCTAACCTCCAAATCACCCCAACACAAAATCATAAGCTCATCTTAGACTAATATACACTCTCATTAGTCTTAAGGTCACCTGTAGTGGTAGAATCACCCAGCCAAAGATGTTCTAATGCACAATACGGACTATGGTTTTCCCTTAATACATATAATGCGGCGTTGTTGACTCCAACACCATATCACAAGGACACTAAGGAGTCTCTCATCTCCAACACCATATCTCAATAGGCACTAAGGAGATTTTCTCCAACACCACTAAGGAGATCTTCTCAATAGGCACTAGGGTACTAAGGAAACCTTGCCATATGGTCTTTATCATCCCCTTCACTCGGGTGAACTCCCACCCTATATCATGATCATGCTTTCCCGATCCATTTAAGGTTTTCATTTACTATATCACACTTTCTTGCACATTATATATACATATAATACTTTACAATACAAAACACACATTTCACTGCTCATTTCAAATAAAAGTCATTTCACATACAACAATCACTCAATGCTATAAAACATGCTTAGTTCGAAACCATTCCATGCACTATATAGCATACTAACATATAGTTACAATGAACAGTCAAACAAAGAAAATTATTTAGTTAGCTCAACCCTTCTATCACAAGAAAGGTTAGCCGTGGACGTCAACTATCACACAAGCTTATCTCAAGCTTCCCTCCCTGACTCAGTCTCACTGGTAGAACTTGTAAAATGATAATCCATGGGGTGAAATAAAAATCACAGTAACTAAGATAATTTACATTATTGATTAACAAGCCAAGTTATAAAGAAGCCTTCAATCAAGTAGAATAAGCATAATATATAAAATCACCACAAGTTACATGCATGATCCCTAATCATTCAGTCTTCTAATACTCTCGACCACATCGGTAGGCTATTTTACAAAACCAAACCACATATATAGTCCCCAAGCTCACCATCCATAGCAGGACTACCCGACCAAGGTGTCTTAAACCACTTCTGGACTACTAGTTTCCCCTATTACAAGTAATTGGGTGTCGTTACTCCAACACCGCATCCTACGGATGCTAAGGAGCATAGTCTCCAACTCCACACCCTTTTAGGTACTAAGGAGAGTAAGTCTCCAGCACCGCACCCATTTTCGGGCACTAGGGAGCATAATTGCTGCACCTAGCATCTCGAGGTGCCAGCAATACCATATGGACTTAATCTTTACTATCTCTACTAGGGTGACCTACCACCCTTTAATATGCTACATTTCACTACATATCTCCACTTGACCATGCATAAACAACTTTTCAAATAAATATAACAAATCTTACCATTTACTTCAAAAATATAAAATTTCACAAACCAATACTCCACTCATTTTCTAAAATAGTTAACCTTTAAAGAATTTATACATCTATGCTCAATAAATCATAGAAAAGCAACTTGAGAATAACTTATACAAGGTAATAAACAATGCAAATTATCTAGTTACCTCAACCCTTTTGTTACTAAAAGGGTTACCTGTGGTACTAATTATCTTCTTGTGTCAAGGTAAATCTTCCTATATCACAATCTACAACAACAAGTACTATATCTTAATCTTCAATTAACACAAGCACTATTAGCTACTAATAACCTCTCAATTCTCCCACTTCTCAACAAAGAGGCTTGTTAAGATTAGAATTTATTCACACACCCCTTTAAGCCTCCTTCTACTCTATCACAATATAAAACTTAATATCTCAACTTATCACACTTCAACACCCTATGATCAAGTTAGGGCTTGATCCATAATTCACCAAACAAGAAAGTAGCTTCCTATTACCATATATCCAAGATCAATAAACCTAAATTAAACCTTTAAAGTCAATAGAAACCTTTAAAACATTGACTCATGGCTTAATTCAATCAGACCAAATTTTCACTCTTCTAAATCCCATGGAAAATGAGATGATAAGGTAGAGGAGAAGAGTAGGAAACTTACTCAAGAGTTTGAAGGCTCAATTTATCTTCAAAATCGTCCCAAATTGATGCCCTAACAGTGCCCAAAGTTGCTCCCTTCATGCTCTAGGTTTTTCACCCCAATATCTGTCAATTTCTGATGATTTTTGAAATTTTAAGTTGCCTGCTGTGCTGTGTGCCGCAGCACACGCCATGCAAGCCGCGGCTCACGACATAGTGAGCAACAAGTTGATTTTATTCCCCTCGATACCTCCTAACTTGACCTAACTTTCATCCTAACTCAATTTAGAGCCAAATATAACCCAAAAATCCAATTAGCAACCCAAAAACATAATTAAATAAATTAATCATATTTTTAACTAATTTATCCCTTAGTTAATCAATTTTTCCAAATTTAAGGTTTTAGGATGTTACACTTGGGCCCAAGACTTATTTTGTAAAATCATCAAAGTCATAACATGTTCAAATAATACGCAGCAAAAATAGGATACATGCCTTCATATAAACTATTGCATGCCTCCAAAACACAAAAATAAGGTTAGTTTAGGAGCCATGTGTTGTGATAGACAATACATGTACCACGGCATGTGGCACAAAGTCACATGCCTGATGTTTTCTGTGTCATGTACCATGGCATGAGATGCTTTACACCACAGCATACATACCAAATTCTACAGCTGTCATTTGATAACTTAAATGATGAACTTTCGACATACTCCATTTCCACATACAATGTCTGATTAGAGTGATTAAAGTGACTACATGAAGCTAGCCAACGAGATAGGTTTGGACATGATCTAATGGTTCGATCAAAATTTAGACCCCTAGGTGCAAAAAGTGACTTTTCCAAAGAAATTATCACACCTAAGCACTCAAATCGATCCCTCAACCTCATTAGACCATCCTAGGCCCTGAATAAAGTCTAAAAGGACCTATTACACCTTATTGACCAAATATATCACATATCTATTCATGTATCAAAATTTGGCAACTTAACGGCCAATTTCCACGAATATAAAATTATCACCACATTGTGCGATAAGGCACCTTTGGCCATAATCACTACATTTCCACTGCACAATCACTACTCTACATATTCACATCAAGTTTATCACTAAATCTTAGCCCATATAATTCATTTTACCACATATTTTCACACATGGGCTAAGATTCACCAAAGCTCACCACAATCACAACATTTTACAACTTATAATCATTCAAAATATGCATGCAACTCTATGGAAACTTACATATACAATAATCATGAGGTTTTGGTTCATTACACAATCCAAGAGATTTATCACGACAACGGAACCACTATGTCAGTCCAGAATCTTTTCCCTTGCCTGGCTCACAGCTTTGTCTTGTGAAAATCTAATCACAGGGGTGAGATAAAAATCTAAATAGCAGAATAACTCTCAACTACTAACTATCACATGCAACCATAAGCAAGTATAGCGTAATATACAGTTAAACATAATGTATAATATATGTTTCACTTCAAATCTCATTAATATATATCATTTCACCATAATTCACCGTTTTTCACCACTTTTCTATCATATAGCATGATCACTACTAATCAAACCTTCAAATCACCCTGACTTGAAACCATAAGCTCGCCTTAGACTAATATTCACTCTCATTGGCCTTGAGCTCACCTTTAGTGGTAGAATCACCTGGCCAAAGATGTTCTATCTCACTTTTAGACTATCATTTCCCCCAATACACACAATGGGGTGTCATTGATTCTAACACAGCATCACATCGATACTAAGGAGTTTAAATCTCTAACACCACACCTCAATAGGAACTAAGGATATAATCTCCAACACTACATCTCGAAAGGCTCTAAGGAGATATAATTCTCCAACACCATACCCTATCGAGCAGTAAAGATAATATGCCATATAGTCTTTCTCAACCTCTCTATACAAGTGAACTCTCACCCCTATGATCATGCTTTCGGGACAAATCATAGGTTCCTATTCACCACTATCCACACACACACACACACACACACACACACACACACACATATATACATATAACTACACAATTCCATGTTTTTATTCAATCAAAGTTCATTTTCATTTAATAACCATGGAATGCCATGAAACATACTCAGTTTAAAATGGTTTCATGCAATAGATAGCAAACTCACACAATTACAATAAATATTCAAATCAAGAAAGTTATTCGGTTATATCAACCCTTTTATTAGTAGAAAGGTTTCCCATAATACTTTCTTAGTCGCTACTGGTTTCTACACGCCTCTATTCTCCCCTTACTCACAAGATATGCCAATCTACACAAAGTTGGCATTGTTAATCAATTAGCCGAATTGATCAAAAACACTTAATTATCAACTATGACTATAACTAGCCATTCATTCCTTTCTATTTATCCATTTTAAGCTAGTTACTACTAGATTACCACTTAATATCACCGAAAATGATCCCATTCCATTTAAACATGATTTTCAACCTTATTTTCCACTGAATTAGGGCTAAATTGAGCCTACGAGTTTAAAGCTCTATCATCAGCTCTAAACCAGTTACAAAGCTCTAATTTAATTCCTTAGAACCTTTTTATTACTATTGGATAAGAAATAAACCCTAAAATTTCACCAATTCAATTTCCCTATAACTTATACCAAGAGAAATTTAGGTAGAATAGAAGGTAAGAATCGTACATAGCTTACCCGATAAGTTACTAATCAGAAGTGCCTTCCAATACTCTAAAAAGGCTTGCCCTAGCTGATCTTGACCTCTTCTCCACTCCCTCTCCTGTCTTTTTGATTTCTCTTTTGAAATTCATCCTAACTTAAGAGGTCATTTTTTAGTCCATGAGCTATAGTGTGTGGTACAGTGAGGAAAATCCTCACTATACGCACACACTTCGTCCCGAAACATGATTCTTTCACCCATGTCTATTCATTTAACATTCTAAAGACACTAATCTTTCAAATCTCTAATCCTTTACTAATTACCACTTTACCCCTGATTAACATCTAATCACAAGATTAAGAAAATGAGGATGTTACAAAATGACTCAAATTCTAACTCTACATTTGATTTTACTTTTGAGGAATTAAAAATTTCTTTTGAAGATTTACACAATGAGTCTATTCTTCTTATGAAAAACCTTACTCAAGTTAAAAAGAAGCTTGCTATTTCTGAAAAGGAAAATATGATTCTTAAAACTAAAAATGAAGCATTGAATAAAAGTGTTTATGTTTTAGAAAAGGAAACTCAATGTGTTGATTGTCCTCTTCACATTTTAGAAAAAGAGGATTTGAAAAATACTCTTGCAAAATTTTTCAAAGGTAGAGAGATAAGCAGAACAAAATTTTAAGCCAATAAAGAAGTGTATTTGATAAAGCTGGTATAGGCTATAAACTTAATTAAAAATAAAAGTATTATAAAAACTTCTTTGTTCCTGCTGCTATGACTAACTCACCTAAGCCTACTTGTTCCTACTACAACAAGAAAGGGCACATGACCAAGTCATGTATCTATAGGAAGCAAGGGTTGAGTAAAAATATGAAATAGGTTCAAAAGGGTTCTACTAACCCATCTGGACCTAAACAAATTTAGGTGCCTAAGAAAACATGATCTTTGTGTAGGTAACAAGGAGAACTACAAATGAAAAATGGTATCTAGACAGTAACTACTCCAAGCATATTACTAGTAATAGCTCAATATTTTTGTACATGGTAGAAACCAAAAATGGTAAGACTGTCACTTTCAAAAACAATGAAAAGGGTAGAATTATTGGTATAGGTAAGGTTTGTAAGAGCTTTTCTAACTCTTCATACATTGATAATATTTATTTAATTGATGGTTTGTGACATAACCTCTTGAGCATAAGTGAATTATGTGATAAAGGTTTGATCCTTATGAGACATTAAGAAAGTCTATGTAAGCCTAGAATAATCATCAACAATAACAAAAGTATAGAGATTACCCCTTAGGCTTTTTACCCTTGAAGGATCGATTAAGTCCATATAAACAACTCAAGAGGTCTTGAGGTGGATACTATATTTTTTATGTGAAACGTAGAGTTTGAAAATTGTAAAGATAAGAAGTGACCAAGGTGGAGAATTTGACAACTTGGACTATATTGAGTTTTGTGAAGAAGAGGAATAAGTCATGAATTCTTAGCTCTTAGAACACGTCAATAAAATGGAGTAGTAGAGAGAAAATAATAGAACCTTGGAGGAGATGGTAAGGACTATGCTAAATGAGAAGAAATTCCTAAATACTTTTGGATAGATGCCATGATCATAGCCTACTACATCATAAATAGAGCACAGATTGGCTTACTAGGAGAAGCTACATATGAGAAAACTTGTAACTGGGTTCTATATCTGCAAGATGAGGTCGTGAGGTAGATGTTAAGAAGAGAAGAGACAATTATGAAAGATATTCCACTCTAGTGGTTTCGGATCCTTGGGTAGGAGGATTTTTTATAGAGGATCACAGTCTCGAGGAGTCATTGACCAGGGCAAAAGGTTTAATGGGGCTAGAGATTTTAGAGCTCCAAAGTAGTTAATAAGACTGCTACTGCCCCTATATCTTATGTGAGCACTGCACGCTCACCTGTGTGTGCAATTTATGGGCAAAACCATCCTGGAAGATATTAGGCATGCTACATTTCTGCTGGCATTGGCCATTTTGTAAAGGATTTCCTCAAGAATTGAGGAGGAGCTTCTAAGCAATGACTGATCATGCCAGGATGAGTATGCACTATTTCTCGAGAACAAGCTCAAACAGTATCGAATATGATCACAGGTATAATCTCTATTCACAACTAAAAAATTGAGGCTCTATTTGGCTCGAGAGCTACTCATTCGTTTATATCACATGATTATGTGGAAAAGCTAGATTTTATGTGCATGAGTTACCTTATGTTGTAAAGGTTTCTACACCTGTAGAATATTAGATAAGACCAGTAAGGTGTGTAAAAGGATTGAGTTGTGCTTTGAGGGTAGAACTTCTATGATAGATGTGATTATTGGGATGGACTAGTTGGTAGGGAATAATGCTATCTTAGATTGTGCTAGAAAGATGGTATTATACCAGTTCATGTGACGCCTATAGTGATTTTTATAGCTACTGGTAATCAACTAAGACTGTTGCTAGTTGTGCAAGTTGAAAGGTTAGTTTTTAAAGGCGATCAAGCCTATATAGTTTTCTTTACAGTGAAAGGTAATGGCAGTGGTACTGTTGGTGAGATTCAAGTTGTGAATGAGTTTTCATAAGTGTTTGTGAATGAAGTATTGGGTTTGCCATCGGAATGAGAAGTGAAATTCTCTATCAATTTAGCACTTAGTACTGAACCTAGATCGAAAGTCCCATATAGGATGGCTCCTTCAGAATTGGTAGAGCTTAAGAGACAGCTCGAAGAGTTACTAGAGAAGGGCTTTATACACCCTAGTATGTCACCATAAGGTTTGCCAATACTATTTATGAAGAAGAAGGATGATAGCCTGTGATTGTATATTAACTACAGGCAATTAAATGAGGTGAAAGTAAATAACAAGTACTTACTCCTAAGGATAGATGACTTGCTAGATCAGCTAATGGAAGCTTCAGTGCTTTCCAAGATCGACTTGTGATATAGGTATCATCAATTGAGAGTAAATGTTGAGGATGTGCCCAAGATCATTTTCACACTCGATATGATGACTTTGAGTTTTAGTGATGCCGTTCATGTTAATGAATGCACTTGCAGTTTTCATTGACTACATAAACTATATATTCTGTCCCTTCGTGGACCAGTTATCATGTTCCTCGGCGACATACTGATATAGTCTAAGGATGAGGAAGAGCACATGAGGCATTTGAGAATTATGCTAAGACTTTTAAGGGATAACCACTTCTATGTCAAGTTAACCAAATGTGAATTCTGGCTACGGGAGGTAAGATTTTCTAACACATGGTGTCAGCTGAGGATATTTCAGTAGAGCCTCATAAAGTGGATGTGATATTATAGTAGGAACGACTGAGTTCAATAACCGAGGTGTGAAGTCTTTTGGGCTTGATGGGCTATTACTAAAGGTTCATTCAAGGATTTTCACATATTGCTATTCCTTTGATTTGACTAATGAGGAAGGATTAGCCTTTCATTTGGAATGATCGGTGTGAATCTACTTTTGTGAAGCTTAAGAAAAAGCTAACCTCGATGCCAATGTTGATTATTCCTGATCCATGGTTACCCTATGAGGTTTATACAGATGCTTCTTTAAAAGGTCTAGGATGCATGTTGATGCAAGAACACCGCATTGTGGCATATACGTCTAGACGGTTGTAACCTCATAAGGAGAGTTATCCAATACATGACTTAGAGTTAGCAGCTATGGTGTTTACAGTTAAAATTTGGCAACATTATCCCTCTAGGGTTTAACATGTACAGTGATCACAAGAGTTTGAAGTGGATGGAATTCCTGAAAGATTACAACTTTAAGTTTAAATACCATTTAGGGAAAGCCAATGTCGTGGCTGATGCTTTGAGTCAAAAGTTATTACATGTGGCTAGATTAATAGTTCAGGAATATTAATTGTTGTTGTCTTTACTAGAAGTGTAGCTTGAGGCATCAGATTATACTCTGAATGCAATTCATTCAACTATGATTTCCAATGAGGTTTGGAAAGAGATACAGGAAGCTCAATTGAGAGACAAATTCTTATGAGGAATGCGAGAAGATATAAAAGAAAGTTGTACCACCTTGTTTTGGTTTAGTGATAACGGATTCATCTTGTACAAAGATCAAATATGTATACTTGTAGATGAGGGGATTAGAAGGAAATTGTTAGAAGAAGCTTACTAGAGTAGATATACGATGCATCTAGGTGTAACCAAGATGTACCATGACATAAAGAAGCATTGGTGGTGGCAAGCTATGAAAGGGGATGTTACCGAGTATGTGAGTTAGTATCTCACGTGTCAAAAAGTGAAGATTGAACATCAGAGACTAGCTGGTACATTACAACCTCTAAAGATTCCTGAAAGGAAATGGGACAGTATTTGAATGGACTTCGTGTCTAGTATACCAAGGACTCATGTGGATTATTATGGATCGATTGATGAAATTAGCACACTTTTTGCCAGTTAACATCACTTACAATGTGGAAAAGTATGCAAAAAATATATGTGAGAGAGGTGGTAAAACTGCATGGTGTACCCAGGGATATAGTGTCAAATAGAGATCCCCAGTTTACTTCAAGGTTTTAGGGAGCACTACAGAGAGCAATGGGTACTGAAGTTGAGGTTTAGTACCTCCTATCATCATCATATAAACTGATGGACAAACTAAGTGTACAATACAGACTCTGGAGGACATGTTACAATCATGTGTCCTATAATGGAAAGGTAGTTGGGACAACCATTTACCTTTGGCTGAGTTTACCTATAACAATCGCTTTTACTCGAGTATTCAAATGGCACTGTACGAGGCATTCATATGGGAAAAAGTGTAAATCACCCTTGTGTTAGTTGAATTGAGCTAAAAAAGTAAGATTGATCCTGATATTATGGATCAGACCACTAAGAGGTAGGGTTATTTAGCAAAAACTCCTTACTACCTAGAGCCGTTAAAAGAGTTATACTAATAAGTAGCGTCCACAATTAGAGTTTAAAGTGGGAGATCATGTGTTTCTTAGAGTTTCATCATTGACCGGCATTGGAAGGTCCATAAGGGCCAAGAAACTAACACCTCATTATGTGGGACCATATTAAATTCTGAGTAGAGTAGTTCCTTTTATGTATATGATTGCCTTACCTTTGCCTTTATCTAGAATACATGACATGTTTCATGTCATAATTAAAGAAGAACTATCCATCATATATGATTGAGCTAGAAGAAGTAGAGCTTTAAGAGAATCTCACATATCAAATTGAACTAGATCAGATAATGGATGTCAAACAGAAGTAGTTGCATAACAAGATTATCTAATTGGTTAAGATGTTTTGGCGAGGAATGGCTTCTAGTGACATAACATGGGAGACAGAGGAGTATATAAGGAAGCAGTACCCTCATTTGTTCCTATAAAGTAAGTTTATAGCTGTGTTTGAATTTTAGGGATAAAATTTGTTTAAAGGAGGGGAGAATTATAACATCTTAAATTTCAATACCAAAAACTAGTTGCTAATCAGGGGTAAATTAGTAGTTAGTGGATTGATTATGGTTTGGATATTGAGTTGATATTTTGTGTTGTTTGGGTATTGAATTGATAGGATTAAAGGGTAGAAAGGCAACATGGAACATAACATGCGAGCACAAGTGAGAGTTTTCTCACTATGCCACACACCGCGGCGTATTATCCAAGGATCACTTAAAGTTGACGTGATCAGCTTGTGAAATCAAAAAGAATGGCTGGAAATGCATCTGGAGGGGAAGAGGAGTCCATCTCTACTAGGGCAAGCCTTATCTAACTGTTTGGAGTCTGCTTTGATTAGTAACTTGTCAAGTAAGTAACGCACAACCCCGAGCTTCAATTCTACCCCTTTTCCATTGAGTTTTATCTGTTGAGAAATTGAATTAGGGAGTTTTGAGGTAAAAGAAAGATATAAAATAGGCTATCGAATATAGGACTAAGATTTTGTGGCTAGTATAGAGTTTAATGGTTAAGATTTGAGGATTTAGGCTCAAAATAACTAAAAATTTAAGTTAAATGGCAAGATTTTAGTTGAATAATGTATTAGGAGATTGTTATGGTTATTTGAGTAGCTTATAGCGCTAATGATTATAGATAATGGATTAAGGGATTTGAAAGGCATTAATTGAATCATTTTATGTGTTAAGAGATTTGGTTTAGTCGAATCAATGCTTATGTGAAGTGTTGAGAATTGACTGAGGGGCATTGTATTATGTAGATTGAGCACCTGTGAAGTTGCTCATGAGAATGTACGCCCTTGGGAGCCTAATGTAGTTGGTAACCCTTAGTAGTAAGGGTTAAAGGTAACTGGAATAACCTTTTTACTTGTTTGTTTGTGAAATTGTTTACAATTATTTTTATATAACTGCATGCATTGTGTTGTGAATTGATAGAATAGCAGTATTGTTAAAGAGTATGCATGCGAGTGTGTGAGTATTAATTGAAATGAATTTTAGAAGGCATGTGCATTGACATGCATCGCATCCGTGAGAATACCCTGGATTATGGTAGAGGGACGTGGCCTTACAGTGAGCAGGTCTAGGAAGTCCTGATGATCTAGAGCGTAGAGCTTGACTTCACCGGGACAAACCTAAGAGAAGAATCCTTATGATCCATAGCATAGAGCTTGATTCCACTATGACAAACCTAGGATATGGAATGATCTATGAGGTTATCCTAGACTAGAGTAAGGGGCCATGGTCCTACTCTTTATAAGGCTAGAAAGTTAATAATCCAAAACATAGAGTTTAACTCCACCACGATAAACCTAGGAGACCGGTATATGTAAAGAGGATTACCTGGTCTGAGCAATTGTATAGTAGGCCTTATTCCTTGTGACTGGAAGTCCTGGTCCAAGCGTAGAGATTACTCTGCAAGGTAGAACTAAGAATGCATCGCATGAGCATGATGAGAGTGATGAGAATGAATTCCTGTATATGCATATGATATTGCTTTACTGATACACATGTTACTTATCACTTATTTATGATTTTGCTTACTAACTGATAATTATGGTTACCTCCGAGTTACTGAAACATGTGTCTCACTCTGTTACTTTTGAATATAGGTGAAGAGAGTGCGAGAAAGCTGAGAAAGGAAGGAAAGAAAAAGTAGCTTCCATTGGTAGTGGTATGAATACCATTAGTGCGAATGAATGTATAATGTGTTGATAGAGTTAAGTTGCCAACTAAGATGCATAAGTGTATGTGAATATGAGAAAGTGAATTGTGTTGTGAAATCTTACTTATGTGTATGTATATGATGTTGCATCTCACCGAGGGTGCTCCAGTGAGAGGGCACATGGGTAGGCTTAGATGCTAAACAAGTATATGATGTTGTGTAACTTGTTCCACTTGTGTGTATGTGTTGAATTTGAATTGATGTAGTGTTTATGTATTGAATGCGAATTATGTAAAAATGCAAGAACTTCACATAAATGGTGAGGTAGAGCCCCATTTAGAAGTGTCAAGTACATTTGTAATTCCCGACCATATGGTAAGGTAGAGCCCCATATGTGAGTCAGAGGATTGAAAGTGGAACAAGTCTAGTTATAGGCATGTGAATATGTGTTGTATATTTATTCATCATATAAGTCCATAATTATATAATATGGCATTGAGAGGCTAAAATGGACAATTGATGTGATATATGTGGTATAAGGTGACAATTAGGTGTATGTAGTCCTTTTGGACTTAGTTTAAGGCTTGAAGTGGTTTAATGGGACAAGAAATAAGAATTGAGCACTTAGGGTGTAAGTTTTTGTAGAAAAAGTGACTTTTTGCACTCAAGTGTCTAATTTTAGATCGGACAATTGGATTGAGTCGAAAATTATTCCATTAGCTAAAACATGTCGTAAGCTTCGTGTAGGTGTTTACACCACTCCAATCAAACGTCAAATGCAGAAACAATGCATGGTGGAAGTCCATCTTCCGAGCTATCATATGACAGCATAAATTGTTGTCATATGTGCCATAGTGCACAATGTGCCAACCGCGATGCATGACACATATAGAAATAGAGCATGTCACTTTGTACCACATGTCACAGCGCATGTGGTATACATCACGATGCATGGCCTTTTTTAGGATTGAGAAGTTGTGTCTTTTTGAGTTGTTTGGCTACGTTTGCACTTTCGCTAGCCCTCTTATTTGAATATAGGTTTTAAGAAGTTAGGATCCCACGATTTGAAAACAAATAAAGGGGCTATTACTCTTATATTAATTTATTGATTGTGTGATTTGGAATGGTAAAGCTCGGATTGAGTTGAGACTTTACAATGTACCTATTGAGAAATGCACTTTTTACATCCATCTAGTATATCTTGATGTTTTTCATAGATGCATAGGCTAGTAGTAGGCGAATTGCTTCCAACCTTGCAACAAGAGCAAATATTTCTTCATAGTCTTTTCCTTCTTCTTGATTATATCCCTTTACTACTAGTTGAGCCTTATTTTTGACAATGTACCTTCTTCATCTAGTTTGTTCTTGAAGACCCACTTAGTTCCAATTATTGGATGATTTTTAGGTCTTAGTACTAAGTTCCATACTTGGCTTCTTTCAAACTGGTTAAGTTATTCTTGTATTGCATCTATCCAGTAAGAATTAGATAAGGCTTCTTCAACTGTTTTTGGCTCTATTTCTGAAATGAAGGCTTAATGAGTAGTAATGTTTTAGAGTTTACTTCTAGTACGGACAGATTCATTGACATCACCAATGACTTGATCCAGAGGATGATTTTTGTTACTTCTCCAAGCAGATAATTGATGAATTTCTTCAATTTCATTATCTTTAGTTGGGGTATCAGATTTCTCTTCTGGATTCTTTGTTGAGTTGTTCTTCTTCAGTTGAAGATTACTTATCTTCTCAATAACATCATCAATATCAGAGATCTTCTTCCTTTCCATAGGAACTTCATCAAATCCTACATGTATTGATTCTTCCATGGTCTTAGATCTGAGCTTGAACACACGATAAGCTTTATTCCTGCTAGAATATCCAAGAAAAATTCCCATGTCTAATTTAGGATCAAATTTTCCTAGATTCTCCTTATTGTTGTTGTGAATGAATACCTTACTACCAGACACATGGAGATAAGATATGTTTGGCTTCCTTCCCCTATAAAGTTCATATAGTGTCTTGTTAAGTTTAGGCCATATGTAAGCTCTATTGATGATGTAGCAAGCAGTGTTCATCGCATCTGCCCAGAATATCTATGATATGCCATTATCACTAAGCATAGCTCTGGCCATTTTAGTGAGAAATCAATTCTTCCTTTCTACCACTCCATTTTGTTGAGGAGTTCTTGGTGCAGAGAAATTGTGACTGATTCCATTATCATCGCAGAAGTTCATGAAGTCACTACTTTCAAATTCTTCTTCATAATCAGACTTGATGAATACTATAGAAATACCTTTCTCATTTTGGACCTTTTTGGCAAATATACTAAAGGCATAGAAAGTTTCATCTTTAGACTGAAGAAAATAAGTCCAGGTAAATCTAGAGTAATCATCAACAATAACTAACATGTGGAGATTTCCACAAAAACTTATTATTCTAGCGGGACCCACCAAATCCATATGCAAGAGCTGAAGAGGTTTTTCAAACAAAATAAAATCCTGACTCAAAAGATGTTTTAGATTGTTTTCCAAATTGACAAGCTTGACATACTTTTTCTTTATCAAAACTTAAGGGTGGTAAACCAATGACCCAATTATTTTGCAAAAGTTTTTCAATTTGTCTTTTATTCACATGAGCCAAGCATTTGTGCCATAAATAGCTTTTCTTAAATTTACATACAAAACATGTTTGAGAAAGAGGTTCATGTAACCCCCTTCTATATCTGCCAGATATAGAAGAAGATTAACTAAATCACCAAACTGAAATCTGATTAATCAAAATCTTTATTTCAAAATCTTGGGCCCAAGACTCGTTTTGGAAAAACAAATACAATCACAACACATTTGAGTAATACACAGTGGAAGCAATTCACATGCATTCATAACACCAATTGCATGCATTAAAAACCATAAAATTAGGTTAGAATATGGGCCATGTGCCTTGCCATGTAGCACAGAGCAACACACCTAATTTTTTGTATCATACGCCACGACATGAGATGCCATGTGCCGCAACGTGCCAGTCTAGATTTGCTACTATCATACAATACATTTGTATCATAGCAAAAATGATGAACTTTCAGTGTGCACTATTTACACATACGACGTTCAATTGGAGTGATTCAGGCGCTCACATGAAGATTATCTCATAAGCTAGCTAATGAGATAGGTTTGGACTTGATCTAATAGTCCAATCAAGATTCAAACTTTCAAGTGCAAAAAGTCACTTTTTACAAAAATTTCACTCACCCAGGCACTCAAATTGATCCATTTGTCTTATTAGACCACACAAGGCTTTGAACCAAGTCTAAAGGGACCTAATACACCTGATTAACCATATTTCATCATAAATACACACATATATCAAAATCTGGCCATTCAACAGCCCATTTTCACATTTCACAAAAATCTCAACACTTAACAATTGTGGCCCATTTGGCCTTTTCTTACCACATATCACCACAAACTCATTCCATTCACTACTATCACACTTACAAAATCATCCTAACTTAATCTTAGCCTCAAATTACTTATTTTATCATAATTTTACATATGTGCTAAGATTCACTAAAACTTAGCGTTCAACAATCCATAACCATTAAAATCATGCATGTGCCCTTATGGCAACTTATCTATATATATACATAAGTTTTTGGTTCATTACATAATACTTTGATTTCATATGACTTCAACAACTCTAAACCGGTCCCAATTCTTTTTTCCTGCACTGATCACTACTTTATCCCGTAAAAATGTAACCACGAGGGTGAGATAAAAATCTCAATAACAGAATAACTCACTCCTATTGACTATCACATGCAATTATATGAAAGTAAAGCATAATATACCATGTAACATGACATGTATCATGAGTCTCACTAAAATCACATTAATGTTTCACATTATACCTCATTATGCCACTTTTCACCACTTTACTAATATAGCATGATCTTTACCATCCAAACTTTCAAATCACCCCAACTTAAAACTATAGGCTCACCTTAGACTAATATACAATTTCATTAGCCTTGAAGCACCTTTAGTGGTAGAATCACCTGGCCAAAGGTGTTTTATCTCACTTACAAACTATGGTTTTCCCCAATATGTGTGGTGTCATTAGCTCCAACACCGTATCACACAGACACTAAAGAGTCCTAAATCTCCAACATCACACCTCAATAGTTACTAAGGAGATTATCTCCAACACCGTACCTCAAAAGGCATCAAAGAGGTATAATTCTCCAACACAGTACCCCGTCGGGCACTAAGGAGAATATGTCATATGGTCTTATCACCACACTCCATATGGGTGAACTTCCACCTTTATGATCATACTTTATGATCCAATCTTAGGTTTTCAATCACCACTTTACATGTTTTCTCATACATAACATATATATGTATTTACATACTATATAAAATCACATATTTCAAAACTTTTATTCGATTAAAATTCATTTTATGCAACATTCACAAAATACCATAAATCATGCTTAATTGACAACCATTTCATGCACTACATAACATACTCACACACAGTTACACTAAATAGTCAAACAGAGAAAGTTATTCAGTTACCTCAATACTTCTGTCACTAGAAAGGTTACTTGTGGATTTCAACAACTATAAAAACTCGTCACAAGCTTCCTTTCTTAACTCATACGCATGATATGCTAATTTTACAAGTGATACAATTTAGTCAATTAGTTAATTTGACTAAAACACATAATTACTACTCATGGCTATATTTAGCTGTTTATACTCTTCCATTTACCCATTCTAGGTCCATTACTATTTGATTGCCACATTACATCACCTCAACTAATCTCATTTTACCCAAACACAATTTTTACCCTAAAATCTTGTTGGATTAGGGCCAAATTGAGCCTACAGGTTTAAAGCTATATCATTCATATCTAAAACAGTCGCAAAGCTCTAATTTAACTCCCAATGACTTTTTATTACTATTAGGAAAGAATTAAACCCTTCAAATTTCACCGATTCAATTTCTCTACAACTCATATTTAGACAAAATTTGGGTAGAATGGAAGGTAAGAGTTATACATAGCTTACCCATCAAATTACTAATTAAAAGCACCTTCCACAACTCCAAAATAGCCTACCCCGGTACACTAGCCCTTCTTCTCTTCTCCTTTCATGTGTTATCTAATTTCTCTCTCTGAAATTCACCCAAAATTCATGACTTATAGGGTTATTTTTTAGTCCATACATTGCGACACATGTAGTACCAATCGCGATGCATGGCATAATGAGAAGAATTCTCACCATGCGCAATTGCTTAACCTAAAATGTGATCCTTCCACCCGTACCTATTCATGTAACATTCTAATGAGTCAAACTATCAGGTAATCATCCAAATCTCTAATCCCACTAATTACTACTTTACTCCTAATTAACAACTAATCATAAGATTAAGAAATTTGGGATGTTACAGTTCACGTTCTAAATCAACAGTATAATAGTTACCATCTCTGTCTGCATGGAGAAATATCTTCCTATCAGCTTTTCGTTGGATAATGCATTCCTTTGAGTCAAAGATGACCTTGTTTCCTCTGTTACAGCTTCGACTTATGCTTATAAAATTGTGAAAGAGACCTTTGACATATTGTACATCTTCAATGCTTACTTCATTTCCTCTTCCTACTTTCCAATCCCAATAATGTGACCCTTTTGATCACCTCTAAAAGTAACATGACTGCCATCTCTCTCATGTAGTTCTGTAAATTGATTTAAATCTCTGGTCATGTGCCTGGAGCACCCACTGTCTATATACCATTTTTTTTCTTAGAGACAGTGACGCATACCTGCAAGTGAAGACTATTTCATTTTAGGTACCCATTTCTTGATGGGTCCTTTCTTGTTAGTTGGTTTCCTTAAAATACTGTCATTTTTAGGAACCCACTTCAAGGAACTTCCAATGCCATTCTGTCTATATAGGCAAGACTTAATATGATATCCTTTCTTGTTACGATATGAGCACCATAAATGGACTAGAAGAATGTATAGAAGATTTAAAGTAACTATGATAGTATCGGGCTACCTTTTTAAGCTTCTTATGAGAACTATCAATGATAGAATTATATCCAATCCCTGATCTATTAGACATGCACCTTTGTGAGCCAATTAAAATGTTTAGCATCTCGGTACCCTGAGTCAATTTTGCTAAATCATTTTTTAGGATGTCATTTTGAGATTGTAATGATATGTAATTAGCACACAAATCAAAATCATTTTAAGTAGAGTTCTTCTTTTTAAAAGAAGTTTTCAATTTATCTTCTAATGTAGAAATTTCCTTTTTAGCACGCGCAAGAGTTGTTTGTACTATTCCTTAAACAAATAGAATAACTCATTATATTCATCTTATAGAAGATCAAAATTTACCTCATCTGATTATGATTCAATCAAATCTATTTTTGGTGCGATCAGGCATAGGTTTGCTATTTCTTCCTCCTCCTCTTCATCATTTGAAGAGCTATCTCCCCATAAAGCAAAAGCTTTCTTTTTCTTCTGAGGCTTTTCCTTTTTCTTCTCCTTCTTTTGTTTCTTTTGCCACTGACGACAATCCCATTGGATGTGTCCTGGCTTCTTGCATTCATAGCATGTCAGTGGCTCTTTTTTATCTTTCTTATTGATTGAAGATGTAAAATAGGGATAAATAGATTAAGTTCATTAATGAACCACTACTACTTTTAAACTATCTCTAAGAGTAGATATATGATCAATGAAACTCTCAAACAATAAATGATATACAAAAGATAGGTAAACTTTAATGCTCAAGTAGTCACATAATTTTTCTTATTGGCTCGCGTGATTCGATCTTCTTCAAGTTTCATAAATGAGTCTATTTATAGTTGAAGATCATAAATGATCCATTAGACTCTAAATTTTTCCATTGAAGGTTGCTTTTAATCTAATTACTTCTTTCCTTTGAGTTTCCCTAGATATTTGAGCTTATCTTAAAGTTCTTTGGTGGTTGAAGCAATATAACGGTGCTTTACGACAAAGACTTTTTTTGTACAGTAACGACTAAAAACATTAAAATGCTTCTGATAAAAGTGGTTAAAGCTTATATGTTTTGGTATAACAGAGGCAAACTCTGTAAAATAATGAAAGATAAGAAAACTGAGTAACTTCAAAGAAATGATTGTGTATAAATATGATTCAATAAAGTTTAGAGTGAACACAATTGATTTCATATGAAAAGAAAGATTGAAAGATGAGTTTTGGTGAGATTCAGAATTGACACAAAAAATAAAGCATGCAAAAGCAAGGTAGTACCGGTGTTATAATGTCCCAGTACTAGTGTTACTTCGACGACCAAGCTTTGATTGAAGTGCTTAGCCCAAGTGTTGTTCTAATAGTACTGGTGTAATCCATCATCATAAAAGACGAATATTTTTGATAATTTTGAGTGAATAAGGATATTTTTGAAAAGATAACTTAAAACCAGCGTTAGAGAAAGTAACACTGAAGTAACATAATCAATCAAAAGTCCCTGTAAAAAAAAAGAGGTGACAGCACTAGTGTTATACAAATGACACTGGCGTTACAGATACAGTTATCAATTCATCACAAGTGCTATTGAAAAAACACAAGTTGTTAATTGAAACAATGACATAGGATGAACATGACCGATGTTAAATAGACAGTACCAGTATAAAGAAAAGAGTTTAAAGAATAGAAATTCAATTGTATAGGTTTAAAGGGATAACAATGGTGTTAGAACAATTAGGAACGGTGTTATATGAAACACAAACCAATATATAAGTGAAAACAATTCAAGTAGCACTGGTGTTACAACTTTCAGTACTAGTACTAAGAACACTTAGAAACAATTTAGCATAAGATTGCATCAATCACATAGATTACAGTTAAGTCAAATACTTAACTAACAAAGAGATATTTTGACAAGAGACCTTCTATTATACGAATAAGCTTACACTTAGCCAGGTTAGATTAATGTTCAGTCAATTAACTTAGGTTGAAGTTAAATATCCAGAAACACTTAAAACTTCTCTTTGTTTTGTAATCATCAAAATTAGGGTTCGACAAAGCTGAGTATTTGGCTATTGGAAGCTATTGTGCACAAATATTATGGTTGTAGCAACAATTGGAAGATTTGGAAATTCATCTAAAAGAAATTACAATCAAGTGTGATAATACAAGTACCATTAATCTTGCTAAAAATCCTATCTAACATTCAAGAATTAAGCATATTGATGTAAGGCATCATTTTCTAAGAGATCATGTGTAAAAGAAGGACATTGTATTGGAATTTGTTCCTACAACAAAGCAACTGGCAAACGTCTTCACTAAACCTTTGGCTAAAGAACAATTCACAATGAATTATAATTAGGAATGGTAAATCCCAATGAATTATAATCAGACTTTAATTTCAATTATAAATTTTCTTTTTATTTTTTTTATTTTGAACATTACTAACTTAAGCTTCAAAGTGTTTTCAATTTGTTTTGCAAGACTTACCTATTAAAACTTGGTAATTTTATTTGATTTGGGGTATTTTTAGAAAGTGTGAAATAGGTTGTCTCAAGTTAGAATTGGTGTAAAGAGAGCTATATTGATGAATTAGGATATTTCAAGCATGATTACATATAGCTCATATGCTTGAAATGCATTATAGAATGTGACTTCCTTAAGTCATGACAAATAAAGTGTGAGATCAAGTGACTCTCAAACGTGAAATGTCACATAAAAAGTTATTTTCTTAAAGTCATGACAAATCAAGCATAAAAGCTAAAAGCTTTCAAGCATGAAAGCCACACAGAAAGCTATTATTCTTAAGTCATGACAAATCAAGCATGAAAGATGGGAGCTTTCAAGCATGAAATGTCATACATAAAGCAATTTTCCTCAATCCTTGTCATTTCAAGTGTGAAAATGTCCTATGATCAAATGTGAATCTGACTTGAGCCAATATGTCAAAATTTTATAACTCATTCATATGGACGAATCAAGCGTGAAAATATCAAGTTAGAAATGACCATATGAACCAACAAAGTGACATTTCAAGTGTGAATCACTTCTACTTTCACGCATGAATGGCTCATGTCTATATATGTGCCTCAAGTCAGATTCTTCATTTTCCTCAAAACATGACGTTTGAAATCTAACCGTTATAGCTCTCTCTGATTCGTGACTTTCTTCCTGATCTTTATATGCTCTTTATAGTGTTTGAATTCAATTACCCACCATCTGTAAACCCTTTTATGCATCCTAAATCCTTTATAAACACATCCAAATTTATGACCTAGCTCTCTTTCTTGATGCCACCTTTATTTTTGGAAATGGCAAGGACCAATGAAATAGGAAAGAAGCAGAGTGATGAAGTTATAAATAATAGAAAGTACACTAAAGCCATGATTGAAGAAGCAAAAAACTCAAATTCAGCCATTTAAGAAGTGCAGAACTCCTAGAAAAGGAAAGGAGCCTGTGACAGAAGAAACTCAAGCAAGCCAACCTGAAGATGAGCTGACGCACATTGGATGCTAATTATCCAAGGATGGGAGCAATGTGCCTCCTAGTGGCATATCTGAAGCATGTATAAGGGAAGGGAGACTTCTAAGTTCAGAACATGTATCGAGTATAATCAATTCTTTTCCTCTAGACTTGTAGTAGCTAGACATTTCACTAAGTATGATTCATTTATCAAAGGTCATAATTTTGATATTGATGAGTACTTGAGTGAATACAAGAATATGTTAAAACTCACTATTGAGTATTCCCGAGAAGTTATCAAGGCTTTCTATGCTAGTTTTGGATGGGATAGATCAAAGAAGCTCTACAACGATCAAGTAAGGGGTTGTCCAATGTACTTCTCACCCAAGAGTTTGGATCATATTCTAGGAACCAAGGATGAAGTGGTAGAATTACAAGAGTTTGACCAAGCCACTCAAAAGAATGCCCCTAGATTTCACACAGTAGAAGAGAGGTACAAGACTACTAGAAGAGGTTCCTAAAGAGGTTTCAAAGCTAGGCTTCTTATTCAGGCCAACTAATTTTCCTTTCAAGAATTGAATGCTTGCCTATGTAATGGCAAGATTCTTTGTGAATAAGAGGACCGCATTCAATACCTACAGTGAATTTGAAGTAGAGATGTTGATAAGATTAATCATGAAGGAGAAGATCAATATGTATCACTACATATTGACAAAGATTTTATTTATGTCTACGATGGACACAAAGAAGAAGAAGGAAAAGAAGAACAGAAATCTTCATTTTCCCACTGTCATCTCTGAAATTCTTAAAAGATTCAGAGTCAATCACATTAAGGGAATTACTATAGAGCCTAAAGAGTTTGAGGAAACTGCATTCTTCAAAATAAATTTAAGTTAGTAGGGAAAGATTTTGTTTCAAGAGAAGAGGGTGACTCAGTTATTAAGGTAGAAGAAAGACAAAAGAGAAAAATGAAAAAGAAGGTTGAAGCTATTGGAACATCATCCTCTTAGTAAGTACCACCAATAATGCTAATCCCTTAAGGAGATATGTCCAATGCATTCTTGTATAAAATCTTAAATGGCATTGAAGGCAAGCTGGACCAAGTTGTTGTTTAGTTAAAGAATGACATCAAAGGACTTAGTGAGATGATGCTCTATTTAAACAACAAGTTAGATAGAATCTTGCATCATTTTAGCACTACTAGAACATAAGAAGGGGAAATAAGGAGAGAAGATGAAGTTGGACCTTCAAGGTACCAATAAGGCTCAGTATCTAAAGTCTCTTCTACCTCAACCTTTAGAACCAAATCTGTCACATCACTTTCTCTATTTGAAATGCCTTTACCACATAACCCTCCCTCTCAAGAACATTAAGAATAAAAAGACCAAAATATTCTGAGCCATAAAGACCAAGAGTCTTCCATCAAATAAAAAGTTGAGATTCAACATCAAGATATACCCCACCAAACTAAATATCATGTTAAATCCCAAGGCCATCAAGAAACTTCCAAAACTATTCACCCATTTGATGGTATCCCTAATCCAAACCTTCATCCCTCACCAAAATGCATTGGAACTCCAATACTTGAGGATCTTTATGAAGAAATTGCAAACATGAGTGTTACCAAACTAGTTGGTGAACTCACCAAAAATGTTAGAGAGCCAGCCACTCCATCTTCAATTCCAAAACTAATGACCTTACCTACTAATCTTTCAACTACTCAATCAGTAACCAAAACCTTTCATAGAAAGAAAATAATATCCAAACACAAGCAAACCAAGCCTTCCCTATGTAACCTCCTCTTATATCCACTCATTATAGGAGAAGATTATGGTGTTACCACTTTACTCACAACAATGAGTAACCCAAAGTTTTGATTAAAAAGCTTAGGCCTTAGAATCATTTCACAAAATCATCAACATCATAATTTAAATTAGAGAAATACACAGTGAAAGCTAATCACACATTTCTCTAATACGTAGTAGACATAACCCACCATCATTTCTATCTTAATTTCATGCATTTACATAGAAAATTTGATCCGTGCATCGTGGCATGCAGAACGTGAGCCACGGCATGTGGCACAAAGCTACACACTCAACTGTTTTGTGCCATGTGTTATGACATGTGTCACCATGTGCCACGGCTCATTGTTCAATTTTCTGCTATCATTTTGACAACAAAAGTGATGAATTTTCAGCATGTGCCATCTTCACATGCGACATCTAATTGGAGTGATTTAAGTGCCCACACGAAGCTTAGCTCGTAAGCTAACTAATGAGATAGGTTTGGATACGATCTAATAATCTAATCAAAATTTAGGCACCTAAGTGCAAAAAGTCACTTTTTTCTTAAAAATTTGTACACCCAAGTGCTCAAATCAATCCCTTTCTCTCATTGGACAACACAAGGCCTTGGATCAAGTCCAAAAGAACCTAATATACCTGATTGACTACAATTTATCACAATCATACTCATATATCTAAATTTGACCCTTTAACGGTCAATTTCCACATTTCACAATTTTGCACAAAATGCCATTTCGTGGCACAACTTGACCCACTTGACCATTTCTAACCACATTCATAGATACTCATGTTTACAATACAATCTTAGCCCCAAATTACTCCTTTCATTATAATTTCTCACTTGGCCTTAAGATTCACCAACAAAAACAACCATTTCAACACAATAAACTCAATCATAGCCCCTTGATTCATTTCATCACAAAAACGTACAATCGGCCTAAGATTCTATACAATCATCATTCAAGTTATGTGTGCAACCCTATGGCAACTCATATACACACATATACACAATTCTCAGTTCAGTTCATTACACAAACTCATAGTATACAACTTCACAACTCAAGCCGATCCAGACTCTCTTCCTTTACCCTGATCACTGCTCAATCCTGTAAACATGTAACCATGGGGGTGAGATAAAAATCTCAATAATAGAATAACTCACTCATATTGACTATCACATGCAACAACATAGAAGTAAAGCATATTATACCACTCAAATCTCATTAAAATAACAATTATATCACATATCTCATTTTCATTTCTTTTTCACATATATCATTCCATTCTCAACTTTTCATCATTCACAAAGGATTCCATAAAATATCACAGCATCATATAGCATGCTAGCATGATTACTACAAACTGAACCTCCAAATCACCCTAATACGAAACTATAGGCTCACCTTATACTAATGTACACTCTCATTAGCCTTGAGCTCACCTGCAATGATAAAATCATCCGGCCAAAGATATCCTAACGCACATATAGACTATGGTTTCTCCCAATACACATAATGGGACGTTGTTGACTCCAACATCGTATTACAAAGACACTAAGGAGTCTCTTACCTCCAACACCACAGCTCAATAGGCACTAAGGAGATCTTCTCCAACACTGCACCTTATAAGGTACTAAGGAGAATTGTTTCCAACACTGCACCCTGTCGAGTATTAAGGAAACCTTGCCATATATAATTTACATATTATTAGAAAACACCCATTTCAATGCTTTAATTCAACCAAAAGTCATTTTACACAACAATCACGCAATGCAATAAAACATAGTCAATTTAAAGCCATTTTATGTACTACATAGCATACTAACATGCAGTTACAGTAAACAATCAAATATAGGAAGTTATTCAGTTACCTCAATCCTTTTGTCACTAGAAAGGTTACCTATGAATTTCAACTACCATAAAAGTTTATCTCAAGCTTCCTTTCTTTACTCACGTGTCTACTATGACAATCTGAAAACATTTTAGTCATTTGGCCCATTTTGACCAAAAAATTATTTTTACTACTTATGGCTATATTCATCCATAAACTCTTTTCCATTTATTCATTCTAGGTTCATTACTACCCAATTACTACTTTACATTAACTCAATCAGTCTTATTTCATAAAAATTAGATTTTTGCCTTAAATCTCTCTCTCTAAGGTCAAATTAAGCCTACAGATTTAAAGCTCTACCGTTCAGCTTTAAACCAATCTCAAATCTCTAGTTTAACTTCCAAGAAGCTTTTTATTACTATTCGGTAAGAATCAAACCCATCAAATTCTACTGATTAAATTTTCCTATAACTCATCTTCAGAGAAATTTGTATAGAATGAAAGGTAAGAGTTATACATAGCTTACCTGACAAGTAATCAATCCTAAATCACTTCCAATAGCTTGAAACACCTTGTTCTACCTTATTAGCCCTTCTCCTCTCTTGTGTGTTTCTCAATATTTTCCTTTTGAAAATTACCAAATTTCATGACTTAAGAAGTGATTTTCCAGTCTATACGCTACGGCTCATGTAACACAAGCCACGGCGTGTGGCATAGTGAGATTTATTCTCACCACACGTACTTGCTTTGACCCAAAATGTACTCCTATCACCCGTATCTATTCATACAACACACTAACAAGTCAAATCACTAAGCAATCATCTGAATCTCTAATCCCACATAAATTACCATTTTACCTTGATTAACCACTAATCTCAGGATTAAGAAATTCAGGATATTACACCTTTTGCCAAGAATATGTTCTGGTCAAAAAGCCTATAATTGAGGAACCTGAGGATCCAGCAAATCTAATGGACCCTAAAGGCCAAACTCAACAGAAGAATGAAGAGATACTGACAACTAAAGTTTAGTCTGAGGAGCAAAAGGATGAATAAGTAGAAGCCAAGGGAGTTATTAATGACTCAAATGAAAGATTAGAACCTATCCCTACCAACTAGATTCTCTATTAATGATTCCTCAACTTGAGCTATGATTCCTTCAACTCAACCTTCCAACCAGATTCTTTATCAGATAGAGAAATTATGGAAGCTTATATTTACTTCCACATTTACTCTCTCTTGGGTAAGCCTACATCTTTTTGATCATGCCAAAGAGGGAGAAAATAGTAGGACATTATAGGCGAGAGGGGGAATACCTTGGTAAGGGGGAGAAATATGGTGAGGAGATCAAGTTGCTTACTTGATTTTGTATTTTTCATCATCAATAAGTTGCATTGACACATCTTGTATCTTTGATATTTGTTAATGAATTTCATTATTCAATTTATATTTTCTTTTTAGTTAAGTTTATGCTCTGTATTTTGTACTTTTAACTCCAATGCCTAATTGATAGAGCTAAACTTTAACCTTAGGTTTTGTCATCATCAAAAGGGGGAGAATGTTGAACCATGTATTTTGATACTTACAAAATCAAGAGAAGAGGTGTTTGTTAGTTGTGCAAATATCAAGATTCATTAAAGTGATAAAACCTCCAAGAACATGAAGAATCAAGAGAAGAAAATGTTATATAGGTTTAATTATTTATTTCTCTTAGATTCAATGTGAAAACTATGAAAGCTTAATCATATGTCATTGATTTAATTTGAATGCATCTTTTAAAAATAATTGCATGATATTAAGAATGCATTATTTTAGAATCAACTTTAGGCTAATGAGAGTGTTTAGTTGTATATTTCAAGCTTGATCTCAAATGATCCATGTAACAATCCAGACCTATGGTACCCCTTACCTAATCTGGATTGGGCCTCTACCTCTCATGAGGCCCAAGCTAGCTTTCTCCCTAGTGGTATAAGGGTTATTCCTTACCCTATCCTCACAGGGTTTTTTTGGAACCTCTTGAGATTCAATCCTCCAACCTCTACCACCTTAATGAAGTTGAGGCTGCATCTCGTACCATTAAGTCACTTAACTCAATGGTACGAGATGCAGTCTTGACTCAATAGTATGAGATGTAGCCTCAACTTCATTAAGGTGGTAGAGGTTAGATGATCAAACCTTGAGAGGTTCCAAAAGACCTTGTGAGGGTGGGCTAAGAAATAACCTAATTACCACCTTAGGGAAAGCCAACATTAGCCTCATGAGAGGTGGAGGCCTAGTCCAAATCAGGCGGGGGGTGTCATAGATCTGGACTATTACAATTCACGCTTGAAATGATCATTATTGTGTCACACTTGAATTAAACTATAGAAGTTAGGCATTACTCTGCATGATGCTTCAAGACTGAATCAAAATTGATTCACTTTTAATTTGTCACATTGGGCACACTGCATGACGTTTCAAGCTTGAATAAAAAACGATCCATGCTTGATTTGTCACCTATGCATGTGAGATGTCTTGGTGAAGCTTCTATGCTCTAATTCATGCTTGAATATGGTATATAGAGACATACTCAAATTTTCATATAGCATCATATTGCATTTAGAAGAACTGACAATTCACGCTTGGAAGGAGAATTTCCATGCTTGATTTGTCACATGATCACTTAAACCAAAATTTGATATTAAAGAGCTTAAAACCAATCAAGCCAATTCAAGATTGACGTGTAATGTGCTCAAGCATGATTTGTCACTTAAAGAAGCTAAGTGTTTCTATCATTCAATCGACTCTTTAATGTGTAACATCCTAAATTTTTTAATCCTGTGATTAGTTGTTAATTGAGGGTAAAGTAGTAATTAGTATGGGATTAGAGATTTGGATGACTACTTGGTTATTTGACTCATTAGGATATTGAATGAGCATATACAGGTGGAAGGAGTATGTTTTAGGTCAAAGTAAGTGCACATGGTGAGAATTAATGTCATTGTGCCACGCGCCGTGGCTTGTACTACATATGCCGCTGCACATAGACTAAAAAATGACTTTTTAAGTCATGAAATTTCAAAAATTTTATAAGAAAGAAATTGAAAACAGACGAGAGGGAGAAGAGAAGTAGGGTTGATCAATTAGGGTATGCCATTTCAGGTCATTAGAAGGTGCTTCTAATCGATAACTTAACAGGTAAGCTATATATAACTCTTACCTTCCATTCTACACAAATTTCTCTGAAAATGAGTTATAGGGAAATTGAATCGATGGAATTTAAGGGGTTTGATTCTTGCTTAGTAGTAATAAAAAGGTTCTCAAAAGTTAAATTAGAGCTTTATGACTAGTTTAAAGCTGAATGGTAGAGCTTTAAACCCGTAGGCTCAATTTGACCTTAGGTTAAAGAGAAAAAGGAATAAGAATCTGATTTGAGTGAAATAAGATCAGTTGAGGTGATGTAAAGTGATAATCAAGTAATAATAGACCTAGAATGGATAAATAGAATTACGGATGAATATAGCTATAAGTAGTAAATATGAGTTTTTGGTCAAAATAGACCAAATGACTAAAATATGCCAAATGTATTTAAATTGGCATATTTGACATGTGAGTTGAAAAAGGAAACTTGTGATAAGCTGTAATGGTGGTTGAAATCCATAGGTAACCTTTCTAGTGACAGAAGGGTTGAAGTAACTTAATAACTTTCTTTGTTTGACTGTTTATTGTAACTGTGTGTGAGTTTGCTATGTAGTGCATTAACTTGTTTTGGATTAAGTATGTTTTACAGCATTGTGTGAATGTTGCATAAAATAGCTTTTGATCGAGTAAAAGCATTGAAATGGGTGATTTCAAATGATATGTTAATATATGTATAATGTTATGTATGAGAAAATGTGTAAATTGGTGATGAGGAACCTTGAATGGTTCAGAAATCATGATCATAGGGGTGGGAGTTCACCTGCGTAGAGAGGTGGTGACAAGACCATATGGCATATTCTCCTTATTGCCCAGCGAGGTGTGATGTTAGAGAATTATACCTTTTTAGTGCCCGTTGAGGTGCGGTGTTGGAGATATGGGACTCCTTAGTGTCTATGTGATACAATGTTGAGTTAATGACACCTTATTATATGTATTGAGACAAACCATAGTCCTAAAGTGAGATAGAACACCTTTAGCCTGGTAATTCTACCATTAAAGGTGAGCTCAGGACTAATAAGAGTATACATTGGTCTAAGGCGAGCCTATAGTTTCGTGTCGAGGTGATTTAGAGATTCAGTTAGTAGTGATCATGCTATAGAATGTTATGAAGTGTTTGTGCTAGTAAAGTAGTACAAATATGGTGTAAGGAAGTAAAATGCCAAACATTAATGTGATTTGAGTAGGACTTGTGAGATATGCCATGTTAATGAGGTTTAAATGGTATATTATACTTTACTTTCATATAGTTACATGTGATAGTCAATAGGAGTGAGTTATTCTATTACTGAGATTTTTATCGCACCCTCATGCTAACATTTTTACAGGACCAAGTAGTGATCAAGACAAGGGAAGAGAGTTTGGACCGGCTTAGAGTTGTCGATGTCATGTAAACTCAAAGTTTGTGTAATGAACTGAACTAGTGTGAATTTTGTGTGTATGAGATACCATAGGATTGCATGCATGTTTTAAGTAGTGATTTTATGAAATCTTAGCCTAATGGTGTATATGTGTGGTGAAATGAATCAGGGGCTAAGATTTATGTGAGTTTGTGTATATATGTGGTAAAGTGGTGAATCTTAAGCACATGTGAGAAATTATGATGAAATGAGTAATTTGGGCCAAGATTGTATTGTGAATATGTTTTAGATGAGATTCTATGTGAATGTGTGGAGAAAATGACCAAGAGGGCCAAGATGAGTCAAAATGTGTTAAATTGCTAATAGTTATGCAATGTGGAAATGGATCGCAGAGGGGTCAAATTTCAATATGCATGTGTGGTTATGAGATGTTATGGTCAATCAGGTGCATTAGGTTCTTTTGGACTTGATTCAAGGCCTTGTATGGTCAAATAGAGAAAGGGATCAATTTAAGCGCTTGGGTATGCAAATTTTTCAAAAAAAAGTAACTTTTTACACCTAAGTGTTTAAATTTGGATCGAGCTGTTGGATCATATCCAAACCTATCTCATTAGCTAGCTTATAAACTAAGGTTTGTTTGGGTACTTAAATCACTCTGATCGGATATTACCTGTGAAAATAGCACACATAAGAAGTTCATCATTTTGCTATCAAAATGATAGCAAAAATTCAGACATGCATGCTACGGTGTATGGCACAGAAGGTTAGATGTGTGGCTCTATGCCACATGCCATGGCGCACTTATTACACACCGCAATGCACAGCCTAATTTCTAACTTGATTTTGTGATTTAAAATGCATGTAATCAAGATAGGAATGCTCATAGGTTGTGCCTACTATACATTATCCAAATGTGTGATTTACTTCCGCTGTGTATTCTTTGATGTAGTATGATTTTGGTGATTTTGAGAAACAAGTCTTTGGCCAAAGCTTTTCAAATAAATCCTTTATTTTTTGATTGGTGTGTTTAAGTGGTGATTCTATTAATCTTCTCTCACATCAAGTGGTTATGGGGGAAGGTTATAGAATGCACTAAGACTCCATGCGTGATTTGTCATTTATATGAAGAATGAGAATTCTACATGACAATACATCCTTAAAAGGCTTGGGGACTCAAGCATGATTTATCATTCAAAATAGCTTGTGCTTTCTACCAGTTATTTCATGCCTAGGAGTGAGAGGAATTTATGCTTGATTTGCCATACAAAATGGTTTGAACTTTGCACCTTATAAATCACATGTGAATCATCCTGTGTCCATGCTTGAATTGTCATGTATGAAAGATTAGAACTTGGCCATACTCTATTTCATGTGTGAATGAGATAGGTTCCACACTTGAAATGTCACCAATGGCTATATTAACTATTCCAACAGTATGAAACTCTATTAAATTATATATTTGACTCAATTCAAGTTTGAAGCGTGAATTTTATCTATCTAGTGAGTCATTCTAAGTCTAAGTATTCTTGAAAACATTCTTTATGAATCAAAGATCTTACATTCACTCTTATAATAACTCTGACAAATTTGTAAAAAAGCTTTCATTAGTTCATAAGCTTTCATTGTATTTTATCTACTCTTTACAAAGAGTTATTCTTTGAGAATTTTTTTCATTACAACTAAGTTAAAATCTTAGAAAGAGATTTTTTCAAGTAAGTTGTAATAACTTGCTAGTTGTAGCAAGTATTGTTGTTGAAACAAGACTAATCAAGTCTTGAGAGTTGTACTAAGGTTGCAGCTCTACCTCTTCAGTTAAATCACATGAGATGGATCAGGTTGATATTTCTTCAGTTGAGAAACATGAAAAACATCATGAATCCCAGATAATTGTAGTGGCAAGGCAATTTGGTAGGCAACTAGCCCAACTTTCCTGAAAAACTATCTTACTAGCATAGTCCAAGGTGGCATTATTTGCTATCAACCAATCCATACAGATAATCACGTCCAAGCCCTTCATAGGAATTCGGATCAAATCTAGAGTGGTCGAATGATTTTCAAATCTCACTTCTACATTCAAACATACTTTACTGGTCATATCAGATGACCCAGATAGTGTAGATACTTTAATCACATAAGGCAATTCATGCAAAGAAAGTCCCAACCTCTCTACACATTCATATGAAATAAATGAATGTGTAGCACTAGAATCAAAAATGCTTCAATTTTCTACTCGTAGATAGAAATAATACCTTTCATCAAATTTGGTGACGCTCTTGCCTCCTCCTGAGATAGTGTGTAGACTCATCCTGGAATGGTAGATCTCTGCTCTGCCATCTCCACTCTTCCTTCGAGGCATTATCTTGCTAGATGGCTAGGTTTCCCACATTTAAAACATGCCTAACACCTCCTAGGATGTGATCGCCATACTTAGCACACGGTGGTGGTCGAGCTGTACTCAAGGCTAAAATACAAAACAACATAGTATGAAACAAGTACAACTAATCAAAATGATATGCATTCCTAGTTGGCAACATATAATATCATTCATATAAGTTTATGTACATGACTCAAAATGAAATCAGGCTTTACAATGAGAATGTAGCAAGTATACTAGCCCTTACCCGATTCCCTCCCTGGCTCAGTCTCACTAGTGGAACCTATAAAATGATAACCATAGGGGTGAGATAAAAATCTTAGTAACTAAGATAATCTACATTATTGATTAACAAGCCAAGTTATAAATAAGCATTAAAATAAGTAACATAATCATATCATATAAAATCACCACAATTTGTATGCATGATCCCTAACTATTCGGTCCTCCAATACTCTCGACCGAACCAGTAGGCTATTTCACAAACCAAACCACATGTATAGCTCCCAAGCTCACCATCTATGATAAGACTACTCGACTAAGGTGTCCTAAGCCACTTCTGGACTACTGGTTCCCCCTATTACAAGTAATTAGGGTGTCGTTACTCCAACACCGCATCCTACGGATGCTAAGGAGCATAGTTCCAACTCCGCACCCTTTTGGATACTAGGGAGAGTTAGTCTCTAACACTGCACCTATTTTTGGGCACTAAGGAGAGTATATGCTACACCTGGCGTCCCAAAGTGCCAGTAATATCATATGGACTTAATCTTCACTATCTCTACTAAAGTGACCTCCCACCCTCTAATATGCCACATTTCACTACCTATCTCCACTTGACCATGCATAAACAACTTTCCAAACAAATATAACAAAATCTTACCATTTATTTCAAAAATATAGAATTTCACAAAGCAACACTCCACTCATTTTCTAAAATAGTTAACCTTTAAAGAATTTATACATATATACTCAACAATTCATAGAAAAGCAACTTCAGAATAACTTATACAAGATAATAAATAATGCAAATTATCTAGTTAGCTCAACCCTTTTGTTACTAAAACAGTTACCCGTGGTACTAGGTCTCTTCTTGTGTCAAAGTAAGTCTTCCCACTCCACAATCTACACCAGCAAGCACTATATGTTAATTTTCAATTAACACAAGTATTATTAGCTAATAATAACCTCCCAATTCTCCCACTTCTCACTCATATTCTCAACAAAGAGGCTTGTTAAGATTAGAATTGGTTCATACAATCCCTTTAAGCCTCCTTCTACTCTATCACAATATAAAACTTAATATCTCAACTTATCACACTTCAACACCCTATGATCAAGTTAGGGCTTGATCCAAAATTCACCAAATAAGAAAATAGCTTCCTATTACCACATATCCATGATCAATAAACCTAAATTAAACCTTTAGAGTTAATAGAAACCTTCAAAACATTGACTCATGGCTTAATCCGATCAGACTAAATTCCCACTCTTCCAAATCCCATGGAAAATGAGATGAAAAGGTAGAGGAGAAGGGTAGGAAACTTACTCAAGAATTTGAAGGCTCAATTTGTCTTCAAAATCCTCCCAAAATGATGCCCTAGTAGTGCCCAAAGTTACCCCCTTCGTGCTCTAGGTTTTCCACCCTAAAATTTATCAATTTCTGATGATTGGCAAAATTTTAAGTTACCTGATGTGCCTGCGCCACAGCGCATGCCACGCAAGCCACGGCTCACGACACAGCAAGAAAAATGTTGATTTTACTACCCCTAATCCCACCCGACTTGATCCAACTTTCATCCTATCTCAATTTAGAGCCAAATATAACCCAAAAATCCAATTGCCAACCCAAAAATATAATTAAATAAATTAATCACATTTCTAACTAATTTATCCCTTAATTAATCAACTTTTCTAGATTTGAAGTTCTAGGATGTTACAGTTTCCAATACCGCACCTTAACATAGTACTAAGAAAACCTTTCCATATGGTCTTTATCATCCCCTATACTCTCGGGTGAACTCCCACCTTTCAGATCATGCTTTCTCAAACCATTTAAGGTTCCCTTTTCATAATTTAACACTTTCTTATACAATATATGATATTTTTCATTACAAAATACATTTCTATGCTTATTTCAATCAAAAACTGTTTCACACACAACAATCACTCAATGCTATAAAATATGCTCAATTCAAAACCATATCATACATTACATAGCATACTAATATACAGTTATAACAAACAGTCAAACAAAGGAAGTTATTCAGTTACCTCAACCCTTCTGTCACTAGAAAGGTTACCCGTGGATTTTTACTATCGTATAAGCTTATCTCAAGCTTCCTTTCTCTATTCACGAGTCTAATATGCCAATTTGAATATATTTGGCACATTTTAGTCATTTGGTCCATTTTGACCAAAAACTCATTTTTACTATTTAGGGCTATACTCATCCATAAACTCTTTCCCATTTGTCCATTCTAAGTCTATAACTACCCAATTACCACTTTACTTTACCTCGTTCGATCTTATTTCACTCAAGATAGATTTTTGCCTAACTCTCTCTCTAAAGGCTAAAATTGAGCCTTTGGGTTTAAAGCTCTACCGTTCAGCTCTAAACCAGTCACAAAGCTCTAATTTAACTTTCGAGAATTTTTTATTACTATTTGGCAAGAATCAAACCCCTTAAATTCCATTGATTCAATTTTCCTATAACTCATTTTTAGAGAAATTTGTGTAGAATGGAAGGTAAGAGTTATACGTAGCTTACCTGGCAAGTTATTGATCCAAATCACCTTCCACCACTTTAAAATGACTTAACCTAGCTCCTCAGCCCTTCTCCTCTCTCTATTTCGTGTGTTTCTAAAATTCTATCCTCTAAAATTTTCTGAGATTCATGACTTATGAAGTGAATTTCTTGTCCATATGCCACGGCACATGCAGCACAAGCCACAGCGCGTGGCACAGTGAGATTTATTCTCACCACGCGCACTTGCTTCGACCCAAAACATACTCCTATCACCCATATCTATTCATACAACACATAAACAAGTCAAAATACCAATTAATCATTTGAATCTCTAACCCCACTTTACTTTCTACTTCACCCTTGATTAACCTTTAAACTTAGGATTAAGAAATTCAGGATGTTACAGTTCTCCCCTCCTTTTAACAATTTTACCCTCAAAATTCATAAAAGACATAAATATATACCTATAGAAACATGTGAGGGTACTGTTGCTTCATTCTATCCTTTGTCTCCCCAGTAGCATCAACAGGAGCCATGCCTCGCCAGAAAACTTTAACTAATCGTATAATCTTGTTCCTTAACTGCTTCTCTTTCACATCTATGATTTGCTCTGGCTCAGCCTTATAGGTTAAATTCTCCTGGAGTTCAATGTCCTCTAGTTCCATCATGTGTGAAGAATTAGGTTGATATTTCTTGACCTACAACAGGTGAAACACCTTATGCACACCCGATAACTGTGGTGACAAAGCAATCCTGTGGGCAACTAGTCCAATTCTCTCTATAATCTCAAAAAGACCAATGAATCTAGGAGTCAAATCCTTAGCTCTTATAGATCTCTCAATTCTAGTAACTGGTGTAACCCTTAGAAATACATGGCCTCCTACCAGAAACTCTAACGGCCTTAAACACCTATTTGCGTAACTCTTTTTCCTACTCTTTGTCGTTAACAGCTTTTGCCTAACCAACTCAATCTTTTGAGTTGTCTGATCCACAATATCCGATCCTAACATACTCCTTTCACTCAACTCTATCTAGCAAAGAGGCGATCTACATTTCCTTTCATATAATGCCTCATAGGTGCCATTTGTATACTGGAGTGGTAACTGTTGTTGTAAGTAAATTCAGCCAAAGGGAAATGGCTATCCCAACTACCTTTCAACTCCAATACACAAGCTCTCAATATATCCTCTAAAGTCTGTATGGTTCATTCTATCTGCCCATCTGTTTGTGGATGATATGCTATACTGAATCATAACTCTGTACTCATGGCATGCTATAAAGCTCCCCAAAACTTAGAAGTAAATCTTGGATCTCTATCAGAAATTATATTCTTCAGCACACCATGTAATCTTACCACTTCTCAAATATAGATCTCTGCCAGCTTTTTTAGAGAATCAATAATCTGAATAGCTAAGAAATGAGCCAATTAGTAAGTCTGTCTACTATAACCCAAATGACATTATGTCCAGATTGAGTTCCTGGTAACCCAGTTATAAAATCCAAAGAAATGCTTTCCTATTTTCATGTAGCAATATCTAATGGTTGTAACATTCCTGCTAGTCTTTAGTGCTCTATCTTAACCTTTTGATAGGTCAGACACTGAGTCATGAACTCCGTTACATCTTTCTTCATACTAAGCCACCACCAATACTGCTTCACATCTTGGTACATCTTTGTAGCTCTCGGATGGATCGTGTATTTACTACAGTGAGCCTCATTTAAGATAACCTTTCTCAAGTCTACATTATCAAGCACACAAATCCTATTCCAATAAACTATAAAACCATCATCATTGAATCTAAACTCAATAGCTTGATCTGATTCAATCTTTTCTCTAATCTTTAAAAGACTTTCATCTTCTAGTTGTGCCATTCTCAATTCCTTCTAGAAATCATTGCTAATCTCAATGGAATAGGCACCAACTAATGCCTTCAATAGTGCATCCTGCTGTGACTCCATAAATGACTCCATCAATTTGTATTCCTTAACCATAAGACTTGCCACATGCAAAGTCTTCTGGCTCAAAGCATTAGCAACCATATTAGCTTTACCCGGATGGTATTTCAATTTAAAGTTATAATCTTTAAGAAGCTCCATCCACCTTCTTTGCCTCATATTCAGTTCCTTTTGATCCACCAAGTATTTCAAACTCTTATGGTCCCTAAAGACAGTGAATACTGCACCACACAGGTAATGACGCCAAATCTTTAGAGCAAACACCACTGCTGCAAGCTCTAAATCATGTGCAGGATAATTCTCTTCATGTGGTCTCAATTGTCGTGAAGCATAGGCTACTACTCGACTGTCTTGCATCAAGACACAACCAAAACCTTTCAAAAATGTATCAGTGTATACCTTGTAAGGTAACCTTAGATTAGGGATAATCAACACTGGTATTATGGTTAATTTCTCTTTCAGCTTCTGAAATGCCACTTCACACCAGTTGTCCCATATATAAGGCTAATCTTTTCGAGTTAGTTTAGTCAAAAAAGAAGCTATCTAGAAAAATCCTTAGATAAATCGTCGATAATACCCAGTTAATCCCAGAAAACTACGTATCTCTATGACTGAACTAGGACGTTCCCATTTCAGCAATGCATCAACCTTATGCGGATCCACTAAAATTTCATCTGCTGACACTATGTGTCCTAAAAATCTTACTTTTCTTAACCAAAACTCACACTTATTGAGCTTGGCATACAACTTTCTGTCTTTCAAAATCTACAGTATCATCCTCAAATGCCTTCCATGTTGCTCCTCATTCTCAGAATAGATCAAGATGTCATCTATAAAGATCACTACAAACTAATCCAAGCACGGCCTAAAGATTCGGTTCATATAATCCATGAACACTGCTGGCATATTGATTAAACCGAAAGGCATAACAACAAATTAATAATGGCCATACATAGTTTTAAAAGCTGTCTTGGGTATATCTACTGCACTAACTTTCAATTAATGATACCCCGACCTAAAATTAATCTTAGAAAAGACTGAGGCACCAGCCAATTGACTAAAAGATCATCTATCCTTAGTAGAGGATGCTTGTTCTTTACAGTTACCTTGTTTAGTTGCCAGTAATCAATGCACAGTCACAAACTGCCATCCTTCTTTCTCATAAACAATACCAGTGATTTCCAAGGTGATACACTTGGTCTAATGAAATCCTTTCTCTAACAAATCTTCAATTTGCTTCTTTAGCTCAGCCAATTCAGACGGCAACATTCTATAAGGAGCCTTTAATATTGGTTTGATTCCAGGAACCAAATCAATTGAGAACTCAACTTTCCTTTCAGGAGGTAATCCAGTCATCTCTTCTGAAAATACCTTTGGGAACTCACTTACAACCCTAATCTTCTTAATTCTACCATCATACACTGTGTTAGCTACAAAGAATACTATATAGGCATCACAACCTTGCCAGATCAACTTCTCAGCACTCACTACTGATAGAAACTTAGATTGCTATGAAGATTCCATAGCTGCACACAACACTGGCAAGAAAACTACTTTGTTAGCACAATCAAGCATAGCATTATTTGCTGCTAGTCAATCCATGCCAATTATCACATATATTCCTCTCATAAGAATACAAATCAAATCAATCTTGAAAACTTTGTCCCCAAATCGAATCTCCACATTCTGACAAGCTTGACTTGTAATACTAGACAATCTAGAAGGTGTTGTCACTTTAATGAGTACAGGAAATTCATGTAAAGATAATTCCAATCTATCCACACATTTCTTAGGCATAAAAGAATGGGTGGCACCTGAATCAAAAAATACCTCTACTTTATGACCATTTACAAAAATCATATCTTTGATCAGATTCGGTGATACTTTGGCCTCTTCTTGTGTAACCACAAATGCTCAGCTTGGAACCATCGATCTCTACTTAATCCCCTCAACTCTGTCGTCTAGGTATTGCCTTACTATATAACCCAACTTACCACACTTGTAGCAAGCCTAACAACTTCCCGAATGAGATTTGTCGCATATGTTGCATCAGAGCATCCTTCTAATACTCAAAGTCAGAGTTGGAACATTTGATGCTTGCCTCGAAGACTGTGAAGGCCTAATTCTCACACCTCTACCCCTCTGTATTGACCCTCTATGCACAGGTTGAGACTGCGATCCTCGACTAAAACCTCTTCTTTCAGAAGAACTGGAACTACTCGCACTGAACCCACCATGAGATTCCCCCAGTCGGACCCGTATGAGATGAAAATCTTCCCATACTATCTCGTCTCCTTTCAATATCTGTCTCTCTACCATACCTAGCTACTACACTCAGCTTGTGATATATTTCCTCATACATCATCACATCAAGCAATGTTATCTGTTGCCAATACTCGAGTCTCATCTTTTCAAGTAATCTCTCAGCTTTCTACTTCGAGCCATTACTATATTGAAGATATGTGGAATAAGCTAATAAGTCATTAAATCTTCTTATAAATTCTTCCTCATCCAAGTCTCCCTACCAAAAAGCATGAAATTCCTCTTCCTTCTCAGTTCTAAATGAGACTAGAAAGTATTAATCAAAGAATATTCTCTTGAACTTATCCCAGCTCAAATGAATACTACCAGTTGGTCTCACAGATTCCTACCATCTCTTAACAGCACTAACCAACTGCACCGTGGCTAAGATAACTTTTTACTATGAAGTACTGTAACATTTGAAAACTTTAAATCTGGAAAAAATTGATTAATTAAGGGATAAATTAGTTAAAAATATGATTAATTAATTAATTATGTTTTTAGGTTGCTAATTAGATTTTTGGTTCATATTTGGCTCTAAATTGAGTTAGGATAAAAGTCAGATCAAGTTGGGAGGCATCAGGAGGAGCAAAATCAACTTGTTGCTTGCTGCATTGTGAGCAGCAGCTTGTGTGGCGTGCGCTGCGGTGCAGGCACATCAGGCAACTTAAAATTTTGAAAATGATCAGAAAATGATAGTTTTTATGGTGGAAAACCTAGAACACGAAGGGGCAAGTTTTGGGCACTACTGGGCATCAATTTAGGAGGATTTTGAAGATAATTTGAGCTTTCAAACTCTTAAGTAAGTTTCCTACCTTTCTCCTCTATCTTTTCATCTCAATTTCCATAGGATTTGAAAGAGAGAGAATTTGCTCTAATTGGATTAAGCCATGAGTCTATGTTTTAAAGGTTTCTATTAACTCTAAAGCTTTGATTTAGGTTTATTAATCTTGAATATGTGGTAATATAAAGCTACTTTGTTGTCTGGTAAAAGTTGGATCAAGTCCTAACTTGATCATGGGGTTTTGAAGTGTGATAGGTTGAGATATTAAGTGTTATGATGTGATAGAGTTAGAGGGAGGCTTGAAGGGATTGTGTGAACAAATTGTAATCGTGACAAGCCTATTTGTTGAAAATATGAGTGAGAAGTGGGAGAATTGGGAGGTTATTGTTAGCTAATAGTGCTTGTGTTAATTGAAAATTAATATATAGTACTTGTTGTTGTAGATTATAGTGTGGGAAGACTTATCTTACATAAGAAGAGATTTAATATCATGGGTAACCCTTTTAATAACAAAAAGGTTGAGGTAACTAGATAATTTACATTATTTATTACCTTGAATAAGCTATTCTCAAGTTTCTTTTCTATGATTTCTTGTGCATATATGTATAAATTCTTTAAAGGTTAATTATTTTAGAAAATGAGTGGACTATTAGTTTGTGAAATTCTATATTTTTAAAGTAAATGGTAAGATTTGTTATATTTGTTTGGAAAGTTGTTTATGCATGGTCAAGTAGAGATATGTAGTAAATTGTGACATATTAGAGGGTGGGAGGTCACCCTAGCGGAGTTAGTAAAGCTTAAGTCTATATGGCATTACTAACACCTCGGGACACTAAGTGCAGCACTTACTCTCCTTAGTGCCCAAAAATGGGAGCGGTGTTGGAGACTTACTCTTCTTAATACCCAAAAAGGTGTTGAGTTGGAAAATATGCTCCTTAGCATCCGTAGGATGCAATGTTAGAGTAACGACACCCCAATTACTTGTAATGGGGGAACCAGTACTAGCTTGAGGACCATACATGTGTGGTTCTGTGAAATAGCCTACCTGTTTGGTCGGGAGTATTGGAGGACCGGATGGTTAGTGATCTTGCATGTAACTTGTGGTGATTTCATATGTTGTGCTTATTTTACTTGATTTAAGACTTGTCTATAACTTGACATGTTAATCAATAATGTAGATTATCTTAGTTACTGAGATTTTTATCTCACCCCGTGGTTATCATTTTACAGGGCCTACCACTAAGACTGAGCCAGGGAGGGAATCAGGCAAGGGTTAGCATATTAGCTACAATCTTATTGTAAAGCTCGATTTTAATTTAAGTCATGTACATAAAATTTTATAGATGAGATTATATGTTGCTAATTAGGAATGTATATTATTTTAATTGGTTGCACTTGTTTCATACTATGTTATTATGTATTTTAGCTCAATATTGTATATGAGGTGAATATATGGCAATTTTTATGATGATGGGCTAAAATACTAATAGAAGTGCAAGGAATGTTTTATATATGTGGTAACAATGTATATATAATGTATTATGCGGCAATAAAGGCCAAATAATGTATATGATGTTGTTTTAGTATTTTGGCCAAATGGCCATTGAGTGACCAAATTTTATGTTTGGTATGTTTTTATGTGTTTAAATGCTCACTCAAGTGTATTTTGGTCTATTGGACTTGGTTCAAGCCTCACAATGGATTAATGGTATAACTTATGAGTTTTGGGTACTTGAATGCTTGAAAATCGCTTTTAAGACTGACTTTTGCATCCAAGTGTCTAAAATTCTCATACAGTGTTGGATCATAATGAAACTTATGCCATTAGTTAGCTTATTAAATAACCTTCGTGTGGGAGCTTGAATCACTCTAATTGGACGTCAGATGCGAAAATGGTGCGTATTCGAAGTTCATCTAGAAAAGCTGTCATGGACACATGCCCCGCGGTGCATTTCGTGCAAGCTGTGGTGCATGGTACAGTAAGAAAACATGCTTTTCTGTGCCACATGCCGCGGCTCATGGACCGAGAGCCATGGCGCATGGACTAAAACACTCAAAAATAACATTTTTCAGCCAGTTTTGAAGTGTTTTGCTTCCTAAAACTTTTCCATACTTCCAATACCTATATAAATCATTAAGTTTGAGCTCAAACTATCAAATTTAAAGGGTTTTTATGGGATCCCAAATATTTCACAATTATTTTTAAAAGATTATTAGTTTTAACCCTTATATAGATAATGTGAGCTTAGGAGCAAGGATTGCTCCTAATTATAATTCTTTGTCGTGATTGTGTGGTGAATTTTGGTAATATCAAGGTGGACATTACAAGTACAGATCACTACCTCAAAGATGGTTTCCATTCATTCTATCTATGATTCTGCTTCACTTTCCCTCATACTTCTATCAAATGTCGGTGGATTGAACCGAACAAACATCCTCCAAGCATGATCAATAGATGGATCAGTGCTAGGAATCTCTGGTCCGCTACTCGAATTTTGAGACAATCTAGGTCTACTATGTGCTTCCTACATTGGGATACTCTAAGCTTCTACTCTCTCTTCTTACTCTCTACCCCTTATGATCGTGTCATGTCCCTAACAGTTTGTCTTATGTCAACTACCATATCCCTGAGCTCTTCCAATAGCTCATCACGTCTATCCCTTTGCGGTTGAACCGATTGAACTTCTGGCTCCCATTCCTCCTTTACAACCCGTCTAGATACTGCGGTTCTTGCACGAGTGCCTCTCATACTGTACTATTTTCTCCCCTCCTAAGGATGAAAATATGAAACATAAAGGGCATCAGGGGAAAAGTTATGTAATGAACAAGATAAGTTGCCATATTTCTAAATGAATGCATCAATGACAATCAGGTCTCGAAAACTGAGAAACTAATACCAAAATGTAACCTCGTCTTATATATTCACTTAATATAAGAGAAGACTACGGTGTTACCATTATCTCACAACATTCACAATAATCAAATTCCATTTTCAAAAGCTTTGGCTGAAGACTTGTTTTAAAAAATCAATTAAATCACAATACAATCAGAGAAATCATAGCGGAAGTAAATCACACTCTTTAAATACATAATGGACATAACCCACCAACATTCCTATCTCAATTGCAAGCTATTCAACACACAAAATAGAACTAAATTTTAGTCCATGCACTGCGGCGGACAGTCAGTGCACCACGACATGTGGCACAGAGCCACACACTCATCCTGTTTGTGTCGTGCACCGCGGCATGTGTCACTATACGTCGCAGTGCGCCTGTCTAGAATTTTGCTATCATTTTGACAGCAAAAATGACAAATTTTCAGTATACACCATTTTCGCATACAACATCTAATTGGAGTGATTCAAGCACCCATATGAAACTTAGCCCATATACTAACTAATGTGACAGGTTTGGACATGATCTAATAGTCCAATCAAAATTAGGACACCTGAGTGCAAAAAGTCACTTTTTTTGAAAACACCCAAGCGCTCAAATCGATCCCTTTCTCCTATTAGACCATACTAGGCCTTGAACCAATTCCAAAAGGATCTAATACACCTGATTGACCACAATTATTCACAATCATGCTCATATATCAAAATTTAACCCTTCTACGATCAATTTTTACAATTCACTAACTTAACATACTATGCCATTTCTTGGCATAACTTAGGCCACTTGGCTATTTCTCAAATCATACATATACAATCATATTCACAATACAATCTTAGCCCCTAAATTACTCATTTTCTTATAATATATCCTTTAGCTTAAGATTCACTAACACAAGCAACCAGTTCACACATATACTTTCTCAAACAACACATATCTATAATCAATTGAGCTAGACTTCACAAAAACTCAGTTCAATACATGCATGCAACCCTATGGCAACTCATATACACTTATATATACAATCTTTCAATTCAGTTCATTACACAACCTCAGAGTACATGGCTTCACAACTCAAGCCAGTCCAGACTCTCTTCCCTTCACCTGATCACTTCCCGATCTTGTAAACATGTAACCATGGGGGTGAGATAAAAATCTCAGTAATAGAATAACTCGCTCCTATTGACTATCACATGCAACAATATGAAAGTAAACATAATATATCATTTAAAACCTCATAAAGTAGTATTTACATTACGTATGTCATTTCATTTTCAACTTCTCATTAATCCCAAAGGATTCCGTGTTATCTCAAGATATTTTCATCATATCACATAAAATACTAGCATGATCTCTACTAACTAAACCTCTAAATCACTGCGGAATAAAACCATAGGCTCATCTTAGGCTAATGTACACTCTCATTAGTCTTGAACTTATCTACAATGGTAGAATCACTCAGCCAAAAATGTTCTAACGCACAATACGGACTATGGTTTTCCCCCAATACACATAATAGGGCCTCGTTGACTCCAACCCGTATCACAAAGATACTAAGGAGTCTCTCATCTCCAACATAGTACCTTAATAGGCACTTAGGAGTTCTTCTCCAACACCGCACCTTTCAAGGCACTAAGAAAAATTGCTTCCAACACCGCACCCTAACAGGGTACTAAGAAAACCTTACCATATAGTCTTTATCTTCCCCTATACTCTCGGGTGAACTCCCACCTCTCAGATCATGCCTTTTTAAACCATTTAAGGTTCCCTTTTCACAATTTAACACTTTCTTATACAATATATGATATCTTTCATTACAAAACACATTTCCATGCTTATTTCAATCAAAAGCCATTTCACACACAACAATCACTCAATGCTATAAAACATGCTCAATTCGAAACTATGTCATGCATTACATAACATATTAACATATAGTTACAATAAATAGTCAAATAAAAGAAGTTATTCGGTTACCTCAACCCTTTTGTCTCTAGAAGGTTACCTGTGGATTTTCCCTATCGTACAAGCTTATCTCAAGCTTTCTTTCTCTATGCACGAGTCCAATATGCTAATCTAAACACATTTGCCACATTTTAGTCATTTGGTCCATTTTGACCAAAAACTCATTTTTACTATTTAGGGCTATACTCATCCATAAACTCTTTTCCATTTATCCATTCTAAGTCCATAACTACCTAATTACCACTTTACATCACCTCATTCGATCTTATTTCACTCAAGATAGATTTTTGCCCTAACTCTCTCTCTCTCTCTCTCTAAAGGCTAAAATTGAGCCTTTGAGTTCAAAGCTCTACCGTTCAGCTCTAAACCAATCACAAAACTATAATTTAACTTTTGAGAACATTTTTATTACTATTGGATAAGAATCAAACCCCTTAAATTCCATCGATTCAATTTCTCTATAACTCATTTTTAGATAAATTTGTGTAGAATGGAAGGTAAGAGTTATATGTAGCTTACCTGGCAAGTTATCGATCTGAATCACCTTTCACCATTGCAAAATAACTTAACCAAGCTCCTCAGCCCTTCTCCTCTCTCTATTTCGTGTGTTTCTCAAATTCTCTCCTCTAAAATTTCTAAAATTCATGACTTATGAAGTGAATTTTTGGTCCATGCACTATGGCGCATGCAGCACAAGCTGCAGTATGTGGGACAATGAGATTTATTCTCACCACAAGCACTTGCTTCGACTTGAAACGCACTCCTATCACCCATATCTATTCATACAACACAGAAACAAGTCAAAATACCAATTAATCATCTGAATCTCTATCCCCACTTTAATTTCTACTTCACCCTGATTAACCTTTAAACTTAGGATTAAGAAATTCAGGATGTTACAGCAAGCACCCACTGAAGCTTATGATTATAGTTGAAAATCTTAAGGGTGATCTTGAAAACTGGATGTAGGCCAAGTTGTTGGGCTAAACCAAGATAAATCTATTAAGTCAAAGTGTAAAGTCCCTGAATCTGAACTTAAAGTCCTGTCTCAACCCGTGCTTTACCATTCCACACCACGCAATTAATAAATCAAAATCAGAGTAATAGCCCTTTATTTATTTTTAAAATCACAAGATCCCAACTTCTTAAAACATATATTCAAATAAGAGAGCTAACAAAAGCATAAACACACTCAAAATACTCAAAAATTCATAATCTATTAACCCTGAGAAAAGGTTATTCGTCGCAGTGTGCAACACGTATGCCGTGACATGTGGCACAGAACTATATACTTTGTTCTTAACTGCATCGTGCGTCACAGTGGGCACATCATATGCCATGGCACACCTATCCGAATTTCTAGTGTCATTTTGACAGCAAAAATGACGACCTTCCAGCATGTGCTATTTTCACACCCGATGTCCAATTGGAGTAATTCAAGCGCCCACATGAAGCTTACAATGTATAGTAGCTAATAGAATAAGTTTGGACTTAATTTGATGGTTTAATCTGAAATTGTATACCCCAGGTGCAAAAAGTTACTTTTTCTTTTAAAAACTTACACCCTAATTATTCCTCTCATTCCTTGTCCTATTAGACCACTTCAGGCCTTGAACTAAGTCTAAAAGGACCATATACACTTGATTAACATCAGAATACACATATATCACATCAATAGCCCATTTCGGCCTCTCAAAGCTACATTACACATTTGTGATCTTATATGAGGAAAACATATATATAATACATAATCATATATACAATTGACTTGTTCCACTTTCAACCCTTCAACTCTTACATATAGAGCTCGCCCTTACCATATGGTCATGAATCACAAATGTACTCGACTCTTCTAAATGGGGCTCTACCTCACCATTTGTGTTCAAGTTTGTACTATTTGTCTCAAGTTCTCATTTCACAATGCAACACACATTCAATTCACATAATCAACATATATATACATTAGTAGAACAAGTTACAATATCATACACTTGCTTGTCTCGCTAGGGCACCCTCAACACAATGCAATATCATATATATATATATATATAGGCAAAGATTTACATCATAATTTACTTTCTCAAGTTCACATACATTTATTACATCGTAGTTGGGCAACTCAAACTACCTACGTTACGATGCACAAGACAAAAAAGTGATTAATAAGGATGTGTCTAGCTCATGAAAACAAAGGGAAAGGAAGAGGAAGCATGAAAGGAGAAGAGGAAAGCCTAATCTCTACTAGGTGTAAGGGTTTGTTGGAGTTTGGGAGACATTTTAGACTGGTTAGCTTATCGAGTAAGTTTCAATTGCCCTTACCTCTGATTCTACACTAATTTCTTTTAGTATAAATTATAGAGAAATTGAATCAGGAAAGTTTTAAGGAATTTGTTTCTTACACTTTGGTAATGAAACGTTATTGGGAATCAAATTGAGGTTTTTTCGACTAGTTTCGAATTAAATGATAAAGCATTAGAGTTGTAACCATAATTAAGCCCTAAATTAGAGGGTAAAAAGGACATGGAAGATTTGCGTAGGGTATGTTAGGATTGATAGAAATGATAGAAAGGGGGTGAGGATTGCAATGAACTAAGTTAATCAAGTAAAGGAAAAAAAAAGAATGCTAAATGTGATTTTAAGTGATAATTAATACTTGTGGTCAATTTGATAACTAATTAATAGTAACACCTGTGTGTGTAGATTGCCATGAGGGTGTGTATATCTTGAGAGAGAAAGCACGTCGTGACCATAGCATATTAGAAATTCTATGTGTGACCCTTTTTGTGACAAAGATTGAGGTTATCCCAATAACTTACCTGTTTGATTTTCTAGCTTAACTGTTTATGAGTATAAATATTATTACTGAAATTGTTTTAGAATGGCATATTGAATAAGTGAAGGATTGATACATGAAAATGATTTTTAAAGGAAATGAGTTTAGAACTTGCATGATTATGTGACTATATATAATATATGGCTTTTAACAAGAGGTGGGTTTGTATGTGAGCCGTGATCATGAGGTGGGAGTTCACCCGTTAGGGAGAAGTAGTGAAAAGTCCATATGGTATTATTTCAATTAGTAATGATGGGATGCAATGTGAAGAATTTCATCTCCTTAGTACCTATTGAAGTACGGTTGAAATTATCTCCTAGTACCCATGTGGGGTGTGTGTTGGAGATTAGAGGTCCTTAGCATTATTGAGATACAATGTTGGAGTAACAACACCTCATCATGTGTATGAAAGGGGGAAAATTGGTAGTCCAAAAGTGAGGCCAAACACCTTGCTGAGTGATTCTACCACTAAAGGTGTGCTAGGTCAATGAGTGTTATTGGCTAATGAGAGCTTATAGTTTCAGTCAAGATGATATAAAGGTTCAGATGGTAGTTGATCATGCACTGGTGATGATTTGTTGGAAAATGGTTTTATGAAGTGAAATTATGCTATAGCTTTATTTCAACTACTTATGTACATACTTACTTATAGTTACCTAGTGTTAGTAGCAAGTTATCTGTTACTGAGTATATCTCACCCCATGGTTACATCTTTATAGGTCAGCGTAGTAAGTCAGGCAAAGGGAAAGATCTAGAGTAATGGTGCTATTATCGTGCAATGAAACAAGATTGTGTAATGAATATTTTGTTTTAAATTTGTAAATGAAAAGTTGCCATAGGAAATCTATGCATGTTTTAGATTGTGATAAGTAGTAAGTTTGATAATTAGCCCTATGTTTGTAAGATGTGATGCAGCGGTGAAATATATGATCATGGTCTAAGATTTAATTGTGAAATGTGTTGTGAATGTGTAATAGTGACTATGTATTGAGTTTGTGGTGAATTAGTAAATCCTAGCCCAACTGAAGGAAAAGTGATTTGGGGTTAGGATTGTGTTATAATAAGAATGTAAATGTGCTTTTAGTGATGATTATATGGTGTGAATTGTGGATTTAATGGCCAAAGTGATTGTCTTTATGAAAAGTTGTGAAAAATAGCCCTTTATTATGTACATGGGCAATTTGGTGGCCAAATTTGATATATGTGTTTAAATAATGATATTACTTGGTCAATCATGTATGAATGGTTTCTTTTGGACTTAATTCTAGGCCTAAAACAGCCTAGTGAAACAAGTGTGTGATTTGACACTTTGGTGCTTGAAATTTTTAAAAAAAGTGACTTTTTATACCTGGGTGTCCAAATTTTATATCGGACCTTAGATCATGTCCTAACTTATCTCATTAGTTAGCTTATGAAATAAGCTTCGTGTGGGTACTTGATCACTCCGATTAGACATTGTGTGAGGAAATGGTGAATGCCAAAATTTTACTTTCATGAATTGTCAAATGACCGCAACATCTATCGTTGTGTATATGGCTTTTTGCCACATGCCACAGTGCATATGGTGCACGTCACGGCGCATTTCCCTTTTTTGGCCTTGTTTCTTTTGTTTAGAACTATGTGTTGAGAAGGATGGGTTGCAAGAATTATTTTTTGCTGTGCATTGCTCTGTTATGGTCTGATTTCAAATGATTTTAAAACAAAAAGTCTTAGGTCCCAAGCATTTTAAATATTTATCTAACTACAGTTTGATATTTGTGCTGTTCGGGAATGTTAACCCTCTTTATACCAGTTTAATGAAGAGATAACACTTTGGTATGGGGAGAGGTTACCGTATGCATGTCTTAACATCTAAAATGGATGTTGCGCAATATGTAGGAAACCTCAAAGGATATTAACCTAAATGCAACTTTTATGAATGAAAGACTCAAAACACCAAGACTCAAGACCAAAAAGCAACACTAGACTGAAACCCAACACCCAATTCACGAACCCAACACCCTTATTTAGAAAAAGAAACAAAGAAAACAAACCTCAATTCTAAACTAATAGAAAGGATCATACCTCCCCC